>NC_138861.1:68043180-68780680 GCF_965194805.1 Balaenoptera borealis | reverse complement strand
CTGTTTCTGCGAATTGAAAGCAGCATTCCTATACAGGCTTAAGGGCATTTTTTTTTAAAATTATTATTTATTTATTTATTTATGTTTGGCTGTGTTGAGTCTTCGTTTCTGTGCGAGGGCTTTCTCCAGTTGCGGCAAGCGGGGGCCACCCTTCATCGCGGTGCGCGGGCCTCTCACTATCATGGCCTCTCTTGTTGCGGAGCACAGGCTCCAGACGCGCAGGCTCAGTAGTTGTGGCTCACGGGCCCAGTTGCTCCGCGGCATGTGGGATCTTCCCAGACCAGGGCTCGAACCCGTGTCCCCTGCATAGGCAGGCAGATTCTCAACCACTGCGCCACCAGGGAAGCCCTTAAGTGCACTTTTAAGGAGCATTTTGCAGGGTGGTGGAGGTGAGTGACAGCGGATCATTATTTGATTGACAGTCCCAAAATATGTAACAAGTTTACTGCTACGCATGCTCTCACCCTTGAATTGGTAAGAAATGCCCACGGGGCGGGGTGGTGGGGTGGTGGTGCAAAACCACATGTAGATTTTGCTATAATGACGGTATAATGAGTTTGGGTTTACTGCAGGTTATACCCCTTTCCGATCTGGGCATGCGCAGCCTGGGGGCTTTCCCTCGTGTTACTGTGCCCCTCTTTATCAGGATAAGCTGCCCACCACACGACCATCGTTTCGCCCATTCTGGGTGAGGTCAGGGGAGAGTCCCCAGATGGTTGGGTGTGACTTGATTGCTCCTTATTGTCTTTCTTACCACTGTCACCTCCTTGCTGCTAATGTCTGACTAACTACCTAACACAACAATGTATAGTCAGAAGTTATCTCAATGTTCCAAGTAAGGTAATTAAGTTTCAATACGGTAAGTAGCCTGTCCAAGTTTAAACAGCTTTATTTAGTGGTAGAACTGTAGTATGAGCCTTTTCAGTTAGTTTTTTTCCAGTTCAGCAATCGAACGCCAAAGTACATGGCTTAGAGCAATATATTTTAATTTTTCCTCATAATTCTGTAGGCTGTCTGGGCAATTCTTTCAGTCTGAATCTGTTTGATTAGAAAGAGACTGAATAGTCTAGGAGACCTCACTCACATATTTGGGATAGATGGAGTGTCTAGGAAGGCTTGGGAACTCTCTCCATATTGTTTTTCATCATTCAGGAAGTTAGCCTTAGCTTGTTCACATGGTGGAAGGTTTTTAACACCAAGAGATGACAACCACCCAGTACTCAACACTTTTTAAGACTCTAGATTGTATTTTCTAATGTTCCATTGAGTGAAGTATGTCATATGGCTAAGCCTATATGGAGAACATTTCTCCACTTCTTAATAGGAGGAAAGGCAAAGTCACATTGCCAAGGGACATGCATGTGGGGAAAGGAGGAACTTGTGGGCATTTTGCAACCTACTATATGAACCTAATTTCAAACTCATGCTCTTTCTGAAGCAGGAGGGAAGGGAGCAGGGCACAACCTTTAAAAGAAAGACATAGCCATAGGACGTGACAAAGACTGGTTAGAACCAACTGGGTCCAAGATGGAGGGAGATTTGACTTGCAGTAGACCTTGAACCTCATTATACGCTCATTGTAATACATTAGCATGCTAAATGACATACCCACCAGCACCATGACACTTCTGAGGCCAACCATGAGAGGTCAAAAAGTGGGCAATGGCCCAATTCCTGGAAATCCCTGCCCCTTCCCCAAGATAATTGGAATAATTCTTCCACTCATTAGCCTATGAAATTACCCAGCTCATAAAAACTAACCACACCATATTTCGAGGCTCTTTTGCCTTCTGAGATGGCCCACACCCTGTGGAGTGTGTTTCTCTCTAAATAATTCCATTTCTTACCTATCAATCACTTTGTCTCTCACTGAATTCTTTCTGTGATGAGACATCAAGAACCTCAAATTCACCGGGTACATTTCTACTATATCAATCACATTGTTCACTGACTGTTATTAATTCTAAATGAAGACAACATTGTCCAAGCCCTTGTGGAACTGTGAAAATAAAAGGAAACTGATATTTATTTAGAACCTATATTATATACTTAGCACCATCCTAGGAATTTCTCATTATGTCATAATCATATTAAGGAGCTAGTAATCTGGGGAATAATGTCTCTCTTCAAGCAGTCTAGAAGTTATTAAACAGTTTACAGTTTGTTTTAGAAATTCAAATTAAATAAATAAATGAAATAAATGACTGTAGAGATATCATAGACCTGTAACTTTGATCAAAAAAATTTTAAGTCATCTTTTTGGGTGATGAGATTTTCCTCCCAAAGATTCTATTACATAATAAAATAGAGTTAATTTCAGGCTGTAAAATATGGCTACCACTTTAACCACAAAATATTCTGAGAAAAAATATATACACATGCATGTATAATACATAGCATTTGGTCAATTACTTATAGACAAATTGGATTTATATGGATGGGTGGCTACCATAATAATTTCAAAAATTCTTTCAGGATGGTCTTGATAGGTCTGTTAAATACAATCACTTTGACTTAATTATTGTTACCATTAGCACTGTTTATACCAAGTGTTAGTCACTGAGTTAGATGTCTTCCACAGATTTTCTCTTTTAATCCTCACAATAACATGAAGAGTAATATTATTACTCTTACTTCATATATAAGGAAATCTCTGAGGAAGAGGGATTTTAAGTAAATTGCCCACAGTCCTATTAGTTAGCCAAATGGTAGAGCTAAAATTTTAGTCAAGGAGTTTTATTCCAGAGTTTGAACATTTAACTAATAAATTTTTCCTGCTTCAGTTTATATCGACTATTTTTATGATTAATTACTTAATAGTCACATCAACCACATCAACAGCCACTAAACCTTTAGGATAGCCCAAGTTCTTTGCTGATATACCATCATGGCCAAGAATAAAGACTACCAACTCAAAGAGATTACTGTTGCTCTTTCTACTCCATTTGCAAAGGAAAATTCAGAAATACACTGTGGTGCATTCTTTAAACTCTCTCAAATATTCTTCTTCTTCTTTGGAGAGATGTTTAAAAGCTGACCAGTGCTTTTCATCTGAATACAAATTAGGTTCGACTAATAAGATGCACTTGTGTGAGGTCTGGAAGGTGACAATAAGGCAGAACCCTTCTTCCTGAGGTACTTGGCTATTTGAAACAAAGTTTGAAAGCATGCTGATGTCTGGCACCGGCCTTCTTTCATCCACTACCCCATGTGCAGGTTGAATCTGTGGATGCTCCATCAGATGCATGAATCCACAAACTGCAGCTTTGGCTGCCTCTTCCCCTACTTCCTGTGCTTGAGAAGTAGTTGTGGTGATAGTGAGTAGAGTGTGTAGCAGCAGCTTCTTGCTTCTTGACTTTCTCAAGTGGTCATTTCAGAGGTGACAACTCCCATGATGATAAAGGAACTGCAGTAAATGTACATGAAAAGCAAAATTAAACTACATATATAGAGTGATCTCATTGGTAGAAAACAATCTATCATGTGTGCAGATATGTGAGAATTCATTTTTCAGAATATTGAAATGTAAATCACTCAGAATATTTCTTTGAGAATTAATTATTCTGTTTGGATATGTAGTATTATATACTATTCTGAATTTTTTTTCCAGCTGTTGGATATATTACAATTTGAAATGTTATTACATAGTTACTGTGTGATGATTGTATCACAATTTAGACTATAGTTTGCTCTATAATCTGTGGTTTACTTCTTTATTTTCATAATATTTGTATCTGATTGGAATGGATCAACTAATATTTCCACCAGGAATCTGTTTACTTTGGTTATTTTATCAGATTATATGTAGAAGATTAGTGTTAGGGAAACTGTCCAATCCAATTTTACAGGTGATTAAACTGAGGTGGAGAGTATAAGGGACTTTGTCCAGTAAACACATTTATTTAATGTTAAATTGGGAACTAGGAACTCTGACCAGAACAGCTGAGTTCAACATTCTTTATACTATTCCACACTGCTAAAGACAAGGAGAAAATTACAGAGGAAATAAAGGAAACAGAAAATGAGATTAGAACAATAGCTGTTAATTAGGACGCATTCCAGGATGTCTCAGGTAAATTTCTTTTCCAAAATATGTACATGTAACACAGCACTTTCCAAGATGACTGAATTTGAATCTCTGGGGTTTGAGATGTCTAGGCGACACAGATGTGCATGGCCACTTAAGAACTACTGGGCTAGAGGAGATGCTGTGTGGTAAAGGTCAATATGTAAAAATCACTCCTGAATTGTTCTGTTTAAACTCCATTCTAGAGCCTTATCTTTATTACTGGGCACAGCATAAGACACCACTGACCAGATTCCTTCTTGAAATTCTTCCCTCTCTTGGTTTCTCAGACTTTGTTCTGTTTCTGTTTCTTGACTGCTTTCTTTGAGTCTCCTCTGTGGATTCCCTTTCCTCTGATTGCCTTTTTTGGTTTGTTTGTTTGTTTGTTTTTTACTTTATAAACAGCAGGAATTTATTTCTCATGGTTCTGGAGGCTGAAAGACTGGGACCAGGTGCAGGCGTGGTCAGGTGAGGGACCTCTTCCGGGTCCCAGACTCCTTGCGTCTTCGCATGTGAAAGGGGCAAGGGAGCTGTGAAGAGTCTTTTTTTTTCTTTGCACAGATTTAATTAATTAATTAATTAATTTTTGTATTTCTTTTTTAATATCTATTTTTAATGAAGTATAATTGATTTACAATGTTGTGTTAGTGTCAGGTGTTCAGCACAGTGATTCAGATACATATATATTTGTTGGTTATCTATTTTACAGATAGTAGAGTGTATATGTTAATTCCAACCTCCTAATTTATCCCTCCCCCACCCCTTTTCCATTTGGTAACCATAAGTTTGTTTTCTATGTTTGTGGGTCTATTTCTGTTTTGTAAATAAGTTCATTTGCATCTTTTTAAAATTTTATTTTAGATTCCACATATAAGTGATATCATATGATATTTATCTTTCTCTGTCTGGCTTGCCATTTGCAACAACATGGATGGACCTAGAGATTACCATCTCTAAGCGAAGTAAGCCAGATGGAGAAAGACAAATATCATATGATATTGCTTATACATGGAATCAAAAAAAAAAAATGTACACCTCTGATTGCCTTTTAAATGTAGGTGTCCTCCACTACAATGAGAGCAGTGGTTCTCAACCTGGGCAGTTTGGCAATGTCAGGACACAGCGTTCACTGTCACGCCTAGGGATACACTACTAGCATTCAGTTAGTAGAGACTGAGGTTGCTACTAAGCACCCTACAATGCACAGGACAGCCCCACAACAAGGGACTATCTGCCCCTAAATGTCAATAGTGGCAAAGGTGGGACACCTTGAATTAGAAGAAGAATATAATGTTTGTGTGCTTAGGATCACTTTTGACAAGTACAAAGTAGGTAAGAAAGGCAAGCATTTGTGCGTGAAATGACCTTCAAATGTTTTTTTCTTTTAATTAATAGATCAATAACTACAAATGCTTTAACCATTGTAGAACACACGAGGACAGGAACGGCTTCTCATTCATCTTCATATCCGCAAAACATAGGATAGTAAGTAGTTTGTTTTGTTCAATTTTTAAAATCATCTGAGGACATGGAAATTGGGAGAGTTAAGTTACCAAAATGACCATCATGTCATTACATGTCTTAATCTAAAAGGTAAACAATAAAAGGAACTAGTATCAACTTCACGTTTTTCAAACTTTTAATAGTGGACAGTAAATTCACTGAAAGAAGCAAGCTAAATATTTGTAAAATAAACATATTTATAAAGCAACAAATCACATCACATCTTCCAGACATACAAGCTCTGATCTTTGGTTCCCTGTTCCATGCTCAAGAGGAGGAGCAAAGTAGAGAATGCCCTTAGTAACAAGCGCTTTCAAGTATACTTCAACCTTGGGCTTTCACATCATGCAGGAGGAGAAAAGGATATATTCTTGTGAACTTGGTGTTCAATGATGGATACATGGTGATTAAATTATGATTGACCTGAATTCAGTAATACTGTTTATCATGCTCTATGGTAAGAGAACAGAGCTCTTTTAATTGAAATGGATTTTATTTCAATTTCATAATGCCTAACATAGAATGAGAGGGATGAGAACAGTGAGAAGAAATTCCATTTCTCATTATCTCAGTGATTACCAGCTGGTAATGTTTTATTTTACTAAATTAGATACTTTATTAAATAGATAAGAAAAACCAAAGCAAAAGGAACACAAAAATTATAGAATTATATACAATGCTTATTATTTCTGTAAAATGTGTTGATTTGGTTTTGTACATTAAAAAAAAAAAAGACAATGCTTGGAATGTTCTAAAATCTAAAAGGCCTTATCTCATGCCTAGCTAATTATTTTGACAGGTGTCTAACTGATGTGCGCTTTTCCATGCAAATGAGTTTGTGGAAAACAAGATGACTGCCATCTACATAAACACTCCATAACTAATTCTTATCTCCACAGAGAGATTAAGTAGTGAAAGTCAGCAATTAGAATTCAGTGACAATTTTTCCTCTGCAATTGATTAGTGTACAGAATGTTCATCTAGTAGAAGGAATCTAAACAGTTCCACCAATTATTTCCCTTTTTGAACCTCAGACTAATCTGTCTTCTATGTGTGTGTAAGTCTGTTATTTATTTCCCCTCTCTGGAACATCTACTCTTTTTGACACGTTCTCCTCCAAGTAAAATTTCCAATTTAATTCTCTCTTCCTTATGATCCTTTCTTCTTTTCCTTCTTCATTGGTTTGGTTTTAATTGTTCTTATATATCATTAGCTGTGAGTGTTGCCAAAGCCTCAGTCCTGGTTCTAAATTTATATCAGAGATACCATCGTTCCCCGAGCTATCTTGTCTTAAAATCTTGATATGTCATTGAATTTTCCTTTTTTACATATTCAAACGGTTGTTTATTTTTAGTAATGTTTTTGTTTCCTTCCTTTTTTATCCTTCTGCAGCTACCCTGTTACATATACTCATAAATTTGTGCCAAGGATTCTGAATTTTCATTTGTTTTCCTTTTTATGTCTATGCCTTTTTGAATCAATTTTATTCATCACCTCAAGCAAATTTTTCAGAAACCTTACTACTTTCATCAATTACCTCTTCACTCAAAATCATCAGTTGATCCCATTTCACTCTGAATCAAATCCTGCCTATTTGAGGAAGTTGATATTGTCCATAACCCTCCTAATTCATCTATCTTATTTGATCCTTGATGGTCCCCAACACGTTTTTCAAAATTTGCTCACCAAATTTGTGCCTTTTCACTTTATTCAGGTTTTCCTAGGCTTGGAATAGCCTTCTTTGTTCATTTAATTTAACTAATTATAATCTGTCTTTCAGAGTCCATCTTAGGTCACACTTTATCTCTACATGCAAGTTCTATGATATATTCTCCCTTGGAACACAGAGGATCAGTTATTCATATGACATTTTTCAGATACTTTACAGAGTATGATATAAACTTTTAGGTTTTTTGCTTCGCTATATTGATAACTTTTGAATATATATGTATGCACATATATACAGTTTCTGTTTGTGTAAAGATTTATTGCATCTACTTACAACATGGTTTATGTAGCTTAATTTTAACAAAGCTTATGTGAATTAGGGAAGCAGTATAGAAAGAAATATAATTATAGGGAAAAACTAGTTTGTTTTTGTGATAGTTAATTTTATGTGTCAACTTGACTGGGCTGTGGAGTGTCCAGATATTTGGTCAATCAGTATTTTGGGTGTGTCTGTGAGGGTGTTTTTGGATGAGATTTACATTTAAATCAGTGGACTGAGTAAAGCAGCTTTTCCTCCCTAATGTGAGTGGGCCAATACAAGCAGCTCTCCTGGTTCTCAGGGTTTTGGACTTGAACTGGACCTGGCTCTCCTGGGTCTCCAGTTTGCAGACTCACCCTGTAGATCTTGGGATTTGCCTTCATCCATAATTGCATAAGCCAATCTATCTACCTATCTATCGTTCTTATCTTATTAGTTCTGTTTCTCTGGAGAATGCTGGCTAATATAGATTCATCTTGCCTATCTGCCTTACATGGCTAGTTCCTAATCTATGAATGGGGTAAGACGAAAATGAAAAAGACAGGACCCTGAACCTAGTCATGGGGGCAGAATAAGTTCTAGGAAGACCAAAGTAGCAGCAAGTCCTAACCTCGTTTTGTCACTTATTGGCTGTGGGACCCTGAGTGAATCATTTGGATCTCTGAGTTTTTCATATGCAAAATAATGATTCATCTGCCTTCTGAGCTCAGATTGTTTTTGTGTTATAAAAGTATATTTAATATGAAAACACTTTGGTGACTGTTAAATATTAACAAATAAGTATGATTGATATTACTTTTTTTTTTTTTTTTGGATTCAGACCTGGCTTAATTTTTTAAAAAGATCATGAAATCCTTTTTGCAAGACTCTTGAAAATGACTCCTACAGAACAAAACGATAGAAAACATTTCAACAAAACATTTAACAACCACATTGCTCAAGTATTAAGGACAGAGATCTAGAAAGTAATGCATATTGATTTACTTTGCATCTTGTAATTACCTCTGATATCAGTGATTCTTAATATCATGGAATCTCTCCCACAATAAGCATACACCACAAACATTTTATACATAATTTCACAAGTTCACAGACCTCTTGAGAGCCTATTCATGGACTTCATTTTCAAAAGTGGTAACGATTTCCAGAATTTGACTCATTTTCTCATGTACATCCTAGAAATGCCACCTTCTCACTATCTTCCACTTATTTTGTGAGCAAATCAATGTTACCAGTTAAAAACTACCTAGAATAGCAATGAGCACTAACATATCTGGCTTGAAAACATTTCATTAAACATTTTTGGATGTTGCTTCTTATCTTTTAAGTATAAAAAAGGCATTTCAATGAAAACAAATATATAATGAAGTCATCTCCCTTTGTGTGAAGAAATAAATATATAATGAAGTCATCTCCCTTTGTGTGAAGAAATATGAGTGAACTGTGCATTAATATTTAAAAGCAACGTAGTTCACTGCCAAAACTTTAAATGTCTCAAGAGCACAACAAATTCTGAGCACACTAAGATCATGTTGCTACTTCAATATTCTTGGGAATGGTGAGTGATTAGTTGGTCTGTGGTTTAGGATCAGTTTCCATGCTTGTTTCTTGAGCTTCTTCTACCTCTGAGAGCTTTTCATCATTTTCCAATGTTTGCTGAAGTTCATGGATGGTACTAAGAAGAACGTGAAACTGTTTCCTTCTCAATTCCAACTTATCTTCAACACTTTCTTTAACATGTGAAAGATGCTCTAGTTCTTTTCCCAAAGCCTCTAGTTCCTTTAATGTCTCATGCCTGTCTGGATGATGCTGGATCACTTTTGCCAATGCATCATATTCTTGGCGATTTTTTCATATTCGTTTTGCTTGAAGAATTTGCTTTTTGCACTCAGCAATTTTTTATGTGTTCCAGCAATGCTACATTCTATTTCTTTGTAAATTTTTTCAAAATTTTCCATTTCTCTGAGATTCATATCATATACCAGCAAAGTTTTGCCCATTGAAAATTCACATTGGGACAGTGTGCTCAGCATACGTTGGTACTGGCTGTATCCCTCTTCCTGGGATCCAGAGTTGCACCATTTAATGAAACTTTTCGCTAGCAGATTAATTCTCCGATCATCTCCAGCGCCATCTCCATCAGTTAGGAGACGCTTGCGTATGACTTCGTCGTCAGTCACGGCTCCCATGGCATGCGCGGCGGTGGCGGAGGATATTACTATTTTTAATAAAGACGTTTTACCCATTACATTATTTGAAAAGGCCCAAATTGTCGAACCTGCCATTGGCATGTCAGAATTCTGACAAAAACACAGAAATACCTTGTTCCTATTTATCATGGCTACCACAGGAGAAGTTGGAAAGATATCTCAAAGCCAAACTTTCTAGTAGCTAGATGGATTAACATAGTATCTTAAATAGCACTAGGCAAAATCTGAACTATGCTGGTATATGTTACATGTGAGGAAACATATCAGCCGACCAATGTATTTTAGGTTAAAATTCTCATTGGAACCATAATTTAAACTAAACCTTGGTACATAGAGGAAAAAAAACCCACACACACAAAGCATAGTACTGTGAGTGTTTCCTTCTTACAACAAAATCGAAAAGTACTAATGCATGTTAGTTTTAGTGTAATAATTACATGCACCAGATAATTTAAAGTATTCACAAAGTAACATATGGCTTAGCTGTTCAGTTGCAGTGAAAATGTGGATTTTTAAGAATAAAAATTAGTTTGAAAAGCAGCAGGCAACAGTAGTCTCGAATCCCCTGTATACCGATAAAGTGGAGAAACCATCTGCACTGTGTGCAAGCTGATGACCTTGGATTAATTCTAGCAATGTCATTACCCAATTAGTTGAGGAAGGAAAGATACTTGGGAATTACGATTACAGATCCATTAAAATTGTGCAGTGCTTTTATTCTCAATATTTATTAAATCACATCTGTCTGCTAATCATTATATGATGATTTTTTTTCACCTAAAGAGACTCAGTTTGACAGGTAAAACAGTGAGCTGGTCATGAATAGGATAATTATGCTACTTGAGCATACTTCAAGTATTCTGAAGTATGTTCTGAAAAAATAAAGTATTGATATCTCCTTTTTAATCTCATGACTTCTTAGATGGTAATGCTTCTATTTGTTTGAATAATCTCCTCAGTGATAATGAACTATTTTTAACCAAAGAATAACTATACACATACATGCCAAATTATGTTGTAATTTCATGTTTTCCTGTTCTACTTGTTCTTATTTTACAGAGACCCTGCTGTGTCTTTAGGGGTCATGTTAAAGAAACCAGTAATTCTTGGACAATAGGCACATTTTAATTTTTGTTTGTTGTTATTTTGTTCAAATGGAAAGTTTAAGTTTTGTAGTGGTTTTAAAACAGAAATTTTCTATGGAGCTATCTTCTCATCATTTAACTTGACAAAGCTTTTGACAAGCATGTAATTTGCACAGGAAATCTTACATGTAGAAGAAAATATATATTTGTAACATTCATGTACACAATGTAGATAAATATAAAATTAAGACTATATACAAATGCAAAGCAATGTTAATTATACTCTGATTAGAAAGACAATACTAAAATTAAACTGTAAAAAAAAAAATCTCATGGTTTAATATTATACAAGAAAAGTCACATGACAATTGTCTTAGGCTGTATTTATGATATTGATAGGAACATTTTCTCTTCATGTTATACCGTTGTTAGAAGAGATAAATTATTGGCAGTCATTTTTTAATGCTTATATTTGTCTCTACTCTGTGATTACCTTCAGTTGAAGAGCAAGAGTGGCTTTTAAACACAAGTATTCATTAATTTATTCATTCAAAATATATTAGTGCATGCCCGTGTCATTGCAGTCACAGGTCTACACATTGTAGATAGAGCTGAGAACAGCACAGAAGAGAACAAGCAAAGAAGGAGAACCAAGAAAGACTGGTACTCCAGAAGAAATGTGAGGAAATATTTTAGGGAAGAGGAAATGATAAACATATCAAGTGGTGTTGATAGGCCTGGTAAAATGAGCACTGAGGACTGACTGTGGGACTTATCACAGAGAAGGTTATTGGTGACCTTGACAACAAAGATGTTAGGGGAATAGTAGTGGTGAGTAATGACTGGAGAGAATTCAAGAGAGAATTGAAGATCAGGAAGTAGAAACAATCAGTATTGACAACTCTTTTGAAGATTTTATTGTGAGGAGAGTGTCTTGGTCAGTTCTGGCTGCTATAACAAAGCACCATAGATATTAGGTGGCTTATAAACAACAGAAATCTATTTTACAGTTTTGGAGGCTGGAAGTCTGAGATCAGTGTGCCAACATGGTCAAATTCTGGTAAGAGTTCTTTTCTTGGCTGCAGACTACTGAATTTTTGTTGTACCATACGACAGAAAGAGGCAAGAGAGCTTTCCGGTCTCTTTTTATAAGGACACGAATCCCATCATAAGACCTCATGACTTAATCGCCCCAAAGGCCCCACTTACTAATACCATCACACTGGGTATTAGACTTCAACATATGAATTTGGGAGTATACAAACATCCAGTCCATAACAGTGAGACAGGAAAGAAATGGCAGTATTGGCAGAAGGATATGAGATCAGGGAAGAGCTGGTTGGTTGGTTTTAAGATGGGAGATGTTAAAGCATGATTTATTTTTAAGCTATGATCCAGATGTGAAGGCAAAGACAATGATAAAGTAGATAGCCCAAAATTGTAGGAGGAATGTCTTTGCATTTGTTCTTAGGATCCAATTCATACATGGGGGTGATTGCTGATTACATCTGGAGTATAAGTAGAGTATGTGGGCACAAATATGGGTTTATTGACTAATTTACTGTTTGGCATGAGGTGGAAAATCTCTGATCGCATCTTTTTTTTCTTCTTTTTCAGTGAAATAAAAATAATGGCATCATCTGAGAGTGAATGAAGTGAATGAATAAGTGATTGAATGAATAAATACTAAATAAGGGATGGGTGTCAAAAATGCAATAAATTCAGAAAATACAAATTAAACTTCTATAAGATGAAATATATATAAACTGCTGATAAATGCAAAGCAAGAATATTATTGATTGAATTAAAATATAAGGCTTCTATAAACATAATAGACTTCCTTTATGTAGAATTCAAATACAAGTGTAAGTTCAAATGACTAGTTTATTAGTCTATGATAGGCAATGATAATCACAATGTTCACAGTGCTGATTGAGTCTGACATATTGCAAGATTCTCAAGAGCTTTCTAAGTCAATAAGGATAGTTCTGTACAACTTAATTGTTGTGTATTTTATTACATTTTAAAATTTGTTAAATCCAGGACTACAAATTCTCTGCTATTCTAAGCTGCAAGTTCCCTTGGGGAGAGTTACTATTCAAAAATAAGGCTTGATCATTCCTGTTAATTTTTAGTTGTCTCCCAGGAGATGGTGAATCTCAAACAAGTCAAGGACTTCAGTTTTAAACTTCTGAATCACTTAATTTACATTTTAAATATGAATCACATTAAAAAATATGTTATCCTTTGAAAAAAGAAATTTTTTGTTGATTAAAAAAAATAGAAATAGGGAACAAAGGAAGAAAAAAATACCCTGAGCCCTCACAAAAAGATAATTTTATTAACCTATTGGTATAATGGTAATGTTGGAATGTATTGCCTATGTATGGCTTATATTATACCTATGATTAACTTCTATTCAATTAACATAGTGGTTGGTAGGACTTTGTAATTCTTGGAATGTTCCACCTATTAATGATCACTAAGAAGTTTATCTCAGCTATCTTAACTTTTCCACTCCAAACAAAGAAAGATCCTCTTGACAACGGCCTTACTGTCAAGACATAAACCTTTGAGCATATAGCAGGTACGTGATTTACAGCAAAATGATCATTAAATAAGAAAACAAAAATAGAAAAGCATAACCAAAAATTAGTACCATATGATTTTATAAGAGATTATAATGCTTACGCTACATAGAATCTTTTTAATTAGAATATGGTATAGTGGAATAAATACCAAACTGCATTTCAATATTGACTCTGCCACTAACTAATTCTGTGACCTTGAGTGAATCATTTAATCTCTCTTAAAATAAGTTCCATCATATCAAAAAATAATGATATCTAACTCATAATGTGCATGCAGATAATAAATGAAATCTTGTGTCGTGTATAACTGTCTGACACATATTTGTTCCTTTGATTTTTCATTGAGGTTAAATTTACATGTAATGAAATGGATAAATCTACAATATACAATTCAAGTTTTGATAAATGTGTATAAAACCATAGCCACCACCCAAATTAAGCATAGACTTTTTCCCATTATTCCAGAAATTTTCCTTATGTGTTTTTCTAGCCAATACCCACCAACATATGTAAATATTATTTTTATTTAATTTCTATCTCTGTAGATTGTTTACCTGTTTTTACTTCATGTATGTCAAGATTCTGTTACTAGATGACGCTTATTTATGATAGTTTTGTACCTTTGATGAATTGACCCTTTATTCATATTAGTGTCCCACTTTATCCCTAATAACATTCCTCAGATTAAATTCTGGTTTGTTTCCTATTACTCTAAGCACTTTCACTTTCTTTTGATTAATGTTTGCATGGTATATATCTTTTTATCCTTTACTTTTAATCAACTGTGTCCTATTTAAAGCAAATAACTTATAGACAATAAATCTACCTTTTTCAATTCATTCTAACTCCTCCTTTTGTTTGGTTCATTCAAATTTATTATAATTCTTTTTGTGGTTGCATTTAGCTCTACCATTTTATATTTCTTTTTTCTACATTTGTTCTGTTTTCTGTTCCTCCTTTCCTCCCTTTTATGTGGTAATCAAATATTATTATTTTTAGTCCATGTAAATCTCTCTATTGCCTTTTATTTCTAGTTTTTGTATGTTTAATGATGTTCTAGGGATTATAATACATATTCATAATTTATCAAAGGCTTCTCAGAGCTAATGTAAAATGAATGTAAAATGCAAGATTCAAACAATATCTCCAACCTTTGTGATATTGTTTATACACACACACACACACACACACACACACACAAATGACAAACTCTGCATTAGGATGTTATAATTTTAAACTGTTAGTTGCTTTTTTAAAAAGAAATTAAAAGAATAAAAATTAAGTTTTTTTAATATATTTTATATATTTATCCAGGTATTTTCTATTTCTTATATTTTTTGTTCCTTCTTGTAGAGCTGAGATTCCATTTTACAGCATTTCCCTTCAGTCTCAAGAAATTCATTTAGCAGTTTTTATAGTTTAGGTTTCATGAGGATAGATTCAGCCCCTGTTTACCTGAAAATATATTAGTATTTTCTCCATTTTTGAATCACATTTAAACTGGATAGATAATTCTAGGTTTATATATATATATATATTTTTTCTTTTCAGCACATTAAAGATATCATACCATTGTCTTTTTTCCTTCACATACTTTGATCAGAATTTAGCCAGCATTATTATCAATGCTCCCCTATATATAAAGTATTTGTTGTTGTTGTTGTTTTTGTTGGCATCTTCAAAGTTTTACTCATATTTGGGGTTCTGCGGTTTGATTATGATGTGACTGAATGTGGGTTTATTTATATTTATAAAGCTTGGAGTTCTCTGAGTTTCTTAGATCTATAAATTATATATTCTTTCAACAATTCTTCAAGTATTATTATTTTTATTTTCCTTTCTTTCTCCTCTTCTTATGGATACACAGTTACATATATTTGCTTGAATATTTTTTTTCAAGTTTGTTTCTCTGTTGTATACATTAGATACATTTCCTTCTACTATCTTTACATTCATGTCCTCTCTACCTCTCTGTCTCTCTCTTTCTTTGCCAACTTCAGTGTTCTCTGAAGCCTGTGAATTCTTAGATTCAGATATTGTATTTCCTGTCCCAGAATTTCCATAGTTTCTTTTTATAGTTTCCATTTACCTGTTGAAATTATCCATCAGTTTGATTATATGACCAGATTTTCCTTTAATTCCTTGAACATTTTATGTTAGCTGCTTTAAAGTACTTATTAATCTAACCTCTGTGTTATTTAAATATATGTTTCTGTGTGCTGCTTCTTCTCTTGATTGTGGGCTAGATATTCCTGTTCACATTTATAAATTTTTACTGTAGTCTGGATGATTTATTTTAAAGACACTGGTTCCTGTTATTTTCCTCTAGGAAATTTCTGCTCTAGATGATAGTTAAGTAACTGGCTGATTAACTTGAAATCTTGAAGTCTTGCTTATATGATTTCTTAGAGCAAGTCTGTATTTGTTTTGCCTTTAGGCTCAGAGTGAATTCCTTAGACCTGAGAAAAAAGTATGGCCATTCTTGGATTTCAGTGGAAAACCCAATGTGTTTACCAAACATCTAAAATGTACCAATTTTTGTCTTGTGCTGTTAGCAACATGTTGTTTTCTGTTGGATTTCTTAAAGTCTTCCTCATGCATGCATAGTTTCTGAACATTTTATATACAAGTTTTGCAGCTTCCTCTCTGTGTGCCCTTCTCTTTCAGTTTGTTTTTTCCTTCAATTCCCAGCAGTCTGACAGCTCTAAACTTTGTCTTATGATACCTCAATCTAATAAGTCTGTGACTTTTTCCTGAATTTTTAGCTATTCCAGGACCTTCAGACATGGGAATGTCCTCAGGGGGATATCTGTATAAACATGGATCTAATCCAATCCAGTTCCTTTCTTTCAAGAGTCAAATGCTCTTAAATTTCTGTCTAATTTTGATCACTCTACGGTGCCTTTTATACTTTGTCCAGAGGTAATATGTACTTGTTATCTGCCCAAAGTAAGTATAGTAAAAGCTACTCCACCAGTAATAGTCTTTCTTTTATATAATAATGATTACTAGTATCTATATTGTCATTAGTATTTACTAGCACATGCTAAAGTTTAAAGATTTGATCTATAAACTAGTATATATTATATGGAAAATTTATTTTTAAAAATATAACGTGTACCTAATATGCATTGAGGTATTTTAGATTATAGTAAATAAACTAAGTAGTTTAAGATAAATACATTTTTATTTAAGTAAAATTTAGTTTACTAATACAAATAAAGTTCCTCAAGCAAGCATACTATTAGGAGAAACTGGTAATTTATAGTTGAGTTGATTTTGCTTTCAAGTATTCGTTTGTAAAAGCTAAAATGACTTTCCAACTTTAATTATTTAAATAAGACCATCATATACAACATGAAGTAGACTTTGAGAACTCATGAAATGTGAAATAGATGTTGTCTCTGATTACATAGGCTAAGCAAAATAAAGCTAGATGAGGGAAATAAAATCTGTGACCAAAACTCCATGGTGATAAGCAAAATAGTCTTGAAAGCTTCAGAAACCTTCAAGAAAAGAGAATTTCAAAATTAGAATTGTGAGGATATTTTGAAGTGGAATATATTTGTCAGGATGAAGTATTCTTTATAGTCATTAATGGTGGTATTTCAAATAATTTAAAATTTTTATTTTCTTAAATTTATTTTTGATCTAAGTAATTTAGCTCTAGAGTTTTAAACTAAAGTTATCTTGATGTTCTGAATATTCCAGAATATTCTTTTCAGCACTTCTTGATCTTTCTTTACCCATGGACTTCAATAACTCCTTCCAGGTTGACCACTGTAAGGTATCGTCTACTTTCAGATAGCGTTTGCTGGCTCTCCAGAGTAAATCTTTCTTCATTCTGAGCTGAACAAACTGATTTAAGTTCCCAACCTCACTGACATGATCAACTATATAATATCATTTTTCTTATTTTATGAAGTGAGGTTGCAAGGCATAGAACTGTACCTTCACAGTTTGTTGTTGAATGGAAATATTGAATGAGTTGCTCTAATCTTGCACATCATGTCTATAGCATTGCACTTCTAAACCAATAGTCACCTTCAGCTAAGCTTGGAAATGTGAGCACCTTACAGCAAGCAATATTTATCCTACACTGCTGTGAAGTTCACTCTTTCTTTACCCAAAGGTTTATGGCAACCCAAGTTGCAAGTATAAAAAATACAACTCTTCTATCAATTTTTTTCCTCATGTTGCGTCTACTTTGCCATTTTGACAGCCAAATTCCCACAAAAGACTTAAAAGGAAGAATTTCAAAAGATTTCAGGAGAAATGTGTCCCCCTCCTCTTTCTCTAGGCACCTTTTATTGTACATCTGGGGCTTTGGATATTTTATTCTGTAAACTTCTGGCACACATTGTTTTCTGAGTTGTAGTCTGCCACATGCTGTCATTTGACTCTTATATATGTACTAAGCAGGAAGAATAAGAGTTCCTGGCTCCTTCTGGTATAGTATTAACCTTTTATTACTTAAATACTCACATGTCTGAGTAGAGCAGCCAAGGTTCATTGCTGTTATATTTCCAGATCACACATGTATTTAATTTTTACATCCAAGAGTTGGAATTGGAGCAGAAAAAAAAAGAAGATACTGGGGATGTTTTCAGAGCCAGAGTTGGACTGGGAATGATTTATCGAAGGCAAAGTAAGGAGTCTGGATACTGGGTGCATTTTTTTTTTCATGTTGAAATTTATTGGAGAAAACTAACATGGAACTAAGTCCAGATTTATTATTCAACAAACACACATTTCAGGTCTTGTGTGTGCAAGAAACTTGGGTAGATACTGAATAAAAAATTGTTAGAATAGGGCATATCTTGAACATATCTAGATATTAATTTCCAATATAATTTACAAATTTGAGTCACAAAGTAAGAAAAAAATCCTTTACTATTATTCTGACTAGACACATCCAGTATCTTTACTTGTCAAGGATCTGTTGCCCTGATTTTCAGAGCTGAAGTTTCCAATGTACAGAGCACCATCCATCCACTTTTAGCCTTTCAGCTTGTCAAAGCGTATGCTTGTTG
This sequence comes from Balaenoptera borealis, assembly GCF_965194805.1. Taxonomy (NCBI): domain Eukaryota; kingdom Metazoa; phylum Chordata; class Mammalia; order Artiodactyla; family Balaenopteridae; genus Balaenoptera; species Balaenoptera borealis. Next base: position 68,762,205 of record NC_138861.1, on the reverse strand, counting down.
ATCTGTAAGAGTTTGTTCTTGAATTTTATAAATTCATTTTAAAACACATTTTATCCATTTTTCCTATGTTAGTTTTTCTAATGTCTTTTACATTTACAGCATAGGGAGTCATAATGTGAGGGGTATAGTGAATAGAATATGCCTAAAATTTGAGAACTTAAGTTATTTCACTTCCCCTTGAAACTGGCTCCGCAGTAAGTCATCAGGGAATAGTAAATTTCTCAATGAAATCCTTAAGCATTAAATCAGAACACAAAGAAACTGAGAGTTTTAAAAAATATCATGGAGTCCAAAAGTTTCAAAAACAAAAACAAAATAAAACAAAAAAACAAACAGGTTGAAAAGTCACTATCACCAAACTAGGGGGACAAAAATAAGTTTAATCCTAAGAAAACATCAGAACAATTTTTTTTAATGTACGTCAAAACAATTCCTTTTCTTCCTGAACAAATACATTAGCTATGCAACCCATTACTCTAACAATTTGAAAGCAGCTCACAATAGATAAGGAGATGGAAATGGGTGGATAATCTCATCCAGAGGAGAAATCTACAGTGTAACTCTTCTAATTTCACATAATACTTCATGGACAAGACACAACAGAAGGATCATAATCATATCATTGCCCCTTTACTTGGCCTGTACTTTACATAAAACTCAACAAATTGATTTTTCTACCATCAGTGTAGTGCTTCCAATAGATAATTTTATGGTGTAAGTTTTATTAATGTTCTTCTTAAAATAGGAATTAAACAAGAGTTGACTAGAATTGGGATTATACATAGCAGTGTTTTTAGGAAATAAAAAGTGATTTTTATCTCTCTATCTTTATCAATTGAAAACAAAACAAAATGAAACTGAATCCAGAAGAGACAGAAAGGATTTAACTAGAGCAATGGTACTCAAAACTTTTGTTTTTAGGACTCTCTTATTGTGTTAAAAAATTGCTGAGTACCACAAAAAAAGCTTGTATTCTCATGAGTTAGATCTACCAATATTTATTATGTTGGAAATTAAAATCAAATTTTAAAGTATGAATAATAGTAAGCTCACTATGATAGCATAAAAATATTTTTAAATTAAATAACTACAGTTTTCAAAATAAAAAATAATTAGTGATAGAATGATTTTTAAAATAGCTTTACAATTTCTTTAATGTCTGGTAAAGTAGAAGACATATAGATTTTTCTAAATGTCTCTGGATTCAACCTACTATATTATTTTGGTTACAGAACATGAAGAAAATCTGGCTTTACACAGATATGTAATTGGACAGAGAAAAATATTTCAATAGCCTTTTCACTTATTTTGGAATATCCTTCTTTGATTCTACATCAAAACTCAACATTGGTAATTTCTTAAAAATTAGTAAAGAATATTAAACAATACCAATGAACGTTTTGTACATTGTTACCTTAAGGTCCACCATCTATTTTGCACTCTGATTGTATCATTTCTCCATGCATTATTTTGTAACATCATGCAATGGCCATTTGGAAAGTATTTGTTTACAGAGTTATGGAAATCTTCCAAAATTTTAGCACATTTCATTATATAAATCAAATAGCAAAATATCACCTTTATTAATATTACCTCTGATTGTCTCAGAAAATTATTTACCTACTAGGAAATTTTAAGTTCATGGAAGTGGGTAGGCATTTTCCCAGATTCAAATTTTTACGTGAATTCTTGGCAACATACCTCTCACTTGCTCTCTTTGGCATGGCAGGCTCACTTTGTGCATTTTTGAGAAAATGTCTGCCAAATACCCTAGTCTCAATACCCATAGTTTGCGTGTCAGACATCCTTTCAAATGACAATGATATTTTATGAAAATGCACTTGCTTTACATTCAGTGACACAAGTAAACACATTTTCATGCAAGTTTTCTGTGAGACAACCATTGTATTTCATTATATAGCAGAAAGGCTTCATGTGTATTTCTCATATCATTGCACAGAAAATTAAAAAGATATGTCTTCAAGTGTTGAGATTTAATAAAATCAATATATTTACTGCTTTCTCAAGGACATTCTTAGTTGAAATTGTCATTTTTTTCATCGCAAGTGCATGGTATTGAAGAATGCATAACTGCTCATACAGGCTTGAGTTATTCCTTTGATTTGTGCTAAGATCCCACCAGTTTTACCCACCTTTGCTTTTCCACCATCACTGTAATGTCAATAGATCGAAGTGATAAATAATGTCTTAGTATTATCATGAAACAGTTTCAATCTCACTACCTCCTGAAAAAGTGTAAGGAATACCTAGGATTCTCAAATCATACTCTGAGAACTGCTGCATTAGAGCAGGAAGACAGAACAACAGACAGCTGAATCATCTTTTATTCTGAAAACTAGTGTTGAAAGCTTTGAGAATAATTGGGATATATAAGGCTAAAACTCATATTATTTGGATTTGCTGTCCTTCTATCCAGTAAGGAAATCAGTTCTCTGTATACCTGGAATTGGAAATGTCAACAGGAAGTTAACCTGCTTCCTGAAGAGCCTGAACTTTTTCTGAAATATTTTCTTTGTGAATCTTCCTCAGTAAGAATTGCTCTAACAATAAATACAGACTCTATTAACCTGTATCCAAAAATGGTAAATAGCTGCTTTCCCCTTGGGAGTTTTCTGGAGTTACTCTTTCTGATTTCTATACCTTGCAAATCTAAATGCAAATATCTTAACCAGCATTTATATGAAAGACATTAAGGTGCTGAATAGACAATGATGAAAATTAAACTCTTTATGTGCGTCAGTGTTGTTTCACCATAAGAACCATGATCATACATTCCAGAATGCTCAGGAAGTCTGGTTTATGACTGATTATGGCATAACTATTAAGAACATCCTCTTTCATTCTCAAAGGTGTCCCAGAGTACACGATTAATTATATGGTCACCTTAGCTGTAAGAGGCCCCTGAAATTATTTCACACATGCCCAAGGATTTAGCCTTTTCTGTTTCTTTCTATTATCTTCTGTGGGAAGTTAATTTCAGTGGAATATGTGATAGGCCAATTGTGATAATCACAAATAGTATCAGAAGTATAATTTCTGAAACAAATGGCTCATAAAACAGACATATTTCTTTTAATATTGAGTAGCTCTCTCTTTTTTTTTGAGTCCTTTTTTTCTTTTCTTTTTTTTTAAAAATGATTTTTTTTTTTTTTTTAGAGATTGAAGTGTATTTATTTATTTATTTATTTATTTTTGGCTGTGTTGGGTCTTCGTTTCTGTGCAAGGGCTTTCTCTAGTTGCAGCAAGCGGGGGCCACTCTTCATCGCGGTGCGCGAGCCTCTCACTATCGCGGCCTCTCTTGTTGCGGAGCACAGGCTCCAGACGCGCAGGCTCAGTGGTTGTGGCTCACGGGCCCAGTTGCTCCGCGGCATGTGGGATCTTCCCAGACCAGGGCTCGAACCCGTGTCCCCTGCATTGGCAGTCAGATTCTCAACCACTGCGCCACCAGGGAAGCCCAAGAGTAGCTCTCTTAATAAATTAAGCCTGAAATAATTTTCAATAGAAAGAACCTGCAAAATCAATCAGGAAAATTTTAGAGAAGAGGGAGTGATAAAGTGGGCGTATATCTTAAATCATCAGAACACAACAGAACATATTGATCAGCTATTACTATAATAATGCTGTGAAACAAGCCACCCCAATATTCAGTAGCCTACAAAGACAAATACTTATTTCTCTTGCTCAGAGTTTTGTGGTTCAGCAGGGTTACCTTTTCTTTAATCTGCAGATCTATCGGTCTTGTTTACAGGTTAAAGATTGGATTAGACAATTCCACATCTTTCTCACTCTTTTTTGACCAGAGGATACCTGGGACATGTTCTTCTCATGAGTTACAGCAGGAGTCCAAGAACCAAGCCAAATCAAGCAAGTACAGTTTAGTCTTTCAATGAACCCACTAAACTTCATTGGCCAACCAAGTCCTATGGGCAAGTCTTACTGCACAGGGGCAGGGAAGTATTTGCCATCCACAGTTGGATGGCACTGCAAAATTAGATGGCAAAGGCTATGGATATATACTTTAGTACAAAAAAATGAATAATCTAGAATTCTTCCTTTTACCCCAAAATAAATGAGGAGAATTGAGGAGTATAATTATTTGGCTGTCTCATAAGAATTAAGGTTTGCAAGCTTCAAAAGGACATGGTGCCAAGGGCTGAGGAAAAGCGTCCCTAGCCCTTTGTTATGGGTTGAATTGTGTTCCTCCGAAAGACACGTTGAAGTCTTAATCCCTGGAACCTGGGAATGTGATCTTATTTGGAAATAGGGTCTTTGCAGATGTAGTTAAGCTGAGGTCATTAGGGCGGGCCCTAATCCAATATGACTGGTGTCCTTATGAGAAGTAGAAAATGCCAGATGGAGATAGAGACAAAGAGGGGAGAAGGCCATGTGACAACTGAGGTAGAGATTGAAATGCTGCAGGGGCAAGCCAAGGAATGCTAAAGATTATTGCAAATCACCAAAGCTAGGAAGAGGCAAGAAAGGATTCTCCCCTATGGGTTTCAGAGGGAGCCTGGTCTTGTCAACAACTTGATTTTGGACTTTGAGCCTTCAGAAATGTGAGACAATGAATTTCTGTTACTTTAAGCCATGTCATTTGTGGTAGTTTTGTTATGGCATTCCTAGGAAAATAATATACCCTTGTAAAACCCAGCTGCCCTGGCATAGCCTGATAAGGAGGTAAATATATTGTGCAGGTCTGGAGATAATGTCCCATGGTGCTGTTTCAGGTAAAATAAAGAAATAGCAATTCTGGACCCCAAAGAATTCTGAATGAGTCAGAGATAAGCAGTAATGAGTTAAGATGCCTGGCATGGAAATACCTCTTCTTGAAATGATAGGGCTGCCTTGAACTGAAAATATCTCCTTGACCCTGAATGCAGCAGAGTATAATTGGTAACTGAAGTGACTAGAATTTGTGGCAGAGTAGCAAGAGTGATGAGTAGCTTTGGTGTCTGTGATATAGCAACCTTTCACTAAATTCCAGTGGAGTTTAGTGACAGTAATTGTTAAAAGTGCTACCAGATGCATTAATGAAAACTTTCCAAGTCCTGTCTTCCCCTTCCGCCACTCAGTAGTTGCCAAGTTGCAAAAGGGATTATGGACAGCTGACATTTCTTCAGACAGATCTTTTTAGAGAGTTTGTTTTTTTGACAAATTTTGTCTTCCCTACATGGTCTTGCTTGTATTTATTCTGGTAATAGATACAAGGGATGACTTTTACATTTATAGTTTTCTTACTGATTTGCTTTAAGACTCATTAGGAATCTGATCTTTAATTTTTAGGTTTAGAGTTAATTCTATACCTTCATGCTACTTTGTGAATTGCAGGCCAGTGATAGTACCACTTACAAAATTTTTTCCTCAGATAATATGATTCATAAAATTATTTTCCCAGGAGACCTCTTTAAGAAATGATATCCTAAATCAAGGCAGGGAACATTGAGAAAAATGCATCCACAAGGACAATACAATATTCTCACGATGTCACTTTTGTTCCATATTGAAAGACTCATTTAGATTTCCAATCAAGAACCAGTGGTATTTTATATTGAATGTTCAAATTTAAATTGATATAATACTAAATAAAAATAATTTAAATTATGTTAATTAAAATTTTTTTTCTGTTAGTCATACTGTCAGCATAGTTTAATAGTACTCATAACTGGAATGTTAAAGTTCGTGGGAAGGAGAGTGGCAAACGTGTGATAGTTAGAAATGGCAGATTATTTTTTTTCCTAAAAACCAGATGTCAGTCAGGAATGACTTAAAGGCAGTTCTCTCCTGTAGAGAGGTTTTTTTCCTTAAATTCAACCCATGTATCTTTTAATTTGGGGGAAAAAAAATGACCTATGGTTGACAAAAGACTTCCCTTGCATTATCTTATTTGATCCTTACAAAAAAACTTGGATAGAAAGATAATAGTATTCCTAATTTCCTAAAATTAAGGTACAGAGTCTAGGACACATCGGGATCATATTGGCAGCTAGTAACCAGACTGGGATCAGAATTCATGCTTTAGTTATTCACTTTTCATCCACTTATTCAGTGGAGATATTTAATACAGAGGACTACTATGTTTCTACTTCCTTTGCAATGACTTCTACTTTAGATTGAGATGAATATTTTGTTTAGTAGTGTGGATTGTTATATATGGAACTTTTAGAAAAGCAAGATATTGATTTTCATTGAAAATATCTCCAATTAGAGAGTAAGAGAGTTAGAGGAGAGAGAGAGAGAGAGAATAGCCCAAAGAAGCTACATGAGATGATTCCTTAAATCCTCCTGGGGAAAAGAGACGTATTTCCACAAGAAGAACCAATAGACATTCCCAATTGAAAGGATATAAATCATGAGCAACACTCTTCCAAACGGAAAAGCATCACAGACCCTTTCATCTCTATAATCCACATATGCCCCTAGGAAATAAATAGTGAAAAATTCTAGGCTCTCCTCTCTGCATTTCTTTATTCTTCTGGATCTTGATGCTATCACTTTCACTGTTTTTTAAACTTTCTAAAGCTTTCAAGAAAATAAATTTTCTTCTGTTCATATTTTCTAGTTGTCTCAGTTGGAGAGTTGGTTCAAATAACCTAGTCTGTCTTACTAAAGCAAAAGTCTTTCTTATTGTTTTAAATCTTTATCAATGATTTACTAAAAGCTCAAAATAAGGCTTTGTGAGTACAACTCATACTAAATTACAGTATTTCACTGATATTAATATTCCTTCAAAATTTCTACTTTTGTAAGGTAATGCATTGTCGCTTTTGGTTCTGGAAACAATGCAATTTGGTGACAGATTGGGTGTATTTGTGAGGTTTTGGGTAGGGGTGATAAAAATGTTTTCTGTGACAATGGACATTAATATGTACCGTTAGTTAACTACACTGTTTCCAATTTCAAGAATAGCCTCCCATCTTTGTGCCTTATGAACTTTGAAGTTTTATCTCACCTAACACTCATATAAAGGAGTCCTCAAATGTATTATGTAGAAATAGTCATTTCATTATTTATTCCACAGTACTTTGTTTGTAACTACCTTTTATTTATTTTGAAGCATCTATCCCACTGTATTATAATTAGATAAAAATTTGTCTTAAGATGAGGAAATATGTTATGCATCTTTATGTCCACATTGCTTAGCAGAGCTCTACCCTAAGTTTGTTAAATGGATAAATGAATGATGAATGGACAATACAAGAAGACTGAGATGGTGTGCTGATTGCTATAATCTCATAAACAGTCTTCTAAAATAAAAATTTCATACATTTTTGCTCTGAATGTTTGTTTTTTTAAATTTACCAAAATTAATTTCATCTTTTCTGGTTACACCTATAAATAATAAACATTTCTGTGAAACAGTTTTTTGAGAGAGAGTTTGTTCCCAGTTATATATCATGGAAATGTTAGAAACGTTTTTTTTCTGCCTTCTGTTAGAGTAATCAAATATAGCATGGGTTTTTAAATCAGACAGATTCTGGTTCATATTTTAGCTTTGTGAATTCCCTTGAGGAAGTTGTCCCACTATGTAGATCTACCTTTTCCTATCTGCAGAAAAGGATTAATGTTAGTGCCTATCACATTTGGCTGTTGTCAGTCAATATATAGGTAACATTCTTACTAGAGCTCCTGGCATAATGTAAACACTTAATACATGACAGTATTTAAAAATTTAGCTTGCTTAATTTCCAGGTCTATTTCTTCCCCAATAAGCTCCCAGCCTGGGTTTGAAAATTTACTCAATATGTCAGAGGCCAAGTTGGTTTAAAGCATTACTGTTGTTCTGTCTTTGTTGTGCTCTCAGTTTACATTGATAATAGCTAAGATCATAAGAGTTGTCATGACATTCATCAATCTGCTATCAGATTTTTATTTTACTATGGTTAGAAAGTATTTATGGATCAAATTACATCAGTTCCTTATTGATCCAAAATTGGCAAAAGTGCTTCAAAGCTTGCAGTTTAAGAACTACCATGAGACCAGACTTAGTGAAAATGGTTTTGGAAAGTATCAGATTTCAAACCAAGTGTTATAAAATGAAGTCCTCCTGTATTTTTTAGCAATTTTTTCAGACATCAGTATTATTATTATTATTCAAGTTTTGTGATAAACATCAGTCTGGCAAACATGAAGACACTGCCCTTGCATTCAAGGAACTACATATTCATTAAAGTGTATTATTATAAACACATTGATAAGCTTTTAGAAAAAAACTGCATCTAGATGCTATTGCTGTAGTAAATATGAAAATATCTTTCTGTATTAAAAATATGTTTTTTCTATTCTAAACCAGTGGTTGTTTGAAAAGTCATTCTATCATTTTCTTTAACTAGTGCCAGAAAGTGCAGTTTGATGTCAACTATGGAAAGAAGAAAGCTAATGTGTTTGGAAGGTAGTATGCAATCTTAAATGGAGAATGCTAACAGAACCCACCTACTAGGTCAATTTACTAAGTTAACTGTTGATACATTTTGCAGCTGACACATCCTGGCAAGACCATCCAAGAAGCATAACTATTCAAAATCATACATTTGATAGAAAAGTTCAAAGTAGACAACTGACAACATCTCTTCTAAAATATTCCTGGCTAAAATCTTATCCTCTATGCTCTGTGGTGCAGAACTCCAGAAATTCAATTATGCATGTGGGCGCTTGAAGAGAGCTAAGTATTCTCCCATGCTTAGAAAAAAAAAAAAAAAAATTGACCCTGCCAGCAGGTATTCTTTTAGAGGTAGGGTGGTTCCTCTTTTGGGTAAGTTATGTTTTTCAAGTTACATTAAAAAATGTTTGTCTTGACCTGGTATACATATTATATTGCTCTGTTTACAATTGGGTGCAGGTAACATGTGCATTTTAGAAGCTGACAGGATAGTTTAACTCAAAATATTATTTATCCTTCTCTCAAAACATGACTATTGTTGTACTGATGTTCATAAGAGGTATGTATAACATTGAAATACGGTTGTGAGATAGTCTGTAAAAAAATAAAATGAAATTTTATGATCACAAGTGTAATTCAAACAAGTGAAGCTATGTATAGAAAGAAAGAGAAAAGCCATAAAAACATCTTTAATATGTCTAAATGTGGACATATTTAAATGCTTAAAATTAAATATTTTTATGGCAATAGACAACATAAATGAGTCACAAATAAAATGTGAACTTATGACTAATAAAGTCAATATGGATAATATAACAACAATCCCTTCTAACTGATGAGAAATAAAAGGAAAATAGATAATTGATAAAGATGTAATCACTTTACCAATAAAATATATAAAAATTTGTTCAATCTCACTAAATGTCAAGTAAATGGAAATTAAAATAATAATGTAATACAGTTTTCACCAATAAAGTTAGTGCTTATAAATAAAGACAGTAACATCCATTGGTTGATGATACTGTGACAGAGATAAGTACCTCTGGTGGGAGGATAAATTGCTAAAATCTTTCTGAAAAGCAGTTTTCTGGGATTAAGGTTCTAGCTCTGGTGACAAGATTTTGTCACTACATTCCCCCCTACAGTGGCAAAGTAGGTGAGTAAAAAACCTTACACAGATATTTATTTGTGCCATAGACTCTGGAATTTTTAACACCATTCCACAGTTTCAGTGGTCCATGCTATAAATATCTTTACAATTTTTAAATATGTGCATATTTTTACCCAGAAATTCTAGGATGTTAATTTCCAAAAAAACTCTATCATATGTATGAATATGTACATGTATATGTATATGTATGTATGTTTATAAATTCACATTCTCACACACATACGTACAAGAATATTTATTGCAAGTTGTTCATGGAAGCAAAAATGAGAAAATGTGTATGTTACATGATGTCTAACAATTGAGTAATTGTATAAATGTGTGTATATATATATATGTTTGTGTGTTTCTTTATAAATAACATAGCACTTGTAGGAATGTCAAGGGCCAGTTTAAAAGTATTGAATCTCTTTATATTTAATTTATCTATAGATGGATTTATTATGCTAACATCTATATACAAATATATGTACATATGTATATGATAGAGATTATATAGAGAAATTAATACATTATGTATATGTTACTGATATCTTCCTTTTTATTTAATGTCTTAGATATACTTTTGCCTATTATATATCATTTTTTAAAATTACATGTATATATAACTTTTAATTATATATTATATAGTTTATAGGAAAAAATAATAATATAACTTGCAAGAATGTCAAGTAATTTAAAAACAATGAAACCTCTATTCCTTACTCTATATATTATGCTGATATGTACATATATGTGTGTGTATATATAAGTATACACAGTGCTTCTGATTACACACAAAACATAAACCATTTCTTATGTATTTTTTTGCATTTTATATTTAGTTAATAGATATACCTCTATTTCTGTCAAATAAGTTAATAAAAGGATGATGCCCATATATATATTTACATATCCACATAAGAATGTGGATATGTGTGTGTGTGTTAGGTACACACAGACACACACAAACACATGCAAGTATATACAATGAATGAAAAGGTGTAGATAAACTACTGACAGTAGTGGTGATAAAGACTTTTGGGGATAGACTGAAAGTTTTTCAGGAAAAAGATTATTAATTTTTTCTGTATATCTATAATTAGTACTTGTAACAGTAAGAGTATATTGCTGTATAATTTTTAAAAATTGATTAAAAGAAAAAAAATGGAAATGCAATAATTTAAATGTTTATTAGGTGTTTCAATAAGTAAGTTTCAATAAGTGATCTATCTCAGGTCCTAAATTAAAATCCTAAGAATTCAAAGGCTTCCATAGTCATTCCATGACTTTTCAGTTATGTCCAGAGACATACAAGAGATGCTGAACATGAACCAATTTACGTATGTGCTTTCTACCAGGACACATTTCTTCAGCTTGAAATTAGTTAAGTGTAAACTAAATTGCAAGCCCAAAGCTGATGCAGCTTAAGTAGAGAATGAAGCCAGATCAGAAAATTCCAGCCAGAAACTTTGTTGAACTGCTATCTACCATGTTAACAAAACACAGCTAAGTCAAGAAGTCAAGGCAACAATTACAATCCACAGATCATAAGACAAATCAGTTAGCAATAATAGTACCAACATTTATTCAGTATTTACTAGAGGTCTGAGGACTGCATTAAGAACTTTTCAGTAATTAAATTATTTAATCCTCAGATGACCTTATGATATAAGTAATTTCTAATCAAGTTTTGAATATGGATATATTGGGGGAAAAAGTTTAGATAATTGCTCAAGTTCACACAGCAAGTAGGTGCGGCTAAAATATTAGGTCAGTTTGATGAATGACCTTACACTCACAGCAACCATGTTTTAAACTTCTATTCAGTACATTTATATGGAGAGTTTATTTTATTCATAATTTTCCATATGGTGAAATATTTGGTTTTAATTTTTCTTTAAAATTATCCATATTATTTTTCCAAAATATACTCTGAAAATTATTATTTAAGTATGCACTGATATTTAAAATCAGCAAAATATTATAAAACACTTTTTGGTTTCTATCATTTTAAATGTACTAATAAAGTTATAGTAACTAGTTTCCTCATAAAAAATGGAAATATTTATAATGTTAATAGCACTTCCTAAGATAAAATTATTACAAATACTTCCCTGTATCTTGACATTAGTCTTTCCAGTGAGTCTAAAGTGTCTGTGTGGATTTTTATTTTCAACTATTATTTTCTTCTGAACTGCAATTAATTGGTTTTCTTTGCAACCATTATGTAATGACTTGGCATAACTAAAAGATAATAGGCAGAAACAAAGCCTTTTGGCACCGTCTCCACCTTCTTGCCCAACTGCTCCTCTAGGAAAAAAAAAAGAGGAATAAATTTAATACCTAAATGTATATAAGTGAATGAAAAGTTTAAGTTCATATTGTTTATCTACTTCACATTTATTTTTCTTTTCCTTGAAGAAAGTATACTATTATTTTTTTTTCTTTTTGCTGGTTTAATACATTTCTGCACTATGTGTTTTTACTGATACCTACCTTCCAATAAAATGTTAATGTTCCATATTAACCTCAGCATAAACAAATCATAAACAACCTCAGTAATGAGGTTAATGTTCCATATTAACTGCAGCATAAACAAATCATAGTGCTTTAAAGAACTTGTGTATGAATACATCATCTTCCCCAATAGATTTTTGGGATTGTGTTAACATATATGAGCACACATTTCTTTTTTTATATAGAAAAGATAGAACATCATAGCTAATTCAACTGCATCTGAGGGCATTGACTAAAAGTGAGAGTCATTCTGGTTCATTTTTTGGTAAACTTATTTGATACAAAGTAGAAATTTTGGAACTCTACAAACTATAATTTTGGATTAAGTTCTGGCTCCTGATATCTAAATGGGTCTAATATATCATAAATTTTTTAAATTAAGAGTTCATCTGTTTTGCTGATTTTTTTTGTATTTTATTATTTTTTTATTGACGTATAGTTGATGTAGAATATTAGAAGTTTCAGGTATACAATATAGTGATTCACAATTTTTAAAGGTTATATTCCATTTATAATTATTATAAAATATTGGCTATGTTCCCTGTGTTGTACAATATATTCTTGTGGCTTATTTATTTTATGCATTGTAGTTTGTACCTCTAAATCCCCTCCCCCTATCTTGCCCCTCCCCCTTCCCTCTCCCAATGATAACCACTAGATTGTTCTCTATATCTGTGAGTCTGCTTCTTTTTTGTTATATACACTAGTTTGTTGTATTTTTAAAATTCCACATATAAGTGATATCATACAGTATTTGTCTTTGTCTGACTAATTTCACTCAGCATAATACCCTCACAGTCCATCCATGTTGTGGCAAATGACAAAATTTCATTCTTTTTTATGGCTGAGTACTATATATAGATATGTACATACACAATGGAATATAGTATATATATATGTATATATATATGTGCTGTAAATGGCAAAATTTTTCTTTTTTATAGATGAGTAGTATTCCATTGTGTATATATATATATACCCCCACATCTTCTTTATCCATTCATCTGTTGATGAACACTTAGGTTCTTTTGATATCTTGGCAATTTTAAATAATGCTGTTATGAACTTTGGGGTGCGTGTATCTTTTCAAATTAGTGTTTTTGTTTTTTTCAGATTTATACCTGGGAGTGGAATTGCTGGGTTATATGGTACTTCTATTTTTAGTTTTTTGAGAAACCTCCATACTGTCCTCCACAGTGGCTGCACCAATTTACATTCCCACCAACGTGTACAAGGGTTGCCTTTTCTCCACATCCTCACCAACATTTGTTTTTTTGTGGTATATTTGATGATAGCCATTTTGACAGATGTGAGGTAGTATCTCATTGTAGTTTTAATTTGCATTTCTCTGATGATTAATGATGTTGAGCATCATTTCACATGCCTGTTGTCCACCTGTATGTTTTCTTTGGAAAAATGTCTATTCAGGTTTCTGCCAATTTTTTAATTGGGTTGTTTGTTTTTTTGATGTTGAGTTGTACGAACTGTTTATGTATTTTGAATATTAACCCTTTATCAGTCATATCATTTGTAAATATTTTCTCCCATTCAGTAGGTTGTCTTTTTGTTTTGTTGATGGTTTCCTTTTCTGTGCAAAAGACTTTAATTAGATCCCATTTATTTATTTTTACCTTTATATCATACTTTTTTAAGGCATAGAAAAATATGAAAATGGCCACTTTTTATGAAATAAGGGTGAAAGTCCAGAGGTCAACATAAAATGATCCTAACTAGGTTTCCAACACACATTCAAAACAAAAAATCATAACCTCAAATTTATAAACAGTTTTTAAACAGTCTAGTTGTTTATAAAAGTTTTGATATTTGTGTTGACTTCATATGTATAAATGTTAACCTTCACATACATCTTCTTACATACTCAAGCAGGAAAGACTTCTTCACTGTTGTATTTTCAAAATACCTTAAATGTATATTATATGCAGTCTAACTTAATTTTGTTGTATTTTTTATTAGACTTTAAAATTGAATTTTTATATCATTTTTTTCTAAAAGAAAATATTATTATAACTATGTTGCTTAAGTAACTTAAAAGCCAAGCAGGTATTATTAAGTTCACTTGATATACTAAATTTAAAAAAAATAAAGTAGGGAATATTTAAAATAATGTTTTAAATAACATTTAAAAATATTTTTGTGGCACTTGATATGATATAAACTCTGGTGTCTTGTATTTTGGAATTTAAATCTGTTTTTAAAAGTCTTACCTTTCAGTGATGTCTATTGCCTTTTAAAATTATAGTCTTAAATCAAATACAACAACATATTAAACTGTGAAATAAAAATAGATGATAAACACTTTTGGACATTTTCCTTATCCATGATAGTGGTATTTCATCTAGCTGTCATTTTACATAAATACTCATACTAATTATATCAAGAACCTATTTCCAGAGCAGGAATAGAGATGCAGACATAGAGAACAGACATGTGGACATGGGGGGGAAGGGGAGGGTGGGAAGAATTGGGAGATTGGGATTGACATATATACACTACCACGTGTAAAACAAGTAGCTAGTGGGAACCTGCTGTATGGCACAGGGAGCTCAGCTCAGTGTTCTGTGATGACCTAGATGGGTGGGATATGGAGGTGGGAGGGAGATCCAAGAGAGAGGGGATATATGTATACATATAGCTGGTTCACTTCATTGTACAGCAGAAACTAACACAACTTTGTAAAGCAATTATACTCCAATAAAAAAAATTAAATGTATGCCCACCCAGAACCTCAGAATGTGAGGAAATAGAGTCTTTGAAGATGTAATTAGTTAAATTAACATGAGGTCATACTGGATTAAGGGGAGACTTAAATCCAGTGGCTGGTGTCCTTATGTCTGTTTTATCCACTCCTCTATTTCCAATGCCTAGCACAGTGTCTGACAAACAATAAACACCTGTCAAATAAAAAAAAAAGAAATTTTGAAAAACCAGTTTGAAACAAAAATTATTGATAAAACCTTTTGATCATTATGTAATGATTATTTCAGAGTAGTCTTTATTGATTAAAGAATAAACCATAATTACTTTTGTAGTGTTCTTAAAGGAAATATTGACTACAAATGAACCATTCTCTGACTATAAAAATAAAATAATGCTAGAAAAAACAAGAATAAAAATGAAAAATATTATTTCATTTATGACATATTCTTGAAAAGTGAGTTTTTCAGTTACTTATTTATTTGCCTTGTTTTAGGTAAATTTAAAATATATTCACTTGCAGTCTTTTTCATGTGATAATTTATTCTTCAAGTTATACAGAGATTGACTAGATCTCTGTCATATGATAAGGGCATATCAGAATGGGTCATTAATAGAGTTTTTATTATTATGTTTTTCCTTTTTAAAATACTAGATTAACATGATTCAGTTTGTTTTTAGAGAGAGAAATAGAGGCAAGAGTGTGGAAGTAGGGAGAGGATGAGAAGGTGTGTAACTGGAAGGTCAGCAAGGAGGCTGAAATGAAGGAATGCAGTTGTAGTAATGAGAGGGAATCAATTTGAATGCATTTTTTGAGCTCTAGAGGTTTTTTTTCTAATAAGTGGTATTAAGGAAGGTATTCTCCCTTCAGGGCCTGTTGGATCTTTGATTTTACTCTTCCTTTCATACCATATTTGTTATTCACTAAAAAAAATTTTCTCCATTTCTGTCCTCTCTTCTGTCATCATTTATATGTCAACTTTCTTCCCATAGTTCTAAGACAATAGTGAATATTATAGTATTGTAAAAGTGGAAATTGGAATTGCTTCATTCAATATTTTATTAATACATTAGAGAATTCTAACTTGCTTCTTTCAAATATGATTCCTTTCTTCACTCATACTGATGACTTCTTATTTGTATTATTGTCATAGCTATTGAAGATATTGCAAACATAATGAGAAAGGTCCCCTTCATTTTACAGTTTGTCTCTGACTGAGACAGTGAAGAATTGCTACTAGAATGGTACCTTTCAGAACTTCACTAATTGGTCTCTGCAATTTCACACTGAAAGGTAAGGCCTATTACTTCTGCTTAAATTTATTCTCTAAGGCTGAGTTAACTTGATTTGGGGCTAGGAGCTCTTTGTCTTTTTTGGGAGCTAGGCTCTCAATTGGGAGTGGTGTATTATACACCATATCTCTTATTGAAAAAATAAGAACCAATAAAAGTATATTAAGATGTAGAGTTTCTTTTGACAGCCTCAATAGTTAGACTATATCTGGTCCATATATATGGTTTCTTAGATGCAAATTTGTTAAGCTCAATATTGCTTTAACCCATCATCTTGAATAATCTGTTTTATTCCCCTAGTGCCACTTTCTCTAGGAGCATAAATGCAGTTCAGTGCATTTATTCTTTACATGTTGAATTTTCTTTAATACCAGAAAATAAGTTTGAGTGAGATTGTATATAAGAATAATTGTTCTCTTTTAGCCCCTGAATGAGATTGTACATAATGCAAAAATATTATGACTATACAAATACTGTATAACTGGCATATGGTTTATTAATCAAATGGTACCTAAAAATATTTTAAAATTATAATACATACGTATGTGACCCAATACTTGCTGTACTATAATGACGTGTAAAACTCCCTTAAGTAATGCTGAAACCTTTCAGAAGTCTGAAGTACAGAGGCTACTGGTAGAGCTAAGGGTTTTTTTTTTTTAACATCTTTATTGGAGTATAATTGCTTTACAATAGTGTGTTAGTTTCTGCTTTATAACAAAGTGAATCAGTTATACATATACATATATCCCCATATCTCTTTCCTCTTGCATTTCCCTCCCTCCCACCCTCCCTATTCCACCCCTCTAGGTGGTCACAAAGCACCGAGCTGATCCACCTGTGCTATGCGGCTGCTTCCCACTAGCTATCTATTTTACATTTGGTAGTGTATATATGTCCATGCCACTAAGAGTTATTTTTTTAATGGCTAATAATTCTATTCCATGTTTTCTCTTCTGCACAATGGAGAAACTTGTATCTACCCTAAAAATTTCACAAAATATTGTAAAGATTACATGAAATAATATATATACAATAACAGGAAACTTTAAAATAACTCCACAAAAAAGTAAGCAAACTTCTTTACACTCTTTGAATTCATTTTATAAAACATTTTGTGCAGAGTTGCTTGCAGTTTTTGATGTTGATGATGAAAAATCCATTACGGGATAGACAGTTCGAAGGTGGAACATTGTTATTTTAGAGATATTCAGAAGCAGTAAGGGTCTGTTCAATATCTTGCTTTCTGCTATTGAAACTGAGCCAAATGCAAAAATCCTTCTGGAAGTCAATGGGAGTTCTGAACATAAGCCAGAGCAAGATGAGAAAAATAAAGTAAAATGAGGAACTGGCCTGAAGTCAACTGTTTAAAAAATGAAAACAAAACTTTCTGATATGTTCCCCTAATGATAGATAATTACATATTATATTTTAGATGGTTTTCAAAGTGCCTTATTCATTCATTAGTCAGTGCACCTTATGACCTTTGAATGAGATCAGAGTATTGAAAGATTTGTCTTTTTTCAGTTAACTTCGGTGTGGGAACACAGGTACCATTGAGAGAGCTAATCCACTATGTCTCATGGAACTTACAGGGGAGGGAAGAAGAGTATTAATAGAAGGAATATATGAGCCACATTTTAATTTCCTTTTACTTTTCTAAAATATTTTATCTTATAGATATTAGGGAAAAATTATCTTTCTTACCATCAAACATTCCCTTTCCCATCCTCATTTTTGCTTTTGAGGTCTTGAACTCCTCATACAAGGTTATAAGAAAAGAACCTGAAGTCTACAGCACCAAACCTTAATTTCTACAACATTTTTAGAGTTTGATATTATTATAAGGTGGAAATAATATAGAAAAGAAGATTGATTTCAATTTTCAACTTTATTAGTATTATAGAACTATTGAAAATTATTTCACACTTGTTATACTTACTTTTCAGGAGGGCATCTTATACCAAATTCAGTTCTCAATTCACATTTTCTAATTGTTCTTCAGTATGAGAGCCATTTTATCACTATCCATGAGTTGCAGGAGTAAAGGCACTGAATATGCCTTGTCTGTGGATCCCAGGAATAAGCAAGACGTCAGCTACTCTTTCTGGCTAGCATTCAGGCATGGTACAAAGTGCTGAAAGTGCATGGCACACTCTGAAGGAAAAAACTAGATTAAAAAAAGCTAATCACATGGAAAATTAGAGTATAAAATTTTAATGCAGCAGGGGAAAAGAAAAAGAAATAATCATGAAAGCTATTTCTTAAAAACTATGTAAGACAGAAAATATTTCTCTTCATTTCATAATGGAAGGGAGATGCAGGTAATATATTGGAGAGACAGATCCAGAGCTAGGATTGTGAATGCTTCAGTGTAAATAACCCAATCTTGATTATTTAAAACAATTGTCAGTAATATAGATATAAAGTTCAAATTCTATATTCACTATTAGTAAATCAAGTGAAATATAAGTGAAAAAGATAATTCTCAAGTTTTACATTGATATTTTTCTTATAAAACTAATGTATACTCACTATTGAACATTTGAAAAAAAAAGTGGATAAGATTAAAAAAGAAAGTAATATTTGCCTATAGTACCTTAACTAGAGAGGAACACAGATAACATTTTAGTGTACTCCCTTCTGGTGTTTCTAAGCATATGTATTCTATGTGAGCATTTCTGTCTTGCTCTTTGCACTTAACACTTTTGACGTATTTTAATAAAATTGTCCAATAATCTTAAAATTTTTTGGTATACATTTACTGCTATCAGGTGTCTATAACACAAATACACTTATCTGTAATTTAGAAAAGTTAATTTAGGTGCTAATTTCATTTTATATTAACAAAAACCCCTTGAAATAGATAGGCAGAAATTATCTCCATATTTTTCAGAACCAAGACCTAGGGAATCTGACTACCATGATGGTTGCATATAGGTCTCCTAAATCTTAGTTGTATGCTTTTTCCTCATCATTATGAGATAATGTACCATACTTAGCTGGTACTTTAATTATTAAAGCTCTCTGGATGGAATCCAGATGGAACATATCTCATATCAAAAAAATATGTCAGAGGTTCAAATATGGATTCATACTTTTGAATGGAAGCAATATAATGAGAAAGAAAAGGATTTTGGCTTAACATATAATCATTTGTTTCCAAAGTCTATAAATCCTGAGTGTATTTTGGTCTGTTTTAAAAACACCGATCAAATACTAATAAAATGTTTTGAACAACAGCAGCCAAAAAAGTTATTGACAGTTTTTCAGTGTTGACATCTTTCCAAGCAATTTACTCTCCTTGGCAGAACACAGGAGGCAGTTCTACTCTTTGGTGACTAGCTAATGTTTTAAACATACATCACAACCTTTTTCTTAACCCAAATGAAAATGGAAATAACAATTTGAAAAAGGGACAGAGTGTGGAAGAGCTAATTAAACTTTGGGCAGAAAACTCATAAAACAGTTGTTTAGAAGAGTATAAGCAGGTTATCCACATTTAGCACACATTTTGGTATTAAAAAAAACTCTTTAAGGAAACATACCATCTGTCATTATGCCACTGATGCAGAAGGTATGAACTTCAAGTGCTGAAAATAGCTGGGACTTATGCAAATTTTTTGTATTATTTTAAAGTAGTTAGTTGATAACATAATTGCAATGTGCTAAAATTATCTGTAATATTTATATTTAAAGAAAAATATTAGTGAGTTGAGACAATTAAGAAGTTAAATTTATTACTGCTTTTCTCCTGTCAGTGATAGTATGTCTTGCTTATTTACATATCATAGAAAACTCAAGAGTTTTAGCACATAGTTGCACTGAGAAATATGAAGAATTATTGAAGAATAAAGGGAAAAACTAGTGTCAGGATAGTGGGGGAAAGCATACAATATTCAGTGTTTAGTAAGTTACACAAGATTATGTCTTTTTCAGAGAGGTATTCTAATAGCTAGTACATGTCTGACCCAATAAATATTTGTTAGTTGAATGAATGAATGCTCATAATAAAATTATGCCATGGAAAGTTAGGAATGGATGGACTCCAAATCAACAACAATGGCACAGAGGCAGAGCTGTTGATTTTCTAAACATCAAGATAATATGCTAATTACATTATGCATTCTTATGAATACAATTATTGGTTACTACTTTTAGTTCTTGTTTCATTTAGAGAAGTTTAAAAAGTATACTTAACTAAGAATGTTATGAATCCACTGGCAATTACTGTTTGAAATAAAGTTGGTGAGAAAAGTCAGAAATGAGAAACCAATTTTAAAGTAGCACTGAGAAAATGTCTATTTTATAATTAAAAGCATAAACTGCAATAATCTGAAATTCTTGATAATTTTTCTCTTCATTGGATGGAGAACTTTAGAAAATAAAATTTATTTATTAATTTGTGTTGGCATATTAGTAGGCATTCCTCATTCATGAAATATATATTTTATGTAGCTATGCTCAATTTTTCTTTTAGGGGAAATTACTCTTTAATTGTTGTTTGTGCTTTTAATCATATTGTTCAATAATTAATACTCTACATTGCACATATCTTTAGTGTCCCCATGGCTGTTTTGTAATCTTCTATCCATTCACTTAACCTCTTTAAGCTTCATTTTCTTTATCTGAAATGGAATTGAAATCTTACAAGTCTATGGTAAAGGTTAGAGAAAATGTGTGTACATCACCTAGCCTAGTGCTCGTCACGTAGTAATTTGTACAATAAATATGTATATGAAATACTATTATTTAAATAAATTTATTATTATTATACTTTAAGGAAAAATAAAATGATACTTTTTTTTAAAGTCTAGAGAGAAATTGGGAGGAAAAGGATATTTTGTTCATCTATCATAGCAAGTTTTGTTTTTCTAGCCATACAGCATAATGGTAGGCATAATAAGGAAAAATTCTTCTTTACATAAAAGATGAATCAGTTGACTTTGGGTTTGGTTTAGCTTACTTTTTAAATTATTTATTTTATGTTTAAATTTTTTTTCCCTAAGTTAAATGACTTACCTGTCTGCCCTTGCTTATCCAGTGACTCCTTTGATCAAAATTACATATTTCTGAGATAACAAGAAAAGGACTTCTTTTATGGTAGGCACTAAAAACAAAAAAGATAGAAGGATAGGTATGAGAAGGGCCTCCCATCAGTACAATCCAGTAAGCAGTAGAAGCTCAATAACATGGAAAAAGATTGAGTTTATTACTAGCCCTGTGATTTAACAAGGTTATTTTATGACAAAGCATTGTTAACTTTGCTGTGTTTCATAGTCTTTCTTGAGTGTGGCATATTCAAAAATAATCAGAGGGAAAAAATGCTGCAGCTCATGGCAATGTGTATTATTTAACTAATGATGCCTCCATGTAGCCCAATTAAATATGGCACACCTGAAGGGTCTGAATGACAAATCCAGAATCAGTAGTTTCTGAAGCAGAAGAAACTCCAGAAGATATAACAAAAACTAATAGCAGTCATTTCCCACTTTACATGAGCAGAACGTACATCACAAGGAGAGGAAACAGTTTCTGAGGTCTTTTTAATGAACTGTCTTGGAGGAAATTGTCTGATCCATAGTTACATAGCAAAAAAGCTACAACAATACATTTTGTGTTTCTTCTTTGCTCACATGACAAGATAATGTCACAAAGACATGGCTTAGAGACTCTTTAGCTGATACCATTGTCTCTTAAATACAAAACCTGAATTTGAGAACAATATGAAAGAGCATGTCTAAGCAATGAGAGATTTTTTTACAATCATGTTTTAAAGTTATTCTATAGTAGCTCTGACAGCATGAGAAATAAACTTTTTTGAAAAGCAAAATCAAATAAGGGAAAAATGAGAGCATATAACAAAGATCCAAATGCCCAGAAAAACAAAAGAAGAAAAATATAAAATTATATTCAGTAGTCTTACCAATTTGCACAGGTTTCCATATAGTTTTATGCATAATGATACTAACAGATATTGACAGATCAATGGTTCATTCAGTGGTTTCTAAGGAGCATCATGGGAATTATGAAGATATAGCATTAATTTCCCTGCATCTGCTTTCTTTTCAAAGTATTCCAAATCATATGCTTGTCCCTTGCAAATGCTCTCTCATTAGGCTGGAGTTTGTGTTTCCCAAGGGTTTTGATAAATCTGCTTGATGTATGTGCTAAAATATTCATATTGCAGTGTTTACACTTCTTGGTATTCACTTAAATAAGAGTAACCTCAGTTTTGCCTTTCAGTTGCAACTTTTCTTTCACTTTTGGTACCTAAATATCTTTAAAAAGAAATAAAATATTTTTTCTTAAACAATTGGCTAAATCAAGGGTAAATCTATTTGTAATGAGTCTCCACTAAATTGTCACCATGCAGTATGTATCTTAAAAGTTCTTTGTATTTCTAGGAAATTGAAGAATTTGGAATATAAACCAAATAGTTAATCAATAATAGGGAATTTTAAAAGATAAAATTATGTCAAGTGGTAAGTCTTAGACTGCATATTAACATTTTAAACACTTGGTATTATGTTGGTTTTATTAAAAATAAAATATCTTTCCTTAGGAATTTATCTAGATATTCAATGCATAACATATCATGAGAGATTAATGAGACATTTCAATATTCAATTAAAATCTATTTAAGCTCATTAGTTGCTGTACAATATTAACACAGTATTATAACAGTGTTACAATTATTACAATGTTAACTCTATTAACTATCATAGTGGTCAACTTTCAAGCTAATAACAAAATATTAAGGTTATAATTATATTCCTTTTCGAATTTTGGTCTTACCCAATTATCTTCCATCCACTTTTTGGGCAGAGGGTGGATTGGGGAATTGAACTGAGATGTCAGCAAATTCAACTTCTTATCTTTTTTTCTCTCTTTTCAATTTCTTATTGCTTGTATTCTTAAATTCTTTCTTTCTCACAATAATTTGAGTTTATTTCAACCTCTTATATCACAAATATCCACTTGTCTCTTAATATCTTGTTCAACTCCTCTCCCTTCACTCTTGGTATATATCAGCCATATCCCTCAAGTTGCACCTTGCTTTGTTACTCCTTTTACCTTTCTTTCCATTCCCAGAGTCAGGATGTGGTTTCTGTTTTCTCCTGTTGCTGTTGGACTCCATTTGCTGAGGCCCAGCAGCACAATTTTGTAAATATTTTACCTTCCATCTCTTTTAAATGGGTTCATCAGGCCTGAAAAAGTAATCCAGCCCCTGAGGTACCTTTTAAAAACGGAGTGGGCTGGGAAGCAATCTACCAAGTGGACTTGAGAAGTAACACAAATTCTGCCTTTAGTTTAGTAGCTTTTAATTCTGTGTTTTCCAGTACGATAACCAGTAGCCACATGTGTCTATTGAGAACTTGAAAGGAAAAAAAAGATTAAGTGAGAAAATGAAATCTAAATACAATTGAACCATATCCAATAAAAATTAGTATCTGAATGAGATGTGTTGGAAATATAAAATACACACTGGATATTGAAGACTTAGTGTGAAAAAAACATGAAATATTTCACCTTTTTTGTTTTGCCTTTTTAAGTGTGATGACTGGAAGTTTAAAATAACTTATGTGGCTCACATTATATTACTATCAGACAGTGCGGTCCTGGCTAAATACAGTTCAGGCCTTATTTTTTTAAAAAAGGAAATTATTAGAATGACTATTTACTATTAATACTTTTCATAAACTAAATATTTAGAACAATGAAAATATTTAATGACAGTCACAGAATATTTTCAGCATTCTATATATTTTTATAGTTAAATCTAAATCTCAGAAGCCATTCTGCTAATATAGAACCCTTCTTCTCTAATATAGAATTTTTTTTTCCTGAGGAAAGCAATAAACTTTGTTAAGAAATACTTAAGTGGAAAGAAAATTTGGAAAAGAAGGAGATCTAGACAGATAAGCTGACAGAGTACAATAATTACCTGTGTATAAACTGCACTTTACAAAGCACATTCTTATGTACTATCCCACATAATTTTTACAGTGATCCTAAATATAAGTTAAATATTATAAAAGAAAAACATATTTGTGTGCTCTGTGTTTTGTGCTTGTGTGTGTGTATTTGTATGTGTTTAGTCAGTCAGGTAGCTACTTTTTTTTTTTTTAATTCATAAACATAAAGTTAGAAAAATAAAAGGGGGGTGGGGGAGTTATATTGGGAGACACTTCTCCTTGGGTCACTCACATTTCTGCCTGTCTTGTGAGCAGAGGCACTGACAGCTTTCATCCCCAGACGGCCTTTTCAGCTATGTTTGTGTAGCCAAAAACTTGGAAGATAAATGTAGTGTCTTCCGCTAGAGCAGGGAATATGTTTGTTTACTGTGCCAGATAATAAAGATAATATCTCCCTCTGGGGAAAAGTTCAAGCATGTTTCCTTGTACCCCATTACATTATAAAATATCAGGGTTCCCTAAGTCTGAGGTGACACAATGTGACATAAACTCTTTTTGCATGCAGCAACCAAATTGGGTGCTCTACGTTGCCCCATGGAACTTGAAAATCAAGATGCAAATATAAGGCCAGTGTTGTCTGCTGTGCTGTGAGTAATAAAATACTTTGTCTCTGACATGGAAGTCTCATGCCTGCTGCCACCATTCATAAAACTGTGGCAGGATAACTGTGAGCTTTCCGATAGGGTAAAATCTCAGATCCTATAAAGCTCTAGAGAAATGAATGTGTTTAAGAATGAAAGTTGATTGGGAATAGTTTTTAAACTCAAAAAAGAATAACAGAATGACAGCAAAAAGTTGGGGACAAAGGGATTATTGGGGAATAGAGCACGAAATGAGGAGAGGATAGCCATATGATTTATGATCATATAAAGATACATATATTAAAAAATAAAGTTTTACTCCATTTAAGCATTACTTAATTTTTATTATTTAATTTATATAAAGAAATAATTCTGCTTAGGAAAAAAAAACAACTTGTTACATCCTCAAAAAGTAAGAAAGTTATCGGTCTAACTCCAAGTGCAGACATATAGTTCACTTAAAACATACTATTCAAACAGGAAATGAGAAAGTCATTATTGAGCTTGTGTACTCTGGGTAAAAATGAACAGAAAAGATGATGTTGATTAGTGTATATATATACTTAACTTGCTTTTAAAATGCTGTAATATTCCAGTATCTGGCTCAATTTTCTTCTTTCTTAAGGGAAAATATCAGTTTAGTTTTCATTAGGAAGCATGATCATTAGGATTAAAAGAAGTTTTTTCCTCCAAATTTAATTTCTTACTGTCATTTTGTATGGAATATCAAGTGAAATGCTCATGAAGGGAAAGAAAATAAGTTAGGGAACTGCAAACTGAAGAAAATAGTTTTATGCTGATGATTTTAGTTAGAAATTACATTTATATATATTTTAGTACAAACATTTTAATTCTCATAAAATCTGTCCTTTATTTTTCTTGATTAAAATATTTGTACAGAAATTTTATGAATTTCAGCTACATAAACAAAAATAAAGTTCACTATTTTCATAAAAATAAAATAAAATGAATGCTACAAAATGAAATAATTTATTGGGTATTATAAGCAAACCCAGAATCAGATATTTTATATAAAGAAAAAATTTCACAACTAAAAGTTAGTTAAATTATGGAGAGACAGGTTCTATGTTATCAAATGGCTTCTGAGATTTAGATTTAACTGTAAAAATATTCAGAATATCTGATACTGAAAATATTTTGTGATTGTTATTAAAATTTTTCATTGTCCCAAATATTTAGTTTATGGGAAATTGGTAATGGGGATTTAGAATATATCCCCACTTTGAATCAAGACCCTGTTATTATTAGTAAATACATATTTCTCTGGTGCTTTGAATGACCAATATTTGGGGTCTTTGGGGAACATCAGTTGAAATATTTCATGTTTTATTATTAATAGTTACTATAAAAATAAAATTTTATTTTATACATTCAAACCATTCCTGTTCTTCTAAAATGTCTTATATATATGAAGAATATGAATACGTACATCATTCTAGATATGAAAACCTAACATGTAAGCCATGTTTTAAGACAACAGATCTAACTTAGCTTATGATGATTGAATGTTAGGTTAGGAAGAACAAGAAAACTTATACCCAAATGGAGAATAGAAAGAAGTTCATCTAAGGCAACAGGAAACTAAATAAAGCCATGGCAATAACTCCTAGCATACCATGAATTTTAGTTTTGAGTTCAGCAGTTGTGATTATCTTTTCCATGGGCTGTTAAAAATTATGATCTTGCTGTTAATGTTGTCTTCTTAGTGTGAAACTGATACATGTCTATGAGGCAGCAGTTAAGACTTAGGCGATAAATACTGTCTTAACCTGCTTGGGCTTACTTAACAAAATACCTTACACTGAGTTGTTTAAGCAACAGAAATTTATTTCCTCACATTTCTAAGTCCCCCATCAAGATGCCAGCTGATTCTTTCCTGGTGAGAGCTCTGTTCCTGGCTTGTGAAGAGTGCTACCTTCTCACTGTGTATTCACATGGGAGCACAGATAAAGAGCAATCTCTCTCTTCCTCTTTTTATGAGGCCACCAGCCCTATTGGATTAGGGACCCACCCTTATCACCTCATTTAACCTTAATCACCTCCTAAAGGCCCTGTATTTTCAAATACAGTCCCATTGGGGGTTATGGCTTCAATATATGAATTATGGAGGGACACAAGTCTGTCCATAGAAAATACTGAGACCATATATTCAATCACACAGTTTAGTAATCATGCATTTGTGATTATCTAATTCAGCAAATACTAGCAGAGTATCTTTTCCACTTGCTAAGTTTCTGGAAAGCATACACATCGCATACCTTAGCACCTGCCTCAGATTAATTTGAACAATTCAGCAACTCTGAAAGGAGTTCAGCAATTTTCTACACAGGTTTAAGTGTTAAATGTACCTGACCATATCCTTAAAGGAGAAAACTTTATGCTGGAGTAGCAAGACCATGGGTTCTTTCTGGAATTGTTTTGCCTGTGGATTAAATCTCTTCATTCTAGGCAATTTGCTAAACCAGAAGTTTTCCTTAAAGCCATCCATTTATCAATGCTTGTATTATAATACCTGTATAGTCTCTTCCGTTTTTCTGTGTTCCATTCTCCCAGGTAAAAATACTAGTGATGCTGGCAATAGTTCTTGCTGGCCATCTCAAAGGCGTGTCCATGTTTTCTATAAAAATACCCAAAGAAACACTGACATTTAATGAATTTGTTTTCAGTTGGCCAGAGTCTCCAACTTGAGTTCAGTGCTCTCAGTCTTGAAAAGATTGAACGCATGGCAACAATGTTAATTTTTATTATTTAATTTTTAGATATGTTCTTGTTCTGTAAAACAACTGTGTAATTTTAGATAAAATATAGCATAATTAGCATTCTTTTTAGGAAGACTCTATTTAAAAAAGCAGATGTACCTTTTCCCACGTGTACAAAAGCAGGACCTTATATGAAAAAGGAAGCTTCTCAGGAGTTTACTGAAAATCTTGTGTAGGACTTTGGACTACCACAAAAAGAAGTAATGACTGGGAAGTGGTTTGTGGAATAAGTCAATTTTACAAGGATTTTGAGGGTCTGGGGATCCCCAACTGAGACCTAAAATACATTCATTTCATGTAATTAAGTACCTACTATTTTCTGCCAGTTGTGTAATAGAAGTTTACAATACTTTATAATATTTTGCTGCAAAATTTATTAAAAACAAAGACAAGCCATGCTTGTAATGTTCTCCTCAGTTGACATGTATGAGTACAAAAACTTGCCCTAGGTTAAATGCCAAGCAACTTCCCTTGTCTAGAATGCTGTTATCTTCTATTGTAAGTCAACAATGTGACTGAACAGTCAATTCATCTTATTTATTTCTGAATTTATAAACTTTCTCTTGTATCTTTAAAATTGTTTAAAGGTTTCTAAACCTTTTCATAATGCATTTAACTAACAATTAACTAAATAACTAACACTGCCTATATAATACTGGTCTTCAAGACTACTTATCTCCCCACCTGAACAGGAGTAGGTATAACACATTTATAAAAGTCTTTCATTATTGTTGATTCTAAAGATTTGGAACCTCATCCCAGAGGCAGGAAGGGGAGTGTCGAGGATGTATGCCTGCATTTCTGGGGCTTGTGGAAAGGATTTTGCTTACTTTAAAAAATCCTCCCAGTTCTTCAGGCTAAGTATTAGTCATTATTTACTAGATTGAAAATATGGCTTTGGCACTATAGCTCACAAAAGCTCTCTTTAGATTAAAAGGCAAGCAGCTTCCCCTGCCTCCAAGGTCAAACATTTCTACTTGGTCTTCAAGATCCAGTGCAATGTCAGTTGTGATAATGAAGTTTTAGCTGACTTCTCTGTATATTTAATCCCTTCTCTCCTTTATGCCCTCATTGGAAAATCAGAAACTGTAAAAAAGTATGAGACTTTACCCAACCTCAAGGTAAGTTAGTCTGTCACAATTTCATAAATTATGGCAGAAAATCCAAGGCTTTTGGTCCAAAATACAAGAAAGTTTCTTAATGCAGTCACAGTAGCCAGAGTTATATATTATGCCAGCTCTCTGAGCTCCAGTTCTCACAAAGAGATGAAAAGAGGGTTCAGTATTGCCTGCACATGCAGTGTGTTATAGAAGAGGAATCCCAAGTTTAGGAAACCTCAGTCTTATAAAAGGGCCGCTGGAAAACTGCCCACCTTCCCCTATGGAGAGAGACATTATCTTATTATACTGAAATAAAAGGATATCTGTGCTAAGGAGGAGAAAGATGCATCTCTATCTTCCCTATCCTGGAATGTAAATAAACCTGGCGTTGCCGGCAGTGGGAGAAATCTCTCTTTCTTACCATGGAATGTAGGAGACACCACCATCAATCTAAGGCTCTTTGCTTATAACAGTATTCTTGAAAAGACAGTCTGGAACAAATTGACTGTTAATGATAGGCAGAAATAGGAATTATCTCCAAAAACCAATATCTTGCAAATATCTTTTTTATAACACTTTTTCATTTTTGTCCTAATAATCTGTTTACGTTTTTTACTCCCTCAGCTCTTGTTATAGGACAGTTTATTGTAGACATTCTGCAAATGGGTTTAAGGAAATAATGAACACAATTTTATTAAAGAAACTGAACATTTGTTTTCTTATTTCTACTAATAATACCACTCCAGTTCATGTCACCATTAACTCACACTTGTGCTAGTAATCGTCTTTTTCAGAGTCTTTATTCTTTTTTTCTCAATTAATTTTTTTATTGGAGTACAGTTGATTTACAATGCTGTGTTAGTTTTGACTGTACAGCAAAGTGAATCAGTTATACATACACATATAACCATCTTTTTTAGATTCTATTCCCATATAGGTCATTACAGAGTATTGAATAGAGTTCCCTGTGCTATTCAGTAGGTTCTTATTAGTTATCTATTCTGTATATAGTAATGTGTATATGTTAATCCCAATCTCCCAATTTATCCCTATCCCCCCCCTTTTGTTCTTATAATCAATCTCTTTCAAGTGTGATGCATTTTACAAAGTGTTGCTGGATTATTCATTTTAAAACAAATATAATAATAATAATATGACCATAAAGCCCATGGAATAAAATAAAATTCTGTTGACTCATAATCAAAACTATCATATGCTTCAAAGATTTTCTCTTTATCATTAGTTTTCAAAATTATGAATATGAGGTGTTTTGTTGTAGTTTTCTTTGTGTTAATGCTTCTTGGAGTTTTCTGAGCTTCTTACTTCTGTGGGTTTATATTTTTCAACCAGTCTGGAAAATGGCCATTATTTCTTCAAATATTTTGTCTGCAACCCCTTATCTCATCTTCTATGACTTCAATTACACATAGTTTAGATTGCTTGATATGGTCCCTTAGATCACCCTATGATCTTTCCATTCATGCTCTTCTCAACTCAAATATATTACATAGAGGAAACACAATACATTTTTATTCAAGGAATAAATAATTGAATTATAATTTTTTCTATTCTTTCAAAAGAATATGAAAGGTCACACATAGGATTCCCATCCAATCAATACCAGTATTCCAAATGTATTTAATGAAAAAAGAATACATTAATTTGCTTTTTGAAGATGGTGGTAAAATGAAATAATATACATGGGAAACAAAAGAAATCAGAGAATTTTCTAAATACAAATTTGAAACACTTCTTCAAAATTAAAGTTACCTTTTAAAAACTTAAAATTTACTTAGAGTAAAATTTAGTACTCTTATTTTACACTTCTGTGAGATTTAACAAACACATACTGACATACTATTACAGACATAATCAAGGTACAGAATAGTTCCATCACCTCCAAAATAATCTGCTTTAATACATATATACACACACACACACACACACACACACACAAATATACATTTATAATCTTTACAATTTTAGAGGTCCAGAGTCCAAAATGGGTCCTGGTCTGTTTCACTGGTCTAAAACCCAGGTGTCGGAAGGGTTGTTTTCCTTCTGGGGGTTCTAAGAGAGAATCTTTTACCATGCCGTCTTTCAGTTTTTGTAGGCCAGTTGCATTTCCTTGGTTCATGTCTCTATTCCATTATCTTCACAACGAGCATGATTGGGCTGGATCCTTTTCACATTATTGTTTTTCTTATTCTGTCTCTTCTGTCTTCCACCTCAGTTTTATAAAGGGCCTGGTGATTACATTGAACCTACCTGGATAATCCTGAATTTTAATTTCCTCCTTATTTTAATATCCTCAATTGAATCACATCTTCAAAATGCCTTTTACCATGTAAGGTAACATTCATAGGTTCTGGGGATTAGAACATAGACATATTTGGAGGGGACCTTATACTGCCTATCACAGGATGGTTTCCATGCTCTGGCTTTCTGGAAGTATAATATTTTTTCCTTCTCTGATATTTTCCTGGCTTATGATTCTGAAGAATGAATGATATAGACTCTACTTCTGCTGGTTTGACGATACAAATTGAATCCTCACCTTGTAGGCTTATCATTTTATTTATTAGACTTTTTGGTGGAGGTTGAGTTTTAAGGAACATGATTTGATCCAAGGTATATTTCAATACATCTAATAATGAGCTCAGCTATAATGGAATGCTAATATATTTATGAATTGTGTAATTGTGTTTCAAAACCATTTCAAGGAAGCACTGTAGCATAGTAGAAATAACCTGGTACCAGAGTTCAAATAAGCTGACTATTAGCTACTTGTACTATTAATGAGGCTAGAATTCCTAATGCTGAATTTCCACTTAAAAATATCTCATTCTTATTTAATATCAAGGTGTTTTCTTCTCATTTTCATTTCGTCTGATTCTGTGGCAAATCCACAGAGCCAGACCTAACTGATGTTATTTTAAACATTGCCAACTTCTGTTTCCTGCATTGATATCCATAGAGCTCTATTTGTATGGTTGAGTTCAGAAAAGAAATAAGTCTCTGTGATCCCTGAACAATTTGTATTCATATTGAAAAAAACAGTAGTCCTAGAAGTTGCACTCAGGTTACATGACACTGAAAAAATTATGTAACTTTATTCAGGCACCTGCCTACTTAATTTTATGTCTTTTTATAGAAATCATATTGTGACAGAATAAGAATTGTATTGTAATTATGACTTTTACTGTTTCAAAAAGTGATTATTTTACCTATTTGCACCTACTTGCAGGACTGCTCAATATATTATGAGTTGGTAAATTCAAGGTCACAACACTACCACATACTAGTCTTTGAAGAAAAATGCCAATTTATTTTAGGTTAGCATCCAAAGAAATAGGAGGATATATACTGTCACTAATAAAATTTTTCCTTATTTTAACAAAATCATTCATATATACAATGCATGTTTTAATGGACCTTGTAAATTAGCTATCTGAGGCAGAAGAGAAAAAAGAATAAAAACTAGGATATTTGCTGGCAGGTCACTCCAGGTATTTATGGAGCTATTTTTTGTCCAAATGAGAAGTATTTTGAAATTTCTTTTCTTCCATTAGTTCTTTAAGCATGAGCTTGCTTTAACATACAATAATATATATGAACACTAGTTCTGGACAGCTGATTTTGCTTAGCATATTTGGAAAGTTTTGAGATAACAATTTCAACTGCAGTCTGCATTGCCTGACAAATCTCTTCGAAAACTTTTCTGAAAGAGCCTTATGCTTAAAACAGAAAGACTGTTTTAAAATTATTGTGGCTTATTTTGGCTTATTTTTCAGAATCTATTGTTTGATCAAATCTTGAGTAACTCAAAGCTTAAGTTTAAACTATTCCCTCTGAGGTATTTGGATCATAAGGCCAAAATAAGAGTATTGTGTTCAGCTATATTTCAGATTTTAAAAATTTATACTTTTAACTCATAGAAACCTGATAGGATTTTTTATAATATTTGATTTCAAATAATGGAATTTTTAAAAGTTACAGTATTATATCTAATTATAAAGATAGTTAATAGTAATCAGTCTAAACATAGGTATGTGAATTGTCTCTATTTATACAAAATATATTTTGACAGACTACTGAGGGTGTCTTATGCTCACTGTAATTTCATTCATGATTTTGACTACTTAATTCAATTACTTAAGCAGTTGAAATGTGATAATCTGATAACTCTTTTTTCCCAAATTGGAACATTAAACTTTCCTACCATGTTATCATTTAAAAATTGCATCTGTAGAAGTAACAAATACATTCTGAATTGCTTTACCATGCCATAAATAGGGAAACATTGAATCACTTTATAATGAAGTGTAACCTTCTCTATCTCTTGTGTGAAGCTCATTGCCCCCTAAGACTAATATTAATGCCTTTTTCTATTCCAAAGGGAAATTAACCAAAGTATTTGGGTTATGTTCCAGAATGTAGTATTTTGTTTAGTAATTACTTTAATAGCACACAGAGTTGAAAATAAAGTTTGAATTATATACAGTTGACCTTTGAACAATGTGGGGGTATTAGGGGGCCTAAACATTAAGTCAGTCAAAAATTTGGGTATAACTTTACAGTCTGTCCTCCTTATTCATGGTTTCACCTCTGCAGATCCTATAGTACTGTACTAAATATTTACTGGAAAAAAAAAAACCCTCATATAGGTGGACCCATGTAGTTCAAATCTGTGTTGTTCAAGGGTCAACTGTATAATAAAAAAAATTACAGTCAATTCTGTTATTCGTGGTAGTTAAGTTCTATAAAGTCTTGCAAACACTGAATTAGCAAACTCCGAATCATTGTTCCTAGTGGAAATATGTTCATACCTATAGATCTACCTGCCTACCTACAAACATGTATCTCACATAGATTATGATCATATCATGAAAACAACTAATTCTGGTAGATTTTATTTTTTTATTTTACAGAAGAGAAAACAAAGTTTCAGATTAAGTGACTTGCCTGAGGCCCCCCCCACTAATAGATGCCAGAATTGGGATTCGAACCCCATCCCGTTGCCCCCAGAGCAGGAGATTCTTACACTACCCATACTCCCCCTACCATCTCCATCCCCTGGTGATGTACATATGAGAGCCAAGGAAGGCAGTGTTGTTTCCTCTCATCGCAGGTGGGAACATGGCAGTTGGGCAACTCAATTTTTTCCCTTCACTTGGTACATGTAGGCAAATCACCCCAAAGCACTGCAAATATTGATTTAGGGGTTATAAATAAATGTTAGCTGCTAGGTAAATTGGCATATACATGTCAGTAAATAATGAGGGTCAGTTCTGCTTTTTAGTATTCTTCCTTAGGTTATATGAATAAAAATACTTATATATAGGAAAAATTAAAGCAAAAATACAATAAAGGGAATGTATAAAATTAATTCTCTTGGAATAACATTACACATACCCCAAAAGCAAAGTATTCACCATAATTACAATAATGACTTTGTAATGGCCCACAGAATTTCTCTGAGACTAACTTAGATAAAATGTCAGGACCTCATTAATCTCTGCTTTTATTGTTGAAAATTTGGGTCAACAGATGTAACACATCAAATACCTGCATTGTGCCAGTTACGATGTCCTTTACATTTACTGTTTCATTTAACATTTGAGGCAAAACCATGAAACAAGTTTAGCTATTGTTCAGTTAGTGAAACAGTCTTATAAAGGTTAAATAACTTTTCTGAGGTAACAAAACTAGTGTGTGTCTGAGTAAGAATCCTGAATGCAATTATCCAGGACCTCAAAGCTCATGGTCTCTCCAGGATACCAGACAGCTCCCTAGAGAAAGTACTTTATGGGATACATCGCTCTTAATTAGATTTGTGTGTTTAACTGTATGTCTATTTTACTCGGATGAAAGTTCTGTGAAAGCATAACCAAGCCTTTTCGGCCCAATATATATATATATATATATATATATATATATATATATATTTTTTTTTTTTTTTAGATTTTTTTTTGATGTGGACCATTTTTAA
Source organism: Balaenoptera borealis (assembly GCF_965194805.1). Lineage (NCBI taxonomy): Eukaryota > Metazoa > Chordata > Mammalia > Artiodactyla > Balaenopteridae > Balaenoptera > Balaenoptera borealis. The sequence goes on along the minus strand of NC_138861.1, from coordinate 68,727,700 downwards.
AATCCTTATTGAATTTGTTACAATATTGCTTCTGCTTTTTGTTTTGGTTTTTTGGCCACGAGGCATGTGGGATCTTAGCTCCCTGGCCAGGGATCGAACCTGCACCCCCTGCATTGGAAGGTGAAGTTTTAACCACTTGACTGCCAGGGAAGTCCCTGGCCCAATATTTTACCTCTGGTTCCTAGTGTAATGCCTGACACATCATTAACAAGCTATAGATATTGTTAAAGCTATAAATGAAAATAAATGGATTAATGATATCCTAGTTATAAAAATTATCTTCCCATATCTATTAGGTAACTACATTATTCAGCTCAGTTTTTTTTTGTTGTTGGTTTTTTGTTTTTTTTGGCTATGTACACTCTGCCCAAACTGAAAACCTAAATTTTATAATTAATGATTACTGAAGTTACTTTTAGGCTTTTTAGGATATTTCTGTATGCAACACAGGGGTCTCTTTTGAACCATTTCCTGCCATTACTATGCTCATTGATGACTTTCTTTATTCTATCTTCTAAGTCTGCATTGTTGGCAAACCTAGGCTGAACACTGTGCCCATTCTTAAACAGCCATCTGCATGTGCCCAAGAAAAATAGTGAAGAACAGAAAAAACCCTGTCAAGCTCTTATCCTCTGCCAATTTCTTCATTCAACTTTACTGTGTACTATGAGTGCTAATATAAAGTGGGTATTCTGATGGCTTCACTTCTTCTCAATAGTCTGTATTTTAAAGAAGCAGGAAGAACAGAGGCACAGTAAAAAGAAAACAGCTAGAGTTGTCATTAAAAAATACTGGATTGATATATGTTACTATATTACGTATGAGGGCAAAAGAATACTTGACAGCACCTATTTTAATACATTTAACTATAAAAATATTCATGTTCAGGCTTAAATTTTGTTACAAATACTTAGAAATACATAGAATTATAATAGAGAATGATTACAGTAGCTTATATTCAGAGAATTTGACAAATGAAAACTCTTTAAGAAGGAAAGTCTGCTAAACATCATCTTACATGAATGTTTTAATATAATTTACACTTAAGCAAAAACAATATTTTTAGTGAAGTTTAGAGTTAAAACAATATTTTAATTTACTTACATAGCATTATCCTTATAATTAATAACTTTTTTGATCATGATTCAGAAAAAGCACATGTTTACTAAGACATACTGAGAGACATGCAGGGTTTTTTTGTTTTCTAATTTTTGGTTACATTTTAAAGAAAATGTTTTGAGAGCAGTGATTCTTCTAGCAGTGTCTTTTCATTTAAGCCTTCTGACTATATATGTGTTAGAGTTCTTAGAATTAACACTTTAATAAACTGGAAAAAATCCTTATTGCTCATGTGTCCAGTGGTCTTCAAATATATGCTTTAGAGGTGAAATTTCTTCAGGAGTCCTCAGGGGAAGCTGAAGGTGATAATGGTGATATCAAGCAGAGGATCTTTTATTAGCTTACATTTCAGGGTTTTAATTAAGAGTTTATCCTGCTTAAAGAACTCTGTACTAAGAAAAAATTTGAGAGTCATTTATCTAGTCCACCTTCTTTAGCACTAGACCAAACACTTGTAGAATGCTTAAGAATATATTCTGGCATATTATAAAAAAATTGTGTTGGACACTATGATATATTGGGAAGAAATATTATTACCTATACATTGTGGAGTACACAATCTTCTGTAGAGATTCTAAGCAGGGTCCTCTATTAACTTGCTTAATGAGACCTAAAATCCATACATCACTGAATCTGACTATTAATCTTGGTTTATTTTTTTTTAACCCTGTGCAAGCACAATACCTGGCACATAATATGGTCTCAGTCAATGTTTGTTAAAAGAACAAATACTTGCAGAAGGTGTTTCTAAGCAACTGATGTCCTGACCCATATTAAATTTCCGGTCAGATAATGCTTATTCCCTTACCTCATTTTTGTTTTTGATTTTTGTTTTCCATAAAAGAGAGTTCAGCTCCTTTTCTCAAGGGAGAAGTTGCCTGGTGAATGCTTATGAGCCATCTTTCTATCACCTCACTCACCTCTCCTTTAGGATGCTGAATGACTTATCTGATTTCTGAGTTTCACAGCCATTGGTTCCCCTTTTCAATGTATCAGTTGCTATCAGTTCATTCTCATTCTCTTGCCCTCCCACCTCCTCTATTCTTATCCTCTGGCCAAAACCTCCAAGTTGGGTGGAGAGGTGGGTCCTAAAGAAATGTGTTATGCCATTCTCTGGCCTCTCTAACTGAGTAAGGCAGCCTTGGGTGGGTCTAGAGGTTTCAGTCCCAAATGGGATAGAAGACTCCATCATATTCTGTAATCTAGCTCTACAAGTGAGAATTGATATTGTATGTTAATTCCCGTTTGAATTCTTGTGTCTGTTATCAGAACTTGAAAGGGAGAAGGGATGATTAATTAGTATGTTCAAACTACAAACATTATTGAATAATTTCTCACTTATTTAATGTACAATCTATGTCAGAGTCTTCCAAGCACTTTACATAAATTAATACGTTTAGTCCCCACAGTAGCCATTTGAAGTACTGGGTTGGCCAAAAATTTCATTTGGATTTTCCCGTAACATCTTACGGGAAAAACCCGAACGAACTTTTTGGCCAACCCAATATACAGGCTTCAAATGAGTAAGATGAGAAAACAGAGGTAGGTAACTTTCCTAAGGTCATAAAGCAGGACGTAGCAGAGCAAAGAATCACACCCAGGTATTACAGATACAGAATACCGTAAACACCATGTTATACTGTCTCTGACAAGGGCTCTGGTTTCCCTGAATCTATTATGACCTAGAAGTTTTATTGTCTTTTGTAATAGTACATTTTTCTACAGGTTGAAAGAAGCCCCTGGTTTAATGGAAAGAAAATGATGGATTTGGCTTGGGATATATTTAACATTATAGGATAATGGAAGAATTCATTTGAAATGTAAACTCTTAGAGACATGGGCTAACATTCTTTTTTTGAAATAGATCTTTTTTTTGAAATACATCCTTTTTTTGAAATATATCTTGCTAAAAAGGAAGACAAACTCCTCTACTTCTTAAAAGAATTTTACAGTTTGTAAGACCTTTCTTTTTCCAAATTCACTCTCACATTTGTTACCTAGGGCCAGTTATTCAGTTACTATGATTTCTAGTTTATAGAATTTAGAAACCAAGCTCAAAAAGGCTAAATATGATATATAAGTCCACAAATTTGTGCTAATTCACTCTAATTTAGGTCAGATAAAGAAAATGGCTCCCAAAGCTTGGGTGATATTATGTTTTTAAAAAAAAAAGAATATATATATATATATATATATATATATATATGTATTTTCTATTATTGTAACAGAAAACTCCTTTGACAAAAAATGGAGTGGGAACTATATATGACAGAAAATTTCATAAACATTTAAAATATAAAAACAGATGAAAGCATAGAAAATGTGGCTTCTTAGCCATTTACTCAAATAAGTATACAATTTCTTCCTTGAATCATGGAATTTAGCTTTCAAATTTGCTTTTTTATTTATACAGAAAAAAATACAGTTGACCCTTGAACAACATGCGAGTTAGGGGCACAAACCCTCCACACAGCTGAAAATTCAAGTATAACTTTACAATTGGTCCCCTGTATCCATGGTTTCATATCTGTGGATTCAGCCAACTGCAGATTGTATAGTACTGTAGTAGTGTTTATTGAAAAAAATTCACATATAAGTGGACCTACACAGTTCAAATCCATTTTGTTCAAGGGTCAACTAAACATTTAAGTGCTTTCTGCATAATAAAGTGTCAGATTTTAGTGGACTCTTTATTTCAACAGTATTATATTAATGGTAATAGCTAAAACTTATTGCAGTTTGTCTATGTGACAGGCTCTGTGCTTATTGTTTCACATGTATATTGCACTTCATCTTTAGACAAGCTTTACAAATAGTTTCTGTGCTGGCCTAGCGGAGGCTGAATTGCCGAGTTAACTAAGAGCTTGAACTCTGGAGCCAAACTACATGGCTCTGCTCCACCAGTAAATTGTGATGATCTTGGGCAGTTCATCTCACCTCTCTGGAATTTATTTCCTCATCTCTGAAAGGGGAAAAATAATTGAGGTTAACTCATAAGATTGATTGTTTGGAATGTTTAAACAATGCCTGGCAAAGAGTATCTTTCACTGAATGTAAGCCACAAATGTCACTGTAGGGATGAAGAAACTGTAGTTTAGAGGAAAAGAGTTGCCCAAAGAGATGTAGCTAGCTACTGTAATTAATCCATATTTGAGACATTCTTTTTTTTTTATTATTAATTTATTTATTTATTTTTGGCTGTGTTGGGTCTTCGTTTCTGTGCGAGGGCTTTCTCTAGTTGTGGCAAGCGGGGACCACTCTTCATCGCGGTGCGCGGGCCTCTCACCATCGCGGCCTCTCTTGTTGCAGAGCACAGGCTCCAGACGCGCAGGCTCAGTAGTTGTGGCTCACGGGCCTAGTTGCTCCGCGGCATGTGGGATCTTCCCAGACCAGGACTCGAACCCGTGTCCCCTGCATTAGCAGGCAGATTCTCAACCACTGCGCCACCAGGGAAGCCCTGAGACATTCTTGCAATAAATACTCTCTCCAGCCTTCCAGGTTTTGATATTCGGCTCATTTGGATGCTGACCTTTTTATCCTCTCTGAAAAGGTCTGGTGTCCCCGTGTTTTTTTCTTCAGCGGTTCATTTTCTGTCTGTAGTGAGACTATTAGCTTCTCCAAACCTTGGAACTCCTTGCCCTTACCCCACAGACTATGAGTAGCCACAACAACAACAATCACAGCATTAATTGTGTGATTCCTGAGGGCAAGGTAGTGTTAAGTGACTTATATACTTTTATTTCATTTAATCATAAAAATAACACTGTAGGTTAAATATTAGTATCATATCCATTTTAAAGATGTGGAATCTGAGATACAAAGTAGTAGTAATTTCTATAGGTTACACAGCTTCTGAGTTCCAACTGGGATTTGAACTCAGATCTTCTGAATCCTGAGATAAATATCTTAGCCTCTGTATTACAGAATTTCTCTGGAACACAAAATTGATAGAGACGTTACCTGAAAATTTGTAAGTCAGTAATACTCAATTTTTGGTGCTTGTTTGGCTTCACAGAGCTTATATAACATGATCATCAATGTCAAAAGAGAGTATGCTATTAGGAAACAAGGAACATCAGCATTCTTTAGAAGTGCTGAAAAGCCCAGCACAAACAGATATGCTAAATCTGCACAACACTACAGAAATAACTCAGCTAATGGGAAACATGAAGTCAAGAGCTAATATCAAATAATGGTTTTGGAGACAAGTTGGAAAAATGCATTCTTAGGAATTTTTGTGAATTTTGGTTAGATCTGAAGGGTTGGTACAGTATGCAGCAGAATTCTCCTTCTTTGTTATTTAGTATGCAGCAGTTTGCAAATTATTAGTTTTCTTTGCTGATATTTCTAATTTAGTTACATTTCTTGGCTTATGTTAAAGCACTGTTTAAAGCATAACTCTTTGTGAGAACACTAACCTAATTAAAATAGCTGTGTTCTACTCCTGGCTCTGATGTTTCCCAGGTTTTGACCTTGGACCAAATATACATTCTCTGGACCATTGATATATTTGACTCTAAAATAACAGAATTGGAAGTAGTTATCAAGGCACCTGAATTTTTCAACTTATATTTGGCATTCTGTTACTTTGGAATTCTTTAAAAGAGATAACTTTTAATGGATATATGTAGTAGGCACCTTTTGTTTTCTCTCCAGCATTCATACATCCTTCTTTTAATATGCTGATTTCTCCCTAATGGGCCATGTCTGCTTCCACCCTTCACTCAGCTCCTTTACTCTCCATAGGTCTAGGGTTATGCTATGGCCCACTTTAGCATTATGTTACTTGACCACAGTGACTCGTGTTTTATAATATGACGATTATGATGATGGAAAGGCAACAGCAATGGCAAAGATTAGGAAACACTCTGGACATGGGGAATTGGAAGTGGGAGTCACCATGTAATCCACTTGATATTTTTCCTACAATTTAATCAGCTATACTGCCCGGTATTTTCTTAGATCGTTATTCACTCCAAAAGTAGGAAATCCGAGTGTGTAGTAGTTCTAACAGAGCCACTTCACCAAAGCTGGAGGTGAGAAAACTGAAATTAAGCAAAAAATAACAAAAGCATTAACATTTATGGAGTACTTAGAATGTACTAGGCAATGTTCTGAACACATTACATGTATTAACTTACTATACTTAAAAGTAATAAAGTAATATAGTTCTTCCATTTCTACCAAGTGTACATAATTACTCCACTTATTGACTTTGGCTTTTTGAGCTAGAAGAAGAAATAGAATACGCTGAGTAGTATATTTGCCAAAAATTGTACATAATTACTCCAGTTACTGACCTTGGCTTTTTGAGCCAGAAGAAGAAATAGAATACACTGAGTAGCATATTTGCCAAAAAGAAACATGACTTAATGAGGAAAAAGTGAGCCATGTTGTGTCTTCAGAGTGAATGTTGAGTATGATACATTAAAAGAAAATAAAGGATGAAAAAGTAAGTTGGGTTCAGAATGTGAATGTCTATTTACCAAATTAAGGAATTTAGATTTCATTCCGTAAGAAGAAGGAAACCAACATATGTTTTTAAGCAGTATTCTAACATAGAAGCTTATTGTGAGAAGAGTGCAGAAGTGGACTGGGTTGGCTGCTTTAGATTTGTCTTCTGTGAAATGTTGTTAATAGATTTTTCCATCTTTCTGACCGCTTTATAAGTTAGGAAAAATGTTTTAAATCCATATAGTGCTATAAAATATGTATTATTATTATTAAAATAAAGGATTTTAAATGTTTTGAGATAGTGATACTTTTTATATTCTGTTAAGAAAGAGAAACCGAGCTAGTTGGAGAATCGGTGTTAGAAATCTAGTTAAAAGAGGTGAGGGGGTAAAAGAGACATACTCATTGATAAGACAAATAACTGTGACAATGATCAATTTATTGTCTCTCAGCTGTACAGTTTCTTCTTTGCCAGCTGAACTAATGTTCAGTAGAGTGCTTTGCCAGTAGAGTTGCTGGAAAATGTAGGGACTTTCTCTTCCTGGTTCTGATGTGCTCCTGTCACTTTGTAGTTTCTGTAGCTCCTGGCTCTGTGGTTCAAGGCAGCCAGCAGCACTCAGCAGCAAGCAGCTTCCCCTGGCATCCCTTTGGTTTGGTTCACAGCAAATTCTGAGGGACAGGAGAATGGGAGGCCTCTCCAGACATCCAGAGGGCAAGTTTCCAGCAAGTTCCAGAGGGAGGATTTCCGACAAGTTTCTCTGACACGGCACTAGAGCAGCAACTTCTCTGTCATTTAATGAGTCATGGCCATACCTTCTCCAGGGAGGTCTGAGTCTCAGTCCTGGGCTAGGGGAGGGGGTTAAATAAGGAGGGAACACTACCTTGGGTGTTCTCTCTTACCCACAGGAGCAATGGTTGTCTTAGTCAGTTTGGGTTACAATAACAGAATATCATAGGCTAGGTGACTTAACAGAAATTTATTTATTATACAACAGAAGTTCTGGAAGCTGGAGGTCTGAGATCAGGGTGCCAGCATGGTCAAGTTCTGGGGAGGGCCTTCTTCTAGGTTCCAGAATGCTAAGTTCTTCTTCAGTCCTTACATGGCAGAGAGCAGAGAGGAGAAGCAAGCTCTCTCATGACTCTCATAAGGGCACAAATTTCATTAATGAGGACTCCACCTCCATGACCTCATCTAATGCTAATTACCTCCCAAAGGCCCCACCTCCTAATACCATCACATTGTGGGATAAGGTTTCAATATATTAATTCTGGGGGGAGGAAAGGGGAAATGTTTATTCATACCATATTATGTGATATTATCTTTACTATTATATTATTCACTATACCTGTGCTTCCTGTCTTATTCAGAATTCTCTTTATGTCTTACCAGCCAATCCGTTGTTACTCCAGTCTCCTGCTATAATTAATAATCCTTTATGTTAAATTTTCCCTGTTCAGATTATTGTGTTTTTATCTCTTCACTGGACTCGATTGATAAATTAACTAAATGAAAGAAAACAGTTATTTGTACTAAAGAGATAAATAATCTATAACTATTTGTAGTCTCTGACTACTATAAAAGTTCCAAGTAAGTTTTTCCCTAATGATTCATCCTTCAATACTGATTTTTTTAAAAAGTGAAGCTCAGATTTAAAATACATTACTTTGAGCTACGTTCAATTTATTTTAAAATGTATTGCAGATCTTACATCTGTATTATAGTTACTAGCTAACTTACATAACTAACTTATATGGAATATGAAATAAGAACTAACCAGTCATACCCCTGCCTTACAAATTCGATCTTATTAAGTGAACAACTAGCACTGCTCCACATTTTTCTGACTGACTTTTAAATGCATTGTTAAGTTACTCTAACATGGTTTCCATGTACACTCAGTACTAATCCATTCTAAAAAGTGACAGGTTGGATCGTTCATTACCCTTTTTTGATACCATAGTACTTTTTCATTTCATGTTTTGTTCTATTTTATGTGCTTTTTTTTTTGTTCTGGTGTGATAAAAGGGGAAGGAATAAAGCCTAGAGGAGGTTCCCTTTAATTAGAAGAGGAACCACTAACTGAGTCATTCTAAACACTGTGTGGGCGGGGAAAGGGGGATGAGACATTATGATTCCAAACTGAACAGTTTCGTGATTGACTCTGTCATAGGAGAACAATCCTTTAAAAATGTGTTATTTCTTTATAAGTGCTGAAATCACGTAAAACTTAAACATTCAACAGCAATAATAATTTGATATAGCTTACATTTAATTATGAGATATTAGGTATAGTGTAGAAAATTCCTATGTAGAGAAAAAGATTTGATATGATTACTAGATTTGATTACTTTGAGTTCTTTGCAGTACTAAGCACTTTAACTCAGTCTTTAATGCCTTTCATTATTATTATTTATAATATTCATTTTTATTTATTAGCAAGAGTTTACAAATGCTATAATGCAGTTGCATATAAAATTATATATAACTGTAAATTATAGTAATTCTAATATATAATTTAAAAGTAAAAAGCCATTGCATATCTTCAGAAGCCTAAGTATAGATTATTTAAACAAACTTACTAATTTATAAAATCTAAATGTTATACTTACATTTCAGAATAATTTTGCTTTTAAAAATGTGACTTTTAAAAGCATCCTGGGGGGTTTCCCTGGTGGCGCAGTGTTTGAGAATCTGCCTGCTAATGCAGGGGACACGGGTTCGAGCCCTGGTCTGGGAAGATCCCACATGCCGCGGAGCAACTGGGCCCGTGAGCCACAACTACTGAGTCTGCGCGTCTGGAGCCTGTGCTCCGCAACAAGAGAGGCCGCGATAGTGAGAGGCCCGCGCACCGCGATGAAGAGTGGCCCCCGCTTGCCGCAACTAGAGAAAGCCCTCACACAGAAACGAAGACCCAGCACAGCCATAAATTAATTAATTAATTAATTAATTAATTAATTAAAAAAAAAAAGCATCCTGATACCATTCTAGGGAAATCAAAGTACTTTAGTGTATGTGGACATGTTAATATATAATTGTTGAAAATTGCAGAATAAATCAGTGTTAATTCATTGTCATCTGCCAACCAAACTCTTCATATATAACCTAGTACAAAGAGACAACAAAATATAGTTTTCTTTAACTCTCCATATTTCAGCTCTAGCAACCTACATGAGGAGAAATATCTTAGAGTAACTTTTCTATCTACTGTGCAGTTGTTTTGTTTTGTTTTTTTCTCTTATAATAATTACACCTGCAGTTATTTTTGGCTCCAATTGAAATACTATAAAATGTTTTCATAAGCTCCTGCTTGAAAGTATTTCCTTATTGAGTAATTGCAATGTAATGGCCTGCAATTGCATTAACCATTTAGAATGAATAGGAAAGAATAGAGTGAGAGCAAAATGAATCCATTAAGTCTCTGTTGAATAGAGAGAGGTCAATAGAGAGAAGCCCTAACTCAAAACATTTATTTGTATAGCTGTACAAAATGTTCATTCCTGAACTTTGCAGGTAAAGCTAAAAGTGAGATTAACTTTATACAACCTGAAAGATTATCCCCAGATGTCCTGGGGAGATAAATGTTTGTGTCATGGTAGTTCCCTAGAGGGAGGTTACAATATCCCCACTGAGTGTGACTCTGCTGGCATAATAGGCTGGAGGGAGATGAGAAGAAAATCACAGAGATATTTGTGAATCCAGAAATTGACCCTACTGTCAGAGATCCATACAAACAACCCTTCATCAGATATAATTTGGCTATAGTATGTCATTCAGATAGAGTAGGGAGAATAAAGGAGACCAGGGGAAGTTTTACTTATACCTTAGGAGAGGGGCAAGGAAAAAATATTTTTAAATTCTATGTTTCTATTTTTAAAGAGTGAAAACAATACTACACTGTAATGTTGTATAATGTTATAAAATATGGTTGACACCTTATCTTAGTTTCAGAGGGGTGCCCTCAAGCCCAACATTTTAATTTTTCATTACACATTTTGGTCAGATTCTGGAATTCAGGGGGTTCTAATGCCACAATGTTTCCTGGAGGTTTCAATAAATATTTTAGTGTTTAAGCAACCCTAGATTGTTGCCCTAAAACAAACTTATTTATCACACTACATAGAAATACTTAGAAATCATTTTCAGTGTATGTCATTTCCTATCTCCAAATTATTTGGTAACCCTCATAGTGGTAACTATTACTGAAGTATTTGATGACCAATATATTTAGGTAAAAGACTATATTGACTACATCCAAGTTGTTTACTCTGTGAAAAATGATACAGCTCTTCTTGCATCTTATTTTTTCCTGAGTCAGATGGATAATACAAAACCTAGCAAAAATATACTTAGTACTTTTCTTTCTTATCTATAAAAATGGAATATATTTATCATTAGCCTTATTTTTATTTTCAGTCTTATATACAGAAAATGCAAGGTTTAGTTCTCCTGGACATTTAGGATTTTTTCATGTTACAATGCACATTTTTTGGTGGTTTTTAAATTTCTGTAGACCTCCAAAGCTCTCATTTTATATGTTCAAATTCAAGAAACATTTATGGGTGACTGCAATATGATATATCCTACAGGATATAAGGCTGAATAAGATATAATCTTCATCCTTATAGACTTTGGATATAAAAGTAAATTTATTTTGACGTTTTTCATTTTTCCAGATATTATTCAAACACCAATCATTTAAACAATGCTTTTGTAAATTTATAGTAAAAACTCTCAAACTTTTTTTTTAAGTTGTGGGTATTTTAAAAAATAGATTCTGTTTACTCTGACAAAGTCATATGGCATTTTCTGTCATCCAGATGGTAATGTTAAAGTTATTTTTAGTGTAAATTACCATACTTTTATTTTTCATATGCTCCTTGCTTAGTTAGATTTCAAATCTACCGAAATATTCAATAGGGTACACAAGGATTAGAGCTTTTCATAGCTCTTCCAAATTCTTTAGTTATTACATGCATAGTAATAACCACCTTGAAGCGGCTCATTCAGTGGAGCCAGCTGCTAGGGTCATGTCCTAAATACAGCTTAAACAGCAGGCTCCAATCTGATGAAACCTGACCAGTAATCACGGAGCAAACAGAAGCTCAGCAGCCGTTCATAGTTAAAATTCAACAGGCATACAAAGCTGAAAGAACCCCTTCTGCTTTGACATTATCTATAGGTCCAATCCTCAATATGCTGATTCGATCATAATACAGAAAATTGGTTAATTCCCTCTGGAAATTAGCAATGAAAAAAGTCTCTCCTTAAATCGCTCTTGCTTCTTCTTTGGATTGGCTGATGCTATCTTTCCTTTACCTGAGGATAAAAGAAACATTTTTTTTAAAGTGCGTCCATTTATAAAACATCTGCACATTTTCTGTATGTTTTCAGTGCACAACAAGACTTGTACAAATGAAATGAGGTAGTTATTCTCCAAATCTAATTAGAATATTCTTAAAGAATTCATGATTTCATGAAGATTTTTTATTAATTCTTATAGGCATTGCTTTTTATTTATTTATTTATTTATTTATTTACTTACTTATTTTTGGCTGCGTTGGGTTTTCATTGCTGTGCGCAGATTTTCTCTAGTTGTGGTGAGTGGGGGCTATTCTTCATTGTGGTGCCCAGGCTTCTCATTGAGGTGGCTTCTCTTGTTGTGCAGCACAGGCTCTAGGCACACGGGTTTCAGTAGTTACAGCTTGTGGACTCAGTAGTTGTGGCTCACGGGCTCTAGAGTGCAGGCTCAGTAGTTGTGGCACACGGGCTTAGTTGCTCCATGGCATGTGGGATCTTCCCGGACCAGGGATGGAACCCATGTCCCCTGCATTGGCAGACAGATTCTTAACCACTGTGCCACGAGGGAAGTGCCAGGCATTGCTTTTTAATGATCTGCAGTATTTGGACTTTTGACTTAGAGACACATTTTAAGTGCAGGGTGCAGAATTCTGAATGCTCTGTAGAGTTATCTCCTTTTCAGATACATTGATTGTATCCCTCTCTACTGCAATACAAGTACGTGCGTGCACACACAGGCTATAATATCCTGATTATGTTAAACATTAGTTATAATATGCTATAATACTGTCAACCACTCACATGAAAACTCATTATGGAAAAACTCATATAGAGAGATTTTTTCTATCATGATAATTCTGAAGGTGACAATTTTGAGATTTGTGGGCTGCTGAATGTACCCTACACTGGCTACTTCCTTTGGCTTTTGCAAATGTGCTCAGATGATATCTGTTAAATGTGCCACAATATATGTAATTACTGTGACCTTTAAAATTGGGATTAAATCAGTCTTCTTGTGATGTAAATGTACTGATGAATCTCTCTGTTTAAAGGAACAATGAGATATTTTTCATATAGAGTCATTTAGAAATATAAGGAATCCTTTATTTTTTCTGTTTTAAACCTAATATCTACACTTTTCTTATTAATGTATTTGATTAATGTTACTTCATTTGTCTTTTATGCCAGATATACAGTTTCTTTTCCCATTTCCACAACCCCCCGCCCCCTGGGTAAAGATCACTACATTTTAAGCTGCCTTGTTCCCAATGCCCAGTACTGCACCACCAGCCAATTTAGATGTGAGTTTAATGAATGGTTTTGATTAAGATAATGATACTTATCTAGTTACTATTTACAGACCATTTAACAAGAGTGATCACTTTTTAATTTTCTAGTATGCATTGTGGCTTGTATGCAAATTTGAAAGAGATAAGTGCAATTTAAAAAAAAACTGTTTTGATCTTAACCTTTATGATTTGGCTGCCTTCTTCACTGATTTTGGAGCCATTTCCCTGTCTCGGATGTCAACTAAGGTTTATATTAGATGAGTTTACACAGTTTTAAATTCATTTCCCTTTCATTGAGTAATTTTTTCCCTTTAATCTCATTGGTTTTCAATTAGAAACTCATGACCATAGGGTAGAGAAAAGAAAAGTTTCTTTCAGTGACTTGAACATAAATTTTATCCATTGTAACGATTTCAAGTAGTCATGCTTAGTTCATTAGACAGTGTTCACTGAGGTTAGTTTTACTTTTTATTTTAAATAATGGGTTCCTAGTGAACCTTTATCTGTGGTTCTGTAGCACTTTAACTAACTACCTCTACTAATCAGATTTCTACAACTCACTGTTCTCTTGTAATAATGGTGATACAAAGCAGGGCCCAGAAGGTCCTATTGTTAGTCCAATAAGTCCTAATTCAGATATGATAGAGATAAATCTTCGAAGTAATAGAATACTATTGCTACTCCTATTACTGTCACTACAAGAGTAGCAACAAATCTATTAAACATAAGCATTAAGCATATCCATCAAATATTTTCTCTGAACTTAGCAACATCATTCCAATTAAGGCAATCCTTTTATTTATCTATGAGGTAGATATTTTTGGTCTTAATTTTACAGATGAGAAAACTGAGGTTTAAAAGTTCAAGTAGGCCAAGGACATTCAAGATGACGGAGGAGTAAGACGTGGAGATCACCTTCCTCCCCACAAATACATCAAAATACATCTACATGTGGAACAATTCCTACAGAACACCTACTGAATAATGGCAAAAGACCTCAGACTTACAAAAGGCAGGAAATTCCCCACATACCTGGCCATGCGGCTGACAGGATCTTGGTGCTCCAGCTGGATGTCAGGCTTGAGCCTCTGAGGTGGGAGAGCTGAGTGCAGGACGTTGGACCACCAGAGACCTCCTGACCCCACGTAATATCAATCAGTTAGAGCTCTCCCAGAGACCTCCGTCTCAACACTAAGACCAGCTGCACTCAACAACCAGGAAGCTCCAGTGCTGGACACCCCATGCCAAACAACAAGCAAGACAGGAACACCTCACTTTCACCAATAGACAGATCATCCAAAATGAAACTAAATAAGGAAACACAAGCTTTAAATGATACATCAAACAAGTTGGACTTCATTGATATTTATAGGACATTCCATCCAAAAACAACAGAATACACTTTCTTCTCAAAAGCTCATGGAATATTCTCCAGGATAGATCATATCATGGGTCACAAATCAAGCCTTGGTAAATTTAAGAAAACTGAAATCATATCAAGTATCTTTTCCGACCACAACACTATGAGACTAGATATCAAGTACAGGAAGAAAACTGTAAAAAATACAAATACATGGAGGCTAAAACATACACTACTAAATAACCAAGTGATCACTGAAGAAATCTAAAAGGAAATCAAAAAATACCTAGAAACAAATGACGATGAAAATGTGACGACCCAAAACCTATGGGATGCAGTGAAAGCAGTTCTAAGAGGGAAGTTTACAGCAATACATCCTACCTCAAGAAACAAGAAACATCTCAAAGAAATTACTCAACCTTAGACCTAGAACAATTAGAGAAAGAAGAACCAAAAAACTCCAAAGTTAGCAGAAAGAAAGAAATCATAAAGATCAGATCAGAAATACATGAAAAAGAAATGAAGGAAATGATAGCAAAGATCAATAAAACTAAAAGCTGGTTCTTTAAGAAGATAAACAAAATTGATAAACCATTAGCCGGACTCATTAAGAAGAAAAGGGAGAAGACTCAAATCAACAGAATTATAATTAAAAAAGGAGAAGTAACAATAGACACTGCAGAAATACAAAGGATCATGAGAGATTACTACAAGCAACTCTATGCCAATAAAATGGACAACCTGGAAGAAACAGACATATTCTTAGAGAAGCACAACCTTCCAAGCCTGAACCAGGAAGAAATAGAAAATATAAACAGACAAATCACAAGCACTGAAATTGAAACTGTGATTAAAAATCTTCCAACAAACAAAATCCCAGGACCAGATGGCTTCACAAGGCAAATTCTATCAAACATTTAGGGAAGAGCTAATACCTATCCTTCTCAAATTCTTCCAAAATATAGCAGAGGGAGAAACACTCCAAAACTCATTCTATGAGGCCACCATTACCCTGATACCAAATCCAGAAAACAATGTCACAAAAAAGAAAACTACAGGCCAATATCACTGATGAATGTACATTCAAAAATCCTCAACAAAATACTAGCAAATAGAATCCAACAGCACATTTAAAGGATCAAACACCATGATCAAGTGAGGTTTATCCCAGGAATGCAAGAATTCTTCAGTATAAATCAATCAATCAGTGTGATACACCATATTCACATACTGAAGGAGAAAAACCATATAATCATCTCAATATATGCAGAAAAAGCTTTTGACAAAATTCAACACCGATTTATGATAAAAACCCTCCAGAAAGTAGGCATAGAGGGAACTTACCTCAACATAATAAAGGCCATATGTGACAAACCCACAGCCAACATCGTTCTCAATGGTAAAAAACTGAAACCATTTCCATTAAGATCAGGAACAAGACAAGGTTGTCCATTCTCACCACTATTATTCAAAATAGTTTTGGAAGTTCTAGCCATGCACTCAGAGAGGAAAAAGAAATAAAAGGAATCCAAATGGGGAAAGAATAAGTAAACTGTCACTGTTTGCAGATGACATGATAATATACATAGAGAATCCTAAAGATGCTACTAGAAAACTACTAGAGCTAATCAAAGATTTTGGTAAAGTAGCAGGATACAAAATTAATGCACAGAAATCTCTTGCATTCCTATACACTAATGATGAAAAGTCATAAAGAGAAATCAATGAAACACTCCCATTAACCATTGCAACAAAAAGAATAAAATATGTAGGAATAAACCTACCTAAGGGGACAAAAGACCTGTATGCAGAAAAGTATAAGACACTGATGAAAGAAATTATACATGATACAAACAGTTGGAGAGATATACCATGTTCTTGGATTGGAAGAATCAACATTGTGGAAATGACTGTACGACACAAAGCCATCTACAGATTCAATGCAATCCCTATCAAACTACCAATGGCATTTTTCACAGAACTAGAGCAAAAAATTTCACAATTTGTATGGAAACACAGAAGACCCCGAATAGCCAAAGCAGTCTTGAGAAAGAAAAATGGAGCTGGAGGAATGAGGCTCCCTGACTTCAGACTATACTACAAAGCTACAGTAATCAAAGCAGTATGGTACTGGCACAAAAACAGAAATATAGATCAATGGAACAGGATAGAAAGCCCAGAGATAAACCCACGCACATATGGTCACCTTATCTTTGATAAAGGAGTTAAGACTATACAATGAAGACAGCCTCTTCAATAAGTGGTTCTGGGAAAACTGGACAGCTACATGTAAAAGAATGAAATTAGAACACTCCCTAACACCATACACAAAAATAAAATCAAAATGGATTAAAGACCTAAATGTAAGGCCAGACACTATAAATCTCTTAGAGGAAAACATAGGCAGAACACTCTATGACATAAATCACAGCAAGATCCTTTTTGACCCACCTCCTACAGAAATGGAAATAAAAACAAAAATAAACAAATCGTACCTGATGAAACTTCAAAGCCTTTGCACAGAAAGGAAACCATAAACAAGATGAAAAGACAACCCTCAGAATGAGAGAAAGTATTTGCAAATGAAGCAACTGACAAAGGATAAACCTCCAAAATTTACAAGCAGCTTATGTAACTCAATATCAAAAAAACAAACAACCCAATCCAAAAATGAGCAGAAGACTTAAATAGACATTTCTCCAAAGAAGATATACAGATTGCCAACAAACACATGAAAGGATGCTCAACATCACTAATCATTAGAGAAATGTAAACCAAAACTGCAATGAGGTACCACCTCACACCAGTCAGAATGGCCATCATCAAAAAATCTACAAACAGTAAATGCTGGAGACAGTGTGGAGAAAAGGGAACCCTCTCGCTCTGTTGGTGGGAATGTAAATTGATACAGCCACTATGGAGAACAGTATGGAGGTTCTTTAAAAAAGTAAAAATAGAACTACCATACGACCTAGAAATCCCACTACTGGGCATATACCCTGAGAAAACCATAATTCAAAAAGAGTGATGTACCAAAATGTTCATTGCAGCTCTATTTACAATAGCTAGGACATGAAAACAACCTAAGTGTTCACTGACAGATGAATGGATAAAGATGTGGCACATATATACAATGGAATATTATTCAGCCATAAAAAGAAATGAAACTGAGTTATTTGTAGTGAGGTGGATGTGCCTAGAATCTGTCATACAGAGTGAAGTAAGTCAGAAAGAGAAAAACAAATACCATATGCTAACACATATATATGGAATCAAAAAAAAATGGTTCTGAAGAACCTAGGGGTAGGACAGGAATAAAGATGCCGACCTAGAGAATGGAGTTGAGGACATTGGGAGGGGAAGGGTAAGCTGGGACAAAGTGAGAGAGTTGCATGGACTTATATATACTACTAAATGCAAAATAGATAGCTAGTTGGAAGCAGCCACATAGCACAGGGAGATCAGCTGGGTGCTTTGTGACCACCTAGAGAGGTGGGATAGGGAGGGTGGGAGGGAGATGCAAGAGGGAGGAGATATGGTGATATATGTATATGTATAGCTGATTCACTTTGTTATAAAGCATAAACTAACACGCCATTGTAAAGCAATTATACTCCAATAAGAATGTTTAAAAAATAAAATAAAATAAAGACAGCCTTGCATTTCATGATTTTGTAAAAAAAAAAAAAAAGGTAATTTAGTTTAGCTGATAATTTTGTTTAATATCAAATGCCTTCATTTTGTGTTTCTTTTTATGATGTTTAATCCATATGTCTTCTGAAGCAAATTTGTCTACACACACACACACGCACACACACACACACAAATCCCACCCCTAATTCCTTCCCTCAATGCACAAGAGTTTTTAGGGTTTTTTGTTTTGTTTTGTTTTTTAATTTCTGGAAAAATGGAGCTTTTTTTTTTCTTAAATGCACAAAAATATAAAGAATTGATTGTTTCTACTATAATTTTGCTTCTGTGATATGCATATTATTCTATAAACTTTCTGTTATATTCACAGTTAACATTAAACACAGTCATTAAGATTGCTTGTCAACTTAAAACTGTAGCTAAATTACATCACTAAGGGAGTGCTTTTTATGCACAGTAATGAAAGGCTTCTGTAGACAGTTCAGCGGTGTGCATTCTGTATAAATACTTAGTATTGGTACAAACTTTAACTACAACATAATGGTCTGCTGAAGTGTAAATCTACAATTAGAATGATATTATTGGTCAATGGGGACAAATAATTATAGCGTTAACTACAATTTATTCTATTTATATGCCTGCAATTCCTGTCATTTAAAAGTTTCCTTTGATTTGGTTCTGTATTTTTAATTAGTTATAAAAATAATCAGTTAACCAAGATACTCTAACTTCTAAAATCTAAATTTCTTGATATCAAAGTACATCTTATCCCATCATAAATATCTTCACCTTCAGAAAACTTACATTGCTCTTTTTCCCACTAACTCTCATGCACATACAATGTAAATACAAAATATCCTGGATAAAATTATAATGAAGGTGAAGTTTGTCATTAAAAACAGCAGGAGTGAAAGAAATATAATTTTTATAGGATTAATGGACATTCTTGTGTAATCCAAGGCAGAAATGACATTGAACCTCAGCCAGAAACTGCAGTTTTATACTGGAAAGCCAGCAGACTTCTCTTCTTGAATTTCCGTTTTTCTACTTTCTGCATATTTGTCCCATTCTCCTTTCTCTACAGTCTGGTGTTTTCTGCTTATTGGGCTAAAGGAGTGGAAATTGGTGCATTAATGGCTTCTAGGTTTATATAACCTTTATTTAATAGGCCAGCTCATAGTAAGCTATTTTCAACTTAAATTCCAATTTTCCAAAAGATAGAATGAAAAGGTCCCAGGTAATATTTTCACCTATATTCAGTCACCTGTAGCCAGGAGAATTGAATCGTAGAAAAGAAACAGTGATACAAGGAAGCAAACCTGGGTGTGGCAGGCAGTACCCAGAAAAGAAGGCTGGATTGACCCTCAAATTGGTGCCCAGTGAATTTCCTACAATTTGCCATTACATTATTAGCTAACAAGTTTTGATTCACTGAGGTGACTTGATAACCATCTTCTCATGCTGTACATGTAATTTGGAGACTACAGAGTAATGTTCCAGGGAGTATTCAAAGCTATGGAATAAATCTGGTACATAATATGTGAATATCAAATTTTCTTCATGGTAATTAATTTAATATGGTTATATTTCAATTAAAAATAGAGGATAGACTAAAAGTACCAACCAATTATAATGAATATTTCATCTCAGTATAGCATACATACATAAATGCAAACAAATCCTAAGTGTAAAGCTTGATGAATTATCAAAAAGTGAACCATCTGTTCAATTCTATGAAATAGAACCTTACCCATTCTCTACAGCCCCCCTATAAATCTCTCCAAAGATGAGTACTACATTACTTCTCAAATCATAGATTATTTTCCCTCTTTTGCATTTTATTTATATGGAGTAAAAGTGTGAATTCTTTTGTGACTGGCTTCTTAAACTTAACATATTTGTGAGGTTCATACAAGTTACTGAATATGAATACAGTTTATTTATCAATATTGTTGTATAATAATAGGTCTTTGTGTGTGTGAGCATACTACCTTTTGCTTGCTTACTCATTTTGTTGTGAATGGATATTTGAGTAGTTTTAAGGTTTTTGGTTCTCATGGATAATAATGTTATGCACATTCTGTGTACATCGTTTGCAATGTATTTCTCTTGCATATATAGTAGCAATGGAGTTGCTGGGTCATAGAGCATGCATATTTTGAACTATAGTATATATCATGAGCTTCCCAAAGCATTAGTGTCATCTTATTCTTGCATCATCAATGAACAAGAATTCTGGTTACTTTACATCCTTGCAAACACTTGACTTGTATGTTTATTTTTGCATTGGTGAGTATAGATTGGGATCAAAAATGTGATGTTAATGGACATTTCCCTCATGAGTTGTAACATACTTTAATTTGTTTTTCATTTGAATGTCTTTTGATTTGAAATATCTGTTCATATCTTTTCGTCATTTTTTCAGTAGTTTTTCTTTTTGACTTATGTGGTTTTCTATATACTTTCAGTATGCAAATAATTGGTTGTAATATGAATTGCATATTTTTTTTCTACTCTATGGCTTGACTTTTCGCTTTCTAATAATATCTTTTGGTAAGCAGAATTTCATACATTTTAATGTAGTCCAGTTTATCATATTAGTTTCTTTACAAATTTGTGGTGTTTTAAAAGTAAGCTTCAAATTTGTTAAAACTCATAAAACTGTACATCTTAAAAGATGAATTTTTCTCTATATGAATTATAGCACAAATCCCCACTCTTCTAATGTACATTAATTTTGCATACCTACTTATTATTTTCTTTTGTTATTGATATTTTTCTAGAAGCATAATGCTCTACCTCTAACATTTATATATACAATTTACATATAATCGTTTGTATGTGTGTGTGTATGGTGTGAGGTAGGGATCAATGGATATATATTTCATTAATACAATACAATTTATTGTAAAGTCTTCTCCTACTGCTCTGAAATACCACATTGGATGTAAATTGAATGTTGTGTTTTATTACTTTATTTGGGTTCTCCTTGCACCAATAGCACACATTTCTAATTACAGAACCTTTAAAATAAGTCTTGATATCTACCAAGTTAAGTTTTCTATCAGTGTTTTGCCTCATCAGTATTGTCTTGGCTATTCTTGGTTCATTTCACTTCCATATAAATTTGAAAATAAACTAAACAACTTCCAACACACATGTATACACACAACACACTCCTATGTTTGCATTGAATCAAATCTATGGATCAGTTCTTTACAATACTGAATCATTTTATTCATGAACATGATATATTCTTAAATGTTTAAAGAGCTCCTTTACTTTCTCTCAATAGTATTTATGTATTTCTGTGCAGTGCTTTCTTGTTTTCTTAATTCTTGCAACTAGATTTATTCACAAGAATCTCTTTTTAAAAGTAATTACAAATATTATTATATCTTAATATGTTATTTTCTTATTGTTTCTTCAAATGCAATTGATTTTTGTATATGGAAATTTTATGAAGTGATCTTACTACATTGCATTTTAATCCTATAGACATATTTTAGATTAAGGATTTTTATATAACTAATCATGTCATCTGCAAGCAATGACAGTTTTATTTCTTTCAAATTCTTATAATTCCTTTTCTTGCATTTAATAAAATATCAAATATAATAGTGATTATAAATGCTGAGGGACATTCTTATATTTTCAGCTCAGATAAAATTATCTTTCATTATTTCATTATTAACTATGCTACTGATATTGATTAATCATTAATTATGCTATTATTTGTAGATATTAATTATTAAGCTAATGAAGTTTTCTTTATTACTAGGTTGGCAATAGTTTTATTATAAATTGAATTTTGAATTTTTAAAAATGCTTCTTCTGTATCTATTGTGATGTTTATAGGGATTGTTCTATTTGATTTTGTTGATATGGGTATTATATTGCTTGAATTTCAAGTGTAAAACCAAATGGCTTAGATAATATCCTAAAATAACAGTGACTAAAGCAAGGATTAAAATGCTAAGCCTTTACTAAGGAGTTATAAGACCAAGCAGTGAAGTTGATGGAAAAAAAGGGAAAAATGGGCAAGAAAAAGCTCAAATCAATGTGATACAATGCATTATCTAATTGGATTCCTCCTCATAGTCAGCCAGGAAGAGACCCAGAATATCACTTAGTAGACTATTTGCTTAGCACACATGCTTTCATCACTTGATAAAAGAGGTGTCTGCAAGGCAGAGGTGAGTGTGAAGTTACTTTTTAACCTTGTGGTAAAGCACATGAATCTTTAAAAAGTATCCTGATCCTTTTCAAATGTTCATATTGTTCATTTATTAATTTTTATCCATATAGACTCACATTTTTCCAATTTTATTCAATGTGCTATAAACTGCTACATTTCAAATGTACTTTAAAGATAAATTTGTTCCAGATTTGATCAGTGGGATCATCTTTTAGTTAGTTTCAGCGTCATTCTGAATATTTTTATCACTCTTTAGTCAATTCCTAAATTTGGGACACAAAATGTTCCAGGGTCATCTTGTTCTTTCTCTGCCCCAGTCCTAGTATTAGTCAATTCTCTAAGGAGTTCTAGTCCCTTTCAGTGGAGATAGTACTTGAACACCAGTATCTAGGTGTTAGGTATGCTAATGATGTTGGTCACAGTTTAAAGACTGCACCCTCCACGCTGTTTAGCTCGGAACTTTATTTTCCATTCTGGTCTGAAACTAATGAAAACCTTGTTCAGCTTCTTAACCATTCAGCCATCACTTTTTCTCAGTGTTTCATGCTTTCATCTGTCATTTATGAATGAATCAGCAACTGACTTCTCTCAGTGCTATTTAAGATAAAAAGGAGATGCAATAGTTACGGTAATTTGGCATTTAGTGCCCTTTAAAAAGAACAAGAATACTTCCTTTCCAGTATTGTGTGTGTGCGCACATGTGTGTGTACATTCACACAAAGATTAGTTAGTAGTAGAAGTTTATGGATACTGAGAGAGAGAGAGAGAGATTGATTTGTTAGCTTTTACTCTTTGTATTTGATAATGTCAGGAATTCTTTGAAGAGAACAAAAGCATTCAATTTTTCAGTTCAGGTTAAATGAACTAAAGACCCGAGTTCCAATGCTTGTTTTGCTGATCATCAGTTATGTCTCCTTGGGCATCTACTTATCTTATGAGAATGGTAATAATATCAACTTCCCAGAGACTAGAATGTTATTCATATTAAATTAATATATCCTTATTTCAGAGTTTATTTAATTTTGTACAAAGTCATTGATGAGAAAGAGGAGGGAAATAATACAAGAGTGTTTGTAACTCTGGATGGAATTAAGTTGTGAAACAGTTGCATGGAAGAGAAAAACCAAGTATTCTGAAAATTAGTGCTTATATTAATATTTTTGCTAACAGTAAGCCTGGGATTCTCTATGGGTTTTATGCATACTAATAGGGTGCTTTAAAAAAACAGAAAGTTTTTCAATTCTGCAAAGAATAATGACAGTAAAATGACAGATTATACATCTGTAATTTGGAATAATGGGTTGTGTTAAATCAGAATGCAAAGGTAACCAACTCTTCATTTACTTCTGGGCTTACTCTACAGAAAGCAGTGTCTTAGCATTTATTCAAAATAACCCTGACACAACTTAAAATTATAATGGTAAAC
The DNA here is from genome assembly GCF_965194805.1 of Balaenoptera borealis. Classification (NCBI taxonomy): domain Eukaryota; kingdom Metazoa; phylum Chordata; class Mammalia; order Artiodactyla; family Balaenopteridae; genus Balaenoptera; species Balaenoptera borealis. The sequence goes on along the minus strand of NC_138861.1, from coordinate 68,703,904 downwards.
TTCTTAGTAGAATAAAAACTCAGAAGAACCCCATCTAATTAGTGATATTAAAAACTACAAGATACATTTGTTATTATGGGATAAAATATATTCGGTATAATCAAATACAAAATTAAAACCCATTCTTAAAAGAGTAAAAATAATTATTGACTTCTATCAATGAAAGAAAAAAATCTTCATAACATTTTAATCTGCCCAGTATAGCCATGGAAGACCTGACTTCAAAAATAATGATCTAAAAATATCATTTTAAAAGTAGAAGTTAAAATCTTAAAATTTTGATCTGGACATAGATTGATTAAACAAGTCTCCATTTTAAAATTCACACAGAAAATAATCAATCTCTGTTAAAATAATTCTGACTCATAAAGAATGAGAACAGAAAATATTAGAAATGTTTAACTATTAAATACTCATTCTCTGATGAATTTCATTGATTTGACATCGTTCTGAGGGCTTGTATTTATTTATTTATATTGTGTATTTACTTACTTATTTTTGTTGAGATATAATTGACATATAACATTATATTAGTTTCAGGTGTACAACTTAATGATTCAATATTTGTATATGTTACAAAAAGATCATGATAATAAGTATAGTTAACATCTGCCAACATACATAGTTACAGAATTTTTTTTCTATTATTAGAACTTTCAAGATCTACTCCCTTAGCAACTTTCATATATGCAGTACAGTGTTATTAACTATAGTTTCCATGCTGTACATTACATCCACATGACTTATTTACTGTATAACTAGAAGTTTGTAGCTTTTGATTCCCTTCATCCATTTTGCCCAGCACCCAACCCTGCCTCTGGCAACCTCCAGTCTGTTCCCTGTATCTGTGAGATTTTCTTTTTTTCTTTTTAAATTTCTCATATAAGTGAGAAATATCATATGGTACTTGTCTATTTCTGACATATTTCACTTAGCATAATGCTCTCAAAGTCCGTCCATATTGTTGCAGATGGCAAGATTTCATTCTTTGTTATGGCTGAGTAATATCCTGTCAAATATATATAAATGGCCTGGCCTGATGTATGTGTGTGTATGTATGTGTGTATATATGTGTGTGTGTGTGTATATATATATATATACCACATTTTCTTTATCCATTCATCTATCAATAGACACTTAGGTTGTTTCACATCTTGGCTATTGTAAAGGATGCTGCATTGAACATAAGAGAGCATATATCTTTTCAAGTTAGTGTTTTTGTTTTCTTTGGATAAATATCCAGAAGTGGAATTGCTGGATCATATGACAGTTTTAGTTTTAATTTTCTGAAGAAATTCCATACTGTTTTCCATAATGGTTGCACCAGTTTATATTCCTACCAACAGTGAAGCAGGGTACACTTTTCTCCATCTTTTGTCAATTCTTATTATTTCTTGTCTTTTTAATAATAGCCATTCTAGCAGGTATGAGATAATATCTCATTATGGTTTTGTGTTTCCCTGATGATTAGTGATTTGAGCATCTTTTCATGTATCTGTTGGCCAACTGTATGTCTGTTTTGGAAAAATGTTTATTCAGATATTTGCCCATGTTTTAATTTGATTGTTTTTTCACTGTTGAGTTGAATGAATTCTTTATATATTTTGGATATTAACCCCTTATCAGATATATGATTTGCAAATATTTTCTCCCATTCAGTATGTTGGCTTTTCATTTTGTTGATGGTTTCTTCTACTGCAGGAGATTTTAAGTTTGATGTAGTCCCACTTGTTGATTTTTGCTTTTGTTGCCTTTGCTTTTGGTATGAAATCCAAAATATCATTGCCAAGACCAGGTTCAAGGAGTTTACTGTATCTGTTTTCTTCTAGGAATTTTATAGTTTTATAACTTCACATCGTACATTCAAGTCTTTAATCTACTTTGAGCTAATTTTTGTGTATGATGTAACCCAGTGGTCCAATTTCTTTTTCTTTTCTCTTTTTTTTTTGCTTGTGGCTGTCTAGTTTTCCCAGCACCATTTATTGAAAAAACTGTCCTTTACCCATTGCATATCCTTGGCTCCTTTGTTGTTAATTAATTGACCATACATGCATTGGTTATTTCTGGGCTCTCTATTCTGTTCCATTGATTTATGTGTCTGTTTTTATGCCAATTCCATACTGTTTTGATTACTATTGCTTTGTGATATAATTTGAAATCAGGGAGTGTGATGCCTCCAGCTTTGTTTTTTCTCCAGATTTCTTTGGCTATTTGGGATCTTCTGTGGCTTCACACAAATTTTAGGGTTGTTTGTTCTTTTTCTGTGAAAAATGCCATTGATATTTTGGTAGGGATTGCATTGAATCTATAGACTACTTGGGTAGAATGGACATTTAAACAATATTAATTCTTTCAATCTATATTCATGGAATTTCTTTCTATTTGTGAATTCTTCAATTTCTTTCATCACTGTAATGTAATTTTTTGTGTACAGGTCTTTCAATTCCTTGGTTAAATTTACCCTTAGGTATTTTTTTCTTTTTGATAAGCTTGTAAGTGGGATTGTTTTCTTAATTTTTCTTCCTGATAGTTTGTTATTAATGTATAGAAATACCACAGAATTTTGTTTATTGATATTTTATCCTGCAACTTTCTGTATTTATTTATCAGTTCTAACAGTTTTTTGGTGGATTCTTTAGGGTTTTCTATATATAATATCATGTCATCTGCAAATAGTGAAAATTTTACTTCTTTTCTAATTTGAATGATTTTAGTTGGACGTCCAATACCATGTTTATTAAAATTAATAAGAGTGGGCATTCCCATTTTGTTCCAAGTCTTTGAGGAAATGATTTCAGCTTTTCACCATTGAGTATGATGTTAGCTGTGGACTTGTCATATATGGCCTTTACTATGTTTAAGTGTGTTCCTTCTATACCCACTTTGTTTTTATCATTAATTGACGTTGAATTTTGTCAAATGCTTTTTCTGCATCTACTTAGATGATCATATGTTTTTTAGCTTTCATTTTGTCAGTGTGGTTTGTCGCATTGACTGATTTGTGGATGTTGAACCATCCTTGCATCCCTGGAATAAATTTCACTTTATCATGGTGTATAATCCTTTAAAATATATTGTTGAATTCAGTTTGTTTATAGTTTGCTGAAGATTTTTTTTTTTAATTATTTATTTATTTATTTTTGGCTGTGTTGGGGCTTCGTTTCTGTGTGAGGACTTTCTCTAGTTGCGGCAAGCAGGGGACACTCCTCATCGCGGTGCACGGACCTCTCACTGTTGTGGCCTCTCTTGTTGTGGAGCACAGGCTCTAGACGCGCAGGCTCAGTAGTTGTGGCTCACGGGCCCAGTTGCTCCATGGCATGTGGGATCTTCCCAGACCAGGGCTCAAACCCGTGTCCCCTGCATTGGCAGGCAGGTTCTCAACCACTGCGCCACCAGGGAAGCCCCGCTGAAGATTTTTGCATCTATGTTTATCAGGAATATTGGCCTGTAATTTCCTTTTCTTGTGGTATCTTTGTCTGATTTGGTACATGGTAATGCTGGCTTCTTAAAATGTATTTGGAAGTGTTTCCTTCTCTTCTATTTTTGGAAGAGTTTGAGAAGGATGGATATTAATTCTTATTTGAATGTTTGGTAGAATACATCAACAAAGTCGTCTGGTCCTGAACTTTTCTTTGTTGGGGAATTTTTGATCACTGATTCAATCTCCTTGCTGGTAATTGGTCTGATCAGATTTTCTATTTCTTCATGATTCAGTCTTGGAAAGTTGTATATTTCTAGGAATTTATCCATTTCTTCTAGACTGTCCAATTTGTTGGCATATAATTGTTCATAGTAGTCTCTTATGATACTCTGTAATTCTGTGGTCTCAATTGTAACATCTCCTCTTTTATTTCTGATTTTGTTTACTTGAGTTCTATCTCTTTTCTTCATGAGTCTAACTAAAGGTTTGTTAATTTTGTTTATCTTTTCATTGAACAGCTGTTGGTTTCATTGATTTTTTTAATTGTCTTTTCAGTCTCTATTTAATTTAATTCTGCTCTGATCTTTGTTATTTCCTTTTTCCTACTAACTTTGGGCTTCATTTATTCTTCTTTTTCTGGTTCCTTGAGGTGTAAAGTTAGGTTGTTTATCTGAGATTTTTATTCTGAATGTTTTTAACTTCAGCATTTTACATAAGGAGAATCTAAATTTGATTGGCTCTAAATTCCATGGAAGAAAATGTTAATGAAATCTGTTTGACTAATAATGAACTACTGTCTTAAAATGCACCTATTTTTGCATGCAAATATGTAAAAAACCATTTAAAATGACAATATTATGCTCTCTAGAAACAGAATAATAAGATGTGGTACCTGGATTTTTATCATCTTTTACATTTTAATGGTTGACTTCCCTGGGAAACCAAGGAAGGTACAATGATTATAATTACAAAAAAAAAAAAAAAGATTATATATATATATATATATATATATATATATATATATATATATGTATATACAAAGAACAATATGTCAACCTAATCAGAATTTCATGAAAAACTTAAAATAGATTTTATTGAAACTCTGCAGTTTGCTGTCATGCCAGCAACAAGTATTATTACTGATTAAATGTATTTCTTAACTCAATGAGCTATGACTCAAAAGGCTAAGATCAAATTAAATCCTGCCTCCTATTTCTTATAATTAATCTAATGTGTTGAACTGTCATTAATAACTAAGTTACTTAAGCTTACAAATATTAACCTGTAAAAGAAGGACATTAATGAATTCCACTTAGTCTGCTCTTATTTGGAAATACATATTGATAAGGGGCATTCTTCTGGGTAACCAAAGAGGCAAAATGAAAGAAAAGGTTATTAATAAAAATGTGAATTTATTGAAAGACAGCACTGGAAGAGCAGAACTCTATTGGTACCCTAATTACTAATTATTTCTAGTATTTACCTAATTTGTAAAAAAATTTTGTCTTACAAGTAATACAAGTTGTCATTAGATTGTATGACATGTGATGCCGTTTCTACATTTAGAAATTTTACTCATAGAACAAAATGGCAATATTTTAAAGTGTTTGAAGCCATCTGTACCATATAAGACTTTAATGTCTTTTTCAAATATGTTTTAGGAGTGATCATAAATACATTAACGCTGCATCTTTATGCTAGTCCTATAGTTGGTGATGCATCTGAAAATGAGACTGCACTCTGAAAGTGTTAAACTTTTTTAGTAGTTCCTTTTCTTTACATTTTTTCTAAATCAAAGTTTTAGTAAATTTATGTCAATCTATACCCATTGTTCTGCCTATGTCAGTCCTTTTAATATTTGATCTAAATTTTATTGGTTTCATAACTCAACATGTACTGTGAGAGTGAGAGATTATGTTATTTCCATTCTGAGTTTAAAGTAAAAAAGTGACAAATGGGCTATATTTACTAACATTACTACCACCAAGAATTTGTAAATCTAAACAGTCTAATATTGAGTTCTGCAAGCACTTTATTCCTCAGCAACCTTTCCTTGCCTGCATATACAAGGGTTAGAAGATGAATGGTGTTATTTGCTTAGTACCCTTAGGAGGAAATTAAATATTTATTCAAAGTATGTTTTTTACCTTGATAACAAATCCAATAAACAAGTGCTTTGATTAATGAATATTAACATTTCTTATTGTAAGATGTATGGATTCCTTATAGCTTGAAGGCAATTTTAGGCACAGTTTTATGGGGGAGGAAGTGGCATTTGTTCTAGCTTTGAGGATTTAAAGAAATGGTTTGGGGACAAGAGTAAAAAAGTTGGATTCTTGATCCAGCACTGACATCTTTTGGCTAAGTCACTTTAGATAAGTCACTCAATGTCCTTAAACTCAGATTTTTTCATTTCAAAATTGAGTTGAAAATAATATTTAATATATTCATGCATAACACACCCTGGCATTGTAGAATGCAAGGAAAAACATTCTTACACTACAAATAACTACATATAACATGTTATTATGTTTAAGATGCAAAATGCACACTGTTGGCTAAACTGTTTTGCTTGTGAACTCTTCCATGGCTTTAGTATTTATTTTCTCTCCCTTCTTTGACTTTATATTCTACTTACTTACATGTAACTTAATATCTTTTGTAGACATCTTTGAATTATTTTTAAGTATTTAAGTGAGAGACTATACATCCATTGTAAGAGCTTTGCGGAAGAAATTGTACTTCATTATTATTATTCTTCTTAACTACCATCATCATTATTATTTATTCCTCAATTTTGTAAAAATATCTTCAGGACTTCTAAAGGAAATGCAATTCAAATCTTACATCTACCACTTAATGACAATATGAGTTTAAGCATGTTACTTATCAATTCTTTGCTTCATTTATTGTTTTATAAAACAGGAGTAATACCAATCTTTTAGGGTTGTGTAAGGATGAAATGAGAGAATTTGCCATATATAATTCTTCCAGAGTACCCTGAATTAATATGAGGGTACTTTCCATTGTATATATTAATGAGTTTCTTTCAAGTCCAAATCATAAAGGAGAAGTTACGATAAAGGATGTTTCCTTCAATAAATCAGCTGTAAGACCAAAAACTTTCTAACTTATTGGCCTGTTTATTTCAAAGATTATGGAGATAAACAGAGATATTGAGACAAGAGTAGATTAACTATATTGTCTCATACCACAGAAGAATTATAGATTAAAAAGTAGAGACTTATTCTTCTGGAAAAATTCCTACTGGCTATTTGAGTGTCTTTCTGTTAGTTTATTTTAAAATTTGGAGTCCAAACTCTTACATCAATAAAATATTAGGAGGATTCAATCTCAGAGTAGATTCATGAATGAAATATTTTTATACATGTTGTTTTTACTGTACGTTCTTTAGAGAAGTTATAACTATGTTTTCCATGGTTCAAACTTTATTAAATGATATTATTTGGGTCTCAAAAATGCACCCTGTTTGGCTAAAATACCCAAAGTAGAACAAATTCGGCAATGGATGTATAAAACTGGAGGCAGATCAACTCTATCTGTGATCCTTGGCAGTCAGTGGGATTTTTAATAGACTCCATGCATTTACATCTGCATATCATTTAGCTAAGTCCCAAATGCCAAATGCAGTCTTATTTTCCACAATTTATTAATATTAATTTTGCTTTGGTAAACTAATTATACACATTCTACTAACACGGTTAGTCAGGTGAGGATTTAATTCTTGAAGAATATAATATAAAGTATAAAATCCATCATATTATATAAAATGTAATTGTCTTAGTCTGCTCCAGCTGCCATAACAAAATACCACAGACTGGATTAAGCTACAGAAATTTATTTTCTCACGGTTCTGGAGGCTGGGGAACCTGAGATCAAGGTGCAGGCCAATTAGGTTCCAGGTGAGAATTCTCTTCCTGTTTGCAGAGGGCTACTTTCTCAATGTATCCTAAATGTTGGAGAGAGAGCTCTGGTGTCTCTTCCTTTTCTTATGGGGCACCAGCCCTACCGGATTAGAATCCTGACCTTGTATACTCATTTAACCTTTATCACCTCCTCTCCAAATACAGTCCAGTCACACAGGTGTTAGGACCTCAACATATGAATTAGCAGGAGGTGGTAGAGTGGGCACAGACATTCAGTCCATAAGAGATTTCAAGAATCCATTGTGATTCTACACACTAGTAAATTGCGTCAGCAGATACCTATGTATTTAATTTGAACAATTATGGTTTCATTTTTATTTCACCAATTATTTATTTAGTGTTGATTATCCAGGCTCTATCCTAGATGTGAGAGGACAGAGAGGAGGAATTAACCCCATCTCAAGGAACTCCTGGTCGACATTGTTACAAGACAAAATGTGAATTTTTCTGTGGGAACACAGATTGACATTTGTCAATCTCAGAGATACAGATAGTGATGGTACAATAAGGAAAATGTAACTAATTTGTTATCACTGTGAAAGAATGATGACATATGTTCCTGATAAAATAGGGCAGGACAACTTGATGAGAAGAGTTATCTGCCAAATTTTTGCATTTTCTGTTTTGTTTTGTTTTTTTTTTAATTTTTTTTTTATGGCTGCGTTGGGTCTTCGTTTCTGTGCAAGGGCTTTCTCTAGTTGTGGCAAGCGGGGGCCACTCTTCATCGCGGTGCGCGGGCCTCTCACTATCGCGGCCTCCCTTGTTGCGGAGCACAGGCTCCAGACGCGCAGGCTCAGCAATCGTGGCTCACAGGCCCAGCCGCTCTGCGGCATGTGGGATCTTCCCAGACCAGGGCTCGAACCCGTGTCCCCCTCATTGGCAGGCAGACTCCCAACCACTGCGCCACCAGGGAAGCCCCGCATTTTCTGTTTTTAACAGGAACTGTGGAAACCATTTATCTTAGAATCTAGCAATAAGTGCACCCAAACAAAAGAATTGTTCTAATGTTTTCTGACCATTCATTTTAAAAGTTACCATTATAGTAAATGAAAAGTGATGAGGTAAAATGTGTCTGATTTATCACCTATGAATAAAATTTTTAATTAACTAACCATCAAAATTTTCTGGTGTTAAGAACATAATAAGATGAAGGCTAAAGTGGGTATAACAACAATTTTATTAATTCTGAAAAAACCAAAACTTTATTGAGCTGAGTTTTCATGTGTCAGATAGTGTTCTCAATGAATTACATATATTTTCTCCTTCCAGGCTTGCCATAACTCTATAAGAGTGATACAGTTATCTCCATTTAACAGATGAGGAATTTAAGCCTCAGTGAGATTCAAGAATGTAACCAGTTCCCTCAGCTAATAAGTAGGATCCCAGTCATATCTATCTGACTTTAAAGTCCCCTCACTTTCCATTATTCTACCTTCATCCTCTTGAGAAAGGGACTTAGGTTATGTTAACTTGCATCATATAATTGATTGAGGATTTTAACCAGTCACCCTCAGTGGAGAGACTTATGTGGCACCAGTCTGCAACATTAGAAGAATGTCAGTGGAAAAAGAGTTGGTTAAGAAGATATTAACTGCAATGTGTCCTTTAGTCTTGTAAGGAAATGAAAGATAATGAGCCACTAATGATCTTCCAGGTTCTTTCTTGCTTTCATACGGTCATTTCCGTTTAGGAAAACTAAAAAGAATTAATTTCCTCTCTAACATTATAACTGTTGATCATTTTAAATGTAAGATAATTTACTCTAAAGCAATATATTATTATTATTATCATTGTGAATGCTATCTTACATTTCAAAAAGGTACATTAACACTCAGTGTCCTTAAATATTACTAATATTCATATTGTATGTTATTTGTGAAAACTGCATAAAAATTAAAACTTTATTGAAAATATATCAGCATTTTTTAGCATCTTTGTATGTTGTAGAATATATGCAATATAACAGGCTCAGTGTTTGAGGACTGTGATAGACACACACTAAGGTGACTCCCAATGAGTCGCCCCTCTTTTGAGTACGGGTGAGAAGTGACTTGCTCTCTAACCAAAGTTGACACCCACTAAGTCTATCCCATCACTCTATTGTAAATATTTTCCCAGGATTTAATCTGATCTGTTTTTTTATGTTGTTGTTCTTGTTTGCTTGTCTGCTTGAATGCAGTTTCCATGAGGGAAGAGATTTTTATCTGTTATGTTCCACTTCTGTATTTCCTGCACCTACAGCAGTACCTAGAAAGTTGTTGGTGCTCAATATAAATCTCTGTTGGATGAATAATTTATTTGCATATTATATATTTGTTTTTCGTTTCTATCTAAAATTAATAGAATTCTTAATAGAATACTCCAAGAGATCAGAGTAATTATCATCTAACATTTTTACTTCTATGTTAAATACATCTAGAGCAGTATTTAGCACATCATAAATAATAATTACAATTTATTCATTAAATAAATACTGCTTAATAATAATAACAACATTTATATGACACTTTACATATTACTATATTGAAACATACAATTTTGCCAGTATGTTTACATAAAGGGCTATTTCATATAACCTGACTGTACAGTTTGTTTCTATCTGATTTATTTCTCACAGTAACCCAATAAGGGAAGTATTACTACTAAGGGAAAACTATAGACTATAATGGCTTTGATGGATGAAAGAGCAGACTTGAGAGCAATTAATCTTGGGAAATGAAGACTTGTTAAATGGAGAAAGACATGGTTACTTCCTTTTTTTTGTAGTCTTGAATATAACCTGGACTCATCTTCTATCATCATAACCCTGAAATGGCTTTCGCATCTTTTCATGAAGCCACGTTACGTATCAGATATAGTTTTTTTTTTTTTAACATCTTTATTGGAGTATAATTGCTTTACAATGGTGTGTTAGTTTCTGCTTTATAACAAAGTGAATCAGTTATACATGTACATATGTTCCCATATCGCTTCCCTCTTGCATCTCCCTCCCTCCCACCCTCCCTATCCCACCCCTCTAGGTGGTCACAAAGCACCGAGCTGATCTCCCTGTGCTATGCGGCTGCTTCCCACTAGCTATCTATTTTACATTTGGTAGTGTATATATGTCCATGACACTCTCTCACCCTGTCACATCTCACCCCTCCCTTCCCCATATCCTCAAGTCCATTCTTTAGTAGGTGTGTGTCTTTATTCCCATCTTGCCACTAGGTTCTTCATGACCTTTTTTTTTTTTTTTCCTTAGATTCCATATATATGTGTTAGCATACTGTATTTGCTTTTCTCTTTCTGACTTACTTCACTCTGTATGACAGACTCTAACTCCATCCACCTCATTACAAATACCTCCATTTCATTTCTTTTTATGGCTGAGTAATATTCCATTGTATATATGTGCCACATCTTCTTTATCCATTCATCCAATGATGGACACTTAGGTTGCTTCCATGTCCTGGCTATTGTAAATAGAGCTGCAATGAACATTTTGGTACATGACTCTTTTTGAATTATGGTTTTCTCAGGGTATATGTCCAGTAGTGGGATTGCTGGGTCGTATGGTAGTTCTATTTTTAGTTTTTTAAGGAACCTCCATACTGTTCTCCATAGTGGCTGTATCAATTTACATTCCCACCAACAGTGCAAGAGTGTTCCCTTTTCTCCACACCCTCTCCAGCATTTATTGTTTGTAGATTTTTTGATGATGGCCATTCTGACCGGTGTGAGATGATACCTCATTGTAGTTTTGATTTGCATTTCTCTAATGATTAAGGATGTTGAGCATTCTTTCATGTGTCTGTTGACTATCTGTATATCTTCTTTGGAGAAATGTCTATTTAGGTCTTCTGCTCATTTTTGGATTGGGTTGTTTGTTTTTTTGTTATTGAGCTGCATGAGCTGCTTGTAAATCTTGGAGATTAATCCTTTGTCAGTTGCTTCATTTGCAAATATTTTCTCCCATTCTGAGGGTTGTCTTTTGGTCTTGTTTATGGTTTCCTTTGCTGTGCAAAAGCTTTTAAGTTTCATTAGGTCCCATTTGTTTATTTGTGTTTTTATTTCCATTTCTCTAGGAGCTGGGTCAAAAAGGATCTTGCTGCGATTTATGTCATAGACTGTTCTGCCTATGTTTTCCTCTAAGAGTTTGATAGTGTCTGGCTTTACACTTAGGTCTTTAATCCATTTTGAGTTTATTTTTGTGTATGGTGTCAGGGAGTGTTCAAATTTCATACTTGTACATGTACCTGTCCAATTTTCCCAGCACCACTTATTGAAGAGACTGTCTTTTCTCCACTGTATATGCTTGCCTCCTTTATCAAAGATAAGGTGACCATATGTGCGTGGGTTTATCTCTGGGCTTTCTATCCTGTTCCATTGATCTATATTTCTGTTTTTGTGCCAGTACTAAACTGTCTTGATTACTGTAGCTTTGTAATATAGTCTGAAGTCAGGGAGCCTGATTCCTCCAGCTCCATTTTTCGTTCTCAAGGTTGCTTTGGCTATTCGGGGTCTTTTGTGTTTCCATACAAATTGTGAAATTTTTTGTTCTAGTTCTGTGAAAAATGCCTGTGGTAGTTTCATAGGGATTGCATTGAATCTGTAGATTGCTTTGGGTAGTAGAGTCATTTTCACAATGTTGATTCTTCCAATCCAAGAACATGGTATATCTCTCCATCTATTTGTATCATCTTTAATTTCTTTCATCAGTGTCCTATAATTTTCTGCATACAGGTCTTTTGTCTCCTTAGGTAGGTTTATTCCTAGATATTTTATTCTTTTTGTTGCAATGGTAAACGGGAGTGTTTTCTTAATTTCACTTTCAGATTTTTCATCATTAGTATATAAGAATGCAAGAGATTTCTGTGCATTAATTTTGTACCCTGCTACTTTACCAAATTCATTGATTAGCTTTAGTAGTTTTCTGGTGGCAGTTTTAGGATTCTCTATGTATAGTATCATGTCATCTGCAAACAGTGACAGCTTTACTTCTTCTTTTCCGATTTGGATTCCTTTTATTTCTTTTTCTTCTCTGATTGCTGTGGCTAACACTTCCAAAACTATGTTGAATAATAGTGGTGAGAGTGGGCAACCTTGTCTTGTTCCTGATCTTAGTGGAAATGGTTTCAGTTTCAGCGAACCATTGAGGACAATGTTGGCTGTGGGTTTGTCATATATGGCCTTTATTATGTTGAGGAAAGTTCCCTCTGTGCCTACTTTCTGCAGGGCTTTTATCATAAATGGGTGCTGAATTTTGTCAAAAGCTTTCTCTGCATCTATTGAGATGATCATATGGTTTTTCTCCTTCAGTTTGTTAATATGATGTATCACGTTGATTGATTTGCGTATATTGAAGAATCCTTGCATTCCTGGAATAAACCCCACTTGATCATGGTGTATAATCCTTTTAATGTGCTGTTGGATTCTGTTTGCTAGTATTTTGTTGAGGATTTTTGCATCTATGTTCATCAGTGATATTGGCCTGTAGTTTTCTTTCTTTGTGACATCTTTGTCTGGTTTTGGTATCAGGGTGATGGTGGCCTCGTAGAATTAGTTGGGGAGTGTTCCTCCCTCTGGAATAGTTTGGAAGAGTTTGAGAAGGATAGGTGTTAGCTCTTCTCTAAATGTTTGATAGAATTCGCCAGTGAAGCCATCTGGTCCTGGGCTTTTGTTTGTTGGAAGATTTTTAATCACAGTTTCAATTTCAGTGCTTGTGATTGGTCTGTTCATATTTTCTATTTCTTCTTGGTTCAGTCTCGGTAGGTTGTGCATTTCTAAGAATCTGTCCATTTCTTCCAAGTTGTCCATTTTATTGGCATAGAGTTGCTTGTAGTAATCTCTCATGATCGTTTGTATTTCTGCAGTGTCAGTGGTTACTTCTCCTTTTTCATTTCTAATTCTATTGATTTGAGTCTTCTCCCTTTTTCTCTTTTTTTTTTTTAAGTTTTTTTTTGTTTTTTAAAATTAATTAATTAATTAATTTATGGCTGTTTTGGGTCTTCGTTTCTGTGCGAGGGCTTTCTCTAGTTGTGGCAAGCGGGGGCCACTCTTCATCACGGTGCGCGGGCCTCTCACTATGGCGGGCTCTCTTGTTGCGGAGCACAGGCTCCAGATGCGCAGGCTCAGTAATTGTGGCTCACGGGCACAGTTGCTCTGCAGCATGTGGGATCCTCCCAGACCAGGGCCCGAACCCGTGTCCCCTGCATTGGCAGGCAGACTCCCAACCACTGCGCCACCGGGGAAGCCCTCCCTTTTTCTCTTGATGAGTCTGGCTAGTGGTTTATCAATTTTGTTTATCTTCTCGAAGAACCAGCTTTTAGTTTCATTGATTTTTGCTATTGTTTCCTTCATTTCTTTTTCATTTATTTCTGATCTGATCTTTATGATTTCTTTCCTTCTGCTAGCTTTGGGGTTTTTTTACCCTTCTTTCTCTAATTGCTTTAGGTGCAAGGTTAGGTTGTTTATTCGAGATGTGTCCTGTTTCTTGATGTAGGCTTGTATTGCTATAAACTTCCCTCTTAGAACTGCTTTTGCTGCATCCCATAGGTTTTGGGTCGTCATGTCTCCATTGTCATTTGTTTCTAGGTATTTTTTGATTTCCCCTTTGATTTCTTCAGTGATCACTTCGTTATTAAGTAGTGTATTGTGTAGCCTCCATGTGTTTGTATTTTTTACAGATCTTTTCCTGTAATTGATATCTAGTGTCATAGCTTTGTGGTTGGAAAAGATACTTGATACAATTTCAATTTTCTTAAATTTATCAAGGCTTGATTTGTGACCCAAGATATGATCTATCCTGGAGAATGTTCCATGAGCACTTGAGAAAAATGTGTATTCTGTTGTTTTTGGGTGGAATGTCCTATAAATATCAATTAAGTCCATCTTGTTTAATGTATCATTTAAATCTTGTGTTTCCTTATTTATTTTCATTTTGGATGATCTGTCCATTGGTGAAAGTGGGGTGTTAAAGTCCCCTACTATGATTGTGTTGCTGTCGATTTCCCCTTTTATTGCTGTTAGTGTTTGCCTTATGTATTGAGGTGCTCCTATGTTGGGTGCATAAATATTTTCAATTGTTATACCTTCCTCTTGGATCGATACCTTGATCATTATATAGTGTCCTTCTTTGTCTCTTGTAATAGTCTTTATTTTAAATTCTATTTTGTCTGATATGAGAATTGCTACTCCAGCTTTCTTTTGATTTCCATTTGCATGGAATATCTTTTTCCATCCCCTCACTTTCAGTCTGTATGTGTCCCCAGGTCTGAAGTGGGTCTTTTGTAGACAGCATATATATGGGTCTTGTTTTTGTATCCATTCAGCCAGTCTGTGTCTTTTGGTGGGAGCATTTAATCCATTTACATTTAAGGTAATTATTGATATGTATGTTCCTATTCCCATTTTCTTAAATGTTTTGGGTTTGTTATTGTAGGTGTTTTCCTTCTCTTGTGTTTCTTGCCTAGAGAAGTTCCTTTAGCATTTGTTGTAAAGCTGGTTTGGTGGTGCTGAACTCTCTCAGCTTTTGCTTGTCTGTAAAGGTTTTAATTTCTCCATCAAATCTGAATGAGATCCTTGCTGGGTAGAGTAACCTTGGTTGTAGGTTTTTCTCCTTCATCACTTTAAGTATATCCTGCCACTCCCTTCTGGCTTGCAGAGTTTCTGCTGAAAGATCAGCTGTTAACCTTATGGGGATTCCCTTGTGTGTTATTTGTTGTTTTTCCCTTGCTGCTTTTAATATGTTTTCTTTATATTTAATTTTTGATAGTTTGATTAATATGTGTCTTGGCGTGTTTCTCCTTGGATTTATCCTGTATGGGACTCTCTGTGCTTCCAGGACTTTATTAACTATTTCCTTTCCCATATTAGGGAAGTTTTCAACTATAATCTCTTCAAATATTTTCTCAGTCCCTTTCTTTTTCTCTTCTTCTTCTGGGACCCCTATAATTCGAATGTTGGTGCGCTTAATGTTGTCCCAGAGGTCTCTGAGACTGTCCTCAGTTCTTTTCATTCTTTTTTCTTTATTCTGCTCTGCAGTAGTTATTTCCACCATTTTATCTTCCAGGTCACTTATCCGTTCTTCTGCCTCAGTTATTCTGCTATTGATCCCATCTAGAGTATTTTTAATTTCATTTATTGTGTGTTTCATCATTGCTTGGTTCCTCTTTAGTTCTTCTACATCCTTGTTAAATGTTTCTTGCATTTTGTCTCTTCTATTTCCAAGATTTTGGATCATCTTTACTATCATTATTCTGAATTCTTTTTCAGGTAGACTGCCTATTTCCTCTTCATTTGTTAGGTCTGGTGTGTTTAGACCCTGCTCCTTCATCTGCTGTGTGTTTTTTGTCTTCTCATTTTGCTTATCTTACTGTGTTTGGGGTCTCCTTTTCACAGGCTGCAGGTTCGTAGTTCCCGTTGTTTTTGGTATCTGTCCCCAGTGGCTAAGGTTGGTTCAGTGGGTTGTGTAGGCTTCCTGGTGGAGGGGACTAGTGCCTGTGTTTTGGTGAATGAGGTTGGATCTTGTTTTTCTGGTGGGCAGGTCCATGTCTGGTGGTGTGTTTTGGGGTGTCTGTGGCCTTATTATGATTTTAGGCAGCCTCTCTGCTAATGGATGGGACTGTGTTCCTGTCTTGCTAGTTGTTTGGCATAGGGTGTCCAGCACTGTAGCTTGCTGGTCGTTGAGTGAAGCTGGGTCTTGATGTTGAGATGGAGATCTCTGAGAGATTTTTGCCGTTTGGTATTACATGGAGCTGGGAGGTCTCTTGTGGACCAGTGTCCTGAAGTTGGCTCTCCCACCTGAGAGGCACAGCCCTGATGCCTGGCTGGAGCACCAAGAGCCTTTCATCCACACCACTCAGAATATAAGGGAGAAAAAAATAGAAAGAAAGAAAGAAAGAAAGAGGATAAAATAAAATAAAATAAAGCTATTATAATAAAAAATAAGAAAAAAAATTACTAAGAATAAATGTATTCAGAAAAAAAATTTTTTAATTTTTTGAAATAAAAAATATTTAAAAACTTATTAAAAATTTTTTTAATTTCTAAAAATAGAAAATAAGGAAAAATTTATTAAGAAAACATTTATTAGGAAAAAAAAATTTTTAAGTAAAAAAAAAAAAACAAAAACAGACGGCCCTAACCCTAGGACTAATGGTGAAAGCAAAGCTATACAGACAAAGTCTCACCCAGAAGCATACACCTATACACTCACAAAAAAAGGAAAAGGCGAAAAATTAATATATCCTGCTCCCAAAGTCCACCTCTTGAATTTGGGATGATTCGTTGTCTATTCAGGTATTCAACAGATGCAGGCACATCAAGTTGTTTGTGGAGCTTTAATCTGCTGCTTCTGAGGCTGCTGGGAGAGATTTCCCTTTCTCTTCTTTGTTCGTACAGCTCCCTGGGTTCAGCTTTGGGTTTGGACCCGCCTCTGCATGTAGGTCGCCTGAGGGCGTCTGTTCCCCGCCCAGACAGAATGGGGTTAAAGCAGCAGCTGCTTCGGGGGCTCTGGCTCACTCAGGCCGGGGGGAGGGAGCGGTACAGAGGAGGCGGGGCGAGCCTGCAGCGGCAGAGGCCGGTGTGATGTTGCACCCGCCTGAGGCGCCGTGCGTTTTCCCGGGGAAGTTGTCCCTGGATCACGGGACGCTGGCAGTGGCGGGCTGCACTGGCTCCCGGGAGGGGTAGTGTGGAGAGTGACCTGTGCTCGCACACAGGCTTCTTGGTGGTGGCAGCAGCAGCCTTAGCGTCTCCTGCCCCTCTCTGGGATCCGAGCTGATAGCCGCGGCTCGCGCCCGCCTCTGGGGTCTGCGCTGATAGCCGCGGCTCACACCCGTCTCTGGAGATCATTTAGGCGGCGCTCTGAATCCCCTCTCCTTGTGCGCCGCGAAACAAAGAGGCAAGAAAAAGTCTCTTGCCTCTTCGGCAGCTGCAGACTTTTTCTCGGGCTCCCTCCAGGCTGGCTGTGGTGCGCTAACCCCTTCAGGCTGTGTTCATGCCGGCAGCCACAGTCCTCTCCCTGCGATCTGACCGAAGCCGGAGCCTCAGCTCCCAGCCCCCACCCGCCCCGGCGGCTGAGCAGACAAGCCTCTCGGGCTGGTGAGTGCTGCTCGGCACCGAGCCTCTGTGCGGGAATCTCTCCGCTTTGCCCTCCGCACCCCTGTGGCTGCGCTCTCCTCCATGGCTCCGAAGCTTCCCCCCTCCGCCACCCGCAGTCTCTGCCCGCAAAGGGGCTCCTAGTGTGTGGACACCTTTCCTCCTTCACAGCTCCCTCCCAGTGGTGCAGGTCCCGTCCCTATTCTTTTGTCTTTGTTGTTTCTTTTTTCTTTTGTCCTACCCAAGTACGTGGGGATTTTCTTGCCTTTTGGGAGGTCTGAGGTCTTCTGCCAGCGTTCAGTGGGTGTTCTGTAGGAGCAGTTCCACGTGTAGATGTATTTCTACTGTATCTGTGGGAAGGAAGTTGATCTCTGCGTCTTACTCTTCCGCCATCTTCCTGACCATCTACTTACTTTCCAGATATAGTTTTAACTATTGATACCCCAATTTTTTTTCTCACCCTTATCCATCCTACCATTGAGTACCTGCAGCTCCACCTCTATGTTCACCATCTCCTCTGTTACCACTTAGGACAAATCACCACTATCTCTCACCTCTGATAGGAGATATCAGTTAGGGAGTTAACTAGTTTCCCTATTGCATATATTCTCATTCACACTTCAGTCAGCTGCTAATGTTGTGTTTTAAACAGGTAATTAAGATCATATCATTCCATTTTTAAACATCAACCAAGAGATTTCCATTTTTAAAATTGTAGTCTTTTCCCATGTCCTATGCTCTGACACTCTACATGAGCTATTAAACTAGCTTTTAAACCTCTGGTTGTACCATTTTTATTCTCATACAATTTGCTGTTCCCACATTGGACTTTTTTCCATTTCTCTAACAAGCCTAGCTCTCTTTCTCCAGCTCTTTGCAGTTATCCATTCTCCGGTTCTAGTCCAAGTGGTGACTTCCTTCTTTTCATTCTGGTCTTAAATATGATGTTATTCCTCAGAGATAGTATAGTATCATCATTGCTATTTAGTGATGCCAACCACTGATCACACCCATCAATCACACTGTATCACTTAATTCCACTTATTTCCTCATGATAGTTTCACTATCTAAAATCCTAATCCTTATTTCTTTAGTTGTTTATTGTCAAACTGTCCTTTTTGTCAGCTCCATGAAAAAGATTGGTTTTTTGTCCTGTTCACTTTGCTATCCTGAGCATCTTGAAAATTATCTGGCATATATAACAACAAATATTTGTTAAATGAATGAATATATAAATTTAATTTAATGAATCCAAGATACTTTCTCTAAAATGCAACGTGATAATGCCACTACCTGCTTAAAATCTACAGTGGCTCCCCATTACTGGTAGAACCACTTTTTAGTTTGAAATACACACGCTCTCCTCTTTTGTGCTGTGCCTTCTGTTTATCATAACTCTAGCCTCATCAAACTATGTGCAGTTTCATCAATATAAATCCAACTGCCTATCCCTGAATGCTCTTTCCTTGAAGAGAGACTGACTAAAGAGTTAACTGAAAACTTAACAGAGCCTCAGTCTATAAAGGTACAAAACTTGAAGAATTTACACAACATTTGGGTGTGGCTGATATTTCTGACTTGTTCTTATTCGAGTACTTTCATTTTCAACCCTTGCCACACCCCTCTTTTTTTTTGTTTGTTTCTGATTTATAATATTTTCTTCTATTATCCCAATTAACTATTAGAACAGTTGCTTTTTATCAGGAATTTTTGGTTATTGCAAATAAACTTAAATAAAACATGGGACCACTATTGTTCAAATTAAACTAAATCTGGTATTCAAAAGGAAACACAATTCAGCAACCAAAATTAATGAAAGGTAACTCAATCCGTATTTTGTTCTTTAAAGAAATACCAAAGAGAAGTGTATTTTCTTAAGGCAAGCAAATAGTAAATACCTCTTCTGATTAATGCCTACTTTACTACACTTCACACTGGTGGTAGCTGCTCTCTAAAGTTGACCAATTTTCTCTATGTTAATTCATAAAATAATAGCAATTATATATAAAATACTATGCATCATGCTGTTGTATTCTAATCATTTTACATGTATTAATTAATCTTTACAGTTCTATGAAATAATTGTTTTTAAAGATAAGCATTTATATAATACCTTTATTTTTTTATTGTTGTTTGGGATACAAAAAAAATGATAAAAGAAATAGCTTATGAATTCAAAGACTTTAAAACTTCAGCTTAAAATGTTATAGAGGCACACACGTCTGCATTCATCCTCTCACCACCCTAGTTTATAATCAAATATTGGATTCTATGGTACGGACTCAAAGGAAGATGTTCATTTGTCATAGAATGCCCAAGCAAACCTTCCTTTAATTGGAACAGTGCCGGCCATGAAGTCCCTTAAAGCAAAAGGTGATAAACCCAACTTAGGCATAGAAGGAGACACTTGAGGCTGGCAAACAGGTTTCTGTTCTGTTTCTGTCAAGAACTTCTCAATTTAACTTAATTTCACAAGGGCCCTGTATGCAAATTTCCAGTATTTTCACTCTTAGAAATTGCTTAGATAAAAAAGTTGGTTTAAGTTACATCCATGTACTAAGACCCAAGCATCTAAAGCAACACCATATGGCAGATAGGACATTCTTCGGTCTTTATAAGATGGTTAGAAATGTGATATGTGAAGAAGCAGGGTAGATAGAGCAACAGGATTAGTTTAGACATTATAAGTAAAGATATTTGAAGTATCAATGACATAGTAAAATACCTTCAAGAAATCTTTGTTGGAGACAATGGGAGTCTGTACGGCTATATTATCTCAAGTATTCATTTAAGTATGATATGAAAATGCAAGTTTTTGAAATATGCTAGAGTAAGAAATTACATATTTAAAGATGAAAATACAGGGAGAGGACCTTCAAGATGGCAGATGAGTAAGATGTGGAGATCACCTTCCTCCCCACAAATACATCAGAAATACATCTACATGTGGTACAACTCCTACAGAACATCTACTGAACACTGGCAGAAGACCTCAGACTTCTCAAAAGGCAAGTAACTCTCCACATACCTGAGTAAGGCAAAAGAAAAAAGAAAAAACAGAGACAAAAGAATAGGGACAGGACCTGCCCCTCTGGGAGGGAACTGTGAAGGAGGAAAAGTTTCCACACACTAGGAAGCCTCTTCACTGGTGGAAATGTGGGGTGAGCAGGGGGAAAGCTTTGGAGCCATGGAGGAGAGCGCAGAGACAAGGGGGCAGAGGACAAAGTGGAGAGATTCCCTCACAAAGGATCAGTGCCAATGAGCACTCACCAGCCCAAGAGGCTTGTCTGCTCACCCGCCAGCACAGGTGGGGGCTGGGAGGTGAGGCTCGGACTTCAGAATTCAGACCCCAGGGAGAGGACTGAGGTTGGCTGTGTGAACACAGCCTGAAGGGGGCTAGTGTCCCACAGCTGAGTGGGAGGGAGTCCAGGAAAATGTCTGGAACTGCCTAAGAGGCAAGAAACCATTATTTCGGGGTGCGTGAGGAGAGGACATATAGAACACCACCTAAACGAGCTTCAGAGACGGGCATGAGCCATGGCTATCAACACGGACACCAGAGATGGGCATGAAACACTAAGGCTGCTGCTGCTGCAGCCACCAAGAATCCTGTGTGCAAGCACAGGTCACGATCGACACTTCCCCTCCCAGGAGGCTTCCAGATTGCAACTGCCAGGGTCCCATGAGCCAGGGGCAACTTCCCCAAGAGAACACACGGCACGCCTCAGGCTGTTGCAACATCATGCTGACCTCTGCCGCCTCAGGCTCACCCTGCATTCTGTACCCCTCCCTCCCCTCCGCCCTGAGTGAGCCAGCGTCCCCTAATCAGCCACCCCATTAACTCCCTCCTGTCTGGGAAAAGAACAGATGCCAGAGGGTGACCTACATGCAGAGGCGGGGCCAAATCCAAAGCTGAACACCAGGAGTTGTGAGAACAAAGGAGAGAAAGGGAAATTTCTCTGTGCGGCCTCAGGAGCAGTGGATTAAATCTCCACAATCAACTCTATGTACCCTGCATTTGTGGAATACCTGAACAGACAATGAATCATCCCAAAATTGAGGCAGTGGACTTTGGGAACACCTATAGACTTGGGGTTTGCTGTATGAGACTGACTACTGGCTGATTTTTCTGTTTATTTCAGTATAGTCCTTAGTGCTTGTTATCATTGGTGGATTTGTTTATTGGTTTCGTTGCTCTCTTCTTTTTTTTTTATTACTTTTTAATAATTAAAAAAAATTTTATTTTAATGACTTGTATTTTATTTTCTTTCTCTCTTTTTTTCTCCCTTTCCTTCTGAGCTGTGTGGCTGACAGGGTCTTGATGATCTGGCCAGATGTCAGGCCTGAGCCTCTGAGGTGGGAGAGCTGAGTTCAGGTTATTGCTCCACCAGAGACCTCCCAGCCCCACATAATATCAATCGCTGAGAGATCTCCATCTCAAAGTTAAACCCACCTCCACTCAATGATCAGCAAGCTACAGTGCTGGACACTCTATGCCAAACAACTAGCAAGACAGGAACACAATCCCACCCATTAGCAGAGAGGCTGCCTAAAATCATAATAAGTTTACAGACACTCCAAAACACACTACCGGATGCAGCCCTGCTCACCAGAAAGACAACATCCAGCCTCATCCACCAGAACAGAGGCACCAGTCCCCTCCACCAGGAAGCCTACACAACCCACTGAACCAACCTCACCAACTGGGGGCAGAAACCAAAAACAATGGGAACTATGAACCTGCAGCCTGCAGAAAGGAGACCCCAAACACAGTAAGTTAAGCAAAATGAGAAGACAGAGAAATAAGCAGCAAATGAAGGAGCAAAGTAAAAACCTGCAAGACCAAACAAATGAAGAGGATATAGGCAGTCTACCTGAAAAAGAATTCAGTGTAATGATAGTAAAGATGACACAAAATCTTGGAAATAGAATGGAGAAAATACAAGAAACATTTAACAAGGACCTAGAAGAACTAAAGAGCAAAAAAAAATGATGAAAAACACAATAAATGAAATTAAAAAGTCTCTAGAAGGAATAAATAGAAGGATAACTGAGGCAAAAGAACAGAAAAGTGACCTGGAAGATAAAATAGTGGAAATAACTACCACAGAGCAGAATAAAGGAAACAGAATGAAAAGAATTGACGACAGTCTCAGAGACCTCTGGGACAACATTAAATGCACCAACATTCAAATTATGGGGGGTGTCCCAAAAGAAGAAGAGAAAAAGAAAAGGACTGAAAAAATATTTGAAGAGATTATAGTTGAAAAGTTCCCTAACAAACATGGGAAAGGAAAGAGTCAATCAAGTCCAGGAAGTGTAGAGAGTCCCATACAGGATAAACCCAAGGAGAAAGGCACCTAGACATATATTAATCAAGCTATCAAAGATTAAATCCAAAGAAAAAATATTAAAAGCATCAAGGGAAAAGCAACTAATAACATACAAGGGAATCCCCATAAGGTTAACAGCTGATCTTTCAGCAGAAACTCTGCAAGACAGAAGGGAGTGGCAGGACATATTTAAAGTGATGAAAGTGAAGAAACTACAACCAAGGTTACTCTACCCAGCAAGGGTCTCATTCAGATTTGACGGAGAAATTAAAAACTTTACAGACAAGTAAAAGCTAAGAGAATTCAGCACCACCAAACCAGCTTTACAGCAAATGCTAAAGGAATTTCTCTAGGCAGGAAACACAAGAGAAGTAAAAGATCTACAATAACGAACCCAAAACAATTAAGGAAATGGTAATAGGAACATACATATTGATAATTACCTTAAATGTAAATGGATTAAATGCTCCCACCAAAAGACATAGATGGCTGAATGGATACAAAAACAAGACCCATATATATGCTGTCTACAAGAGACCCACTTCAGACCTAGGTACACATACAGACTGAAAGTGATGAGGATGGAAAAAATACTCTATGCAAATGGAAATCAAAAGAAAGCTGGAGGAGCAATTCTCATATCAGACAAAATAGACTTTAAAGTAAAGACTATTACAAGAGACAAAGAAGAACACTACATAATGATCAAGGGATCAATCCAAGAAGAAGATATAACAATTGTAAACATTTATGTACCCAACATAAGAGCACCTCAATACATAAGGCAAATGCAAACAGCCATAAAATGGGAAATTGACAGTAACACAATAATAGTAGGGGACTTTAAAAGCCCACTTTCACCAATGGACAGATCATCCAAAATGAAAATAAATAAGGAAACACAAGTTTAAATGACACATTAAACAAGGTGGACTTCATTGATATTTACAGGAAATTCCATCCAAAAACAACAGAATACACTTTCTTCTCAAGTGCTTATGGAACATTCTCCAGAATAGATCATATCTTGGGTCAGAAATCAAGCCTTGGTAAATTTAAGAAAATTGAAATCGTATCAAGTATCTTTTCCAACCACAACGTTATGAGACTAGATATCAAGTACAGGAAAAAACTTGTAAAAAATACAAACAAATGGAGGCTAAACAATACACTACTAAATAACCAAGAGATCACTGAAGAAATCAAAGAGGAAATCAAAAAATAAATAGAAAAAAATGACAATGAAAACACGACAACACAAAACCTACAGTATGCAGCAAAAACAGTTCTAAGAGGGAAGTTTATAGCAATACAATCCTACCACAAGAAACAAGAAACATCTCAAATAAACAACCTAACCTTACACCTGAAGTATAAGAGAAATAAGAACACAGAAAACTCACAGTTAGCAGAAGGTAAGAAATCATAAAGATCAGATCAGAAATAGATGAAAAAGAAATGAAGGAAATGATAGCAAAGATCAATAAAACTAAAAGCTGGTTCTTTGAGAAGATAAACAAAATTGATAAACCATTAGCCAGACTCATCAAGAAAAAAAGGGAGAAGACTCTAATGAACAGAATTAGAAATGAAAAAGGAGAAATAACAACTGACACTTCAGAAATACAAAGGATCATGAGAGATAACTACAAGCAACTATATGCCAATAAAATGGACAACCTGAAAGAAATGGACAAATTCTTAGAAAAGCACAACTTTCCAAGACTGAACCAGGAAGAAAGAAAATATGAATTGGCCAATCACAAGCAGTGAAATTGAAACTGTGATTAAAAATCTTCCAACAAACAAAAGCTCAGGATCAGGTGGCTTCACAGCTGAATTCTATCAAAAATTTAGGGAAGAGCTAACAGCTATCTTTCTGAAACTCTTCCAAAATATAACAGAGGGAGGAACCCTGCCAAACTCATTCTACGAGGCTACCATCTCTCTGATACGAAAACCAGACAAAGATGTCACAAAAAAAACTACAGGCCAGTATCACTAATGAACATAGATGCAAAAATCCTCAACAGAATACTATCAAACATAACTCAACAGCATATTAAAAGCTTCATACACCATGATCAATTGGGGTTTATCCCAGGAGCGCAAGGATTCTCCATATACACAAATCAATCAATGTTATACACCATATTAACAAATTGAAGAATAAAAACCACATGATAATCTCAGTAGACGCTGGAAAAGCTTTCAACAAAATTCAACAGCCATTTATAATAAAAACCCTCCAGAAAGTAGGCATAGAGGGAACTTACCTCAATATAATAAAAGCCATATATGACAAACCCACAGCCAACATCGTTCTCAAAGGTGAAAAACTGAAACCATTTCCACTAAGATCAGGAAGAAGACAAGGTTGCCCATCTCACCACTATTATTCAACATAGTTTTGGAAGTATTATCCACAGCAATCAGAGAGGAAAATGAAATAAAAGGAATCCAAATTGGAAAAGAAGAAGTAAAGCTGTCACTGTTTGCAGATGACACGATACTATACATAGAGAATCCTAAAGATGCCACCAGAAAACTACTAGAGCTAATCAATGAATTTGGTAAAGTAGCAGGATACAAAATTAATGCACAGAAATCTCTTGCATTCCTATACACTAAGGATGAAAAATCTGAAAGATAAATTATGGAAACACTCCCATTTACCATTGCAACAAAAAGAATAAAATACCTAGGAATAAACCTACCTAGGGAGACAAAAGACCTGTATGCAGAAAACTATAAGACAGTGATGAAAGAAATTAACGATGATACAAACAGATGGAGACATATACCATGTTCTTGGAATGGAAGAATCAAAATTGTGAAAATGACTGTACTACCCAAAGCAATGTACAGATTCAATGCAATCCCTATCAAACTACCAATGGCATTTTTCTCAGAACCAGAACAAAAAATTTCACAATTTGTATGGAAACACAAAAGACCCTGAGTAGCCAAAGCAATCTTGAGAAAGAAAAATGGAGCTGGAGGAATCAGACTCCCTGATTTCAGTCTATACTACAAAGCTACAGTAATCAAGACAATATGGTACTGACACAAAAACAGAAACATAGATCAATGGAACAGGATAGGAAGCCCAGAGATAAACACACGCACATATGGTCACTGTATCATTGATAAAGGAGGTAAGAATATACAATGGAGAAGAGACTGCCTCTTCAATAAGTGGTGCTGGGAAAACTAGACAGCTACATGTAAAAGAATGAAATTAGAACACTCCCTAACACCATACACAAAAATAAACTCAAAATGGATTAAAGACCTAAATGGAAGGCCAGACACTCTAAAACTCTTAGAGGAAAACATAGGCAGAACACTCTATGACATAAATCGCAGCAAGATCCTTTTTGACCCACCTCCTAGAGAAATGGAAATAAAAACAAAAATAAATAAATGGAACCTAATGAAACTTAAAAGCTTTTGCACAGCAAAGGAAACCATAAACAAGACAAAAATACAACCCTCAGAATGAGAGAAAATATTTGCAAATGAAGCAACTGACAAAGGATTAATCTCCAAGATTTACAAGCAGTTCATTCAACTCAGTATCAAAAAAACAAAAAACCCAATCCAAAAATGAGCAGAAGACCTAAATAGACATTTCTCCAAAGAAGATATACAGAATGACAACAGTCAGATGAAAGGATGCTCAACATCACTAATCATTAGAGAAATGCAAATCAAAACTACAATGGGGTATCATCTCACACCAGTCAGAATGGCCATCATCAAAAAATCTACAAACAGTAAATGCTGGAGAGGGTGTGGAGAAAAGGAACCCTCCCGCAATGTTGGTGGGAATGTATATTGGTACAGCCACTATGGGACAGTATGGAGGTTCCTCTAAAAAAGTAAAAATACAACAACCCTATGACACAGCAATCCCACTTACAGTCATATACCCTGAGAAAACAATAATTCAAAAAGAATCGTGTACCACAGTGTTCATTGCAGCACTATTTACAATAGCCAGGACATGGAAGCAACCAAAGTGCCCATCAATAGACGAATGGATAAAGAAGATGTGATATATATATACAATGAAATATTATTCAGCCATAAAAAATGAAATTGAGTTATTTGTAGTGAGATGGATGAACCTAGAGTCTGTCATACAGAGTGAAGTAAGTCAGAAAGAGAAAAACAAATACTGTATGCTAACACATATATATCAAATCTAAAAAAGAGAAAAAGTGGTTCTGAAGAACCTAGGGGCAGGACAGGAATAAAGCCACAGACATAGAGAATGGACTTGAGGACATGGGGAGCAGGAAGGGTAAGCTGGGATGAAGTGAGGGTGGCATTGACATATATACACTACCAAATATAAAATAGATGGCTAGTGGGAAGCAGCCACATATTATAGGGAGATTAGCTCGGTGCTTTGTGACCACCTAGAGAGGTGGGATAAGGAGGGTGGGTATATGGAGATATATGTATATGTATAGCTGATTCATTTGTTATACAGGAGAAACTAACACAACATTGTAAAGCAATTATACTCCAATAAAGATGTTTAAAAAAAAAAGAATGGCACTTCTAAATTTTAAAAATTTTTGTATATCTATTCTGACAACAAAAGGGGTATAATTTGTGCCATGGAGAACTTTAGTGGTGCAAGATTCTAACAACAGCATTTACTCACCACCTCCATGTTATCTGTTTTTTCTTTTCAATATGACTTGCAAGAATGAACTATGGTCCAACACTCAAAAAATAAAAAGAGAAAAGAAATATATAGGAATGTATACACATATACATTCTACGCATGTATGTTTTATATCTAGTCAAAAACAATGATTACAATGATAGAATTGCCTAATTGGGTGCATCAAGCTTCTATCATTAATGTACCAATGTAATACCACTTATTGGTTTCTTTTGAAATAAAACTAGTAAAGAAAATAAAATAAAGATGAAGGTACAGTTTTAAAATATTAAACTTTCTTTAATACAGTTGTAATAATCTGCTAATTCTCCTTTAAATAACCTTAAATTTCATGTTAGTAAAAATTAAGAATTGCTATGGAAATTCTTCAGCAAAATCAAGTGTTGACATACATTGAAGTGGGTGCCTTATGTTTTCCTCAAATACATGAATATTACAACCTATTAATTAATATCTGATCATATGAACAAAAATCATGCAATTCTCATCATGTGTTAAAACAATCAATATTGATAAGAATAACTATGTTAGACTTTAATAAAATTTTCCATGCATGAAATCATATTATTCACAAAACATTGATATCTATTATAGTCTTATCTTAGTCTTCAAACTAATTTACAAAAGCTAAATTAATACAAATAATATAGCAAATAATCTTACCTCTTTCCTTTCCTTATGGAATATTAATTATTTAGAATGTTAAGTTTTTAGTACACAAAATAATATGGTTTTAAAATGTTTATGCATTTAAACACAATGGATATAAGGGATATTGTTATGAAGAAATCTCAGTGGTCATTTATTGATTACAAGTTAAAAATAAGAAAGTCCAGATTCTGTAATCACCCATGTAAGAGTGAAGATAGACTAGATTTTTAACAATTATCTTAAATGCATGCTAGTTTTGAATATAAATATAATAAATATGACAAATACATTGAATAGTTGTTACTGTTGATATTTGAATACAATGTGTGTAGATCCCAAATCTGAAGCAATAACCATTACTATAGGGGGAAAAAAAGGAATAACATGATGTAATTAATTACTATCAACTAAGCATATTTCAAACAATGCATTTGGTTGAATCAGAATAACCTTGTATAATGGATTTTTTTGATTTCATAAGACACATGGATTGTTATCTTCATGATCTTAAATGTAGAGTTTAATGGTTCCAATTATATAAAAAATAAAATCAAGTTGAAGGAAACTGAACTATGAATCAGTAATACATGTATTAAGACAATTATTGTCCACACTGTTTATGAATGTATTTTATATTTGAAAAATACTCAAACAATGCTTAGATTTCATTGCCTAATCAATACATTCTACCATAAAGAGTATTACAATGTTTCATTATGACTACAGTGAAATTTTGCTTATAAGAAATCATTTTAATGTTTTAATATATAGAATAATTCTTAAATATTGCAAAATTTAGTGCTTTTTCTCATATAAACATAAATATTAGAAGCATGAAATTGTATATTATTAGAAAATTGCATTGTGTTTTTTGTGTAAACATCTGTGATACAATACGAAATACATAGTTGGTATTTGTCCTCAGTGCCTAAAAGAGGTTCTAAAAACCTTGGAATTTCCTGAGTGATAGGGGTGATAGGAGCATCTTTCTGGTTATTTATAATAAGCCCCTGTCACCCATACCTGAGTTTATGCAATAAGGTGACTTTTAGAATCTTAGGGCCCCCAAGATAGTTTCAGGATGGATGCTGGTCTCCGGAAAGACCAAGGCATGTTTAGAGGGTTGTAACTTTCAGCCCCACCACTGAATTGGGGGGTGGGGTGGGAGAGAGCTGGAGGTTAAGTTAATCACCAGCGATCACCTATTTAATCAATCATACCTATGTAATTAAATCTCCTGTTTGGTGAATACATTGAGGTGGTGGGAGGTGATGGGCCCAGAGAGAGCATGAAAGCTCCATGCCCTTCCCCTATACCTTGTCCTTTGCATCTCTTCCATTTGGCTGTTCCTGAGTTGTATCATTCATAATAAAGTAATAATAGGAAGTAAAGCACTCTCCTGAGTTCTGTGAGTCATTCTAGCAAGTCATCAAACTGATTTATAGAAGTCAGTCAGAAATATGGGAGGCCTGGGATTGTGATTGGCATTTGAAGTGGGGGGGGCAGTTTTGTGTGACGGAGCCCTCAACTTATGCAGTGTTATCTCCAGGTAATTAATGTCAGAATTGAGTTGAATTGTAGGACACCCATTTGGTGTCCAGAAAGTTGGAGAATTTGTTGGTGTGATGAAAAAACCCACACATTTGGTGTCAGACATGTTGTGAATAAAAACAGTTTATAGCATCCCACACTATAATGTAAGTATTGCGCTTTTATCAAATAGATGTGGAGAATTGTTTTTGCTATTTAAGATATTCCAAATGGAAAAGAGAACCTTGGGTCAAAAAATTATCATAAAATCATATTTTTAGAAGGTGTCTCAGAGGCCAAATATTTAGTCCAAAAAGGCTTCATCTAAGTTACGAGGAGAAATGTTTAGTTTGTCTAGCCTTAGAGTCTGAAAAAGTCAAGCTATACAGACACATTTTAGCATACCCACTGAAGTACAGATACAATAATTGCAAAATTACTAAATCATCATCTCTTTTCCTTCTATAAATTGGTTCATGCCTAGGTCAATATATGACTGTTAGTTTCCAGGTCCAGGATAGTCATTTTTAAATCCCTTGAGAAAAATAATATTTAATGAATATTAAAAAGAGTCACTCTGTGAACTGAGGAACAAAGTTAAAAGTAGAAAAACTTATTTTAACATTTTTTGAAGAAGAATATTAATCTTGTTTAGCTTAACTCAGTTGTATTATAACTTGAGAAGTGATACCACATGTAATCAAATATGTTTTAAAAATTAGCTTATGAGTGATATTGATATCATTTGAATATAATGATAGAAGTTTTATAAAAATAAGACAAAGTGCAAACAATAAAACCAAAGGAAGTAAACACTTATTCAAAACCTCAAAAACTATTTCTTCAGTTTATAATTAAAGAAATATTTCAAGTCAGTGGGGAAAGGATAACCGCTTTAATAAATGACCTGGAAAATTGGCTATAAATTTGAGAAAAAGAGTTTAATTCCCTCCCACATGCCATATAAAAATTAAAGTTTAGAAGAATTAAAGAGATAAATATAATAAGCTGAATGATAAAAGCATTATTAAAAAATAAATGCAAATACATTGAAAATTTGGGGATGGAAAATGCTTTCTTAGGTAAGAAACAAAATCAGAATTCATTAAAAAAAAAAAAAGAATGATAAGATGATTTTTAACTTATAACATATATTCACCAAAGATGGTATAAGTGGTACTAGTAGACAAATGACAGGCTGGAATAAATATTTAGATGGCTATTATTAACAAAAGGTAAATTACATAATATAAAATCTCTTATAATGCTGTACAAAAATAAATATTAATCCAGCTTGCCAATGTACAAAGGTGATATGAATATGTAATCCCTAAATTCCAATACAAATACAAAATAATCCACAATTTCACGTTTAGTCAGCAGTGAAAACACAGATATAGCATCCCAACATTTAAATATGAGAAACATTTTAAAAATTGATACTGTTTATTTTTGCCAAGAACTGACATTGAGAGTCCAACAAACCACTTTACTAGATTCCAACAAACCACTCTCCAACACTGTTGGAGGAAATTCAGAATTAGACAAATTTAAGAAAGTGTGCATCTCTTCTGCCTCAGCAATTCTACTTCTAAAATCGGTCTAACAGAAACACACACATGCACAGAGATGTATGCACAAGATGTTTATTTCAACATCGCCGGTAATAAAGGGGGAAAAACCCTAAAAATTCAATTAGAAAAATGGTTAAAGGAGTTATGACATATCCATGGAATAGAATATCATGCTGCTTTAAAAACATTTGGACCTTTATGTTGACACAGAATGATATTTAAGTTTTTAATTTAAAAAGCAAATTGTTGAACCATATGCATGGTATGATCCTATCAGTTTAAAATAAAAAATGTGTATATATATATGTATATATATATGTATTTACATCATGCATATAAAAAGGACTGGTTGGATGCACCAAGTTTTATCTCTTGGTTTAGGGTATGAATGGTAAGTACAGAGGGAGGATGCTGATGAAAGAGGACATCAGATGCTAATATTATTCTTTATTTGATAATTTTAAAAAACAATGCATATTAGTTATATATCACTTGTAAGAGAAAAAACTGATAAGCTCCTGCTTTCAAACATGTATTTTATGTTCTGTTATTATTTTAATCAGAGATTCTAATATTTAATTAATATATTCTTCCAATGTACTTTTTGGTCTTCTATTGTACAACCAATATTGATACTCTGTTAACATTTCAGAAAACCTTTATATTTACCCCTTCTGAATATAAATGCCTTGGTATCCAATTTCCTGAAAATGATAGCTCAATCTGTGTGAGTGACTCTGGGAAGATCCAGGTGAATAAATTAAATAACTTCAGCATTGCACTTGATGAATTAGCACATCACTATTAAAAAACAGCCAAGTTGTAGGAAATGTGATGCTACTTTGGAACTCACTAGTTCTTCAAATTTGTAATTTGTTTAATGTTTCCCTCCAACAAATATCCTCAGTCATCAACATGAGGGAAAATACTTCTCTATCAAATGTTTTAATTTTCTTGCAGTTTATGTGTCATAATGCTTTATTATGAGCATGTTACCTAGTTGGAGCAACATGGTTGACATTTCCTTGCTAATAGACCAGTTTGCAGCAGACATTTGTGTGAGTGGAATATCAGAAGGACCAGAAAAATAATATCTCTTGATATCTAGACTGCGAAAATGATCTGAAGCTAGAAAAACCTGTATGCAAGCTAAATAAATATTTTTCTCTTAGTATATAGCGCCACCCAGTGTTATAGAATTCTCTGTGGAACACTCTACAGAGGAGGCTATTGTGTCAAGGTAGAAAGGAACACAAATGACACTACGTGAGCTCCATACTAATATGTTCATCTTAAAGTTTATTTAGGGATATTCCACATGCCGGCTTATTAAAAATTATTAAATAGGAATGCAAAATCAATATGAAACAAACTGAAATGGTCACTCCAATCTCTATATCGTGGTAATTATTCTCTTTTTGGATCTTTGTTTTTGCTTGAAAAAAAAAAAGTTCATGAAAATTGCTGCAGTTTTATTAATTCACTATGTATTTCAGGGTACTTTAAGACATTCCAAAGAGATAATTCCATTGGCCATTATAGATTCAGGCATACTTCATGTTTCTGCATGTCTAAAATAATAACTTTTCTTTTGAATTAGATAATAGATGAAAATGAGAAGGCATTTACAGAAAGAAGCAGTGGAATTTTTAGTTTTCTATAGTGGCTTTTACCACAGGGATTTGATGCTTTAGAGAGATGCTATTTGGCAATTAAGCAACACAATTAGAGCACAAATATTCATATTAAGGAAGATCTAGAAATAAAAAGTAATAAAAAAAGACATCGCTTCATTACTTATTTGCTGTAGTGATAAAGAAAATGTAAAATTCCCTTTCTAAGTCCTCAGAACTTATATACATTTGATAAAAGTAACTCAATCTTCTAAGATAAAACTCTTCTCATTTTATTCAGTTTCTTGAGTGCTCTTCAAGACTCTGCTCCACCTTATCTTGCTGCCTTTTAAAATTGTGTCTCTGTTGATGCCTGAGTCTTCAAGTGACTCAGGGCTTCTCCTTTTGTACAACTCACAGTCACATCACACTTGGAATTTCTATAACTCAATAATTTTCTTCATTTAAATTACTCTCTTTCCAGGTTCTGTCCCTGTTGCTAACATTGTTTTATTTTCCTCTGCTTGAAATATTTCAGTCAGCACTTAGCAAATGTAACCTGTTGTTGTTCTCA
Organism: Balaenoptera borealis; assembly: GCF_965194805.1. NCBI lineage: Eukaryota > Metazoa > Chordata > Mammalia > Artiodactyla > Balaenopteridae > Balaenoptera > Balaenoptera borealis. Next base: position 68,670,479 of record NC_138861.1, on the reverse strand, counting down.
CTGCTCTTACCCTTGTTATTATTATCATCATCATCATTTTTACTCCTCTTTCTTTTATTTCTCAGGTCCTGTCTCCTGGTATACTGACTCCTTTTTTTGTGTCTTTCCTGGTTTGCTCTTGTCATTTCCACGATCTCATTATGATCTAGGCCTTTGTTATCTCAAATTGCTATTACAAATTTCTCCTACCTAATCTCTCTGTTGTTTTCATCTTCTTCTTTCAATCCAACCTGCACAGAACAAAATTAATACATTGAAAATGTTTCTCATTGTCTTTCCAAATAGACTACTGAAAAGTAAGAATTGTGCCTTTCTATATATACTATTGGTATTTGACACAGTGTGTACTTATGTGACCTATGTGATATAGGAGTAACTATGTGACCATGGAGTAACGAAGCATTAATGCAAAACAACTACTGATTGTGTTTCGAATTCAATGGTGTTAGGTGAGAATATTCATGGAATTTACATTGTTTTGTCAGTGGAGATCCCTCTTGTCAGATGAAAACATATTTCAGCTTTCTGCAACAAAGTTAGTTTAAAAAGTCTTTCACCACATGTCTGTTTTTGTGACAATACCATGCTGTTTTGATTACTGTAGCTTTGTAGTATTGTCTGAAGTCTGGGAGGGTTATGCCTCCAGCTTTGTTTTTTTTTTTTCCTCAGTATTGCTTGGCAGTTCTGGATCTTTTGTGGTTTCATATAAATTTTAGGAATGTTTGTTATAGTTCTGTGAAAAATGTCATGGATAATTTGATAGGGATTGCATTAAATCTGTAAATTGCTTTGGGTAGTATGGCATTTTAACAATCCTTCCAAACCAAGAGCATGGGCTATCTTTCTATTTCTTTGAGTCATCTTCAATTTCCGTTATCAATGTTTTATAGTTCTAAGCATATAAGTCTTTCACTTCTTTGGTCAGGTTCATTTCTAGGTATTTTATTTACTTATTTTTTTTATGTGATTTTAAAAAGGATTTCTTTTTTTACTTTCTCTTTCTGATATTGATTTTTAGTGTAAAGAAATGCATCAGACTTCTGTATGTTAATCTTGTATCCTGCTACCTTGCTGAATTCGTTTATCAGTTCTAACAGTTTTTGTGTGGAGTCTTTGGGGTTTTCTATATAGAGTATCATGTCATCTGCATAAATGACAATTTTACTTCTAAGCGTCCATTGATAGATGAATGGATAAAGAAGATGTGGTATATTTATACAATGCAATATTACTCAGCTATAAAAAACGAAATAATGCCATTTGCAGCAACATGGATGGACCTAGAAATTATCATACCAAGTGAAGTAAGTCAGAGAGAGAAGGACAAATATCATACGATATCACTTATATGTGGAGTCTAAAAACATGATACAAATGAACTTAATTACAAAACAGAAACAGACTCACATAGAAAACAAACTTATGTTTACCAAAGGGGAGAGGTGGGGGAGGGATAAATTAGGAGTTTGTGAGTAACAGATACACATTACTACATATAAAATAGATAAACAACAAGGTCCTGCTGTATAGCACAGGGAACTATATTCAAAATCTTGTAATAACCTATAATAGAAAAGAATCTGAAAAAGAATATGTGTGTGTGTGTGTGTGTGTGTGTGTGTGTGTGTGTATATCTATATCTGAATCACTTTGCTGTACACCTGAGACTAACACAACATTGTCAACCAACTATACTTCAATTTAAAAAAAAAATCTTTCACCTATCCTGAGCAGAGCAAGAACATAGACCCCACTGAGAGAAATATACTTCCAGGGATCTGGTTAGACAGAAAAGGAAAGGAGTATTATACAATCATTACCAAGATTAAGAAGTAAAAGAATGATGAATAGCTGTGATTAATGATGGACCACCCAGTGTAAAACTTCTGCAAGGCAGCCAGGGATACACAACAGGATCAAATATATACAAAATGGAAACTAGTCGAGTTTGAAGCAAGCTCTTAGTTTAGCTATTCTAGATCTACTCCTTGTTTCTGGATAAGGAGGAAAGAAAAGCTGTTATTAAAGTATATTTTATCATTATTAATTTTACATTTTTTTATGCAGTGAAATTTAGATATTTTAATAACTGTGTCTAAACTGTTTTCTTTTTAATGGATATTTTTATTGTCTTTACCCATTCCCTAGTTAAAAATTATTTACAGCATATAGATATCTGAAAAAGATGGATGTTGCTTGATATTTAGGGTTGAAGCTTTGGTGACTAGACTGGAGGATGGGGAACATACTCTTAGGAGGAACATAAGCAATAGTGAACTCTCAGGGGATTTCTGATCAAGATGGCTTTGTGAATTCATATTTTAAACTTCCCCTTTCTTCCAAACATGACAAAACTGAAATTTAAAAAAAATTATTTTTATAAGTTGGTAACAGTATTATGAGCAACCTAATGTTAAGAACTTTAAGCAGAGGCATCATCACATTTTACCTCCTGTGGGGTGAAGATATTGAGTGGCAAGTCACTGGGACAGAAGAAAAGAACCAGCTACGTGGCATGGAGATGAAGACGGGAATAAGACTTCCCATCCATGTAAGAAAGGTGACCCAAAAAGAACTGAACATTTCTAAGAGCTATGACTTTTATAAAGCAGCTCATCTTAAAAGAATGAGGAAAGTGAAGAAATCATCCCAGATGGGGTCTGGGATAACCTACCCATTAGTTTAGTGACTAGATCTGGAATAGCCCTGGGCTGTTGCAGTAGGAGAGCTGATACAAGTCCTAATTCCAGAATGGGGTTGGGGAAGCCAGGTGGAAGCAGATGCAAAACCATTGGACAAAGATGGAGGGAGGAGGAAGGGAAAGGGGGGGTGGAGAGAGAGAGAGAAAGAGAGAATTCACATGTGAGGCTTTTGCAAATATTTCAAGCACATGAGAAGAGCAAACACTGAAAAAAATTGATCAGCAAAACCAACAGTTGAGAAATAGGAGCAAGGCAATGAAATGCAAGTATTAGAGCAATTTCAAAATGATTTTAGCGTATGTTGACAATCATTTAGACAATGTTTCTAAAAGAGAAAATGGAAAAAATATAACATCCCTAAAAACAATAGGAAATAATGAAACAAAGACAGACTGATGTAAGAACTGGTGGATATTAAAATCCAATTATAGATCTTGTATACTAAAATACAGTAACACATAAAAATAAAAATTTTTATGGCAGCATAACCTTCACCATAACAAATGGGAAGTGTCCTGAGAAGTTCACAAGGAATGCAGCATAGAATGATAAAAAAGTTAAAAATGAGAAAAAGAAATTGAGAGTATAGAGAATATACTTATGACTCAACCATAGCTAATATGAAAGGAAAGTAGATGGAAAGCTTATCTAAAATGAAAATGGCTAAGGAATTTTCAGAATTGAAGAATTATCTTTTCAGATTGAAATACACACAGACTGCTAAAAGGATAAATACAATTAATCCATTCCTGTTCCATTGTAGTGATACCGCAGAACATAGTAGAGAAAAAAAAATCTTTAAAGCTGTGAGAGAGAAAAGAAAATTTGACTACAAAAGAATGACCAATAGTCTGAAAACAAACTTCTCATCAACCAAAATGGATGGCAGATGGCAGTGAAATATATTCAAAGGACAGAAAGGAAGCATACATAAACATACATATAGGCACACACACTATCATTTCTGGATGTGTCAATGGTTAGACTTACCTATTTTATTTGGTTCCCTTAAATAAAATAAAACATAAAGACAATAACATTTACTAAAAATTAATCCTTTTATCTAAGTAATATAGTTTTTAGAAAATACAAAACAATTCTAAACATCCAATTACACAGTTGTTAAATCTAAATCCAGATGCCATTTACTGTTTAGAAATTTCTATGACCTTAAACTGCCATATTTAGAGCCAGTATTCTAACATTTTCTGCAATTAGAAAAATTAATGGAGTAATTTATTTAAGTAATAGTTACTTAGAAAAAAACAATCATTAGATTCTAGTTATTTATTGCTTCATAAAAAATCCACTCCAAAGATAGTAGCTTAAAGAAACAATTTGTTTTGCTCACAATTTAAGACATATGCATTTGGAAGGTGATTGGGTGGATGGTTGGTATCTGAATATGGTATCTGTCAGCCAGGGCTACTAAAGCTGGATGAAGCACTTTCAAGATGGCCTTTTGCTTACATGTCAGGCGCCTTGGAGCTCCTTGGACTTGGTCTCTGTCTTTCCATGTAGTTTCATCTTCCATGGCCTCTGAAAGTGGCTTGAGTTTTCTATAGCTGAAAGAAACCAGTTAGTACCTTCAACTTCCTTTCTGGATATCTCCTTCTCTGGATTCATTAAAAACATTTTCTGTTTTCTATGTTATCATAGGCACCAGTTTCACTAAACTTTCCACCAGTACATGGTCTGCTTTCTCTAGTCTGAACACAATTCCCTCATTGTCTTTCCAGTCTCTCCTTACAGTCTTTTTAAGACCCCTCCAGTTTCCTCTCTCTTATTATGGCAGCATCCTGCTTCTGGTTAACAAAACCCATGTGAAAAAATTAATAAAAACACCCTGAAAAGTAATCACATAAAAATTATTTTATTTTGCCCAAATTTTTATGTTAGAGATTCTGGAAGGGAATGATAACAGGTGGTTTATTTCTGATCTATGTGGTATTGGCTGGGGATTGAGCTTTCACTTTTAAAATGGATTTTTTTTACTCAAATGTCTGGAAGCTTCATGATTCTGATCTCTGTTTCTCTGTCTCTGTCTGTCTCTACAGGATAGCTCACCCTCCACGAGCATGACCTTTGAACTTTTCATAGCATGTAATTGCACTTCATAAAGCTGAGCAGCTTCCAAGTGGCAGGCAGTAGAAGCTTCCAGGCTGGTTAATGGGAACCACTGGACCTGGCACAGCATCATTTCTGTTGTATTCTATCAGTCAAGGCTGTTATAGGACTTACCAGGTTAAAAGGGATGTATACAGACATTCCATCCCTTGATGATAGAGTGACAATGCCACATTACAGACAAGCATGTCTGATAGGAGATAGCCTTGTGACCTTTCTTGGAGAGTATAATCTGTCACAATTATCATTCTTTAATATAACTCAAGTATAAAAATAATAAAATATGCAGGTAGACAACTGTCTTAGTCTGTTAAGGCTACTTTAACAAAATACCACAGACTGTGTAGCTTATACGTAATAGAAATTTATTCTTCACAGTTCTGAAGACTGGAAGCCTGAGATCAGGGTGCCAGTGCAGTTGAGTTTTGGTAAGGCATCTCTTCTGGGCCGCAGACTGCCAACTTCTCATTGTATCCTCACGTGACAGAGAGCGGAGAGGGGAAAGCTGCTCTCTCCTGACTCTCATAAATCTAATCCATTCATGAGGGCTTCCTCCCCCATGAGCAAATCACATCCCAAACACCCCATCACCTAATACCATCATCTTGGACATTAGGTTTTCAGCATATGGATTTTGAGAGACAGAAACATTCAGACAATGGTAACAATTAAAGTTAACACCTTAACTTGCTAATATGAATATTTTAAGGATATTAGAGTTTTCCAAACAAACTCTGTGAAATTTGGAAGATATTTAACAGATTTTCATCAAAGTATAACGCCAACTGGGATGTTATTATAAAGAAACATTTTAGTACATAAATTAAACCACCATAAAATATAGTAGACAAATCCACACATAGTAAATTTAAGAATATATAGAAAAGAGATGTCTTTTTTACAAAAATGCTCTCTTAAATACCAAAGAAGGATTAAATTATATTAATCTTTTTAGTTTTTCACATTAACAAAGCATGATTATTTTCTTTGAGTTGTGTAATTCAACAGAATTTTAAAAGAATTAAAGATGAGGCAATGTGAATTGTTTAAAAGCAGAATCCATAGTCCATTGCACATCATTATTAAAATAATAATTCTGTGACTGTCATACAGAGTGAAATAAGTCATAAAGAGAAAAACAAACATAGTATATATCATATATATACCATAACGCATATATGTGGAATCTAGAAAAATGGTATAGATGATCTTACTTGCAAAACAGAAATAGAGACACAGACATAGAGAACAAACGTATGGACACCAAGGGGGGAGGGGTGGGGGGATGAATTGGGAGATTGGGATTGACATATATACACTACTGATACTATGTATAAATGAGAACCTACTGTATAGCTCAGGGAACCCTACTCAGTGCTCTGTGGTGACCTAAATGGGAAGGAAATCCAGGGAAGTGGTGACATATGTATAAGTATAGCTGATTCACTTTGCTGTACAGTAGAAATGAACACAACCTTGTAAAGCAACTATACTCCAATAAAAATTAATTAAAAAAATAATTCTGTGGATGAGATTTTACATTGTTATTGGAATAACAGTTGATTAGGTTTACCCAATTAAAAGGAAAACAGATGGCTTTCACAGTTGGAAGATGCTCTTTATGGGCTGAATGTTTATCATCCTTCAACATGTGGTTTTAGTAGTAAATATAAGATTCCTTTTCCTTCATTCAGAGTTGAGTTTTTTACATGTTTAACCTCTTTCTTTCAATTTTATAATACAAAAATATGATTTCAGCATTATTGTTTGGTTTTACTTCATCATTGATCTTAGTCATATCATCATATTGTAGCCACAGCAGCTGATTAATATTACAGGGCCACTTTCTTATGTGGCCATTAAAACTCTCTGTTTTATTGTCAGTGTTTTATCAATGCAGTTATTTAATTGTATTTCCATTTAAGATTTGCTCAGTTTAGTAAAATGTGTTGTTTGTCATTGTTGAAAAACCACTTACGTGAAATATAATAGCAGAGTAAGCAATCATTAAGAATCAATCCTTTAAAATCCCACTTGAAATGGTTGTAAGAAAATGGTCAAAAACAAGATAAATTCAAGTCCATTTTCTGTGCACTGCTGTGTTCCAGGTAACTCACCAAGGGAATGTGGTCATTTAATTGTCCGGCTGGCACAGCAAGAGATGCTCTGAAGTTAGCCTGAACTTGGCTCTGTAGTATCTTGCTTCTGTTTCAAACAAACTCATACTTTCTTTGGATACTCAGCATGATATTCAGTAAGTATAGGTGTGAGAGGCTAACAAAGAAGAAATTCTGTTATTTATTATTCACTACTCTCCTGGGGTCCCTTGCCACTTAGAGTTAACATTCTCCCATATGAAATATTTAACTCTTGGTAGTTCATTCCAGTTAAAACCAAATCAGTCAATATACATGTCAAGAAAAACAGCATTAAAAGCTTGAGATTTTATCAATCTAAATCCTTTTTAAAAATATGGCTAAACAAAGGCTTTGTGAATAATTCCTGTATACCTTGAAAAGATATTAGAACATATCTCTAGAAATCTTTGCAGTCAGTTCTCAAATCTCCAAAGGCATATTTATCCACATCGTCAAAATCTCTTTAGTGAAACAAAAGTTCTTGATTGCTTCTTGTTTGCTTTGTTAATGCTTTTTCACTCTTTATTTACAAATACTTTGAAAAGTTTGTAAAAACCAGTAAGAAAGATAATACTTGCTAACCCCATGATCCACAAAAGATTTAAGGAAACAGTGTTCCATGAGTATGTGCTTGGGAGAGAACTGTTTATTCCTCACATGCAAATTCTTTACTCTTGTTTTTGAGGGGGACGTCTGTGTTCAGATGTAGAATTTTTAAATTTTCATTCCCATTACTGAAAAGGAGAAAATATATATTTTTATGTTGGCTGCTGTGTTAATTTGTTATTGTGATATAAAAAATTACCACAAACTTAGTGGTTTAAAACAAGATACTAATTATTGTGGATCAGGCATAGCTTAGCTGTGAGAAAGAAAAACTAGAGCTGAACAAGTAGTTAAAGCAGGAAAAACAGACTTTATTCAGGACTGTTGCAATAGGGGGAAGAGACCTTATTGTAGAAATGGACTCAATTCTGAATATAGCATGGACAATTGGGGATATATAGCCAAGGAGCAGGGTAGGTAGGGGGTCAGTAGGTGGAAAATTACTAAGAGGAAACATCATGGGTAAGGAGGGATTCTGGCTAAACCAATGTGACAGAATTCTTGCTGAACACAGGCCAGGGTGATCAGATACCCAGGGTAGGGAGCCAAGGAATTTGATCTGATATTGAGTGTGATCAGATATTAAGGGTGAGGATTCTTGCTAAACTCACTCAGCAGGATTTTTGCTAAAATTGGGCAATGCAAAGATGGACATGGAAGTCCAAAGGTCAAGACCTAGTTGAGAAGAGGGTTCAGAGGAACCTGACTAAATTTTGGATAAGGAGAGCATCTTGTAGGCAGGGTCCTCTGCTTATAGTCTTGTGAGGATGCAATTGAAGTTTCAGCCAGATTGAATTTTCATCAGAGGTTCCACTGGGGGAAAATCACTTCCAGGTTACCTCAGCTTGCTGGAAGAATTTACTTCCATATGGTTGTAGAACTCATAGTGGCTTACTTCTCTGAGGCCAGCAGGACAGTGAGTCTCTGACTTCAGGATGACCACCAGTCCCTTTTTTAAGGGCTTTAACCTGATTAAATTTGGCCCACCTAGGATAATCTCTCTTTTGAGAAATTCAAAATCAAGTGATTTAAGACTAATTACGTCTGCAAAATCCCCTCACCTTTGACATATTCTGTTGGCTAGCAGCAAGTCAAGTTGTGTTCCCACTCAAGGGGAAGGGATTATACAAGGCTGTGAGTCAATGGGGTTACCTTAGAGTATGTCCACTATCACTACCTTAGGAGAAACTGTATCATTGACAGAATGAATCCTTAGTATGAATGTTCAGAAAAGTCATTGTTTTCTATCAAAAATCTATGTATTTTATTTCTATCAAAAATTGTAAGGATAAGATAAAAAAATAGTCAAAATGAGCAGTATGACATGTTTATCTTCGCTTATAATTAAACATTTAACAAATATGTGTAGAATTAATGACTAAAGGGCATTATCTATATTTTGACCTTACTTTTCAGTCATGAGAATATTAATAATACTTTCTACAAGTCATAGATTTCAAAATAACTGGAACAATTAAAATGACAACAATAGGGGACTTCCCTGGTGGCACAGTGGTTGGGAATCCACTTGCCAGTACAGCGGACGCGGGTTCGAGCCCTGGTCTGGGGGGATCCCACGTGCCGTGGAGTAACTAGGCCCATGTGCCACAACTGCTGGGGCCCGTGCGCCTGGAGCCCGTGCTCTGCAGCGGGAGAGGCCACCGCAGTGAGAAGCCCTATAAAGCAATGAAGAACCAATGCAGCCAAAAATAAAATAAATAAATTTTTTTAAAAAATGACAACAATGAAAATCAAGAAATTTAATTCCATGACCTCACATAGTGTTATTGAATATGGCAAACATGAAACAGCCTAGCTTTTCTTTTCTCTCACTACTTCCCACCATGCATATCTGCTGCATATCAACTGCATTCCTCTCTTTTCATGTGTCCATTGTTTTGCAATTTCTATATCTTTGTTGACAGTATTGCACCCATATATCAATAGAATGTTGTATTCTTCTGCCCTGTGTATCCAAATCCTACCTTCTCATCAAGGTCAAGCTTTAAAGTAAGTTATCATAGGACATCATGTTTGGAGAAATTTCTGCAGAAAGAAATAGGTTCCTTTTCTGAACTTTCATAGTTCTCTTTTGGGATATCACTTTAATGCACGTATAACTAACTTTATCTTTTTTAGAGATGTTTGTGTTTGCATGAAAGAATGTATGTAACATGCTTAGTGGCATTCCTAAGACTTATTAAGCACTTAATGCATTATAAATATATATATATGTTAAATATATATATATTTTTTTCTTCCATACTACTGTGTCAAACTTTTCCATGGAACCTATCCCATTGCCTCTCACAACCATAAATGAGGCATAAAAAAAACCAAATTTTTTTGTTTGTGTTCAGTAATAATGTACTGTACAGGCATACCTTGGCTTGGAGACATTGCAGGTTTTGTTCCAGACCACAGCAATAGAGTGACTTTCACAATAAAATGATTCAAGCAAATTTTTTGGTTTCCCAGTGCACGTAAATTTTTGTTTACACTATACTGTAGTCTATTAAATGTGCAATAGCATCTGTCTAAAAAGATCATTGTATACACCTTAATTTAAAAATGCTTTGTTGCTAAAAATGCTAACCATCATCTAAGCCTTCAGTGGGTTGTAATCTTTTTGCTGGTGGAAGGTCTTGTCTTGATGTTAATGGCTGCTGATTGATCAGGGTCGTGGCTGCCGAAGGTTGGGGTGGCTGTGACAATTTCTTAAAATACGACAACAGTGAAGCTTGCTGCATCAATTGACTCTTCCTCTCATGAATGATTTCTCTGTAGTACGCTGTTTGATAGCATTTTTACCCACAGAACTTCTTTGCAGATTGGAATCAATCCTCTTAAACCCTGCCACTGCTTTATCAACTAAGTATACATAATATAGTAAATCTTCTGTTGTCATTTCAACAATCCATTAAGTTCATTGTCTTATACAGGCACAGTTCAAGATGCCCCCAAAACAATTACAACGGTAACATCAAAGATCACTGATCACAGATCATCATAACAAATATAATAATTATACAAATTTTTGAAATATTGTGAGAATTACCAAAATGTGACACAGAGACAAAAAGTGAGCAAACGCTTTTGGAAAAATGGTGCTGATAGACTTGTTCGACACAGAGTTGCCAAAAAACTTCAATTTGTAAAAAATACAATATCAGAGAAGTGCAATAAAGCAAAACATAAAAGGGGGTTATACCTGTAATGCATAATGTAATATTTTATTCATATGTAAATATACTATAAAATACATTTTGTGAAAAGGTGAACACAGACAAACTGTTCTTTAAAACAATAGAGTAAAAGGTGTAATGTAACTTTGGATGTTAATCACAGAATAAGTCAATAATTATTTTCTGCCATTTTTGGCTTCACTGATTTATTATTGCTCATTTATAATCTGTAGCATCTTTTAAATTTAATGGTTTTAAATATTTTTAAAATTTAACTTGGACTTTTTTGAGTTATTTTCTTTAAGGTATCTTGTTTTATTATCTTACTAATATTATGTGTGTCTTACAAACATGATGGTTCCCACCAAGGAATTTTGTAAATATCACTTAATATTAGTTATTGCTCAACATTTTTACCTTCATTTTCATTTTATTGAACTTTTACCACATACTTTTAGTGAGAGGAATGCTTTTGGATACTTTTGGCTGTTACAATCTAGCACTTTTTTCATCATTTTCTCCTGGATATTTTCCATCTTTCAAAGTCCAAAACTCAGTAGGTAGCAAAATATGGCAACTCTGTGTGTGTGTGTGTGTAAAACTCTATTTTGATCTTTCTCACTTTCATATCAGCCAACGTACTTTGAGGCACAGATATTCATGTATTCACATTTGAAGTGGTAGAGTTCTCTTTTCTTATCTTCTGTTAGACCTTGCCCAAACCACATGATGTTAACCTATATAGTGCTTTCAAATTTGCCACTTTTAGACCATTTCTCTGCTGATATTTTTGCCCATTTGACTTTTATATCACTCTTACCAAAAGCATAGGTTTTCAGATTTTTCTGTAACTTGGCACCCAAGGGAACTTTCTACTGTTTCTATTGTTGTTCTTACAGATCACCCCAAAAAGGAGGAAAGTGACAGATGTTGATTATTTTTTCCTGCCAAGCCAATCTTCACTCTGATTCAACTAGTTTCTTCCTAACACTAATATTTTTATCTAAACATACTTTTGAACAAAAATATATTTACCCTATTTGATAATGCTCTCTGGTTCACAATTTATTCAATTCTTCTCAACCTTTAACTCTTGTGAATTATAGCATTCTCATATCTCTCAGTGCTTTCTCATAATTTAATTTGTAATTTTGCAGATCTCCATACATCAGTTATTCCGGTCTTTTTCTTCAACATTTCTTAGAATATCTTTGTCTCTTATTCCCAGTTTCCTCTTATTCTTTTATTTGCTTTTGCTCACTTCAATACCCGGAATAGACAGCCAATTAAAATATGTCAAGCTGTCAAAGTTTCCCTCAGCAGGCAAAATCTGCCAAGCTTCCTTCTATCTATAAAATTACTAACTATTTTTCTTTACCTACATACCATTCCCATTGTGTTCACATGTAGACTTCTCTGGGTGAAGACCAGCCTATTGGAATCCTTACTCTGGTAAACCCCAAGATGCTGTATTTCTGTGGAGCAGTAACACAATTATGACATACTAAATATATATATATTTTTTCAAAGGACCAGGGGCTTTTTTACAATAAAACTTTACTTTCTAATGCAAGCCTAGATTCAGAAGGCACATGATTAAATTCACATTCTAATAAATAAAATAAGGTGTTGATTCCTTTGTAAAAATACTTCTTTAAAAAAATATTGCCACACAAAACTTGTAGAACTTGCAAATAAATTATAATGATCATCAAATCTATGTTCCTCATAGGAAAAGTCCTTTGAAGTCATGAGAAATTGATGTATCATAAATGTTCATTCAATTATTTATTTTCTGATTTACTAAAAATTTCTGGCTCTCATGTAGCTAACATTTTTACATAGATGATAAAAACAAGCAAATAAATAAACAACTGCATTAATAAGTGCGACGTGTATTGACCAAATGATCATAGCAAATATAGAGAAATACAAAGAAAGGGAGGAAGGAATGTGAAGTCTCAGCAGAATGGTACTTTATAATTTTAAATAGGTTGTTCACTGAGAAAGTAAAACTTCAGCAAAGATCTAGAGGAAGTGAGGGATAATCCATGAGAATATTTTTCTTTTCTTTCTCTCCTTTCTTTTCTTTCTTTTTTTCACCAAACTCAGGTTTGGCTGCTCGCTACCCAAAAGCCATTAATTAGAGATGCAAGTGTCAACAGAAAGGAAAAGTGCTTTAATCAGAAAAACCAGCAATATGAAAAGAAGGTTGACTCGTGTCCTGAGGCCAGCTCCAAAGATTCTGCTAAGGCATGACAGTTTTTAAAGGGAAAAATGGTGGAAGAATCTCAGTGAATCTTTGAGGCAGGAGGTTGAGTTCTGCATTGTTCTCCATTGCGTGCAGGCTGGCTGATTCTCTCTTCAGAAGTTTTCATGCTAGTGTGATCTGCCTGCAGTATTGATAAGGGGGCTTTTGGGGGCAGAGAGCTAGTCATTCTTTAACTACTTAATTCTTCATTCTTTTTATCTAGGAAAAGAATCAACAGATTAATTAGGTTCTTTCAAGTTTAAAGGGGAACAGAAATGGGCAAACAGAAAAGGGGCAAAGGAGCTGCTTTCATTTCTCCCTTCCTCCCTCCCTCTTCCTTTCTTCCTTCCTTCCTTCTTTCTCTCTTTCTCTTTCTCTTTCTTCCTTTCCCTCTTTCTTTCTTTCTTCCTTCCTTCCTTCCTTCCCTTCTTTCTTTCTCTCTCTTTCTTTCTTTCTTTTCCCATTAATTTTATGTTAGACTTTTTGTAGCTGTCCCAAAGTCCTCAAATATTATGTTTTGTTTTCTTTAGTCTTCTTCCTCTTTACTTTTTGGTTTTCAAAGTTTCTACTGATATATATCCTGTAGCTCAGAGATTTCTTTTCCTCAGCTGTGTCCTACCTACTAATAAGCCCATCAAAGGCCTGCTTTATTTCTCTTACAGTTGGTGTTGTTTTAATCTCTAGCATCTCTTTTTGGTTCTTTCTTTCTCAGAATTTCTCTCTCTCTGCTTACATTGCCCATCTGTTCTTGCATGTTGTCTACTTTATCCATTAGAGTCCTTAGCATATTTAATCATAGTTGTTTTAAATTCCAGCCTGATAATTCCAACACCCCTCCCACAGCTGATCCTAATGTTTGCTCTGTATTTTCTAATTGTGTTTTTGGCCTTTTGTTATGCCTTGTAATTTTTTCTTGACAGCTGTACATGATAAAAGGAACTGTTATAATTAGGCTTTAGTAATGTGGTTGTGAGGAGTGGGGGAAGGGGAATCATCCTATAGTCCTATGATTAGGGCTCAGTCTTTTAGGAGCCTGTTGCTCTGGGCTGTAAACTTCACAAGAGCTTCTCAGAGCTTCCCCTTCTTTAGGGGGCCGTTATTCTGCCTAGAGTGGGCTGGACTTGGATATTCCCCTTCTCCACATGGAAGGCTAGAGTCAGCTGGGATCCAGTATTCCCCTTCTCCAGGTCAAGTAGGCTCTGATAATCCCCCAGGTTAGGATCTGGTTAGTTTCACCTGAGGCCTAGACTTGTTAAGAAAAACAGAGTTTTCTGCTGTATTTCAAAATGGTTCCTCTTCTCCTCCTGCTTGAAGCGTGGAAGTATTTTCCTGCATTATTTACTGTGAGAATCTGGTTAAGTTCTTGGAGGTAAAACACAAAAGTGTGTGACCTCCCACACACTTGATTGGGACTTCCTGGAGTTTCTAACTCCCAGAATTATCCACAAAAACCTCAAGCAATTAGTCATTTACAGTTCAGTTTTTCCTCCCAAGGCACTGGTCCTGATGGCAGTTTCCACGCATGAGTCATTGCTCTGGTAAGTCGTGACTCCCTGTATTCAACTGTGTGTCTCTGCAGTCTTGGGGGTTGCAGTTTGGCTTGTGTCTTCCCTTTTCTTACAGATTCAAGAAAAGTTATATTTTATTCTATTCAGCTTTTTATTTGTTATTAGGATGACTTCTAAGCTTTTTCCAGGCAGAATTAGAAACCAGAAGTCCACTCTTCTTCTTCTTTTCTTTCTCTTCCTCTTTCTTTCCCTCCTCCTCTCTAACACCCCCTTTTCCCCTTTTCCCCCCTCTTCCCATTTTGCAGAGGAGCTTTGAGTTTAATTTGAATTTTCCTGGTTACTAATGAAGTCAATTACTATTCCATCTGTTTACTGACCAACTGACTCTATTTTCAGTAAAGTTCAAGTTTCTTACCAAATTTTCAAAGTGGTCTGACTTTTCTTGGAGATTTATAGGAGTTCTGTATATGTATTATATAATACTATAAATTGCAAATATATTCTCCCACTCTCAACTTTGCCTTTCTACACTTTTAATGGTGTCTTTTGATAAATATCAATATATCATGAAGATATTCTCCTAGATTATCTTCTAAGATCTTTGCTGCTTTGCTTTACATATTTAGAAGTTTAAATAATTATTTTTCTAAATATTAAATATTATTTTTCCAAATGGTTACACATTTATCCTAGTTCATATACTGAAAAGATTGTTACTTCCTTATTGATTTTTAAAGTCACCTCTTACATAGATGAAGTGTTGATATATGTATGAGACTATTTCCGTTTGTTGCTATTGTTACAAATTACCATAAACTTAGTGGGTTAAAACAATGCAACTTTATTATCTTACAGTTCTGTGGGTCACAAGTTGGATACTGGTCTCACTGGTATAAAACCAAAGTGTTGGCAGGACTGCCTTTCTTTCTGGGATTTTTGTTCTCTTATTTAGCTTGTTGGCAGAATTCAGTTTCTTGTGGTTGTAGGATTGAGAGCCCTTCTAGGCTTACAGGGAATGTTACCTGCATTCCTTGCCTCCAACAGCAAAGCCAGCGATGTTGGATCGTCTCTCTCAGACTTTGAATCTCTTCTGTCTCCACATCTACCATCACATTTCTCTCATTAACTTGTTTGCCTTTCTCTACCATTTTTAAGGATTTGTGATTAAACTGGGCCCACACAGATAATTCAGGATAATCATCCTATCTTAAGGTTCTTAACCTTAATCATAACTGAAAAAATCTGTTCTACCATAAAAAGTAACATATTCACAGTTCCTGGGAGTTAGAGCATGAAAATCTTTAGGGGGCCATTATTCTGCCTACTACATTGTCTAAATCACTATAACACTATAGTAAGTCTAGAAATGTGGTAGGCTCAATTCTAACATTTTTTCTTCTTACAGGAAACTTTCCTGTTCTTAAATTTTAGAGTTAGGTTGTTTAGTGCCCCAAATAAATATATTCTGATGTTTTGATTATATTAAATTGGGAATATACTGACTAAAGACCAATATCAGAGAATTGATATTTTACACTATTGACACCTAATCATAAATACTGTTTTTTTCTCACAATTATTTATGTCTTTTTCAGGTGTTTAAAGGATTTCTTTAACTTCTCTGAACAAAGTTTTCTATTTGGCCTTAGAGACTGCAGTTTATTTTTTTTAATTTTTATATTTATTCCCAAGGATTTCACATTTTAAAATTCTGTTTTAATGTTATTTTAAAATAAATTCCAGTTTTAATAGTCTGACTTCATATAGGAAATTTGTAATCTGTCCTTAAGAATTGCTGTCATTCGAACTGAAAAGCTCTCTTCATACTCCATTCACATACAGCTTTACCTACTCCTGTCTGGGCACTTTACTGTTTTTAGCACTAGATTAATGTCATTGTCTCACATGGGTAATTAACCAAATTATACCTCTAGTTTCCTGAAATAAAAAATGTAGTATTTTCAGGGTGACTTCAGAGACGTAGGTATATGTACTAAAAGAATATCGTTCATAGGCTATAATTTAATGATCTAAATTATAAGTAAGGGTGTCAAAAATGAAAAATAGTACATCATTGCCACTATTACTACCATACTGTAGTTCTTTATGTAATCGTGTTATTCACTTAACATTTTCTTATTCCAGTCTCTAGTCATTACACTTCCGTCTAAAACAACTAACTTAACTTTCTAAATATTGACACTATTCAAATGGTTTCAAAGTTTCTGTGGCAAACAGTAAAATCTAATGTCTTTGTCATTTACGATTCTAAAAATATATGGCTTTAAACAATTCGCTCACTTTTTTCGCCAACTTTTTCTTGCCCATAGATCTCCTTCTGACACTAAATTTCCAGTCACAACAGGCACCTATGAAATCCTCTAGTAATCTGTGCAATTTCATGCTTATATGTCTTTTTCATGTTGTTTACTTTAGCTAGAATCCTTTTACCTCTTTCAGCAAAATCATGAAACTTCTTCAGTGCCCCATCAAGTGCAACCTTCTTTTTAAAGCTTTTATTCAGCCCTACAGTTAGAATTAAGCAGTCCCTCTTTTGTACTCCCTATAAACCTAATTTTTGCTTTGGTTTATCAAAAATAGTAAACTTCTTAAGTACTAAGATTGTTTCGTATTCAACTTTTTATATCTGGGAACAGCAGGAGTGCCTTTTGTGTAGTAAGCATTCACTGCTTATTTTTAACATAAATCATGCTTTATTGTGTGTAAAATACATTTATTTATACACTTGTTATGTTTAATTGAATTCAAGAGAGTGAAGTGTCTGAATGGTTATTTCAGGTTTCAGTGCTCATAGTTATATATAAACTAGACATAGATCAACTTCTATGTTATTCTCAGTAAAACAAGCTGTGCCTTGTATTCTCATTTCTTTGAACCTGAATTCTGTCAGATTTCAGAGAAGAAAGAGATTCAGAATCTGCCAGTTCTGGGAACTCTGTGAAACATTTGTTTCTCTAAGAAATATATCTATGGTTTAGCTGAAGCTAATCTTTCCCCCAGGCCAAAAATGTACACTAAGCCAATTTGAAGGGGTTAGGGATAAGGAGATGTATGGCCATCCTAAATGCAATAGCTGATGAAGAGTCCTAAATATAAATGCCTCTCACAATTTTAAGTGTTCCTCTTCCCCTACATTGTGTCAATGCAAGGCACATCCCAGTGTGGCATCTTTTCAAAGTGAAGGGGATACATATTTGAGATACAGCGCTGTGCTAAAAAGAAAGAAATTTCGTGGAATCCAAGGAGACTACAGGTCTTACATCTCACAGATGAGTTGGAAAGATAGACGAATATGAATGTCTACGTTTGAATATCTAAAGCCTTTTATAACATTGTATCTTTTGCTCTCAAGCACACAGTTCTTGTCATGAAAATACTTCCAATATTTTATTTAACAAAAGAGTACTCTGAACAACTACATGGATAAGAGAAATTGACACATAAATTGTATCTCCAAATATAAGGATGTAGAGAGAATTTTCAAAAAGCAATTCAGCGAGTTAGGTAAAATTCTAGGCATTACCTAGGAATGTTGTGTAAGTGGCCATTGTTAATTCTACTGGAGGATAGGTAACAATTTCAGATTAGATTCGTATGCTTTTTTTTTTTTCTTTTGGAAGATTTCGTATTTTAGTGTTTCTTATTCATAAACATTGGAATAGGGTCATTCATTTTCCTATTCTAGACAATATTTACAGCAAATTGTGTTTTCTTTAGAAGTGAGGATTATCTAATTAATTAATATATTCATTCAAAGGCAAATATTTGGGAATATACATCATGTGTCAGACACTATGCTAAATGTTAGGACACGTCAATGAACAAACAAAACAGCAAAATAAATCTGATTACTTGAAGTCTATAGTCTAGAAAGGAATTGTAGATAGAAATTAATAAATATAATGAATAGGTATTGATAGAAAGTAATAAATATAATGAATAGAAAAAATATTGTATAAACATACATAATGATGATAAACGTTATGGAAAAAAAAGTAGACCAAGTTCAGAGGGATGATGTATACTAAGGGTGGAAATGGATGGGTAAGTTTCAAAAATCAAGATAGGCACTGATGAGGTCATTTTTGTGCAAGGACTTGAAGGATGTGATTGAGTTGGTAATGTGGATTTATAGGGAAAAATTTTTAGAGGGATTACACAACTTGCCATTTATAAACTATTTGAAGGGAAGTGATATGTCTATGACAGAGCTAGACTCTAAAGTGAAATTCTTGTATTTTCTGTCTGTTTTTGAGAGTGTATTAAGTACCAGGAAGTTCGCTTTGTACTACACTTTGTGATTTCCAATCCAATAACAACCCTTCAAGGCAGTTATTATTATTCCTGTTTAACTGATGAGAAAATTAGTCTCAGAGAAATGAAAGATACTTTAATCACTCCTAACTAGTAAGTAGTGGGGCTAGGAGTCCAATAAGAGCATGTGTGTATATGAGTTTATTTAAAATTTTGAATTCTTTTCAGTACGCAAAATTTTTGTTATACAAAATCCCATGAATATTGTTTCTTTTTTTCTGACAACCAGTGGTAAGTTTTTGCATGGAAAATTCAAAATTTGTCTCAGTAGTTTTAAAATTAATTAATGAGAAACTTGTCCAACGAATTTTATTCAAGTCATTCTGGGTAATTAGAGTTTAGAGCCCTTGCTCTTTATTTCCTCTTCATCTACGTGAATTAAAATATACCATAGCTTTGAAACAAAATCTTATATTTGGGTGTCTATGTATTTTAACTTAGTAAGATAGAGAACATTATTCATACTTATGATCATGTTAGTCATTTTGGTAGTAGACTTGAAGCCAATTACCATGTCCCTTTTTCCAATTGCCTATATTTATTGTAAAAATGAGATGTTTCCAATTTGTACAGTTAATCAGTTATCTTTATAATGTATTGGACGATAAGCTTCATCCATGTAGGTCCCTTACAGGCCATTCCCCTCCTTTTAACTTATTCTTTATATATCATATAGTATGTTTTATATGGTCATGCTTTGATTCTATTTCAAGTTCTTTTTCTTTGTATTTTAACTTTACCAGAGAGATAGCTTATCCCCACTACAGTAGATAGCTAATGGTATCCTTTAAGTAAAATTTATTTTAACCAGTTAAACTCCCAGAAAGCAATCACATTTCTTTGAGAAAATTACATTTTACCCTCTAAAAAGCTAACTACAAGATGTTTTGTATATTATTTGTCTAGGCAACAAAGAAATACAATTGTACACATAGAGTTGGATATAGGATTCAGCTAAGATAAATTGGATTTTGGGGATTCTGGAGTAGGGGGATGAAGAAGAAATTTAATCTGTCTTAATTGGTTTCATGAAGGATCCAATGACTCATACTTTTTCAATTTTTTACTGCATATCTTAGTGACAATGATAGACGGCTACTTTACCATAGTGTTCTCTATGTATCAAATGTTGCAGATTTAAATTATTTTATTATGGTAAAGGAAAAGCCACCCACTGTTTTCCATTTGAAAATACTGTTAACTTGAAACTTAATAGTTTTGGCACTCAAGGAATCTGGCTGAAATTCTTACCTTTTCTGTATTTATGTATGTATGTGTTTAAAAACCTAGAAACCAGTTGTTTGATTTTCAGATTTAGTTACTTCTGGTAAAGCCAGTCTCTCAGTGGTCCTTCTTTCCCTAGTTCAGCCTTTCATTGGGGTTTTGTGGTTCACTGTCCCTATGCCCTTCAAACTCAGAGTGACCAGATGTCACAAAATACACTTCATTCATATTCTCCCATGAGATTTGTGGTTTATTATGTATGTATTACGTATTTTGTTGAATGGTACTACCATTGACCGTTTTCTCTATAAATGTGCTGGGAGTCATTCATTATTTTGAGTATTTAATTGGTTTTGTATTATATAAATTTGATCCCCATTTCTTGTTATTTATTTAGTTTCTCTTTTCTCTCATTCTTCTAGATTTTTAAAATAACCTCTGAACTCTCTCTTCATGTCCCTCCAATCTATTCTCTATACTACTGCTAATATAGACTTTCAAAATGCAAGTCTTATTTCATTACTATCCTGCTTGCATTTCATTTGTATTATATTATCTGTAAGGGGGGAAAAAAACCTTGGATTGGCATTCAAGGCTTTCCATGTCCTGGCTATGCATCAATCCTCATCTCCTGCTACTATGGGGCATGTCCTAGACAGTTGTATTTTCTTAAATATGTTGTGTTGTAATTATTTCTTTAAATATAATGTCTCACCTATTAGACCATGAAATTATTGAGAACTTGAATTTTATTACACTTACCCTTGGATCTAGGTGTCACATTCAGTGCCTGACAAGTTCTTATTTTGGTATGTTAAATTTTCTTATTCTTTCAAGTATTTTAACTTGAGAAATATTTTTAAAGATCACTGTAGTTTAGTAGATTATTGGATAAAGGAAAATGAGCAGCAAAATGGGAATCAGAAGTGCTAGTTTATCATTTCAGTACTACTACCTATTAGCCACCTGACTGTGTAAACCCTAGATTCGTTATCTATAGAGTAGGAAGGATGATTCCACCTTCCTACTTCCAGATTGTGTGGGTCATGAGTGATGATATTTATAGAGATACTTTGTGCATGATAAATTTCAATAAAAATAATATATATTATTGCTATTAAAACTAGGTGAAAATACTGAATCTATTTTACCTATTCAGTAAGCACAGTAATATGAATGGCAATGGTTGTTTAAATAAGTATTACTCAAATATATTCCTCTGTAAAAAGAAAGTTTTTGCCTTATGACGCTTTTGAAAACCTTTGTCTATGTTCTTATGTAGGAGGTTTTGTGTATATTTCTGTGTTTACGTGTATGTGGTTATTGCTTACTATGATAGGAAGTGTTATGAATTTCTCCTCTATATTATTTAAGGATTTGATAAAACTATGTTCATTTTATGATTTGCATACATAGAAGAAATTCCAATCATTTTAATAATCCTGTTATTATATCTTCTATAGAAACACATATATTAAGTAGTAAATTAAAGTTATATGGAGAATAAATGTTAGGATCACAATATTGATCATTTACAAATTTCAGTGACAATAAAAGGAGGCGGAAAGAAACTAGAATATTTTTCTTTGTATTATGTACATTTCTAAATATCAAAGATATGAAATAGTTCTCAGATACTCATTTTTTAAAAAATTTTATTTTAAAGAGAGACAGATGGGAAGAGTGTTTGAGACATTGATGGATGTTTTAATCCAGGAAGCAGGTTTCTGAGTCTTGAATATACCTTGCCAATTATCAACAGTAGCTTTGCTTTCACACTCAGATCATTGCTTCAGTGTGAAAAGAGAACCAACAACTGATACTGGTGTTGCTTGCAGACACTGACATGACCCAAGAAGTGTTGTCTGTGGGAAAGTGACAGTGGTACCGCCTGTAACAAGAACGATTAACATCTGTGAGATATGAGTGAAAGTACTTATCAGAATGTTAAACTTTTGAGATCAATTCTGGGGACAGGTAAAGAAGATACTAAGTTATAATAAACACTTTCTATCTTGTCCCACACTACTTTTTATCATTTGCTACTTTTTATGGTTCACTCCCATAAATTCATTTTGTATTTGTTAACAGAAAGCAAGAATAGTTCTTTACATAACACTTTGCAAATGTCAGGCCCATTTAATCTTTCTTTCCATACTAGTTTTCAAAAGCATGTCCTTAATAGTCACATAAACTCTATAGATTTGATAATAATTGATCATAATTTAACTTAGTGGCATTATTATCATTTTAGTCATAATTTCCTAGGGAAATTATAATATTTTTAGAATGATGTAGAGCTGGTCAGTTCTGTCTCCTTTTCTCATCTTACTTTTTTCCTTCTTGAGCCTCAGTTTATAATTTAAGCAGAAAACAAAACAAAGTTTTATATATATATATAAAGAATTCCTTACTGAACTATTATTGAAGTCAACACCATGTCTGAAAGCATTATTGTTGGCTCAGTTGCAAGTTGCTTTTGAGAAAGAAATAAATATTGATATTTCTATTCTTTCACTTATTATTCTGGCTCACCTTTCAGCAGTGCAATTATATTAACATGCTAATGAGCACTCATTATTACCTGGGTCTGCACTAGAGGCTTTATAGGCAATCTCATATTTAATTCTCATAACTGTGCTACAGATGACAGCATTGAGGCCCAGACTGGCTAATTTTCCCATATTCACCCAGCTCATCTGACTGATGAAACAGGAAATCCCATTAAGATATATGTGACTCTAAAACCAGTGCTCGTTTTATTATTAAAGAGAGCTCTGGGTTTTATCTTCTAAAATTCATTTTCTGTATCAGTAATCTGGCTTGCACTTTGTGAGATTTTCACATGGTTTCCTCTTTCATTTTTATCCAAAGAGACTTACTGTAGAGAATGATAAGGCAGATTAGGCAACCAGACAAGAGAAAGAGGTCCAGGATCTCAAACTTAGATTCCAATCATCACTCAACCAATTTTAAACTGTAAGGCCCCCAGCACAACAACACCATTCCAAGTCCTAATTTTCACATACGGAAATTGAAGATAATAAAAAAAAAACAGATCTTGCATGAGAATTCAATGAGATAATATGTAAAATATTGATATAAATATTTAACATGGTGCTTTATACACTGTCATACTTTTTTTTTTAATTTAATTTTATCTTTTTATACAGCAGGTTCTTATTAGTTATCTATTTTATACATATTAGTGTATATATGTCAATCCCTATCTCCCAATTCATCCTACCACCACCCCGCCTGCTACTTTCCCCCCGTTGGTGTCCATACGTTTGTTCTCTACATCTGTGTCTCTGTTTCTGCCTTGCAAGCCAGTTCATCTGTACCATTTTTCTAGATTCCACTTATATGCGTTAATATACGATATCTGTTTTTCTCTTTCTGACTTACTTCACTCTGTATGGACAGTCTCTAGGTCCATCCATGACTCTGCAAATGACCTAATTTCTTTCCTTTTTATGGCTGAGTAATATTCCATTGTATATAGGTACCACATCTTCTTTATCCATTCGTCTGTCTATGGGCATTTAGGTTGCTTCCATGACCTGGCTATTGTAAATAGTGCTGCAATGAACATCGGGGTGCATGTGTCTTTTTTTTTTTTTTAACATCTTTATTGGAGTATAGGGGCAGGACAGGAATAAAGACACAGACGTAGAGAATGGACTTCAGGACACAGGGAGGAGGAAGGGTAAGCTGAGACTAAGTGAAAGAGTGGCACTAACATATATACACTACCAAATGTAAAACGGATAGCTAGTGGGAAACAGCCACACAGCACAGAGAGATCAGCTCGGTGATTTGTGACCATGTGTCTTTTTGAATTATGGTTTTCTCTGGGTATGTGTCCAGTAGTGGGATTGCTGGGTCATATGGTAATTCTATTTTTAGTTTTTTAAAGACCCTCCATACTCTTCTCCATAGTGGCTGTATCAATTTACATTCCCACCAACAGTGCAAGAGGGTTCCCTTTTCTCCACACACTCTCCAGCATTTGTTGTTTGTAGATTTTCTGATGATGCCCATTCTAACTGGTGTGACGTGATACCTCACTGCAGTTTTGATTTGCATTTCTCTAATAATTAGTGATGTTGAGCAGCTTTTCATGTGCCTCTTAGCCATCTGTATGTCTTCCTTGGAGAAATGTCTATTTAGGTCTTCTGCCCATTTTTGATTGGGTTTGTTTTTTTAATATTGAGCTGCATGAGCTCTTTATATATTTTGGAGATTAATCCTTTGTCTGTTGATTCATTTGCAAATATTTTCTCCCATTCTTAGTGTTGTCTTTTCATCTTGTTTATAGTTTCCTTTGCCGTGCAAAAGCTTTTAAGTTTCATTAAGTCCCATTTGTTTATTTTTGTTTTTATTTCCATTACTCTAGGAGGTGGATCAAAAAAGATCTTGCTGTGATTTATGTCAAAGAGTGTTCTTCCTATGTTTTCTTCTAAGAGTTTGATAGTGTCTGGCCTTACATTTAGGTCTTTAATCCATTTTGAGTTTATTTTTGTGTAGGGTGTTAGGGAGTGTTGTAATTTCATTCTTTTACATGTAGCTGTCCAGTTTTCCCAGCACCACTTATTGAAGAGACTGTCTTTTCTCCATTGTATATCCTTGCCTCCTTTGTCATAGATTAATTGACTATAGGTGTGTGGGTTTATCTCTGGGCTTTCTATCCTGTTCCATTAATCTATATTTCTGTTTTTGTGCCAGTACCATATCGTCTTGATTACTATAGCTTTGTAGTATCGTCTGAAGTCAGGGAGTCTGATTCCTCCAGCTCCATTTTTTTCCCTCAAGACTGCTTTGGCTATTCGGGGTCTTTTGTGTCTCCATACAAATTTTAAGATTTTTTGTTCTAGTTCTGTAAAAAATGCCATTGGTAATTTGATAAGGATTGCATTGAATCTGTAGATTGCTTTGGATAGTATATTCATTTTCACAATATTGATTCTTCCAATCCAAGAACATGGTATATCTCTCCATCTGTTTGTGTCATCTTTGATTTCTTTCATCAGTGTCTTATAGTTTTCTGAGTATAGGTCTTTTACCTCCTTAGGTCCATTTATTCCTAGGTATTTTATTCTTTTTGTTGCAATGGTGAATGGGATTATTTCCTTAATTTCTTTCTGGTCTTTCTTGTTAGTGTATAGGAATGCAAGAGACTTCTGTGCATTAATTTTGTATCCTGCAGCTTTACCAAATTCATTGATTAGCTCTAGTAGTTTTCTGGTGGCATCTTTAGGATTATCTATGTATAGTATCATGTCATCTGCAAACAGTGGCAGTTTTACCTCTTCTTTTCCAGTTTGTATTCCTTTTATTTCTTCTCTGATTGCTGTGGCTAGGACCTCCAATACTATGTTGAATAATAGTGGTGAGAGTGGACACCCTTGTCTTGTTCCTGATCTTAGAGGAAATGCTTTCAGTTTTTTACCATTGAGAATGATGTTTGCTGTGGGTTTGTCATATATGGCCTTTATTATGTTGAGGTAGGTTGCCTTTGTGCCCACTTTCTGGAGAGTTTTTATCATAAATGAGTGTTGAAGTTGTCAAAAGCTTTTTCTGCATCTATTGAAACGATCATATGGTTTTTATTCTTCAATTTGTTAATATGGTGTATCACATTGATTGATTTGCATATATTGAAGAATCCTTGCATTCCTGGGATAAAACCCACTTGATCATTGTGTATGATCCTTTTAATGTGTTGTTGGATTCTGTTTGCTAGTATTTTGTTGGGGATTTTTGCATCTATATTCATCAAACACTGTCATACTTAATATGTTTATTACTGTGTGGCATTTAACTTAACATTTGGATTTTTTATTTAAAAATATAATTTTTATGTGCCTGTGAGATTTTTTCCTCCTTGATGACACTTTTTTATGCAGAGATTTCTGAAAGTGGTTGTCATATAAAAGAACCTCTGGGAAAAAATAGAAGCTTACTTCAAATATTGAGACATACATGGCAGGACTGGGGTGACTAGAGGTCCCTGGATAAAAAAGTGTGACTGAATAACTTCTGCCTTTGGTGAATGCAGTAATTTCTGTAGAGAAAGCCATTGCTTTATAGATTATAACATGCAAACCCTTTAAACCTCTAACTTATGTGTATTATAATTTAGCTAAGAGGCACATGCTTTTTACTGTTTTCAACATTTCAGTTAATTTGGTATTGCATGTGCATGGTTTTATGAGGCATTGTAGAGATTTTTTTTTTACTAATATCACAGTATCTTATCTCTTTTTACTTCTGAAGATTTTTTGAATAACGGGGTATAGTCTTTGATCACTAGTGGGATACAGCCAGTCAAGTGTTGGTAATTGTTTAACAACCAATGTTTTAGGATAAAAGAAACACACATACAAAAACACTACTCTTCCAACACACAAAAAAAACAGGACCTTATTTAAATTTTTCTGTTTTAGCATTCTTTCTGCTTTCTACTTGCTCTACTCAAATTCATAGTTTAAGAGCCACCAGGTACTTTCTCAAGTGCAGTTTAACCACACTATTTCTTTGCTTAAAAACATTCAAGGATTTTCTGTCACTTATGGGGTACTTTACCTTATATTTAAGGGTGGCCATGAAGTGCCCTCTGACTGTTTCCCAGACACATATCTAGTCATGCTGTGCCTTGTATTTTATGTTTCCAAAGATCCAAATTACTTCTGTTCCCCCCACGTACATTGTGCTACTTTTATTAGCATTTACTGTTTCTTATTTCTAGAATATCACTTTCTCCTCTCTGAGTCTAAGTAATCTTTACTCACCTACTGAAATTCAGGCTGTTCCTTTGGAAAGCTGATTCTAACCAGTTGCAGTTTGGAATAGCTGTCCCTTCTTCTGTTCACATGATCTGTACACATTCATGATCACTGCATTTGAAATTAAGTCATGAGACTTAAGGATTAAGCCTGTAACTGTTGTATATTAGACAATTAATAGTTACTTAATGGATAAGTAAATGAATAAGTAAAATATGCTAAAGAAAAGTTTTCTGATGTTTGCCACTGGAACAGAATGTCTACATACATTACAAATGTTTCAAATGTTTTTTATAGGGAAATGGGAGTAATATGCTCACCTTTTTTTATATTGTACACTTAAATCTTCCCTTCAGAATTGAAACAAACTAAAGCACTTGCCCAGGACCATAAATTACTTTGGTAAATATCAACACATATGCACTTTCAATAGCTTTAGAAAACCTCCTTAAATATTTACTAATATTTCTCAGGATATTCTTTTTCAGACAGATATATTCAGTTGAGAGGTGAAGACTTTTCCTTTGTTAGAACCATGATTTTAGAACTCAGTTCTTTTACTCTGAATGGTAAATCCCCTAAAGATTCATTTTATACTTTACAATGATTCATGAAACGGAACAGACAACTGCCCATGTTGAACAAATCACTTTTTCCTGGTTAAATAAACATTTTGATAACCTTTGACTAGCAAAACTTTATTCTATTATTGAAGCCAAACACTCCATTCTTATTCACAGGTTTTTGCTTTTCAAAATGTTAGTTGCTGACCTTAGAAATAATAAGCCAATAGGCAATAATTTAGTCAATAGAAAGGACCATTTAATGAAAAGTTATGAGGACACTTGAGGACAGAACATTTTTTTTAAAGATTATTTTTCCAATGGGTTTCTTAAGCAATTCTCTAGATTCAGTACTCATGTCAGTGAACTATTTTTGCAACAACCCAATTTAAAATCTACAGCAGTACTTTCAATGTCTACTGATGATCTAATTCACTTTCAATCAACAGATAACATGAGATTTTAATAAAGAAATATTTATTATAATCATAAAAATTGTATATCAGAAAAAATACCCTTAAGCTAGTTTTTATTTCTTTGTGTTATCTGAAATTGTATGCCATAACTCTGACATATGGGGTTATCACATCAAATAAAAGCATAAACCATTTTCACTTTTTCAGTTTAATTGGAAAAAAGCTTATTTCAAAAAGAAATGTGGCTGAATGCTTATTTATTTATTTTTTTAAAAAATTTATTTATTTATTTATTTATTTTTGGCTGTGTTGGGTCTTCGTTTCTGTGCAAGGGCTTTCTCTAGTTGCGGCGAGTGGGGGCCACTCTTCATCGCAGTGCGCGGGCCTCTCACTGTCGCGGCCTTTCTTGTTGCGGAGCACAGGCTCCAGACGCGCAGGCTCAGTAGTTGTGGCTCACGGGCCCAGTTGCTCCGCGGCACGTGGGATCTTCCCAGACCAGGGCTCGAACCCGTGTCCCCTGCATTGGCAGGCAGATTCTCAACCACTGCGCCACCAGGGAAGCCCTGAATGCTTATTAAATGGCTTTAAAAATACGTTATTATCTTCCAGGATTTTTTAAGTAGGTCTCTGGAATGTCACGTTTAGGATTTATTTATTTTATGTGGTTGAATAACTAGGAAGATTGTGCATTGGATTTATCAATGCTTAGTAATTATTTATGGTACAGAATGTTTCTTTCATTCTTGTGTGAATACTAGAACATTTTCTTCTGTTATTAAGGATCTTTATGCATTTTTTCTTTATGGTCTCAAATTATTATAAAAGTATTCATAATTTCTTATGTTAAATGTAACTCATCTAGGAAAATAATAATTAATTACAATTTTAAGTTACAAAAGCAACATTAACATCATGCAAAATAATTATTAATAGAAATAAAACAACAATTTATAAAAAATAAACAAGGAAAGGCAATTTAATATTGTTCCTGAAGCTGTAGTGGAAGATAGCTAAGACATTGACAAGTTATTCTTTACTTACTGCTGATCCAGGGAAATTAGGAAACTGGTTTTGATTTATTTTTCTTGTATTAATGAGCAAAAGTTCTCATTAATGAGCACAATTTAAATTCAACAAATATATCAAGCTCATAATGTTTCCAGATATTTGTTTTTCAAAGAATACAAACATGAGCAAGGCATGATCCTTCCCTTTAATATAGTAGAAGAGAAAGAGCATATTCCTATAGTCATATAAAACTAAAGACAGTACACACACTTGATGAAACATACATGCACACACATACACACATTGATACACACACACAGAATAGTCCCAATTCAGGGAATTAAAAATGAAGAAGGAATCATGAGGTGGATTTGAAAGAAGTACGGTTTGTAGAAGCAGTGATGGTTGTACAAGAGAGGCAGAAGGAAACGAAATAGCTTAGGCCCTAAGGTGGGAAAACATAGACCATATCCAGTAAAAAGCAAGTTTCTCAATATGACTGATGCATATAATAACTCAATTTTCTGGGTAAGGTCATGTAAAAAGGCTGATTTAGATATGAAAACAGCAAGCCATGATTGCCATGGTGAGTCATCTGCACATTATCTGTAGCCAAGGGGGTATACATAAAGCTTTTTGAGGTCTGACTTAATGAAATTTACCCTCTCTAGTAATGGTATATAGGCTGAATTCTAACAGCGATCAAATAGATATACACTGTTGGCAGAATATTGTTGTCTACATGGTGGCAGGCATATCCATCACTGTGTTTATTATATGCTCCATAGAAGTACAGGAAGAAATAGTAGAATGTTTTTATTTAAATTTTTATCTAAATCATGAAAGCATTTAGTTTTCACAACTTAATATATAGCTTGTTATTGGAACTCTAGCTCATTTCATAAAGTATATAGTCTCAGGGAGGCAGAGGCTTTGTCACTTTGCTGTCACTGTGGCATATACTTTCAGCTGATTTAACATACTATAGTTGTGAACCAACATATCCTAAACATGATTGCTACTATAATAAAACACATTTTAATTGTAAAATGTTATTATATTTTCTTTTTTTTTAAATCCGGGTTTTTGTTTTGTTTTGTTTTGTTTTGTTTGTTTTTTTGGCTATGTTGGGTCTTCGTTTCTGTGCGAGGGCTTTCTCTAGTTGCAGCAAACAGGGGCAACTCTTCATCGCGGTGCGCGGGCCTCTCACTATCGTGGCCTCTCTCGTTGTGGAGCACAGGCTCCAGACGCGCAGGCTCAGCAGTTGTGGCTCACGGGCCCAGCCGCTCCGCGGCATGTGGGATCTTCCCACACCAGGGCTCGAACCCGTGTCCCCTGCATTAGCAGGCAGACTCTCAACCACAGCGCCACCAGGGAAGCCCCTATTATATCTTCTATTGAGATAGATTATCATGAAAATCTTTGTACAGACTAACATAGTTACTGTTATGTAGTCCCAAAGAATAGTCAAAGTTAAAGATGAATTATACATTTTTCTCTTACAAAAAAAATTATTGCTCTGAATTTGTTGACATTTTACTGAATGATAAGTGATTGTCAGTAATAACCTATTGATGAAGTGTTTGTAAATTGAAAATAAATATAAAAGTTCTTTCAACATAAAGGTGACCTTTTTACAATAAATGATAGAGTTAATGCTTTTCAAAAGAAATTTGTGCCATGAACAGTGTCATTTTGAAAACAGGTGTCTGGAATTGTAACAGTTACCATATGACTTTATCGTCATAGTAAGATTAGTAACATCTTTAAAATCTTATGTAATGCACGTAAAAACAGAAAAAAGATAATTGGAAATAAGATTTTCTTATTTCTTTAAAAATCTTCTAAATGAAGAGATTCAAGAGAGGTTTCTACCAATTTACTAACAATTTCAAAAACATTCCCATTAGTTTCTGAATATTTATTAGCAACCTTTCAGTAAAAACCCATGAGCAGTTCGTTGTTTGGGTTAAACATGCTAATCAGCATAAAGTCATCACAGCCACTGATGGTTTTCTTCCTTTTAGATCTGTACATCTTTCATGGTATAGTTTTCAGGTATGATGGTCATTAAAACACAGTTGTGAAATATATTTGTATGGAGCAAGGCTTATAAATAGTTATACCACAAATTTCTAAATAAAAATGTTCAAAAATAGAGATGCATAATTAATCCTTTCATTAAAATATTATCAATATTAGATTTTAATGAGGCCTAAAACCTTGTTTAATAATTAAAATGTTATGATCCTTTAAAATCTCTATCTGGTCTACATGATTATAATGAATAAGATATTTACAATGGCATGAAATTTAATGACTAAATACATATTAATATTTGAAGAGGCAACAAGTCTAGCTCAGTAGTTTCTATATCTTTATAGCAATGGACTCTTTCCTTCAAATAAAATCTTTGTGAAAATCCAATCACGTACATTAATAAAAACAAAATTATTATGATCCAGATAAATTTGCTGTGGGCTTTGGATTATATGTGAGAAATCCCAATCACTTAGCATCCTCTTGCTTGACTCTTCTCAACATGTGGAAAGCTCTGGACTCTGGTAGCACAGTTTGAAAAGCATTCATTTAAATGACAAAGATTGTTTTCAATTGGGTAATGGCATATGTATATATATATATATATATATGTGTGTGTGTGTGTGTGTGTGTATATATATATATATATATATATATATATATATGGCACATTCTACCAGTTGCCTTCTTTTGCCTTCCACACCTAGAACTGCATTTTTACTCCTGTTTATTCTAACAATTCAGTCATCTTCTTCTGAACAATATCCTAACAGCATATAGTCCATAAAAGCTTGATTTTTGACCCTCACTAGTATTCCTAAATTTGACTTTAATCAAAGCTGTCATTCTTAAAATGGAAACTCATATATAGAGATTATGGGGACAAATTCAGGCATGCTGCATTTTATTTCCTGACCTCCCTTCATTTGAAAGATATTTCTGGAAATCCTCCAGCATATAGGTCCCCTTGATGTAAAAAACAGTGAATATAGGACAAATGCTGGTTGGACTGGTCTCAGAAGCTTGCTCTACCCTTGGACTCTACAGTTATCCATCCATGGGAAATATTGAGAATAAACTGTATCCCAGCAAGTGTCTTTCTGTTAGAAGACACCTATTTTAACAATTATCCTTCCTGGGCTTGATGTTGGTGCTGACAGATAATGATTGACAGGGAGTGATTTTAACCTTTTCCTGAGACTATTTCAAATCTGACATAGAGAAAATTCAGTAGTTGGTCCAGGCTCCTGAGCTAATGTTCAGATGGGGAGATATATAGCTTGTACTCTGCTATTATCTATCTTTATAATTTAATCCTTTGTGCATAGTTAACAAACTATAAAGGCATTTTAAAAATCATTATTTTATATAGAACCTTGAGATATATTTTCCTGACATATATTCAAGTCACAGTTACTGTTATTTAAACTGCAATAAGTACTGTTAATTTTCTTATATTCAAAAAAACCTATAATTCTACTTAATAGCAGGTATTAAATCAGAACACAAATAATTCAAACAGAAAACACATGTAGATGGTGAACATATCCGTAAATTATTGATAATTTTATTACACTATCTTTACCTATATCCCTTTTAAAGTTAGTGGACACAATTTTTTAAAAAAATTTTTATTGGGGTATAATTGCTTCACAATGTTGTGTTAGTTTCTGCTTTATAACAAAGTGAATAAGCTATACATATACATATATCCCCATATCTCCTCCCTCTTACATCTCCCTCCCATCCTCCCTATCCCACCCCTCTAGGTGGTCACAGAACACCGAGCTGATCTCCCTGTGCTATGCAGCTGCTTCCCACTAGCTATCTATTTTACATTTGGTAGTGTATATATGTCCATGCCACTCTCTCACTTCGTTCCACCTTACCTTTCCCCCTCCCCGTGTCATCAAGTCCATTCTCTGCGTCTACGTCTTTATTCCTGTCCTGCCCCTAGGTTCTTCAAAACCTTTTTTTTTTTTTTTTTTTTAAGATCCCATATATATGTGTTAGCATACGGTATTTGTTTTTCTCTCTCTGACTTACTTCACTCTGTATGACAGACTCTAGGCCCATCCACCTCACTACAAATAACTCAGTTTCATTTCTTTTTATGGCTAATATTCCATTGTATATATGTGCCACATCTTCTTTATCCATTCATCTGTCGATGGACACTTAGGTTGCTTCCATGTCCTGGTTACTGTAAACAGAGCTGCAGTGAATATTGTGGTACATGACTCTTTTTGAATTATGGTTTTCTCAGGGTATATGCCCAGTAGTGGGATTGCTGGGTCATATGGTAGTTCTGTTTTGTAGTAAGAAATGTCTAATGCATCTTCTCTTACCTAAAGAATTACATGGCCTTATCTCTCCACCCACAGGGGCGGTTATGTGGCTCAGGTTGGCTAACCAGGCCCCTTTTTCCATGCTACAATGTTGTTATAGGCACTGTCCTATGACAGTCCTATAAAGTCTGTCCACTCAGGTTATTCCATGGACATCTGAGCAAGTGAAAGAGAGAGTGAAAACAAGAGAGAGAGAACATAGTTTGAACCCTGTGTCTAGCCTCTCTTGGAAACTAACTGGATTTTTTTAAGTAGCCAGTATATTTACCCACTCTTCTTAGTCTTCTCTATCACTCTGACAATTTATTGTATATTGTTTCATTTTTTATTTCAATTTTTTTTCTTAAGCTATATTGTTTCATTTTAATTGAAAGATATCTGACCAGTTAATCATGTACACAAATCCATACATAAATATCGTGACAGATTAAAAATGGCCACAAATTCTTTGACATCCCTCCCTTTGAAAGATGGAGACTATATCCCATCCCCTTGAATCTAGGCTTGGAGCATGACAGAACTAATGCTTGCCAGTTTGGGACCTAGCCTTTAAGAGACTTGGCAGTAAAAAAAAAAAAAAAAAAAAAGAGACTTGGCAGTTTCCACTTCCTTTTTCTTGGAACACTGACCTTCATTGGAGAAGTCAGACCATTCTGTGTGCAAGCAATGTGAAAGCTCAAGGTAGTCACATCGAGAGGCCTTGGGGGAAGTAAGGAGAGAGACAGAGGCAGAGTCTGTCTGGACAGAGAAGCTCCACCAGCTCTAGGTGTTCCAGCCCCAGCCATTCAAATCAGCCCAGCAGAGACAGAAGATGTTGAGAAGTTGAGATAAGCCCCTTGACCCCACCCAGATTCTTGACCCACATAATATGAAATAAAATAATGATAAATTGTTGTTTTAAGCCACTTGATTTTGAGTAGTTTAACAAAATGGAAAAAATTGGTGAACTAAGTATCAAAGATGTTTTTCTTGATTATATTCTTATTTTCCAAGTTTTCTGTCCTTAGAAGATATTATTTCTGCAAACAAACAGAAAAGCCAACTGGTACATATTAATAATAAATCACTAATTAGTTTTTGGTTGGCTTTATTACTGTTCTAAGTACTATAACTGAGAATACAACCCCATTGTTGGCTGCGTCTGGTATAGACAAATTCTATCACCCCACCTCTTTTATTACACTGCCAGAGAATACCCAGACTCTACACTTTTCTCTTTCATCTTCATATATTTACAAAATGTTACCATCTTTTTGCATAGTTTGTATACCATTTAAAACTTTTGCAGTATACTGTGATCATTTACTTGCCAATAAATATTTTCATATAAGCGATTTAGATATCTTCATATTTCATTATTTTGCTTAAAATCTGCTATTATTTAATATTTACTCTTTATAAATGTGGTTACTATTACTTTCCCTTATGTTTTCAAAATGTCTACTGTAGGTTTAATCTCATGCCCATGTTCAAGGCAAGAAGAAGATAAAAAACAGCAACACCTGCCTTTGTCACTTTTTAACAAAATCTTAGATACCTTACAGTTTTTCACCATTGAGTATGATGCTTGCTGTGTCTAATAAGAAACCGTTTTTGCTTTAAACAGAATTTTCTTATGATTACAGATATACTTTGGAATAATTACTTTGACAGTCGTAAGTAATTTGGATTAGAAAGTTTAGAGAAGGCTCTTAAAAAATACTGAGTGCCTGCTAACACAACATCCATTTTGCAGCCCATGAATCAAGGAGTAATTTTGACTTTCAAGTCTTACTATTTTGAGAAATATATTCTGTATGGCTATAACTGGCATCAGTAGTGATTCCTCTAGTGGGTGTGGGTGAATATTTGAAAACCTTCTGGAAAGGATTTACCATTTTAGGTGCCATTCAGCACATTCATAATTCATGGGAAGAGATCAAATATCAACATCAGCAGGAGTTTGGAAGAAGTTGACTTTAGCTCTTATAGAGGGGTTCAAGACTTCAGTGGAGGAAGTAACTGCAGGTGTGGTGAAAATAACAAGAAAACTAGAATTAGAAGTGGAGACTGAAGGTGTGACAGGAGTGCTGCAGTCTCATGATAAAACTTTAACGGATGAGAAATTGCTTCTCATGGATAAGGAAATAAAGTGTATTCTTGGGATGGAATCTACTCTTGGTGAAGATGCTGTGAAGATTGTTGAAATGACAACAAAAGAGTTAAAGTATTACATAAACCTAGTTGATAAAGCAGCAGCAGGGTTTGAGAGAATTGACTCCAATTTTGAAAGAAGTTCTACTGTATGTAAAATACTATCAAATAGCTTTGCATGTTACAGAGAAATCCTTCATGAAAGGAAGAGTTAATCAATGTGGCAAACTTCATTGTTCTCTTATTTTAGGAAATTGCCACAGTCACCCCAACCTTCAGCAACTAGCAGCCATCAACATTGAGGCAGGACCCTCCACCAGCAAAAAGATTACAACTTGCTGGAGGCTCAGAGGATGATTAGCAATTTTTAGCAATAAAGCATTTTTAAACTAAGGTATGAACATTATTTTTAGACATAATGCTGTTGCACACTTAATAGACTACAATATAATATAAACATAAATTTTATATGCCCTGGGAAAAGAAAAAATTCATGTGACTCACTTTATCACAATATTGGCTTTATTGCAGTGGTCTGGAAATAAACCTGCACTCTTTCCCAGGTATGCCTGTACTTTCTGTTTATTTACTGTGAGTTTTTGAAATTGATGTATATAATGTAATTATAACATTTTTACTTCATTCTTAAGAACTTGGATGCTTTCAGTGGGGCACTTTACCCTTCAAATTGCTAGATGCTATGTACTATTGCTTAATGTTTCTGGCTCTCATCCCACATGCTTATCTCAGTTTAGAAATTGCCTACATTTGGAGTAGAAGTAATTTTTCTTTTCTTCAGTTGTTAAAAAAAGAGCTAAGCTTCAAATATTAACCAAGATTATATTTCTCATCATGCTAAACTTTAATAGACTTTTTGTCCCAAATATAAAGTACAGAAAAAAAAAATCATGTGAAACCCTGAGGTTTGTAGTCTTAGGAAAAATGTTTGACATGAATTACGGCTGCAGCAATTATTATCAGAGAAAAACTGATCAAAATTTTAAAAAGAGGAAACAACTTTTTTTCCCTATTTTTTCTTTTTAACTTCACTTCTATTTGGAGTCCTGTCTATTGCATGCCTCACTCTTTTCATTTACATTACATGTTAAACATTTTTGAGCAACTATAAGTCAAGCACTGGGAATACAATGGTGAACAAGATAGAAATAATCCTTGTGGTAAGAAAACTTGTAGTCTAGTTAGGGATACTGGAAGTTAAGGGTCTTATATCATTGTTCTCAGTGGTCTGAAGAAGTGTTGTATCTAATTATAAATCAAGGTTTTTAATAGAGGTATGGCTAACCTCTACCACAAGCCAATGTTAATAATGCTGTGCTTAGCTCAAAATATTTCTGAAAATTTAAGAACTGTCTCTGGAGCACTGATATGAGCCAGCTTCAGCACACTACTGTATAGTAGCCTGATAGGAGTGGATTGAGGTATGAGTAGAGATGAGGGACTAGATAAAATAAAGATTAGACAACAGATTCCAGAAGGTTGGCTGTAAAGGAAATCAAAATTATATTAGGTGTGGACCTGTGCATGTACACATGACAGGTGTGCAGGCATCGGTGCATCCTTATATGCATACATGTTTTAAGAAGAAAAAAATTATTGAGCATATATATGTAATGAACCAGTGGAGAGAGAGTTTAAAGAAAAAGAATTAATGACTACGTTACATTACTAGCTCACTATTGGTTCTCATCTGGATGAAATCATTTCACTCATGTCATGTGTCAATGACAAACTGCTAATAGTTCATACCTCATTTGTTGTTATTATTGGTATTAGATATAAAATGAGATATTAAATGTAATGCACTTAAAACATACTACTGAGAAAATGATTTGAAGGTTGAAATATAGCTAATTAGGCAATGTGTAGATTAATTTTGATCATATATCTATACACTTAGAGGGAATTATTAACATTATTTAATCCCTTCTTCTCTCATCTTCCCTTCAATTCAAAAATAATGAGTGGTTTGATTTATAGTTAGCTTATTCATTCAAATATGTAATTATTTGTTTCTTAACTCATAAAATATTCTGTACTTCATAGAAGTTTGGGGCTGACAGATCTAAAACAAAATATGAGACAAACATATTACTGAATTAACATTGATTATAGCTAATGAATTATTCTTCTGTTCTTGGACATATTTCCTGTAATTTTCTCTCATTCCACCAAGAGCTCTCTCACTTCAGTAGCTCAGGCTGTTGGGAAGTATTAATCATCATTTGGCATTAATATTTTTAGGTTACTTCGTGAAAAAAAGGAAACAAATAATATACCTAATAAATAGGACTGATATTTTGTAGATAAGAGTAAAGAAAACAGAAGAAATAATTCACTGATTTGCTTGGAATGAGGAAAGTTTTACGTTTTCCCACATAACTCAATTATGCTATTTGACTCACACCATCAAAGAGGCTTATCTCCACCTACTGACCTTGTTTAAAGAGACTTATATCTGAGCCAAGGTACACAAGGCATCCTAATATACAGTAAATATATATCTAAATATACGCTGCATCTAAATATAATTCTATAATCTGGCTATAGTAATTTTATTAGAAACTTTAAATAGAGTCTTTAAAATTAATTTTTTTCTAAGAACTATTTGACCAATAAATTCAACTAGTCATATGAAGGCAGCATGGTAGAGTGGGTTAAAAATACAGACTTTTGGGCTTCCCTGGTGGCGCAGTGGTTAAGAATCCTCCTGCTAATGCAGGGGACACGGGTTCCAGCCCTGGTCTGAGAAGATCCCCCATGCTGCGGAACAACTAAGTCCATGTGCCACAACTACTGAGCCCGTGTGCCACAACTACTGAAGCCCGCGCACATAGAGCCCATGCTCTGCAACAAGAGAAGCCACCGCAACAAGAAGCCCAGTCACCGCAAGGAAGAGGAGCCCCCGCTCACCTCAACTAGAGAAAGCCCACGTGCAGCAATGAAGACCCAACACAGCCAAAAATAAATAAATTAAATAAATAAATTTATTAAAAAACACAGACTTTTGCATTTATATATATGAGTTTAAAACTCTGCTTTATGATTTAGTGCCTGGATGAACTTCAGAAAATTTCTTAATCATGTGCTTCAGTTTCCTCATCTGTAAAATAGACATAATAATAGTACTTATCTCATGGAAAAATGTGAAATTTATGTGAGTTAATACTTATAAAGCACTTGGAACTGTACCTGAGGCATATTAGTGATGATGTGGTTGTTGTTATTATGATTACCATCATCATCATCTTTCTCTCCTATACCCAGTTCTGTTCTGACTTATCTTTTCTGTTAGTGGTATGAAAAAAGCACTCAAAATACAAAATCATTTTTTATTTCATTTTTTACTCTCAGTCAAGTAATTGCCTATTGTTGGTTTTTCCTCTTTGAAATCTCCATTGGTATATAATTTATATTTCCATTATCATCAATGTAGTTCAGAACCTTATTGTTTTTCACTAATATCATTACATGAGCCTTTTAATTGAACTTCTGCCTACCTTTCTTCACTCAGCATTTTTTAAGTGCCTTCTCTAAACTTTCTAATACAAATTACTTGCCACTGTCAAAGTAATTATTCCAGAGTGTATCTGTAATCATAAGAAAATCCTGTTTAAAGCAAAAACGGTTTCTTATTAGACACAGAATAAAATAATAAATAACTTGGAAAGCATGAATGTCCCCCCCAGGAGCTTACCTCAATGTCCTTTCTAGATTTGCTTAAATAAAGTATGCTTAAAATAGAACCCAAGTGGTCTATTTTAAAAATTTTAGGCTATTATGTATGTCTGTATATGTGCATTTT
Organism: Balaenoptera borealis; assembly: GCF_965194805.1. Lineage (NCBI taxonomy): Eukaryota > Metazoa > Chordata > Mammalia > Artiodactyla > Balaenopteridae > Balaenoptera > Balaenoptera borealis. The sequence continues at coordinate 68,631,284 of NC_138861.1, read as the reverse complement.
CTGTTTTGATAGAGAGGGGGACTGTGGTTTTAAATACTGTCAAAGGGCTCAGCAAATACATACATACATATCTGTCTATATCTCCATCCAGAAAGACAGAGGCAAAAATGGCAAAATATTAACAATTAATGAATTGACATACTAATATTATTTTTATAATTATATGCTTTCCTTCTGAAAATTTTCATAAAAATCAAAGGAAATGGAGAGCAAATGGACAAAATGAATTTCTAAATATTATTAAATTACAGTTATATTTATTTCTTATTTAGGGTTTTAAATGGGAGAAAAATAATCCCTTCACTCTTAATAATCTTTTTACCATAAAATAAATTAAATTGGTCTGCTTGTGACCATGGTGGAGTAACTGGTACCAGAAATGCCCTTCTTATGCAACTATAAAGCTAGGCAAAAAATGAGTCAACTGTTTTTAGACATTAGCAAATAGGCAGTAAAAACTGTATTCTTGAGGAGACAGCTGGATGCTAGACTCTACTCTCTCATCGGAGGCACATTCTAGACCAGAGTACATGAAGATAAAATAAGAGCAGGGTATGGTAGTGTTCTGAGATGAGGAGGCAGAGATGGATGTTACAGACTGTTAAAATGGTTGGAACTTGTGGGACAGTGTACTGTAGAGAAGGGAACTCTGAAGCAGAAAACCCCATATGCTGTGTGAGGTACACTGCAATTTTTTTGGCAGAAGTTTGGAATATATAAGCACAGAATTGGCAAGGCTTAGCACAGAGCAGTTACTACAAAGCTGAGAGGTAAGTGGAGACACACAAATTTGCACAATGTTGAGAAATGTTGCATTTCTCACCAAGCCACTGTAGAGTGATCTTATTGTGTATTCCAGGTGTTTAGCTGAGATTCCAGAAAGACCATACTTTAAGAGAAAGAAAATAAATTAAAAAAGAAAAGAAACCTGGAAAGATTGAAAGAATCTACCAGAAATATAACTGGTTACTCAAAAATAATTCAGTATCCTTTAAAGGGAGGTCATATAATCCAGGCTCCACCCAATGTGTCACACAATGTCCAGCATGTAGTTACAAATTATTATACATGTAAAGAAGCAGGAAAAGACCCTTAATCAAGATCCCAGTATGGCCTGCCTGTTAGAATTGGCATACAAAGACTTTAAACATCCATTAATGAGGTAACGTATAGGGAATGAGAGCAGAGAAATGGAACTGTTAAAAAGAACAGAAGTTCTAGAGTGAAATGTTACATTATCTGAAATTTTTAAAAAATCAATTGATGAGCTTAACCAAATATTTGAGACTATATAGAGAAAAAAATTTGTGAACTTAGACACAGATTAACATAAATTATCGCACTGAAGAACAGAAAAAAAAATGTGAACAGCACCTTAATAACCCATAGAACAATATCAGGCATTCTTACATATGCACAATTAGAGTTCCAGAAAGAGAGCAGATATTATGGGGCAGGAAAAAAAAAAAAAACTAGAACAAAATGATGCCTTTAAATTTCCCAAAGGTGGTGAAAAATAAAATATCACAGATCCAAGAAGTATAATACCAAGTTAAAAAAATACAAAGAAAATCACAACAGTGTACGTTATAGTTATATTGTTATAAACCACAAAGAGAAAAAAATTTTAAATCAGAAAAAAAAATTACACAAATGGGAATATGATTTATTCACTAGCTAATTTCTCATCAGAAATGATGAAGCTCAAAAGACCATACAATGACATCGTCAAAGTACTGAAACAAAAAAACACTGTCATGATAGATTCCATATTCCATAAATTTATCCTTCAAAATTGAGAATAAAATAAATATATTTTCAGAAAAATTAAATGTGAGGAAATTTGTTAGCAACTGACCTGTACGATAAGAAATGATTAAGGAAATTCTTCAGTCTAAAGGTAAATGATAACAAATAAAAAACAGATTTTCAAGAAAAATGAAAAGCATCAGAAAGTTTACTCTGTGAACAATATTTTTTTTAAAAAGCACAAAATGACCTTTACTTTTTATCTCTTATTTCTGTAAGAGACAAAGAATAAATTATATTAATGTATTCATAAAATAGGTAGAAATAAAATATATGACTCCATTAGAAAAAAAGGAAAGGCTGAAAATGAAATTATACTGTTGTGTACCTATTACATGAAGTCATAATGGTCAATCTAAATAGAATAAACCTATTAAAATAAAAAAACAAAGAGCAAAAGCTAAAAGTTAATTTAAAAAATTTGAAAATGAAAAATGATGAAAAACAAAAGAATTCACAGATAAGTTGAAAGCAAAGGGCTGGATAAAAAAATACTATAGGACAGCTAATATGTATTATATTATAGTTAAAGTAGACATAGGGAGTGTTATCAAAGTTAAAGATGGACAATTCATATGATAAAAAGGGAAGTTCTGATAGTTTTATGGATGTTTGTCCCTAACATTAGAATGCCAATGTACATGAAACATAAATTAACAGCACTGAAAGGAGAATAAATTCATAACAGTAGTTGATTTAAACAGAGCTCTCTCAGTAACTGACAAAACAAGTGGACAAAAGATCAGTAAGGAATTTCTGTTTCCCTTCAGTTCCCCATTGCTTAAAAAAGATTCATTTGTTTTTCTCTTGCCTTCTCTTCCTCTCTTTTTTCTTCTCTTGAGATACCAGTGCTAGCAACATCTGTGGAGGAGTACTATAAAGTTGGCTGTTGGAAATGACAGGACTGACAGGGCCTGGCGGAAGATGGCAGTCAAGGCTGACAAGACCAGCAAAGTCAGCAAAGCCTGTTTAGGTGTTCTGAGGCCAAGGAGGGGATTGGTAGTTTTGTGTGACTGCATATATTGTGTATATGGGTATGTGTCTGTAACCAAGTCAGAAAATATAACGAGGATAATGGGAACCATATTTTTTTACTTTCAGAGAAGATACCAATAAGGAAAATACAAGAATAAATGAACACTGTAGTGTTGGCTTAGAATTGGAGCTATAAATGAGAAATATTGTTTTTACTATACATATAAATGTATAGATATAAATATACATACATACATACATACATATATTTTCTAATTCTCTCTGTTGAGAGGATCTAATAGCAAGGAGCACAACTAGTACTTAGATTTTAGTTTCTATATACCATTCTCCACTAAATGGAAACTGAGATACCAGGAGAAATAGCTGATCCCAGACTGGGACAGGAAGAGAAAACAGGCTTGGGATATCTTGCTGTGCCCCAAAATAAGGAAGTACTCAGTGTTTATTCTAGGAAATCATTGCTTACTTCAAAGTTGTAAAGATCTTCTCCTTTGTTTTCTTTTAGAAGCTTAACAGCTTTAGGTTTTATTCACAGATCTAATACATAAATTAATTTTGGTGAAACCTGTGAGGTGGAAGTCAAGGAGTTGTTTTTGTTTTGGATATCCAAATTGATATCCACTTGTTTCAGCAGATTTTTTTCTTGAAAAATTGTCATTTCATCATAAAGTCACCTCAGTTCCTTTGGGCTCTGTTCTGTTCCATGGATATATTTGTTTATTCTTATGCCAATAGGCTACTCTTATTATTACTGCAACTTTAGATTAGGTACTATAACTTCACCACATTTTATTCTTTTGTTTTCAAAGAAAAAGATTCCTGTCCAGAATCCAGTAACATTTTATTTTATTTGCATTTCATTATGATATCTTTTAGTTTCCTTCAGTAGGAAACATTTTCTCACATGATTCTTTTCTTGTGTAACCATGAAATCCTTAAAGACCACAGACTAATTATTTTGTAGAATACCCTTCAATTCGATTTTGTCTAATATTTCTTCATGATTGTGTTGGGAATATTCACTTTTAGCAGGAATGCTACAGAAAGTATGTTGTGTTCTTCAGTGTATATCATCTTTGGAGCATCCAATATCAACGTGTCCTATTATTACTGGTGATACTAGATCACTTGATTAAGGTGTAATCTACCAGATTTCTCCATTGTAAAGTTATAATGTTTTCATTTTTAGTAAATGTCTTTTGTGGAGTGATATTTTGAGAATATGTAAAAATCCTATCCCTCAGTAAACATTCTTTCTTTTTATTAACATCCATTGACATTTTTTATTTCAATAAATTATTAGTCTCATGGTGACTAAATGATGATTTTTCTAATTCCCTCCTTCTACATTTTTTAGTTAGTGTTTTACTGTAAGAAGGAAATTTCTCATCTCCCCGATTTAATTATTTATTTATATCAGTATGGATTTCAGGATTCCTATTTTTTTAAATAAACTATCATTTATTCCTCTCATAGCTTTACTGTACAATTTACCCCAGATTTGGCCAGTGGGAGCCCTTCCAAAAATGTTACTATATTGTTTGAACCTCTTTTCTTGTGTATTGCTGATGGCATGGTGAAATGGTACAACTACTTTGGAAATTGGCAATTTCAATACTACCTGTTCATCTAAGAGATATCAATTCATACACCCACAAAAAGACTTGTACAAGATTGATCATATTAACTTTGTTAATAAAAGTAGCAAAATAATGACATACGCTACAACAGACAAAATTCAAAAAAACAGTATATTGAGAAAAGCCAACCACAGAAATGCAGTCTGATTCCATGTAAATTTATATTTAGAAGAAGCAACCAACTGTGGTCATGTAAATTAGGTTAGTGGTTGTCTGATGTATGTGTGGGTGGGAGGGGTGGAGACTGACCATAAAGAAGAATATGGGAACTTCCTGGGAAGTTAGAAATATTTTATATTTTGATTGCTGTGGTGCTTACAAGATTTTGTCAGATCTCCTTGAACTTAAAAAAAGTGTATCTAAACCTAAATATGGGTATCTTATTGCATAAAAATTAGAACTCAATAAAATTGATAAAATTGAAAAAACTTGAAAATATACTGGTAATATAATATATAAAATATACTATAAAATACCACTTTATTTCTGGTAAAAGTGGGACTATTTTAAATCTTTAAGTTCTAGTTTGATTATTGTTGTGAAAGAGGTTGTTTGTTAATTGAACCAATGTGTTTAAATGAATCATCTACTACTATGATTAGTAGCTAATTTCTCTTAAAGGAGACATAATTTGGTCTTGAAAAAATTACCTTTTTTTTTCTTATAGCTGAATGTAGATATTCATTCTACCTTTGGTTATTTAACATTAACTGAGCACAAAATAGTTCTGAGCACTTTCCTGGGAGCTGGGAATAAAATAATAAAGCTGAATATGTTTGCTGTCTTATGAAACTCACACTCCAGTGACTGAAGAGAGATAATATTTAAGTAATAACAGAAATATGTGCAACATTTCACCATAATAAGAACTGTGACAGAGTGGTAAATGGTGCCAATGGTAACAAAATTTGACCCAACCAGGATGGAAAAAGGTTATGAGGATCTCAAATTTGAGCTGAGACCTTAAAGATATAAGAATTAACCAAGAATTAAAGGGAGAAAATAGCATTCCACACAGAGGGACCTATAAGAGATGATAGTGGGGGTGACCATGATTTATATGAGTGAATTAAACACAGGTTGTAAAGAGAAAAGCATAAACGGGATGTGGTGCCAGGGAAATTTGGAGAGGTAAATAGTGATGGTTTTAGAGGTCACATTAAGGGTTTTCTCTTTATATTAAGAGATACAGCGAAAGAAATATTCAAGCATTTTCAACAAAGATCCAAAGAATGTGTGTCACATGAAAATATCTGTATTTTAGCAAATCACAGACACTGCCTTGAGAACTATTTGGAAGAGAATATGTGAATAAACATAAAATGTTTAGTAATCTACTTGAGTAACCTAATTGAGAAGTGATGTAAGATAGACTAAGGTAGTGGTGGTGGAGATAGAGCAAATGGAGGAATTGCACACATTTTTCAGGAGGCATTCAACAATACTTGGTAATGGATTAGATGTTTGGATTTAATTGTGTGAGTGTAGAGGTATGTATGTTGGGCTCAGGTAAGGGAAATTGAAGGTATAACTCCCTGACTCCAATAGTTTAATCATGTGGATGACAAATCCATTTAATGACCTGAAGGTCATTGAAGATGGCCAGTAACTTTTCTTTTTTGTGTATGTTGGTATGCTGGACTAGGAAAAAATAATGTCTTATATTGATATTGAGTTGGCTTTGATATATATAATTCACAGTGTCAATTAAAGAGCTGAATATTGATGTTTGGAACTCTGTGTAACATCCCAGGATGGAGAGAGAAATATGACTTATCTGGGTATGGATGATAATTGAAGCCATATGAGAGATGATTTCTCCTAGGAAAAGTGTGGATAACTAAATACAATTTTTTTTTTAATTCATGAAATAAAAATTTAACATCTACATTGAGGGAATGAGTTAACTGGGTGGCTTAGAAAAGTAGCCAGTGCAGAAGAGTTCCCTTTTCTCCACACCCTCTCCAGCATTTATTGTTTGTAAGTTTTTTGATCATGGCCATTCTGACTGGTGTGAGGTGATACCTCATTGTAGTTTTAATTTACATTTCTCTGATAATTAGTGATGTTGGACTTCTTTTCATGTACTTTTTAGCCATCTGTATGTCACCTTTGGAGAAATGTCTATTTAGACCTTTCACCCATTTTTTGATTGAGTTTTTTTTTTTTTTTTTTGATATTGAGCTGCATGAGCTGTTTGTATATTTTGGAGATTAATCCTTTGTCGGTTGCTTCATTTGCAAATATTTTCTCCCATTCTGAGGGTTGTCTTTTCATTTTGTTTATGGTTTCCTTTGCTGTGCAAATGCTTTTAAGTTTAATTAGGTCCCATGTGTTTATTTTTGGTTTTATTTTCATTATTCTAGGAGGTGGATCAAAAAAGATCTTGCAGCGATTTATGTCAAAAAATGTTCTGCCTACGTTTTCCTCTAAGAGTTTTATAGTGTCCAGCCTTCATTTAGGTCTTTAATCCATTTTGAGTTTATTTTTGTGTATGGTGTTAAGGAGTGTTCTAATTTCATTTGTTAACACTATACGGTTGGTGAGAATGTAAATTGGTACAGCCACTATGGAGAACAGTATGGAGGTTCCTTAAAAAACTAAAAATAGAGCTACCATATGATTCAGCAATCCCATTCCTGGACATATAGCAAGAGAAAAACATAATTCAAAAAGATACATGCACCACAATGTTCATTGTAGCACTATTTACAATAGTTGGGACATGGAAACAAACTAAATGTCCATCAACAGAGGAATGGATAGAGAAGATGTGGTATATATATATACAATGGAATATTACTCAGCCATAAAAAAGAATGAAATAATTCCATTTGCAGCAACATGGATGGACCTAGAGATTATCATACTGAGTGAAGTTAAGTCAGACAGAGAAAGACAAATGTAATATGATATCACTTATATGTGGAATCTAAAAAAAGGGTACAAATGAACTTATCTACAAAACAGAAATAAAGTGACAGATGTAGAAAACATACTTATGATTACCAGGGGGTGAGGGAGGGATAAATTGGGAGATTAGGATTGACATATACATACTACTGTACTATATATAAAATTGATTAGTTAATAAGGACTTACTGTATAGCACAGGGAATTCTACTCAATACTCTGTAATGGCCTATATGGGAAAGGAATCTAAAAATGAGTGGATATATATATACAATGGATCCACTTTGCTGTACACCTGAAACTAACACAGCATTGTAAATCAACTATACTCCAATAATAATTAAAAAGAAAAGTAGCCAGGAGAGTAATGAGCAACACCAAAAAATAGTGGGTCAAAGAAGCCAAAAGAATTCTCCCAGCTCTGCTTCCCCTTTTGGTCAGAAACATGACCACTATCAGCTTCTGAGTTTCACTTTTCAGGGATTGAATAACTTCCTTTAGTTCTAGTTAAAAACAAAAAAAATGTAGTGGCCTTTTAGATACAAGCTCAACACTGCCTTACTGTGGTTATTATAAGTTAATCCAGTATTCTTCCAATAAATTCCCATTACCTCCTAAGATGCTTTGAATTGGGCTTCTGTCATTTCAATAATATAATTCTGAATAATATATTTGTAATTTTGTGTGGTATTGCTGTTGTTAAAATCACGTTCAGTTTGTGAAATCTCAAAACAGCATAGTCTTAAGCTAAATACCTCAGGCAACAATTACTTTCTTTAGAAATGAATTTACCAGCTAAAAAAAAATAGTGGCAGAAATATTTTACTATTTACAGTGAATACCTTACCAGTGTTTGTTCTTAATACTAGTTTACTATTTCAAAAGTAATACCATATGTATGAGACATTTATTAAGAGCTGTGAGGAAGAAAATGGATGTAAGCTTAGATGCCACATTTAAAATATATAATTTAAAAATGACACATCTTTCAAAAACCTCATACATATTCTATATAAATGCATGAGAATTCATAGGAATAAATATTATTTATAATGATAATTATAATTTTTATAATTTTTCTTATTAACTGTGCATATTTAGAGAAAAGCTGTGTTGGAATGAAGACATGAACATAAAGAAAAAAATATGTCTAATGTCTTTTAAAATGTGTAAGAAGAATTACTCAAGGAAGTGAAAAGTAATCAAGGGCTTGAATAATTAAAATAGAATCAATTTAAGAAAATGACAAAAATAATAGGTTATAAACCTTATATAGTGAATTTAACAGAGCCCTGCCTTCATTTTGTGGAGGTATAAAAATGTATGCACTGAGATTAGGAACCAAGAGGGCAGAGTAGAAGGACGTGCTCTCACTCCCTCTTGTGAGAACACCAGAATCACAACTAGCTGCTGGTCAATCACCGACACGAAGACACTGGAACTCACCAAAAAAGATACCCCACATCCAAAGACAAAGTAGAAGCCACAATGAGACGATAGGAGGGGTACATTCACAGTAAAATCAAATCACATAACTGGTGGGTGGGTGACTCACAGATTAGAGAACACTTATACCACAGGAGTCCACCCACTGGAGTGAAGGTTCTGAACCCCATGTCAGGTTTCCCAACCTGGGGGTCCGGCAATGGGAGGAGGAATTCCTACAGAATCAGACTTTGAAGTCTAGTGGGATTTGACTGCAGGACTTTGACAGGACTGGGGGAAACAGAGACTCCACTCTTGGAGGGCACAAACAAAGTAGTGTGTGTTTTGGGACCCAGGGGAAGGAGCAGTAACCCCATAAGAGACTGAACCAGACCTACCTGCTAGTGTTGAAGGGTCTCCTGCAGAGGTGGGGGGTGGCTGTGGCTCACGTGAGGACAAGGACACTGGCAGCAGAAGTACTGCAAAATACTCCTTGGCGTGAGCCCTCTCAGAGTCTGCCATTAGCCCCACAGAAGAACCCAGGTAGGCTCCAGTGTTGGGTTGCCTAAGGCCAAATAACCAACAGGGAGGGAACCCATCCCTACCCATCAGAAGTCAAGCAGATTACAGTTTTACTGAGCTCTGCCCACCAGAGCAAAGGTCAGCTCTATCCACCACCAGTCCCTCCCATCAGGAAACTTGCACAAGCCTCTTAGACAGCCTCATCCACCAGAGGGCAGACAGCAGAAGCAAGAAGTACTACAATCCTGCAGGCTGTGGAACATAAAACACATTCACAGAAAGATAGACAAGGTGAAAAGGCAGAGGGCTATGTACCAGATGAAGGAACAAGATAAAACCCCAGAAAAACAACTAAATGAAGTGGAGATAGGCAACTTTCCAGAAAAAGAATAATGATAGGGAAGATGATCCAGGACCTCGGAAAAAGAATGGAGGCAAAGGTCGAGAAGATGCAAGAAATGTTTAACAAAGACCAAGGAGAATTAAAGAACAAACAAACAGAGATGACCAATACAATAACTGAAATGAAAACTACACTAGAAGGAATCAATAGCAGAATAACTGAGGCAGAAGAACAGATAAGTGACCTGGAAGACAGAATGGTGGAATTCACTGCTGCAGAGCAGAATAAAGAAAAAAGAATGAAAAGAAATGAAAACAGCCTAAGAGACCTCTGGGACAACAATAAACGCAACAACACTTGCATTATAAGGGTCCCAGAAGGAGAAGAGAGAGAGAAAGGACCAGAGAAAATATTTGAAGAGATTATAGTCGAACACTTCCCTAACATGGAAAAGGAAATAGCCACCCAAGTCCAGGAAGTGCAGAGAGTCCCATATAGGATAAACCCAAGAGAAACACACCGAGACACATAGTAACCAAATTGGCAAAAATTAAAGACAAAAATTATTGAAAGCAGCAAGGGAAAAACAACAAATAACATACAAGGGAACTCCCATAAGGTTGAGAGCTGATTTCTCAGCAGAAACTCTACAAGCCAGAAGGGAGTGGCATGATATATTTAAGTGATGAAAGGGAAGAAACTACAACCAAGGTTACTCTATCCAGCAAGGATCTCATTCAGATTCGATGGAGAAATCAAAAACTTTACAGACAAGCAAAAGCTAAGAGAATTCAGCAACACCAAACCAGCTCTACAACAAACGCTAAAGGAACTTCTCTAAGTGGGAAACACAAGAGAAGAAAAGCGCCTACAAAAACAAACCCAAAACAATTAAGAAAATGGTCATAGGAACATACATATCGATAATTACCTTAAACGTGAATGGATTAAATGCTCAAACCAAAAGACACAGGCTTGCTGAATGAATACAAAAACAAGACCCATCTATATGCTGTCTACAAGAGACCCACTTCAGATCTAGGGACACATACAGACAGAAAGTGAGGGATGGAAAAAAGATATTCCATGCAAATGGAAATCAAAGGAAAGCTGGAGTAGCAATACACATATCAGATAAAATAGACATTAAAATAAAGACTGTTACAAGAGACAAGGCAGGACACTACATAATGATCAAGGAATCAATCCAAGAAGAAGATATAACAATTATAAATATATATGCACCCAACATAGGAGCACCTCAATACATAAGGCAACTGCTAACAGCCATAAAAGAGGAAATCGACAGTAACACAATAATAGTGGGGGACTTTAACACCTCACTTACACCAATGGACAGATCATCCAAAATAAAAATAAATAAGGAAACAGAAGCTTTAAATGACACAATAGACCAGATAGATTTAATTGATATTTATAGGACATTCCATCCAAAAACAGCAGATTACACTTTCTTCTCAAGTGCACATGGAACATTCTCCAGGATAGATCACATCTTGGGTCACAAATCAATCCACAGTAAATTTAAGACAATTGAAAACATATCAAGCATCTTTTCTGACCACAATGCTATGAGATTAGAAATGAATTACAGGCAACAAAACGTAAAAAACACAAACACATGGAGGCTAAACAATACGTTACTAAATAACCAAGAGATCACTGAAGAACTCAAAGAGGAAATAAAAATACCTGAAGACAAATGACAAAACATGACGATCCAAAACCTATGGGATGCCACAAAAGGAGTTCTAAGAGGCAAGTTTATAGCTATACAAGCTTACCTCAAGAAACAAGAAACATCTTAAATAAACAATCTAACCTTACACCAAAAGGAACTAGAGAAAGAAGAACAAAGAAAACCCAAAGTTAGCAGAAGGAAAGAAATCATAAAGATCAGAGCAGAAATAAATGAAATAGAAACGAAGAAAACAGTAGCAAAGATCAATACAACTAAAAGCTGGTTCTTTGAGAAGATAAACAAAATTGATAAACCATTAGCCAGACTCATCAAGAAAAAGAGGGAGAGGACTCAAATCAATAAAATTAGAAATGAAAAAGGAGAAGTTACAACAGACACTGCAGAAATACAAAGCATCCTAAGAGACTACTACAAGCAACTCTATGCCAATAAAATGGACAACCTGGAAGAAATGGACAAATTCTTAGTAAGGTATAACTTTCCAAGACTGAACCAGGAAGAAATAGAAAATATGAACAGACCATCACAAGTAATGAAATTGAAACTGTGATTAAAAATCTTCCAACAAACAAAAGTCCAGGACCAGATGGCTTCACAGGCGAATTCTATCAAACATTTAGAGACGAGCTAACACCAGTCCTTCTCAAACTCTTCCAAAAAAGTTTGGAGGAAAGAACACTCCCAAACTCCTTCTATGAGGCCACCATCACCCTGATACCAAAACCAGACAAAGATACTACAAAAAAAGAAAATTACACACCAATATCACTGATGAATATAGATGCAAAAATCCTCAACAAAATACTAGCAAACAGAATCCAACAACACATTAAAAGGATCGTACACCATGATCAAGTGGAGTTTATCCCAGGATGCAAGGATTCTTCAGTATACGTAAATCAATCAATGTGATAAACCATATTAAGAAATTGAAGAATAAAAACCATATGATCATCTCAATAGATGCAGAAAAAGCTTTTGGCAAAATTCAACACCCATTTATGATAAAAATTCTCCAGAAAGTGGACATAGAGAGAACCTACCTCAACATAATAAAGGCCATATATGACAAACCCACAGCAAACGTCATTCTCAATGGTGAAAAACTGAAACCATTTCCTCTAAGATCAGGAAAAAGACAAGGGTGTCCACTCTCACCACTATTATTCAACACAGTTTTGGAAGTCCTACCCATGGCAATCTGAGAAGAAAAAGAAATAAAAGGAATACAAATTGGAAAAGAAGTAAAGCTGTCACTGTTTGCAGATGACATGATACTATACATAGAGAATCCTAAAGATGCCACCAGAAAACTACTAGAGCTAATCAATGATTTTGGTAAAGTAGCAAGATACAAAATTAATGCACAGAAATCTCTTGCATTCCTATACACTAATGATGAAAAATCTGAAAGAGAAATTAAGGAAACACTCCCATTTACCATTGCAACAAAAAGAATAAAATACCTAGGAATAAACCTACCTAGGGAGACAAAAGACCTGTATGCCGAAAACTATAAGACACTGATGAAAGAAATTAAAGATGATACCAATAGATGGAGAGATATACCATGTTCTTGGATTGGAAGACTCAATATTGTGAAAATGACTATGCTACCTAAAGCAATCTACAGATTCAATGCAATCCCTATCAAATTACCAATGGCAATTTTTACGGAACTAGAACAAAATAGTTTTAAATTTGTATGGAGACACAATAGACCCTGAATAGCCAAAGCAGTCTTGAGGGAAAAAAACGGAACTGGAGGAGTCAGGCTCCCTGACTTCAGACTATACTACAAAACTACAGTAATCAAGACATTATGGTACTGGCACAAAAACAGAAACATAGATCTATGGAACAAGATAGAAAGCCCAGAGGTAAACCCACGCACCTATGGTCAACTAATCTATGACAAAGGAGTCAACGATATACAATGGAGAAAAGACAGTCTCTTCAATAAGTGGTGCTGGGAAAACTGAACAGCTCCATGTAAAAGAATGAAATTAGAACACTCCCTAACACCATACAAAAAATAAACTCCAAATGGATTAGAGACCTCAATGTAAGACCGGACACTATAAAACTCTTAGAAGAAAACATAGGAAGAACACACCTTGACATAAATCAGCAAGATCTTTTTTGATCCACCTCCTAGAGTAATGGAAATAAAAACAAAAATAAACAAAGGGGACCTAATGAAACGTAAAAGCTTTTACATAGCAAAGGAAACCATAAACAAGACAAAAAGACAACCCTCAGAATGGGAGAAAATATTTGCACACCAATCAACAGACAAAGGATTAATCTCCAAAATATATAAATAGCTCATGCAGCTCAATATTAAAAAAACAAACAACCCAATCCAAAAATGGGCAGAAGACCTAAATAGACATTTCTCCAAAGAAGACATACAGATGGCCAAGAAGCACATGCAAAGCTGCTCAACATCACTAATTATTAGAGAAATGCAAATCAAAACTACAATGAGGTATCCCCTCACACCAGTTAGAATGGGCATCATCAGAAAATCTACAAACAACAAATGGTGGAGAGGGTGTGGAGAAAAGAGAACCCTCTTGCACTGTTGGTGGGAATGTAAATTGATACAGCCACTATGGAGAACAATACGGAGGTTCCTTAAAAACTAAATATAGAATTGCCATATGATGCAGCAATCCCACTAGTGGGCATATACACAGAGAAAACCATAATTCAAAAAGACACATGCACCCCAATATTCATTGCAGCACTCTTTACAATAGCCAGGTCATGGAAGCAACCTAAATGCCCATCGACAGACGAATGGATAAAGAAGTTGTGGTACATATATATAATGGAATATTACTCAGCCATAAAAAGGAACGAAATTGGGTCATTTGTTGAGATGTGGATGGATCTAGAGACTGTCATACACAGTGAAGTAAGTCAGAAAGAGAACAACAAATATCGTATATTAACGCATGTATGTGGAACCTAGAAAAATGGTACAGATGAACCAGTTTGCAGGGCAGAAATAGAGACACAGATGTAGAGAACAAACGTATGGACACCATGGGAGGAAAATGGCGGGTGGTGGGGGTGGTGGTGTGATGAATTGGGCGATTGGGTTTGACATGTATACACTGATGTGTATAAAATTGATGACTAATAAGGACCTGCTGTATAAAAAAATAAATAAAATTCAAAAAAAAGAAAAAGATATTTGTGTCATTGGCAAAAACTTTGATTTTTCCTTTACAGTGTTTGTACTTGTGTACTTTTTTCCCTCTTTTTATATTGCATTTGTTAGAATGCCCAGGAAAAATCCAAAATTTATTGGTGATAGCAAATATTCTCATCTTATTCTGGATATGAATAGGAATGCCTCCATTGTGTCACCACAAAGTAAAATGATAGATGATCATTTGAAATACATTATTCTTTATTATGTCAAGCAATGTTTTTCTTCTATTACTAGTTCAATAAAATGTTTTAAAATTTAAAAAAAAAATGTATGCACTGAAATAATCCTTTGGTAAATCGTTTTTTTCCCCCCTCACTCTCTGAATGAATTGAAATCTGGAAGCCATAGAAAGAATACTGAAACTATTAATCTGTCTTTAAAATGTTTACTTACAGTTATTTCTGTAGATGGATTCAGTGGCATTCTATTATCTTTGCCACATGTTATTTTATCTATTGGATTTCTTCATAAAAAGGAAAACATTACAAATTTTATAGCTCCTTCAGGTCTAATTTAAGTTATTTAAAAAAAATCTCTCTACACCATCAATACTAACAGTCAATAATATCCTTCCTAATATAGTTAGAGGATCAAGTGGGATTAATAAAAAGTATAGATGCCTTGAGTATTAAGAAAACTTGATAGTAATGCACTGTTTATTTACTTATTCTTCTTATCCTGACATGCTGAAAGTCTGATAAAGCAAAGTAGATTTTCCACATAATTACATTATAAAATTGGTGATAGGGTTTGAGTAGGCAGAGCAAATTTCAAGAAATGTCACCTGATACATCTGATAAAATATTCCAGCAAGTTTAAGGGAAAGGTTGTGGATATTTAGAAGTCAAAAGTTTGTAGGATGTTTCATGAAGTTCTACTTTGTTAAATTACTGAAATAATTTGAATAAGAATTGTTGCAAAATTAACACACCCTCACCATGGTTTAGACCTAAATATTTGTTTTTTAATGATATATTTTAGTATGTATTTAATCAAATGCTTTACACGAAATACAAGTTAATAACTGGTTACACCAAAGTCAACTTCTATTTGTTTACAAATAGTGGTGATTCCTCATTTCACTCACTTCGTTTTGTCATTCTTTTCTAATTCTCACTTTCAAACTTGCTTCCTTTCTCTGTCACACCTGCAAACAAAGTACAAACAAACATATGTACTCCAACTTGCCTACTGTTGTGATTTTTATGAGCTGGTATCATTAGTATGTAGAGCAGAAAAGTGAATTCAAAATTCTATGCTATTGTGTTTCTTAAATATTTTGTAACATGTGAAACTCTTTTTTGAGTTGAAATAGAAGCTGCCAGTGAAGTATGGGTGGGACTCCAAGATCCCTGTCCTCTGAGCTGGTGCCCTCTACCTCTTGACAAACAGAATACTCTTAAGAAAGTTTTAAGGAGAGCATTTCAAAACAAAGAGTTCTAGTAGTGAGTTGTTTCAACACCGGAGTTGTGTTACTACTGTTTCAAAGCAATGTCGATCAATATAGAGCATATGTACACTTACCAGGAGCCTACCACACTTACAGGCTTCACATGTGCTTTACCTGACCGCTTAACCACCACAATACAGGGACTTTTAAAACAAACCTAGTTTGTTGGAATAATTCTGCTTCTACAAACATATGGATAACCAAAAATAGAATTTGCTGGAAATATATCATGTGTGAAAGTATTGCATTTTACTTGTAAGGGGGAAGGATCCCATAGAAATGTGATCAGTTTCTTAAAATAGTATGTTCATTCACATATTTCAAATGGAAGTCTTCTACATTCTTCCAGCAATGAGTCTGACATGTTTAAGAGAAAGAGGGGGAAAAAAGACTTTTCATAATGCTAATTTTATAGCCATGTCAATTTACTTAGAGGTCTTTTCTGTATCAAAAATGTTTACAGCAAATTGGGAAGCACATCTCACTTTTAAGAAAATTTAATAGTAAAACATTTGACCACAGAACAGGTGAAGAAGGGGATTATTGTATTGGAAAGTGTGATTTTTTTAAAACAAAATAATTGTTTTAGGGTTCTTTAAATAGTAAATTTACCTATGACTTTTATAAAGTATTTAATATAGGAGAGATTTTGTGTACAGCTTTTAGATAGAAAAGGTTAAAATGTGGTTTAAGTGATTGCTATTAAATTAAGCTCTTTAAGATCAGTGTTCTTAGCAACTTTAAGTAGCTTCCGTATCACACATCTTGTCTTCTCATTTAATCACTTAAAAAAATAAGATACCTTGTTTTCCTCTATATTAAATCATAATCAAATAATAATGATTTTTCATAAAAATCAAATTATGAAAATATAAAGAAATAATTTAAAGGGAAGTAAATAAGAATATATAATCTGAAGCTTTACCTTACCAAGTTGCATATATCAACATCCTCATCCATAAATTTGATGTAAGTGCTTCTTTGTTTACAGACATGTTTCCTTAAAGAATCCAATGAACTGACTCTTTTCAAAGAATTCCTGCTGACTCTGACATGCTGCCTCACATAGATTATAATTTACTTAATTACTAGTTTTATCTGTTTCAGAGATAGAGGTGAGATTAATTACTTGCATATTTCATTCAATCATTCACACCTACCAATTGCTGTACATTGCTTTTAGTGCTGTGGTGTGAGAAACCAACAGATAAATAATCTGCCCTCAAGGAGCTTACATTCTGTCAGGCCCTTGTTATTCCACAGTAACTGGTTTCCTTGCTACCTTGCTTTGGTGTAAACAGAGTTCTTTCTGGAGATTTTCTCACAAATGAAAACATTGCAGGAATGTTACAGGAAGCAATGCTTTCCTTAGTGATTTGTAGAGAGCAGCATAGTACCAACATCAATCAACTGCTGAGAATTTTAGACTTCTGAAGTATAGTTGTTCATGTAATCTCACTTTGGGGTTGCTGGAAAGTTTGGGAAAGCATAGTTTGTTTTGTTTTTGGTCAAGTTTCCTTTTCTGATCAAGAGACTGCTAGCTGTATCCCTCTCTGTAGCCTCTGTTACACCTGAAAGAAGGCATTTAATGAAACTATTGAAATATTTTGCTTTTTCCTACACTGTTTATAAATATTTATCTTGCTAAGTTTCTAGGTTTCTTTGTCTTCTGGACTTAAAATTTGGAGCACTTCTTAATGGTAGTATTGCATATTGTGGGACTCCATCACTGCATTGAGCACCCATTATGGTATGTAATCCTGTGATTGAATCTGTTTGATGTGTACAAGGACTGGAAGGTCAACAAAAATGAAAGGTTATAAGATAGAGTCACTGTATTTTGTTAAACATCTTTCCAATAAAAATATAACTTTTACCTTAAAAAAAAGGAGCCTACATTCTGGTAGGGACAGAAAGAAATGGTATACATAAGTAGTAGGTAAATAATTCATTTTGTCAGAAAGTAATGAGTTACTTAGGAAAGTGAAACAACAATCAGGGTAGAGAGTGAGGGTTAAGACTGGAGGTTACAATGTTAGATAAGAGGACCAGTGTAGAATCCCCTGAAAAGGTATTATTGCAACAAAGACTTGAAAGAGGAGAGGGAATAGTTGAGTAAATATCTTTGGGTGGGAGGAAGAGGATAAGGGAATGTGTATCTGGTTATTCAAGAAACAGTAAGTAGGTTTGGTTAACAATGGTTAGGGTAGTAGTGGATTGTGTTACAGAGGTAAAGGAGTCTAATTGGATAGTTTTTATTTTGAGAAAAATGAATTGCTAAGGAATGTTTTGATTCAAGAGTGCTTTAATACAATTTTAATTTATAAAGTAGTGTTTTGGTTGCTATGTTGACATAAATCAGGGACACCAGTTAGGAGACTATTGCAGTATTCCAGGAGAGAGATAATGGGAACTTGCACAAGGGTTGTAATAGTGAAAATCATGAGAAATGGTTAGAATGTAGATACATATTGACAATATAGCCAACAAGAACTGCTCATAGGTTGGATATAGAGAGTGAGAAAAAGAAGAGAGAAGGACACGTTTATTCTTTGAGCCTGAAAAACCAGAATAATGAGACTGTCATGAACTCTGATGAAAGTCGTCCAGGTAGAGCAGGACTGGGGAAGGGAGAACAGGTCTAGTACATTTCTATGTTGGTGTCAGTACTATTCTCATATGCTAGAATAGGGTTAAATATTGTAACTGAAGAGATATGTTTGGAAGTGAACACAGTAAAACTGGAATTCATAGTTATAATATCCATATTTTATTAATTTGCCATTAAGAGACAATTTTCATAAAATTGCGACAAACATTTTGATGTATATATTTAAATTTGAAAGATGAAATTCAGAAATCACAAGATAGAAAGCATACAATAGTGATATTTATATAAGAACTTTCACTCTGAAAAGTTATTCTAGCTTAATAATAACCCCATATTTATATAATACCTTTTATATATAAATGAATATGATTACATTATATTATTGAAATTGATAATTTGTTCCCTTGAAAGATTGTGCTTTTAGGAACAAAATAAAAAGACCAATTTATCTTAGTCTGAATTAGTGACAAACAAAAAAATGTACATAGGGTGTCAGTGTTTGAAGGCAATTTAGCAATACTTAAGAATCACTTTCTCACCCCTTTTTGAATAACATATGCTAATTTTCAAACTTAATGGGATGTATTGTTTTCATTAAATTAGGATATTGATTCATATTAAAAATACCTATTGAGGGGCTTCCCTCGTGGCGCAGTGGTTGAGAATCTGCCTGCCAATGCAGGGGACACGGGTTCGAGCCCTGGTCTGGGAAGATCCCACATGCCGCGGAGCAACTAGGCCCGTGAGCCACAACTACTGAGCCTGCGCGTCTGGAGCCTGTGCTCCGCAACAAGAGAGGCCGCGATAGTGAGAGGCCCGCGCACCGTGATGAAGAGTAGCCCCCGCTTGCCGCAACTAGAGAAAGCCCTCGCACAGAAACGAAAACCCAACACAGCCAAAAATAAATATAAAAATTAAAACAAACAAACAAAAAAAAAGCTAAGTGGGCAAGGATGGCAATTTAAAAAAAGTACCTATTGATAAATTCTATCAGAATTGAGATAGAATATAGAACACTTCTTGGAACAATATATGCTCAATAAATGGTGCTCAATTGCTGTTTTATTGATATTATTATTTGAGTCAGTGTTCATGTTTAATATTAACATTTTTCTATTCCCAATGGCTTTTAACTATTAAATATTAAGTGTGTTCAATATTAACAACATTAAGAATGCCACCAAAATTTGAGCATATATCAGATACCTAGCACTTTGTCAAATCCTTTATATATAGCAATTTTTGTAATCCACAAAACAAATATATGACCTAGTAATTTATTAGCACTTTATAAATGTAGATACTGAAGCCTAGACATGTTAGGTAATTTGTACAAAACTGAATAGCAAAATTTTTTAAAAACAGTATGGATTGAAATCCAAGGCTCATGCTCCTTCCACTGCCATGTTATCTTTTACACTTATTTTTAGCACAATTTTTAACATTTTTTTACATATACATTATTTACATACACAACCTAAAGAATTTATTGTGTAATTCATATTATTGCTTTAGTATTTACATCTTATCTACACACACACACACACACACACACACACACATACAATGTAAAGCTCCTTGAGGATATTGTATCTTTTAAATGGATTATACTCCCACTGTTTGTCTAAGAGTCCTAGGCATAATGTTCACATTAAATAAATATTTATTCACTTTAAATGGAAAAAAGAAGGCTATTCTTAAAAACACACAAGTAACAAGGTAAACCCTTCAATTACACACACATGTAAATATATACACCCACATACATGTGTATATGTGCACATATGTAATGTTTATACACATATATATAATACATGTGTATATATATTTGTATGTATTGATTTTAAAGTATTAATATTTAAGATTCTGAGTGAACTGGAAGAGTTATATGACTGTTGGAACTAGGTCAAGAGAATGACTCTTTAACAAGTTTAAGTTAGTTATTTACAAATAACATGTTTCAGTCAAAAATAAGTTTGGGACATTTTAGTCTATACATTATGCACTCTCTTCTGACTGTTGCATAAAGAATATAGAATACTACAAGTTAAAATGTGTACTCTATGGGTTTTTGTTTGTTTTAATATTTATTTATTTATCTTTGGCTGCATTGGGTCTTTGTTACTGTGCATGGGCTTTCTCCATTTGCAGCAAGTGGGGGCTACTCTTTGTTGTGGTGGCTTCTCTTGTTGCGGAGCACAGGCTCTAGGCACACGGGCTTCAATAGTTGTGGCACGTGGGCTCAGTAGCTGCAGCTCGCGGGCTCTAGAGCACAGGCTCAGTAGTTGTGGCGCATGGGCTTAGTTGCTCCGCAGCATGTGGGATCTTCCCGGACCAGGGATCGAACCCATGTACCCTGCATTGGCAGGTGGATTCTTAACCACTGTGCCACCAGGGAAGCCCTGTGCTCTATGTTTAATCTTTTTTTTCTCCTAGTTAATTTATCTCATATTAAACACAATCAGGTCTGTTCCTAAGGTGATGAAGAAGAAACAAAGTTATTTCTTCTGATCATCAGCATCATTATAGAGCTAAAATAGAACACCCAAGATGAATTGTAAGCATGGGTTACACAGAATGGCATATAGAACATGATTTCTGTGTGTTCACATAGTAGTAGCACTGTTAGACAGTTTCTCTCCTCTCCATTTCTAGTTGTTGGCAAGTACGAGGGAAACTGTTTATTACTGTGTGAAATTAGCAGTACTTCTAATGATGATAGTTAACGTAGTAAAAGTTAGTTTTATGTAAACATGTTCCAGTTAATGTTTGTTAACAGAAGTCACAAGGGAGCCAATTCTAAGCCAGAAATGAAAATCTGAAGATTCTGTAGTCCCGCAATAATTTCTTTATAATTTAAAGTTTAAAGAGAAGAGAAAATATGAGTATTTCTTATATTTAGATGTCCAGAATCTCTTTTCCACTGTTTCTTTCCTTTTTAATAATTTGATTACTAATGATCATCAGATTTGTGGTAGCAGTTTTCTGATATGGTACAGACTAGGGATGGCTCTGAATATGATTTAAATTCAATTTCAACATGGATTCACTTAAGAATTGCTAGATGTATTTATACTATCAAGGTAGAACACATCTTACCAGTAATCATAATGTAGTATTTTTAGTATAATTTAGAATAATACTTTATATTCTTTGGACAACTCATTCACAATATTACTATAGATAGAAATTGAATATTTGTACTCTGATAATTCTCAGCCCATTTTCCTATGAAACTATTTTTTGAAATATAATGTTTTCTTATTAGATATATCTAAAAGCAAATAGAATGCTTTTATACCTAAGTCCCTCTATGGGCTATATAGAGCTAATTTTTATGCAGAGACCTGATAAGCAGTTATTATGAAAAATTTACTAACTATCAATAGGTCTTCATGGTTAGTCCTGGAATGGGTCTGGAGATTAAAATACATATAGGAAATGAAAAAAACTACTAGGTGTTTCAGTGTTTTTTCTTTTTTTCTTGCCATCTTTGGAGGTACAGATAAAAAGAAGGCCTCAATGTTTATTAACAAGTTAATATAATTGTGACATAGATTTTAAAATTTTTTTGAATATCTCTACTTTAACTTTTTTGTGTGATTATTAAAGACTTCCCAATGAAGTATTTTATTCCCAGGTTAGGACAATATGTTAGAGAACAATGACTCTACAAAACTAACAAGAAAATTTTAAAAAGTAAAACAATAAAGCGGAAACATTTAATCCAAATACCGTGGTTCGGGCAAAGATCATTAGAAACTTTCTCTCAGATAGAGAAAGATGCCACCTCATTTAAGTACTTGTAGTTATCCTCATTTCAAAGGCTTATATTAATTTCTTGACTTTCTAGAACACTTATTCTTTGCTTAGGTAGGAAAGACTATACAAAGTTATAGATTCTATTTGTTTTATGACTCTTTTTCATTCAGATATATAGAGTATAACAGACAATAAAATAGCAAAGATGGAGTTTTCTAAGTAATTTTTATAGTATTTAATGGCTAATGTGTAGAGAAAATGCTTTCTTCCTAATTTGCTCTCTCTAGACATAGCCATAGTTAGAACCATATTTGAATGTTGAGTATGCTTAATTTTGTAGTGCAACTAAATTTGAGAAGGTTGTACAGTAAATTATATATCAGATGCTTCTTTATGTGTTTGATGGTATCGAATGTGTACTATCTTAGTTTATTCTGTGTGGTCTCAGGTGGATAGCTTCCCAAACTTTTGAAAATTAAAATAAAATGATTTCATTTGAATACATTTATGAAATTATTTCTAATAGTCTTTCAGTTATAAAATAGACTTTCTTGGGATGTACTGAGTCTCTACTATTATAGATATTCAAACATAAACTTTGGTTAGGATTTTTTTAGAAAAGAAATAATAGTATAAAGATCAAATGAGTAATTAGATTTCCTTTATTTTAATTTTTTTATTTTTAATTTTTTAATTAATTTATTTTTATTGAAGTAAAGTTAACTTACAATTTTGTGTTAGTTTCAGGTATACATCAGTTATACATAAATATATATCTATTTTTTTCAGATTCTTTTCCCTTATAGATTATTGCAAAATTACAAAATATTGAGTACAGTTCCCTGTGCTATACAGTAGGTCGTTGTTGGTTATCTTAGAATAGATTTCCGTTAAAATCGGTCCCAACACTTAGTTTTTTTTTCACTGACCGTTTGAATAAAATTATTCAGAGAGAAATTCAATTTTCCCTAGTAAGAATGACAATCAAACTTTACAAATCCTTATTTTTATTATTCCAAATAATTAAAAATTTTTGCTGTGATAAATCATTTTCACGTTTTATCTACCTGTTTCATCAGTTCAGTGAAGGAGAAGAACTCTACTTTATGATATCAGATTCATCTTTTCATACTTTGTAGCCATAATAGCATTGTATGGTCAACACCAAAGTTCTATTTTTTTAAAAAAAATTTTACTTCCATCTGTTAAACAGAATTTGAAGACCAAGGGGGTTTGTACTTAAGCTAGTTCACAGGAATGCTTGTGTGTTCCTGATTTAAGTTAATCATTTTCTTTCAATGACCATGAAGAGCCATGTTAAATGATGTGTTATTAAAGTGAAGTGCTCTGGTATTTAGAATCCACGATGTGGGTATGGGGAGTGTTACTTGCACAGAGTAAGGACGTGGACTATGACATTTAAATGCAGTGCTCTTTTCTTGTAAAGTCAGTGATAAAAACCTAGAGAAATCTTCCAAAGTGGTCCAAAAAATCAATTTATAAGCTAAGTAGCACAATTTATTTTGATTGCACTTGCAGGGAGAATGCGAATTTCAAAGCAAGCATAATTTTCCAAGGCAGTGTTAATGGATTGTCCCCTTTTGCCCAATATGATAGATGTGTTGTAATAATCAGCTAAAAAGTAAAGGGTTAAGAAAACAAAAGCACTTATAATCATTTTTTATAAGAACAAGTTTAATATGCATAGGATACAACTTTGCAAATAAAAAATATTTATACTAAGGATGTATTTAATTAATATTATAAATAAAATAATTTGAATATATTTGAATATATGATGTCCAAACGTGTAATACTATAAAATGTGGGTTCTGTTGTATAATCAAGGGATTTGAAGCCTCTGAGAAGGCATTCTAAATGTTATTATGTTGATCTTTGGCAAAGTTGTAGAGATGCTAGGACTATCTGTACGAGTATCAGAAAATAATATATTTTGTTAAATGATTTAGCAGTGATAGAAAGTATATTGACCTGTTATTATCTTTGACCAACTCAACAGTGTTCTGCACTGTCTTCAAAGATGATGAGTTAACATAAAGTGCATATATGAATTTCTTAAGATGTTTTTATAGCAATAAAATGCACTTTTCAGAAATATGTTGTTCTAATCAGAGTAGGAGACATCTTGAATTATCAAGGATGAGGAGGGATCCAGCAAAGTAAAAAAAAAAAAGAAAAATAAAGCTATGCATGAATTTCCTAATGGAAGAGAGAGGGAGAAAAATGGAAAGATAGAGACAATGATTAGAAGAATTCCCTGAAGGTAAAAATGTAAAAGGGAACAGATTAGCATATTTATGTTTTTAGGGGAAATAATTAGTATCATGAATGACTATGGTTCTCATAACAACTGGAATTAGAATTAAATATTGAAAGGAAAAACGACTAATCACTTAGGAATTCCAAGTAATGCAGCTATTCAATCTCAGGATATTTGAGTATCTTCCATAAATAAAAAATCACAAAATATATGAATCAGGGCCAAATCTCAATAGAGCATGGCAGAAATTCACAGAAACAAGTAACATCGAAATGAGTCTATGCCATACTGAGGACTTTATAAATTACATAAATAAAACAAACTTGGCTTAAGAAAAATCAAACTTACATGTAAAGTTCTAAGACATTCAGACAAATTTCGTGAGGTTAGGATTCAGTTGGATATACACAAAGCCAGAAAATATTTAGGATGCTATTATGTCTCTCTTTTCTTTTATATTCTTCATTATGGTATATTACCTTCTTTAAACTTTCTTGGCCTAAGCCAAATTATGCTTAGTATCCTTTCTGGGGATGAGACAATACACGAAATATTTATCTCTCTAACAGTAACAGGAAAATAAATAAATGAGTGAAAAATGAGATGAACAAGCAACTATCCCAGTTCCTATTGATGATGTCTTGTAAGACAATAATGTGGGAAAATGTCCTATGAAAGAAAGTTTTCCCACACATATGACTTCAAAATTTGGCAATAAAACTCCATTGACTAAAGTATATAGAATGTAAAATAAAATAAAGTTAGATTCCAGGGAAAATGGTAGGATTCAAAATAAAGAAATAAAATCTTTTTAAGAGACATTTTTATAAAGTACTTTTCCTTTGTTAGTGTTACTTCACACTTTTTTTTGAGTTTTATAGGAATTTTATATATGGAAAACTCATACCATTATGCTCTTCAACCTTAGTTGCAATAAGGCACCATATTTATATTCTTATTATGGAATTTTATTCTGTAATCTTTTTGAAGTCCTATGGTATGTTATCCTTCTGGAGATTTATATGACCCTGAAATACAACCTGTAGGAAAAAAAAAATCATCCTAGGTTCTCGCTTAGAACTTAGTGCCAGCTCCAAACAAAACTATGCCATTGATCAAGTTTATCTTTAGTATACATACTCCTTCCTTTTGAAACATCTTCCTTTTCTTTGGTGACAACTCCCCTTCTCATTCCTCTGACCCAAATACTTTACATTTTCTCATCTGTCAAATACAATTTACAAAAAAGGAAATCTGTGTTTTCACCGTTTTCAAGACTTTGATAAAATACCACTAGACATAGAATAAATTCGATGATTGTGGTGGTGATGATGACATTTGAAGTCTTTCCAGGTCCGATCATATTTTATATCATAATTTCCTCTACAACCCATTCAGTTAGCCACTCTACCTATTTTTTACACATTCTGTCCATTATC
Source organism: Balaenoptera borealis (assembly GCF_965194805.1). Lineage (NCBI taxonomy): Eukaryota > Metazoa > Chordata > Mammalia > Artiodactyla > Balaenopteridae > Balaenoptera > Balaenoptera borealis. The sequence goes on along the minus strand of NC_138861.1, from coordinate 68,605,144 downwards.
GAACTTAGTACAAACTTAACATTATACTCTAGAGTGATAGTCCTTCCACTTGACTTGTCAATGTGTTTTCCAGTCTTTAGTATTAAGGAGAAAAAAAAAAAGCCAGTATTAAATTAGATGTTCTCTTACTCTCTCATTCTTGTGCTCTCTCCCTCCTTCTTTTGCTTGAGTGCCAAAAGTTTTTATTAATGATTTTGTTTTATCGTATTTGTTGTCTGTCTAGTATTTTTCTAATGGTTTCATTTATTAACTAGCTAGCAATTTGAAGGTATGAGTTATTATTTGTCCTTTATAACTTCTATATAGCATGAAATACAATATGCATATTAGTTATATATATGTACCTACTAACTCTCCTTTTACTACAGGTATATTGTATCATTAAGTGTGTGTGTGTGTGTGTGTATACTTACTGCGTTTTTAAAGAAACAGAGTAGTGACATGTTGAAGCAGATGACATGAAACAGCAACAACAAAATCTATGTAGATTGTTGGCTTTATCTATTACCAAAATTTTATTGGTTTTATCCTCCCATTCCTATTTTATAAGGACTAAATAATTTTGAAATCAATGTCTACCTTTTCTTGCAAAAAAAACTTTAAAATGCCATTTTTCTCTCTGTTCTTCTTTTCCTAGTCATTCTCTGTTTTTCACCAACATAGTAACTCCCGTGATTCCATGTTGAAAATAGAGTCTGATTCACTATATTGTCTTCTCTGTGCTTTTTCTTTTCTCAGAGATCTCATACCATGTTTAAGCCTTAATAGTGACTATTGATGAAAATTCATTATTATTCCTAAGATTGTAACTCAGTATATAGATCAAATATATTTGATCTGAAATAGCAGCGTGATCTCTTAATTAAGATTCAGCTTTTTGTTTTTGATCCCATGACAAGAATCTATCTTACATCAGTACATCTATTTTTGGGATAAATATAATATTTATACATGAAGACAGGCAATATCTTAGTCATTTTCATAATCTGTCTTTGTTACAGTGCTGTTATAATATGGCATTTTTTGAATGCCTTCTTTTCCTTGGGATCCTGATAGGGGTATTCACTTTCATAATTCATATATTCAAGATAATTTTATAATGTGTGCATTAGTATAGGTGTTTTTTGAAAAACTTTAAAAATATATCTTAGATATCCATGATGATTTTAAGTATTTAAGTATTGCATTTTAGCATAACTATTTTAAAATATTACATGATTCATTTATTACATGTTGCTATTATTATCAGTTTATTAATAAAACATTTGTTCTTCAGTTCCAGGCTAAATTGTCATTTTCTCTCATATATATTCTGTCATTTTCTCAAGCATCAATTTTATTCCCTAAACACCCATTACACTTTTTATATCATCTTAGAACTTACATAGTTTATTTCTCTCTTTCACTGAATTTTGTAATTCAGTAATTAAAAATAATCATTGACTACTGAACTACCAAAAAACTAGTTAATACCTGCTCTTGGAAAAACCTTATTTTGCAAAGATGAAAAAACATGCACATGTATTTGCTTCCCTGAAAAAACTGAAAGCCAAACCTTACAGAAAAGATTATGGTGAGGTTTTCAATTGAGTAAGAAAGTAGACTCTAACCCAAATCATGTAGTTTGCTCCAATACAATTTTACACTCTTTGGTTCTTTTCAGCTGATTTTCCAAGGCAAGTGTTTGTTTTGGAGACTTAATTTTCAGGTTTGTTAATCTTTTAAAATTTATTTTGAATCTCCATGAAGTTATGTTCTAAAGTACTACCTAGCAATATTTTAATATCTGCACAGTTTTAAAATAAGCCATAAATTCAAAACATTTAAGATATATTGAATTTTTCCATTTTGTTTTTTAAAAAAATGACTCACTCATCACTTAGCTTACAGTAAGCAGATAGCAAATTAATTATTAGAGATAAAGATACCATCTTCCTTATAATATCTTTCTAAGCCTAAGTTACAAATTAAGAAGTTTGATCTCTACTATAAAAAGCACTAGTGTCTGACATTCTTACTTCTGAAATAAAAGACTTTAAAATATTTTACATTTATATATGTAATTGTAATTAGTATGTCACTAGCCAGATAGTATATTTTTTGTCATTTGCAGGATGATCAATGTGTCATCAATCTCAGTTCCCAGTAAAGAATATATTTAGAAGGCAGTTATGTTCACCACTATACCACTAATGCCAGTGTTAAGTAAAGAATATATTTGAAATTGAGTGATTGACATTTGTCCTCATAATAAAATTGTCAAGCTATCATGACTCATAAACTCTTTTCCAAAATATATGGGACTGCCTGAGTTCAAAATAGATACCTCAAACACTTACCTTGATGACACAGAATTGTTTGTTTATTATCAGTGAGGAAGAAACACAAAATATAAAGAATTTCTTCCCAGGATACAATGGTTTAAAACTCCAGTCTAGTATTCTGTCTTTTGTTATGAATTTGACAGGAAAAAAAAACATAGAAAAGCAAGACTTATACATGCCCCACAATATCTGACATTTATTTTTAGGAGAAAATTTGCACACATACACACACAGGCATATATAAATAGTATGTATGTAAAGCTTATCTCTCTCTCTATATATAGATAACCTTTTTCTTTTTACACATTTGTCAGATATCTATGGACTTCCTTTCTTTCCTACAAACTGGTTTTAGCCTTAAACCACAAGAGAAGATAAAGATATAATCATATTCTGAATGTCTAATGAACACGCTATTTCCCTTTTATATCATGTAAAATATTTTCAAATTAATATCTCTAACCTTATAAAATGATTTTTTCTCTCAATGTTTAATTCAACTCTCATATTTTTTCTTTGAAACCAAATTTATGAAAATCATGATAATTCATTTGGCAAACTATTGAGTATACTTTCTAATGGAATTCCAAATTTTTGGAGAAAGAAAATGTTTGTGCACCAATTATGTCCAAGCTTGTGGTCAAATAAATTTCACTTATTTATTTTTTTTAATTTTAATTTCTTAAAGAATCTGGGTTACCTCCCATTTACTTAAAATATAATTCTCTATTGGTTTAGAGAAAGATCTTAGTAGAGTGATTGAATATATTTATAATGGCTAAAATAGATATTACATTTTTCGTAAAGAGTAAGCCCCAATTTAAAAGTGATTTTAAACCCAAAATGTGGTAACCCCAATGATGATGTGATGGAGGTTGCTTGTGAGAGCCAATGGTTAAATTTTAGTAATTTTTGTCATTTGGTTATTAAACACAGCTATTACTAAAAATTAAATTGTATAAAGCTACAATTAAAATTTATATTATAAACAAAGCTCATAATTATTTAATTTTTACCATTACTTCCTAATTATCTTACTGATTTATCTTTTGCCTGTGCTCTTGACCTTATATCTATTGTATGTATAGAGCGGAAATTTTACATCATGATGTATTGCTGCACATCTCTTCCCAAATTCACATGCAATGAAAGCTCCCTTGGTAGCTTGGAATCTGGCATGGTTGCAGGGTTTACACCATGGAAATGGATGAACATTACAAATTAGGGCTTGATTTATTGTTCTGCTGATTGCCTAGAGTTAGGAAAATAATGGAGAACATTTTGATGCAGATTAAAGTCTATCATATCGGTAGCCCTTATGTTATAAATAGCACCAAAAAATTGAGGAAATATTGCACCTCACTCTTTTTTTTTTTTAATTGGGGTATAGCTGTTTTACAATGTTTGTTAGTTTCTACTGTACAGTTAAGTGGAATTCCCTTTGCTATACAGCAGGCTCTCATTAGTTATCTATTTTATACATGTTAGTGTATATATGTCAATTCCAATCTCCCAGTTCATCCCACCACACCCCCTTTCTCCCCTTGGTGTCCATATGTTTGTTCTCTACATCTGTGTCTCTGTTTCTGCCTTGCAAACTGGTTCGTCTGTATCATTTTTCTGGATCCCACATATATGAGTTAATACACGATATTTGTTTTTCTCTTTCGCATATCATTCTTAAAACAATCAGATTTAGCAAAGAATTCACTCATGTCATTGACAATTGAAGTTCTGGCATAGATCTTCATTGTTTCATGTTGGCTTATCTATTAATGTACATGAAGATCTCAAACAGTATTCATATTGGAACTATGCTTATTAATCACTGACTTGAGTGATTCCTTCCCCATTCATTAGTAATCAAACATTATTCAGAATCTGATTTTGTGAAATTTTCATAGGTGCCAGAATGATAAAAATTTGTAGTAGATTTTGTGAGAAATAGCCAGTCACACTGAATTTAAAGGAGTATATTTTTTTAAGTGTACATAGTTTTGTTAAACTGCTGTTTATTAAATTATGTAAAGGAATAACCAAAACAGTAAAGTTAACCCTCAAGTGGTATTGTGAATTTTACTAGCATGTACAGATACACACACACACACACACACACAATGCACACTGCATCCCATACATATTTTCCTTTTGAAGAGTGATTAGTAAACATTTTCCAGCATATGACTGCCCAACATCATAGTTTAGGCATTCACTACCTCTCACTGGAGCTCTGCAATAATCTTTCACATCCTTTACTCACTTTCCACCGTATCACTACTCCCTGCTTTTTGTGAGCTTTACAGTCTAGTAATAAGGACAGACATATTTCTCCTACACAGCCTACGAGGTTCAGTGACTTCATGACTTTTTTCTTCATAATTCTTTTGTTTAAAATGCTTTTTCTTCTTTTTTGACTAGTGAAATTCATCCATCATGGTCTGGCTGAGGTGCTTCATGTACATAGTAAATGTTTCATTATTTATCCCTTGGTCTCATTTTTGCTTTGTTTTAATTTATGTAAATTTGTTTATTCAAATGTTAAGTGGATTGTTACTCCCTTCTGCACATATTTATTCAAGTCTAATATGTGTCAGGCATTGCTTTAGGTGGTAGGGAGGGATCGGGTCATTTTAAAAGGCAGAAATTTCTGACCTCACAGTGTCTACTGATGAGGCATCATCTAGACTAGTGAAGAGACGTGTAAAGCCTTTGATCATTGTGAACATTTGTCTTAGTCAGCCTGCTGCTGTAACAAAATACCATAGATGAAGTGACTTATACAACAGCAGACATTTATTTGTCACAGTTCTGGCCACCTTCTAGCTGTATCCTTACATGACAGCGAGAGGAAGCTCTGGTGTCTCTTTCTCTCTTTATAAGAGCACTAATCCCAAAATAGGGGCTTCCCTGCTATGATCTCATCTAAACCTAGTTACTTCCCAAACACCACAGGTGCTAATGTACCATCACGTTGGAAGTTGGCTCTTCAATATATGATTTGGGGGGGACACCAAAATTCAGTCCACAGCAGCATTTAAACTTTAGTCGTGATGATGATGATGAGATGATGATTCAAAACTGAATAATTTTTCCCTAAACTTAGCTTCTTTATGATTTTATTCATTTACATGCCTTAAGATGAAATTTCTTTGTAAATTCCTCAGTTGCCCTTCCCTTGCTTGGGGCTCCCATATGTTTGTGATTCATTACCTAAGGATAGATTGAATATTAAAAGGGGAAAAATCAAATGTATGTTTTTGTACGTTTTAAGGTTACAGTTAATGGATTTACATGTTTAAGAATTCAGTTTATAGAGCTAATGTTGGTATTTTGTTAAAGAATAAACAGTGGTTTGGATGCATTTTTGAAATATAAATAAGCAATTTAGAAACTGTAACTTGAAAATATATATTGCCAGTTTAGATTTTTGAAGTCCCAAAGTGAATTTAGTAGTTTGTTCTAAGACATGACAGAGTGCTGATTGCTAACATTTCCTTTGAGTAGTGTTCAAGGCAACTTTAACTGGGAAAAAATTTTCCACTTCTATCCAATAGCATGTTTCTGAAAGCTTTTGGTCATAAAGATAAATTATTAATTCTTTTATATAATATTTAATATGTTTCCATTTACAATAAACCAGAAATGATCATTGCTTAAAGATATTTAAGCGATTTGACTATCAGTATTTCAAAACAGGCATACCTGATTTTATTGTGCTTCACTTTAATTGCATTTTTTACAAATTGAAGTTTTGTAGTAACCCTGCATTGAACAAGTCCTTTGGCACCATTTTTCCAACAGCATTTGCTCCCTTTCTGTCCCTGTGTCACATTTTGGTAATTCTCACAATATTTCAAGCTTTTTCATTATTGTTATATTTGTTATGATGATCTGTGATCAGTAATCTTTGATGTTACTATTATAACTTGCTGAAAGCTCAGATTATGGTTAGCATTTTTTAGCAATAAAATGTTTTTGTTTAAAGTATATACATTGGTTTTTTGGCATAATGCTATTACATACTTAATAGACTACAGTATAATGTAAACATTTATATGCACTGGGAAAAAAAATTTCTGTGACCATTTTGTTGCGATACTTGCTTTACTGCAGTGGTTTGGAACTGAACCCTCATTACCTCCAAAATATGCCTATATGGCTACAGCTGCATATCTGTTAATAAGTCATGGGTTCATTATCACATAATATATATGTGTGTGTGCATATATATTTACTTCATTTATTTCACATATACTTATGCAGGAAATTTCATCACATTCTAGATGAAGAAAAATCAAGATAATTGAAATTTTGAAAGCCTATTTCAGTGTAGTTCCACATCTCTTGCTTCATCTCAAAACACACTATATATAAAATTACAATTTGGTGATGAGCTTTATTAAAGAGAACAAATGGTTTCTATGAATAATAAGATCACAGTAATTTTTCATAAATGACTGTAGCCAGAGTTCATATGAATTGACATGAATTATGGTACAGCTCAGAAGATTTAATTTGGCATGTGACATAGAGTATAACAAAACCTAGCTTACAGTTGAAGAAAAAAGTAAATATTTGAATCAATTATTAGGTCTTGAGATTTAAAATTATGGGTTATGGAAAAATAGTAATAGAAATATTTATAGCATTTTTGATTTTAAAAGCTTTGATTTTGAAAAATAACCTAACATATCAAATTTTAGATATTTATCTTTCTGGGCCATTCATTACAACTATTCACTATTTATGTATATGTGTGTGTGTGCATATATATGCACACACATGCATGCATATACACATATGCATATATATAAACATATATGTATGCCTATACATATATATTAAATTAGTGCATGTATATTTATAGCACCTATGCATATATATAGTATACATAAACATGCTATGTAAGGATTTTAAATATTTCAAAATTTAAAATCTAATATGTTCTTAAGAACATTGATGATTTAAAATAAGGTCATTTTTCAGGTTAAGCATTATTGAATAAGTGGAATAAGTAAGAAGACCAGTGTTGTGATAAGATCTATCAAGAAGTTTCAGTACGTAAAACTCCTGACTATTATAGTAAAGGGGATAAAACAATACCTGTTCCTTAGTCACTTATTAAATAAATGTATATTTTGGCTATTTTAGCATCACCATTTTTATGTTATTGCCACGATCATTATGCGTCATTGCCAAAATCAACTTCTTTCCATGTGATATCCACATTAACCATATTTTGGGATTGCAGAATAAATAAATATAAACTGTTAAATATTATCATTTTACTATTATTGTTCTTCTACTTGAGTTCTCATGATAGAGTAAAAATGACAGTTTGTCTCACCATTTTGTAAACCTAATTTAGATAAAGGTAAGCAATATATAGAGGTTAAGAACTTGTTGTATAAGAAAAACCTCTTGTTGTTTAATTTCTAATTAGTGTATAAGAACATTTAAAACCTTGCCTGATAAGCACTCTTCTAACTTATTTACAAGTATGTTCTTTGGAGTCTTGTAATGCATAGGTATTCTTGTAATTTAATGTGATTTATTTTGTCCTAGTGCTTTAAATATTTTTAAGGAAAATGTATTATTTTATGAATCTAAACATGTCACATCAAATGAATTTTTAAAATACCGTATTGTCAGAATACTTTGGAAAATTATACATTTTCAGAATTTGGAAGGATTTTAGAAAATTTCTATAAATTTTCTTTTCAGTGTCCAATGGAGAGGCCTGGAGAGTAGTGGTTAGGAGTGCAGGATCCAGAGTCAGACTTGCTAGATAGGAATCTTGTCTCGACACCTAATAGTCAACTACACCTAATATGTGAACCTAAGTCAAGTAACTTAACTTCTCTAAATGTCAGTTTTCTCAGTAACCACCTTACATAATCCTTAATACAAACAAGGGGAGCCCAGGTTGATAAATCTATGGATCCTGGGTTTGTTCAGTATAAGTAATTCTTTAGCCAAGAATGCCTTTCTAAGGACATTTCAGAAAAGATCTCCTCCTTTTAGAAACTTTTTATTGGTATATTTACATGGAGATCCATTTGCCGATGAGATTAAACCCAGTATAACAATAATAATAATAAAAAGAACCTGGGTTCATGTTTTACTTGATATTTACCAGTTGTGTGACCTTGGAAGAGAAAGTCCTCTTACCTTTGTTCAGCCCCAGTTTCCTCAACTGTGAAAGGACATAACAGTGACTACTCTGATCATCTCATAACATTTGGCATTCATCAAATGATATTTTATTTATTTTTTAAGATTTTTTTATTAATTAATTTTTATTGTAGTAGAGTTGCTTTACAATGTTGTGTTAGCTTCTACTGCGCAGCAAAAGGAATCAGCCATACATATACATATATCTCCCCCCTTTTGGACTTCCCTCCCATTTAGGACACCACAGTGCATTTAGTAGAGTTCCCTGCGCTATACAGTATGTTCCCATCAGTTGTCTATTTTAAACATAGTATCAATAGTGTATGTGTGTCAATCACAATCTCTCAGTTCCTCCCACTCCCCCCCCTCCTCGGTATCCATACATTTGTTTTCTACCTCTGTGTCTCTATTTCTTCTTTGAAAATATGGTCATCTATACCAGTTTTCTAGATTCCACATATATGCATTAATATATGATATTTGTTTTTCTCTTTCTGACTTACTTCACTCTGTATGACACTCTCTAGGTCCATCCACGCCTCTACAAATGACCCAATTTCTTTCCTTTTTATGACTAATATTCCATTGTATATACATACCACATCTTCTTTATCCATTCCTCTGTTGATGGACATTTTGAAACATAATTGACGTAACATCATATTAGTTTCAGGTATACAGTGTAATTATTTGATCTTAAAAGTTCTCATCACAAGAAGACAAAATTATAACTTTGTGTCGTGATGCATGTTAATTAAACTTATTGTGGTGATCATTTTGCAATATATCACCAACTTTTAAAAATTACTCATTCCCAGTAAATGCAAACTTCAGAAAATAAACACCTTAGAGTTGGTTTCTTTAAGACGGTGTCTGTAAATGTATTTCATTGTTTTTGAGTTTGGTGTTAGGGCTTCTCTTTCAGTGTTAAAATTCAAACATTAGATTGAGGACTTTTCTTGCAAAACATCTTAATCTTTTTGAGATTTTGTTCCTATGTTCAATTATAAATAAAGCTGAATTTGAGCTTAATAGAGGCTACACCTACATTTAAAAATAACACTTTAGTTTGCTTTAAAATTCAGCATATTTTCAATTATTTAGCATAATTGTAGGTATCTCAATTACTTTTTAAGAATGTTTTGTAGCTAAGAATGTTCCTTATTATAGATAACTGTAATTCAAAACTTGACCAAAAACTTGTTTATTAAATGTACATAGCTACTTGGGGGAAGGCCCATCTAAAATCATGTCTTAGTCAACTCTATTTTATCATGTATTGTTCCAAGATAAAAAGATGGGGTCTGTGTCTTCCTTGCTCACATTGCCATTTTGGATGATTATTTTGCTACCCAAAAGATTATCTGAATATTTGAGAGATATAGTCTCCAGTTCTGCCACTTTTTAAGAACATCTGATTATTTGAGATATATATTATCCAGTTCTGCTATTTTTTTAAAGGTTATAATAGATATTTTTCTTCCAGTTGTATTGACATATAACTAACATACAGCACTGTATAAGTTTAAGGTATACAGCATACATTTATCATGAAATGATTATCACAGTAACTTCAGTGAACATCCATCATCTCATAGAGATACCAAATTAAAGAAATAGAAAAAAAGTTTCTTCTTGTGATAAGAACTCTTAGGATTTAGTCTCTTAACAACTTTCATATATAACATACATCAGTGTTAATTATATTTATTATGTTGTATATTATATCCCTAGTACTTATTTATCTTATAACTGTAAGTTTGTACCTTTTGACTGCCTTCATCCAATTCCTCCTCTCCCCATACACCACGTCTGATAACAAATCTTACCTCTTTTTTTATGAGTTTGTTTGTTTGTTTTTGAAGTATAATTGACCTATAATACTATGTTAGTTCCTGTTACACAACATAGAGATTCAGTATTTCTATACATTTCAAAATGATCACCAGGATAACAATATGTCACCATACAATGATGTTACAAAGTTATTGAGTATATTCCCCATATTGCACATTTCATACCTGGGACTCATTTATTTTGTAACTGGAAATTGGTACCTCTTAACCTCCCTCACCTACTTCTTTCCTCCTCCAACCCCCTCCTTTCTGGCAACCACCTATTTGTTATCTGTACCTATAACTCTGTTTCTTAGTCATCATTGTTAATTTGGGGTTTTTTGTTTGTTTTTGTTTGTTTTTTATATATTCCACATATAGGTGAAATCATGCAGTATTTGTCTTTCTCTGTCTGACTTATTTCACTTAGTATAATACCCTCTAGATCTATCCATGTTGTTGCGATTGGCAAGATTTCATTCTTTTTTATAGCCAATATTCCATTGTATATTCCATTCCGGTTCTGCCATTTCTGTCTCTCCACTTTGCAATCATTTATGGACTTCACATGAGTCTTGTAATTTATTAACAATTTTGGAACCAGTCTTAGAGTCTTCTTCACCATAATTTCTGTCAGTTTTTGGAATGACTTCAATATTCATATGATGAACGAGGCAGTATTGCATCTCTCAATTTCATGTCTGAAATGATTAGTTTGTGCTGACACAGGTAGCTCAGCTCTTGCAATAAGAATAATTCTAACTTTCTTTATACTTTGAACAACAGTACCACAGTCTGGAATTTAGAATATAGCTATATTCCACCAAGAAGCTTTATATGTCAGTGTCTTCTAGCAGAGAGTTCAGAAATAACTCATTATTCAGAAATAAATATTATGCTTTATTTCCTTTGCTGGTGCCTCATGAGATAGAACCAGAGAAATTGTCAGTTTTATAATTCAGGAATTTTTTTTTTTTGTCTGAAAAATAGAAGTGGTGTTCAAGGAAGCATTTGCTGGCCAGGTGTGAAATATTATCTCACAGCCTTCAAAAAAGGAGAGTGGTTTTGGTTAGATCTATGGTGTGTCATATGGACCAGCATCATTCCTGATGACCTGTTCTACTTAAGTATTAAATAAGTATTTATTGAGCTCTTCTTATTTTCCAGGTCCTGTTTGAGTTGTGAATGAAAGAGAAAAGACCCTAGCTCTAAAAGAACATACATATAAGTTGGGTTAGGAAAAATATGAACAAACCAACGATAAAGAGTAACATTCACAGAGGGATCACAATATAAAACAGGGATTTTGGAGAAAGAGTAAAAGGAGGGACAATTTGGATAGGATGATCGGGGGAAAATAAAGCTGTTAGAAATAAGGACTTTTGAGAAGAGATTAATGATTTTAAAAATCCATACATTTCAGGATTTGGAGAGAAGATTTGAAGTAGAGGGAAATTCAAAACAATACCTTTAGGCAGAATTAAATTTCAATTATATGAGAAATAGAGATGTAACTAATGTGGCTGGAGTTTAATAAATGATGAAGAAAGTCATATGAAGGCTGATAGTCCAGACAGAAGATAACTGAGGCCTGGATCAAGGTAGTAGAAGGAAAGTTAGTGAGAAGAGTTCAGAGAAGGGTAGAGAGATTAAGTAGCTTTAGCTGGATGGTGGCACCTCTAGACTTGAGAAAACAAGGAAAAGAGGTTTGAGGTGGTTAATCAAGTGTCTGTTTTGCAATGTTATAGCCTGAACTGTGTTCCTGCCAAATTCATATGTTAAAGTCCTAACACCCAGTACCTTAGAATATGACAGTATTTAGGGAAATGGCCTTGAAAAAGGTAAAGATAAAATAAGGCCCTTGTGGTGGGGCCTTAATCCAATGGTGTCCTTATAGAGAGAGATAGCAGGGATGCATGTACACAGAGAAGAGCCCATGTGAGGGCACAGCAAGAGGGTTGCTCACTGCAAGCCAAGCAGAGAGGACTTAGGAGAAACCAACCCTGCCAGCACCTTGATCTTGGACTTAGTTTCTGGAACTGTGAGAAAATAAATTTCTGTTGTTAAGTTACCCAGTCTCTAGCATTTTGTTATGGCAGCCCTGGGAGAATAATACATGCTGTTTGCATTTGAGATGCACAGTAGAAAACCAATGCAGATGCCAAGTAAACTATTGGAGTGAGAAGATGCTAAGGTTCAAAATTCAAATTTTAAAGACATAAGCATTTCAATAAATAACAAAAATTATCTAGATACTGTCTATTGATCTCAGTACCATTCCTGTGGATGGAAAGGCAAATTCTATTACTCATATTTCAGCTGAGCTAAGAGATAATCTATGAAAAGCTTTTTGGTTCTGTTTATTGTTTCTGCAATGCCATTGTAGGGGAAACAATACTATTATAGAGTTCTAGAATTGACAAAAAGAGATATAGTCCAGTTTTAAAATTTGTCTCCAATAATACATAGGTGGAAGCCTGCCAATTACAAAGGATCAGTCTAAGAATGCTAATTTCTTATAAAGGTTAGGTAAAATCGGACACAAAAAAATTAGACATTACTCTTTGTAGAGATGGTTTTCAAGAATGGTTTTCTACTCTAAATCCAGACAGTAGACTTGAAACAACACTAAAAAAGTATATCCTGAAAGAGTTTCTCTGATGCCCCATTTGGTCTTTGAAACATTGATCAAAAGAGACTGAAGGTATGGCTAGCAAAGTTGAATGACAAAGTGGAGGCCTTCAAACCTGCACAACACTAAGAAAATATTATGAAATCTAAGAAGTTTTAAATAAGAGGGTGCCCCTCATGCTATGAGATAAACATGGTTTAATTGAGTAAAGGTGAGGACTATTTATCTGATTGGGAAAGTGTTATTATTTCCAAAAAAGATAGTAAGATACTTGTTTAGTATCTCTCTTTATTTCTAATGATCATGTAGACCTGAAGAGATAGGTTCCTAATATACTGAGGAGATCATTTTGTGCCTGGTTTCTTTCACCCATTCTCCTGACTATGTTGGAAATTACTGAGTTGAAAATTTTAAGAAAAGCTCATGACTTATCCTGGTGTTGAATTTAGAAATTACTATCATTTCTAAGAGAGAAAATAAAAGGTTCTTTAAGGCAATGATTTATGTCTACTTAGCACCTACTCCTCTTACCTGTGTTCCCCCAGGAGAGCATAAACTTTGCTCAGCTTGTGCCTCAGGGAACCCCCAGCTCACCTCAGATGAGGCCTGCTTGGCCTAAGGGGAAGTCAATTCCCCTTATTTGTATTTGGTTTAGAAAATGGGCATGTGACCCATATCTTGCCAATAATTCATGAGAAAAGTTTGTTGAGGGTCTTCTGGAAAGAAACTTGCTGCATGAAGAGAAGGTCTCTGTTTTTTGGGGGGGATACATTCAAATCTATATATGATGCTTAGAATGCTTTACACAGACTATAAAATAGAGAATGACACTACAAGGAAATGAAAATAATCTGTGTCTTTGGTGGCATCATGAATCCACTGAATCAAGTAGATTTGAAACTTGCCCTACCTTGGGACTTAGTGTTATATAAGAATATACTTATTTCATAAACCATTTTAGGTCAGGATTTCTGTAACTTAATGGTGAAACCACCCTATCTGATACATGAGGGGAGCTAACATTATTGATCGACAATTAAGAGAACTCGAAGACATGCTGCTTTACTGGTTGAAATATTAAAAATAAACTTCAATACTTCTATCTTTGCTCATGGGCCTGAAGCCATCTTCTCCATGTGAATGAAACAGAGCTGCAACAAATTCTGAGGTATTGGCTGAGACTCTGGATACTACTTAAGACTCTAAGACATAGGATTGAGTTAGGAAGCAAACTCTCTTCCCAAGAGAATAGATAATATTTTTCTAAAAAAAAAAAAAAAAAAAAAAACTACTTAGAGTCTCACAGAGAGAGACTTGGAATGAAGTTTGTTTATGAGATGGAGCAGAAAACTTGAACTTGAGGATAAACACACATAGGTAAGAGTGAAAGAAACTTGCATTGGAAGTTCCCACTGGGAGCTGGCATGCATTGATAATCCATTCTTTAAAAATGTTCAGCGAAAAGTTCAGGTTAGTTAGAAATTTCTCCTTTGTTTCTCCAGCATTGGAACTTTTTTTCTTAGTTATTGATATTTTGTATGGAGTCTGAATGTGTTATTTTGTGGATGCTAAAGAGTCAAAATGGCAAGGGGAAAGGGCACCTCCTATACCTTAAACTCTCCCAGAATCCTAGAGGGATAGGATTTTTCCCACAAGGAGAATTAAGGCCAGCTTGCCAGGCTGATTAGTGATATCAGAAGAAAGAGACTCAAAATCCTAGAAAAATTTCTGAGAGGGACATATACAAGAAAAGAAAGAAAAAGGCTCAGTACATTTCTTGTCTTTATAATAATCAGAAAGTAATTCCTATATAGCAGACAATAGTACTTGCCAGAATATTTAGAAAGATGACAGTGCTAGTCTCAGTGTTCACTTATGCAATGTTAAGATAAATTTTCCAATTTTATTTTAATTCTAGTTTTGAACTGGAAAGAAATGAATACAAGAAGTAGTAGTGTGTGATACTGAGTGAAAGGTTATTTTACTCCTTTTTCTTATTCCTTGACGTTGGTGTTAAACTATGAAACTCAAGAATTCTTTTAAATGGATATAATTCTTCTTAAATGAATTATGTTATCTTAAAGAGTAGTGCCTGACTCGGTTTGCTTGGTGAAATTGGAGAATATTGGGTAATAAGACATGTTTCAGGAGAATAATCAAGAGCATAAAGGAAATCCTATATATCACAGATACCCAAAAGAGACCCTTACTCTAAAGAGAGGACTGGAATTATTTTGTCCCTGTCAACAGTGAGAGATAACTCTGGTAGTGGAAAATGTTGAAAAGTGAAATCACATCACCTAAGAAACAACAAGCAGATGAAGTTAAATAAAAAAGAAAAGATCTTTAGATAAAAATAGAAATTAGGTCTTAAGGGAGAGAGAAATTATTTGGTGGTTGGATGATATTAAAATCTTAATGTCATTTCAGTAAGCATTCTCATCTTGTACTTTTTTAATTTAATTTTTTTATTTTATATTGGAGTAAAGTTGATTTACAATGTTGTGTTAGTTTCAGGTATACAGCAAAGTGATTCAGTAGTACACATACATATATCCATTATTTTTCAGATTCTTTTCCCATATAGGTTATTACAAAATATTGAGTAGAGTTTCCTGTGCTATAAAATAGATCCTTGTTGATTATTTATTTTATATATAATAGTGTGTATATGTTAATCCCAAACTCCTAATTTATCTTCCCCTCCACCACCACTTTCCCCCTTTGGTAACTGTAAGCTTGTTTTCAAAGTCTGTGAGTCTGTTTCTGTTTTGTATATAAGTTCATCTGTACCATTTTTTTTTAGATGCCACATATAAGTAATATCATATGATATTTGTCTTTCTCTTTCTGACTTACTTCACTGAGTGTGATAATCTCTGGGTCCATCCATGTTGCTGCAAATGGCATTATTTCATTCTTTTTTATGGCTGAGTAATATTCCATTGTATATATGTACCACATCTTCTTTATCCATTCCTCTGTTGATGGACATTTTGGTTGCTTCCATGTCTTGGCTATCGCAAATGCAATGAACATTGGGGGTGCATGTATCTTTTCAAATTATGTTTTTCTCCAGATGTATGCCCAGGAGTGGGATTGCTGGATCATATGGTAGTTGTATTTTTAGTTTTTTAAGGAACCTCAATACTGTTCTCCATAGTGGTTGTACCAATTTACATTCTCACTAACAGTGTAGGAGGGTTCCCTTTCTCCACGCCCTCTCCAGCAATTTATTGTTTGTAGATTTTTTGATGATGACCTTTCTGACTGGTGTGAGGTGATATCTTATTGTAGTTTTGATTTGCATTTCTCTAATAATTAGGGATGTTGAGCCTCTTTTCATGTGCTTTTTGGTCATCTGTATGTTTTGTTTGGAGAAATGTCATTTAGATCTTCTGCCCATTTTTTGACTGGGTTGTTTATTTTTTGATATAGAGCTGCATGAGCTGTTTATATATTTTGGAAATTAACCCATCAGTTGCTTCATTTGCTAATATTTTTTCCCATTCTGTGGGTTGTCTTTTCCTTTTGTTTATGGTTTTCTTTGCTGTGCAAAAGCTTTTAAGTTTAATTAGGTCTTATTTGTTTACTTTTGTTTTTATTTTCATTACTCTAGGAGGTAGATCCACAAAGATACTGCTGTGATTTATGTCAGAGTGTTCTGCCTATGTTTGCTTCAAAGAGTTTTATACTATCCGGCCTTACATTTATGTCTTTAATCCATTTTGATTTTCATATTGTACTTTGTTTAGAGTTAGCTGCAAGTAGCTGTCTTTCCAATGTTAAACAAGTCAAGATAAATTGTTTCCTGTTTTTCTGACTTGAAAGAAGCTTGAAGAAGTGGATACATCAAAGTTGTATCACTGCCAGGTTGGTTACCTCCAGTGATTTAGGTAGAATGTAGATGCCGGGTGTGTCCGGTCAAACTTTTAATTTTCCATATGAGGAAACCTAGGCTCAGAAAACTTAACAGATATGAAGGCAGCTAGTTGGTGGAGGAGCCAAGACTAAATATGGGACTCCAACTCCTGGGTAACTTATATCTGGCACTTCATTTTTCCACTGCTAACTCATCTTTAAACTGCTCAATCCAAAATCTGACTTTCCTTTCATTCTTTTATTCCTTGTGAATACCTTTCCTTTTATGATTGTTTTAATCAAGTTTTCACATATAAAAATGGTCAG
Source organism: Balaenoptera borealis (assembly GCF_965194805.1). Taxonomy (NCBI): domain Eukaryota; kingdom Metazoa; phylum Chordata; class Mammalia; order Artiodactyla; family Balaenopteridae; genus Balaenoptera; species Balaenoptera borealis. The sequence goes on along the minus strand of NC_138861.1, from coordinate 68,587,991 downwards.
AGAGATGCTAGACTGGTATCAGCTTTTATTGCCACATAGCACGGGCATCAGAATAATAGTTTGTGACATGATAAATTGCAATATACACTTCTCTTCTATAAGGACTTTTAAGCTTGTGATCTTAATTCCCATTTTTAACTTAAAAGGCCAGAAACTTGCTGAACATGTATCTTTATGTATCTTTACTGTTTTTCCATAGATTTTCCATGGAGCAGCAGTATACATCAAATAATTTTCTTTAAGGGTGCCAAACAAGGACACTTTATTGGTTTCCTAGAGCTGCTATAACAAAATGTCACCAAGGGTGGCTTAAAACAACCGAAATTTATTTTCTTACTGCTTTGGAGGTTAGAAGTCCAGAATCAAGATATCAATAGGGTTGGTTCCATCTTGGTGACTTGGGGGAGAATTTGTTCCATGCCTCTCTCCTAGCTTCTGTTGGTTACTCACAATCCTCAGAACTTCTTGATTTATAGATGCACCTCTCCAATCCCTGACTCTGTTTCACATGGCATTCTCCTCTTTGTGTGTTTGTGTCTCTTCTCTTGTAAGAACACCAGTCATATTGGATTAGAATCCACTAATCAAGTATGACCTCATCTGAACTTGATAACATCCACAAAGACCCTATTTCTAAATAAGATTATCTTCACAAATACTGGGAGTTAGTCTCGATATATCTTTTTGGGGAACACAATTTACCCCGTAACAGATACCAATATAGTTACTCTGACCCATGTTAGACCTTTCAGAATTAAATATTTCTTCCTTATATCATTGAATGTTTTACACAATATCTTCATCCACCTAAATACTGATCACAAATAACTCTATTGCTTGATTAGCAAAAATCAACTGATACCTTGTTGAGTGTAATATCACAAAGGGACAATGTGGAGAGATGTTCCTGGAGAGAGAAGGGAGATATTAAAATGGAGAAGAATCTAAGACAACTTACAATATTATGATTTGGGCATTGCGGCCAGCTCAAAACCTTAAAACTTTGTTTTGTCTTCTCTGCAGGACATTTTACAAAAGGATATTTATTTACCTCATATTTTTTAACCGAGACTAGATCTGTTGCATATATGCAAGCAGCTTTGTGATAGAAAATATAATCAGTACATTACACTAGAAACTAAACTTATTTTTCAAGTTCTAGTATTAGCACCTTGAGGAATTATAGGAAAAGAAAAAGTCTATCAAATGGAAAGCTGCCAAAAACAGTCGCAAAGGAAATTATCATGTTTTTATGAATTTGATTACTTAACCTACCTAGAAAAACATGTTTGTAAAATAAAGAGAATCCATGATTCAAAGATGTTTTTAAATAATAAATACTGATAAGTTTTCAAAGCTGAATTTTAAAGTTCAGCTTTGAGATGCTTATTTTAGGAACTATTTTCAGTCATAGTAAAGAGACTATTCCATTCACAGGAGCCACAGAATTGTAAGGGGACTTCAGAATGTAAGGTGATATTTAAGTAGAGAAAATTAGCATCCCTGAGATATTCTAAATCTGACATCTAGAAATCTTCATTCAAATAGAGGATTAAAGTGGCCCTGCTGAGCCTATCTGCTGTGGACTGGATGTGCATACCGATAAAAAAAAAAAAAAGTGTATTTTGAGGCAAGATAATTTTTTGTCCTTTCAGCTTGTTAGAGATTAATGACTACAGGCATTGGTTTGGAATCCTTTATTCTTACTTCTTTTATTGTGAACTCTTCACTAGAATTGCTTATGTTAATGAATCTATTTCACAATATGAAAATATAGTAGCTCAAGAAAAATAAATGATTTTATCCATTCATTTCTAATTATGAAGATGAAAAATATAGTTATATATATATATAAATTGTGTTGTTAATTTGTGTTGCAGGAAGTATCCATTTATATTTAAAATAATATAAGTATGCTATATAAAATATTGTATAGTGGAAAAACTTTGTGCAGGCTTTTTTATTGCCATAGGTTTACTTCTGCTATACATGTTTACTTGGAAATACTGACTTGGATATTTTCTTGTAAATAACTAGCCTTTTCTCTTTTAAAAGCATTTTTAAGGCTTTCTAATATCTACTGGTTTTCATAGCTTATTATTTTTATTGTTTGTGTTATACTTTTCCATTTGTACATTTTCCTACAACTCATTCCTGTAACTCATTTTTTAATTATTTCGATATTTTCTAATTTATTCATTTTCTATACGTCTGTCAACTTTTAAAAAATGCACAACATGAGAGTTGCAAGTTAAGTTTTATTTGGGGCAAAATGAGGACGATAGCCTGGGAGACAGCATTTCAGATATCTCTGAGAAACTTCTCCAAGGAGGTAGGGGGGAAGGTCAGTATATATGTGATTTTCGTGAAGGGGGAGTACATGCAATCAAGCACATATTTTTTGCAGAAGGTTTCTGCTGGTCTCATGAAGGTTACTGCTTGTCATGAGGAGTAGACGTCACCATGAAGGATTTTAGTGCTTTTCTAGATATGAGGAGATACAAGAATTGGGCTCATATAATCGGCTCCTGAAAATATCTATCTGAAGACCTGTTCAGAGCACAGAGTGCCTTGTTTCTGCTCTCCACCCTGAACTCCTTTCAGAGGGTGTTGAAAATCAGCAGCTGCAGCAGCACATGATTTAATCATTGTAGGTAGATGGTAAGTGCCAATGACAAGTGCCAATTTGTTGTTGACACCTCCATGTTTCAATCTTTTTATTTTTTGTTTATTCTGTAATATTAAATCTATATTTTCAACTTTATCTTATTAATATTGGATCTGAGAGTTGGGATAGTAATGCCAAGCATATTTCTAGGAGGATTTAGGTAGAGGCTTATGTTTGTAGAGAAAGAACTCCATTTTTTTCCTACTTTATTCTACTACTTTGTTGGGTTTTATTTATTTATATTGAACCATTTTGCATATCTCATCTTTAATTCTGTATGTAGGATGCTTTGCTTTTTGTCAAAGGATTCTTTTTTTAAAAAAAAACAAAGAAGGACTATAGTTCTATATTGCACGGTATAAGTGCAGACATTACTAGTATTCTCATAGGTAGTCACCCATATACTAAATATTTTGGGGTGCCCAGGTAGAAAAAAAACACATTTGCAAATTTCTAATACATTATATCAAGAAGAAGTCTGGGGTGGGGAGAGAAAAAAGAACTCTTGAAAACATGCTTAATTAATATTTCTGGGAAATATAGTTTTATTTCACCTTTTAAACTAGAAAATGTTCTTTCCTACAGAGATTTTAGATAAGTAAGATAGTTCATTTTGGGGGCTAGAACTGTTTCAGTATAGAAGTACAAATACATATATCTTAAAAAGCTTGCGTGCCGATGCAAGGCCCCTCTCCCAGCACACTCAAGTGCATTTGTATGCATACAGTCATACCCTGTGCTGGGTAGGTATTGCCTCACCTCTGAATGGTTCAGTGTTCATCCAGCAGCCATATGTTTAGTCCATCAATGTTAGATGAAAAAATGTAAAATGGTTACTAGTGAGTCACAAGAGAGATGTGGCAAGAGCATGTGGGAAAATAGAATATTATACTGAGAAGAGCATGTAGCTCCTGACCTTCAGAGAGGATTCTAAAATGATCCTTGGAGATGTCAGTGCTGGGCTTCAGTTCTATCTGACAATGGCTGGTGATCTGATACGGAAGATCTATCAGAGCTAATTAGGAGAAGGGACTTCAGAGCTTCCTGGAAAAAAAATTCTCCTAAGGAATTCATAACCCCTGACAGAGGGTTTGGGTGATTGGGAATGCAGCATTCTGGATGTCTCACAAGGATTTTTCTTGCTGCCTAGCACCCTGTGGTTTTCCCATCCAGCACATCTGAGACGTGTGGAGGGATTTTTTAAAAGCTATATGTGGAACCACAGTAGCTTTTTTTCTGAAAAGCTTTGTGTTTTGGTACTAATGTGGTAAATTACAACACAAAATGATAGAAGGATATAATTGATTGACTTCTGTAGAAAACATACCGTACCTTTAACGCCTTGTACATATTAAATGCTTCCTGGACTATGGCACTCAGCTCCAGAAAGTTTCCAACAGATCAGGGTGCCTGTGACCCTGGTGAAAGTACCAGGGTCCCATTAAAAGAAAAAACTACCAATGGAAGCAGAAGTGTGCCTACAGGGAGCAGAAATGCTATACAGGCATGTTATCTGTAGTACATGATAGTGCCCAACAGAAGAGTGCATCAATAAACAAAATGGAAAAATTATAGATGCCTTATGGAAACTGAACCTGAAGGCTCTCATTAATGAACTCATGTGAGACATCTTCAAGCTACATAGGAGGGACCTTTCTGGAAGCTAGTATCCATCCTGAGTAGGAGCAAGAATCAGAGAAAACTGGGAGAAATAAAGATAAATAAGTGATAGGTGATTGATAAATGATAGATAGATGGTTGATGGATAGATAAAGACAGATAAACTTAGTCTGGCTATTTTGGTAAGGCTAGTAAGAAAGAAAAGGAAATAAATCTATATTGTCCAGTTGATATGCTCTTCTATGGTGCTGAGAAATTTTAACTACAAGTGTTTTTTTGACTACAAAAATAGTTTTGTCATGCCTCTGGAATACATTGGTGCTGATATTTTTGATGTCCACTTATATGGCATATGTAAAGAAATGTACTTTTAAAACTTAAAAGAATTGACAAAACTGTCTTCTGTGTCCATCTCCACTTTGTAAAATTAATATAATCATCCTGAGCTCCCCACAGAGACACAAGAGATGGAGGTTAAGACACTGAAAAAGGATGGGGAAATATTAAGCCCAGGACCAGGCATGCTCTGGTCTCTGGTACCATGCTTTTCCTAGAGGATGCTATCATATTGTCGGTATGCTTGTGCCTGCCTGAGTGAGTGAGGTAAGAAAGGATCTGCGGAGGAAGAATCAGGTGTCAAGGCTATAAGTTGCCATAGAATTTCAGCTTGAGGTAATCATGTTTGAGTAGTTTTGCCCAAGATCTGGGGTTAAGGAAAGAGAGTGAGATCTCTGCTAACATCCAAGGTACATTGAAGAAATTTGCCCCAAATCACTCCGGAAGTGTCAGATCATAGAATTGGAAGGAAGACTTTTCTCTATTTCCATATTTTAGATATTGAATTTACATGTGAATACTTCCATGTAAACTACAAATTTGGTTAAACGAACAAGCAAAAACCTGTCTGAATCAAGTCCTCTAATAAGTCCCTTGTCTCTAGGTAAAACCAAATGTTTACAACATAGACCTCAGCTAACTTTCTACCTTGTTTGAAAATAAGGCACAAGTTTCTGAGTTATTTATTGATCACCTCCAGGTGTTGGAACATCCAGTGCCATTTGACTAGAATGAATTTCCCATCTTGACCTCCTTGAAAAGTCTTATATTTTTAGGACTCTGCTCAAAATATCTGCCTATTTGGAAAATTTACTTGGGATCTTCAGTAATACTTAAATGCTTCCATTTATGTGTTCCTAGGCACCTTCTATATTCTACCTTTATCATAGCTTTCATTAGTTTTGATAGAGGTGGGACACTTTTTTCTACCTTTATCATAGTTTGCATTAGTTTTGATAGAGGTTTAGCACTTTTTTTCTTTATTTGAAACAAAATATCATATAAAAATAGAAGATAAGAAGAAATAGCAGTATGGGTGTAGTATACGAAATAAAGTCAACACAAATGACAATCAGTACACCCAAGCCCAAAGAAAATACTTTGTACTTGCAATAAAAATTTGGTGAATGAATATTAATAAATATAAAATATTTACATCCGTGGGATTTTATTTTTCTGATTTCCAGTTTTTGAGGAATTTTTTTTAAATTAACCAACTCTATTGATTTGGATAAGAAGTAATCTGTTGTGCTTAGTAAATATTTATTTAATTAAAATTAATCTACTAAAGTGCTGGGAGTCAAAACTTTGGGAAGGAGAGTAGATATTTAAAATAGATTCATTCTAAAACTTGGGAATATAGTCAAATTATAACATTCTTTGACAGTGAGATCAAAAGTATAAAAATAGATGTCTTGAGACATTCTACATACAAGCAGGGTTAATTTCCCTGGAGCTGAAATATTGTACAAACTCCTCATCTACTTTCATTCTGACAAAATGCTTGTAAAACAATGTTGTTGCTAATTGAATTCTGCAGGCACTTAGAAATTAGGAAGGAGATCTTGGCATGCCAACACAATTATTCCACTATGGTTTTTTTTTTTTAACATTTTATTTTATATCGGAGTATAGTTGATTAACAATGTGGTAGTTTCAGGTGTACCACAAAGTGATTCAGTTATACATATATAAGTATCTATTCTTTTTCAAATTCTTTTCCCATTCAGGTTTTTACATAATATTGAGCACGATTCCCTGTGCTATACAGTAGGTACTTGTTGGTTATCCATTTTAAATATAGTGGTGTGTACATGTCAATCCCAAACTCCCTAACTATCCCTCCCCACCACCCTTCCCCCCAGTAACCATAAGTTCATTCTCTAAGTCTGTGAGTCTGTTTCTGTTTTGTAAATAAGTTCATTTGTATCATTTCTTTTTCAGATTCCACATATAAATGATATCATATGATATTTCTCTTTCCCTGTGTTTTTACTTACAAATAAATAAATTGATATTCTGATTAAGATATAACTTTCTATAAATCTATTTAAAACTTATATGAAATATAAATCATATGGAATGTGGCCATTTATAAATAATCCGATAAATTTGATTGTCTGACAATAAAACTTTAGTATCTCTCATTAAGAAGAAAACCTCCTCTGATACCTAGAATGAACAGCTGGATACTCACTCTCTTTTCTTTTGAGCCCAAATCACAAAAATAGTAATCACATATTAGACATCAAAGGGATGAATGTAATTATGTATCAGATATGCACATGTGGAGCTCTGGACTATATTAATGTACATGACTTTTATATACTCATGCTTCAATTTGGATAAAACTTCTTGTGCTGGGAAATAGGCAAGATTATATTCTAATATTTTTAAATTTCACTTTATCAAAATGCATTTTCTAGGTAGTGGAGAATTTAAGGCATGCAATAAAACCGAACAGAGAAGAGTTCCTTTCAAGAGCAAACCTCTGTTAGATATTTTATATGCTTATTATGGTTGAAATTGGCAAATCACCTATGAATTTAAGCTTTCATTTGAAATCTGATATTAAGGAATGATTCTAGGTCATATTTGAAAGTTTAATTCTCTGTATGTAGTCAGTGATTCTTGTCATTCTGTTCAAACTCCCTGGACTAATGTTAAACTTGATAATATCCTAAAAAGTTGGTTATTACATGGTTTCCTGATGACTTACACACTTGGCACCAAGGTACACAACAAAGAGCAGATTATACATATTCTATAACATATAATTATACAGATTTTATATGTGTCTGTATGTATATATAATCTTTACAACTAATACTATTTATTAAATGTTAGATGTTAGATTTGGCTTGAAAGTCACATTTTACTTTTTTTATTTTCTTCATAAATAGAGTATATGTTTCATTCATTAAGAAACAATTGCTGTATGTACTGAACTAAAACTTTTGAAGTTTACTGTTTCATGAAAATTTGATACTTTGAAACTGGCTTGGAAAAATAAGTTATTAAAAATAAAATTCAGAGCACGGAACTAATTTTTTTATTTAAAAATCAGAAGACTTCTATTGCTCAAGTAAATGCATCAAAAATTTACAATAATTATTCTTTTTTTTCTTGATCTTAGAATCTCAGAATAAAATATTGAGCTCTATTCTTTAACTAACATTTCTCTCACTAGGACACCAAGTTAAACCAGAATTTCGAGAACCAACAAACCTGAGTGTTTGGCACAGTAAGCCAAAATTATTTTTACATAATGTAGGAGGAAAGTGGGAAAAACTTTAGAGTTTAATTTTCTTAGATTATCTAATTTTAGATTAGTTATCTAATTTTCATTAGCATTAGGATTAATTACTCTCTGTGAAATTTTTGAATGCGATAAATTTGTTTTCTGGAACCAGGCCATTTTTAAATGATATAAACAATCTAGTTGTTTTTAGATTTTTAAAGAGTAACCACAATGATAATAATAGCTGATACTTACTATGTAATTATTAAGTACAAGACTCTATATGTATTAACTCACTTAATTTTCACTGCAACACTTTGGCCTAGGTTAGTACTCTTAACCTTTAAAGGTGAAAAAGTTGACACGTGGAGTAGTATCTTGCACAATAGCACACAGCTAACGTGTGGAATCCTCAGTATTCAAATGGAACCAGTCCTGTTCAAGAGTTGACAATGGCATCTTCAAAGGTCAATGAGAAAAAGTTTCAAATATCGACAAACACAAAACTGAACTTCTTAAAGAAATGCCACTTCTAACTTCTCTACATTTTCTACAATGAGCTATTTTTGTACAATATTACCAAAGCCAATAGTCGCTGTTCCCAAGAAACATACATAAAGAATATCAACTTTTATTTCAGTATAATTAGTGCTCCTCAATTGTTTTTTGAAGGGGACAGGTAGTAAATCATAAATTATAAAAAAAAGTTTCTGTTTTTTATCTCCTTTTCCATCATAGGCACAAGTCTTGAATCTTTAGGCCATCTATAGCTCACTAGATAAAAATGTGTGCGCCTGGCACTTAGAGTTGAATAAAGTACTGCTGGATAAGCAGAAAAGAAAAATGTAAAATAAGATTGGAATAGAAACTTGAAGTGTCATATAAAGTAAAGGGAAAAAGAAATAATAAGCATAATGAAGAACAAACAATGAAAATTAAGAAATAAAACAGATAAAGGAATAAACCTGTATTCTGGACATTCATTTTGTTCAAGGTCTTATGTCGCGTCATTAAAGGAAGCAGGATATTTTCTGTTCATAAACAAGAAGATGTGGTGTTGTTTTTGGAAATTTACAGTCAAGTGGATAAAAACAAAGCAAAATGTCTCTGATTAGCTGGCATATATTGATCAATCAATTGTTCAACTAATTCAGGTAAATTAAAGCATATAATTTAAGTAAAAATGGTATAAAAGTAGTGTTTTAATAAATTTTATTAAATTTCCTCTTAGAAATCACCAACAACCTTCTGAAATACTGTACTTAAAATGTCACTTCTATCAAGAACTCAATTGACCTGCAAAGGGTTATAAATACCATTGTTTTGGCTAAATGCAAATTTATAAATGCTGAATCTTTCCTGATAATTCCTTCTTCTTCAAAGTTCTCCTAATTTCATTAAAAATAGCATAACACTTATAATGAATAACTTACATCCTTGTAACTTATAATGCTATTTCCTGCCTTATCTGACTACCCTAATGCTATTTATTTTAAAAGAGAAATTCAAGTTCAAATTCACTTTTGAATCATGCCGCATGTATGATTTGCTTGCAAACTCTTAGGTTACTGTTTCTTTAAATCAAGCGAAAGACTCTTGATGTCAGATTACACGTCCTTTGCCAAGGTTTCTGGCATCTAGGGACATAATAGACACTAAAATATATGTTAACTGTATGATTTGTATCTCTACAAGTTTGACTGCAATAAAATCTACCAAAAGGGCTTATCAATAATCCTGTTGTAAACTTGTGTTCTTACCTGAGAAGAGTAAAAATAGATAAAAGACATAAATTCCTTTCGCAAAGAGGTTATTTTGAAGGACAAAAGAGAATATTTCCTATAGTAAATTAATAGTGTCTGATGAATTCTCTCCTAATTCCAGTCAATACACCTGAAGAGTTTCATTGAAATACTTAGAAATTCAGCAATGCTATACAGAGAAATTTAAATATAACAATGTGAATGATGAGATTTTGATTAAGAGGAACTGAATGAAAAATTCATTCCTGGATAATCCTTTGAGAAAATAAAATTTTAAGAGTAACTACAAATAATATAGAAAAATAACTGCTATTGCTTATTAAATTCTGTTAGGGATACTCCGCCCCTTACCCCAAAACATCAATTGTTATTACACCTACAAGTGAAGAAAATGCCCTGCATTTTACAGAGCTGTAGTTAGAGAAGGTTAACATAAGCTTGGTAGGAAAATCTACAAATTTGAACTCTTCTATGAACTATAAGTAGATTAAAATCCAAAATTTTTATCATGGCTTATAAGAATCCAACTCTCCAACTTCAAATTTTTAAATACTTTTGTCTATTCCTAGGCACTAGCCCTTCTCTGGTTCTCGACATAACAAGGTCATTCTTGATCTTGGTCTTAATCTTGTCTGCTATGTTGACCTGTAATGTTGATCTGCTGATGTCTCCGTAGTCTATTCTCTCTCAACAAGGGTTGTACAGAGTTACTGTTACTGAATAACACTCAAAGGGAATTATATACCCATACCTTTATCCACGAGAGGGTGGTCACCACTCATCTATGCCTCCACCAGTTTTCATTTTGGAGTGGGATTCTTGGCTTTTCCTCCTTACCACCACTGGATAATATTTCTGCAAGTTTCCAGAGCTTTTACAATCAGTTTGGAGTAAAAGGGCAGTCTCTGATTCAGGTATTAGGAAATTCAGTTCAATCTAAACTTTAGTCTCACAGCTAATATACAAGTTTTTCCCTTTATCCCTGGCTCAGGACTGGTATTTTACAGCAGGAATGGGGTGAGAAGATGTCTATTTCTTGCTCCTCCTGAAGGAAGACTGTAATCTGGCATTGTTGCCCTCTGTGTGATAGGTAACCAAATATTGGTTATTTATCACAAGAACAATTAAATGTTGGCTAAGGAATGTAAAAAAATAAACTTTTAGAAAAAAAAGATATTGTCACAAACAAAATCAAAACTCCTCTCCTATAATGAAATATCTGAGAGGGAAGGTCTCTCCATATGTATAAATTTACTGGTCTAATTTGATACAACAATAATGTTAATTAAAACAGTATAAACGTTGTACACCTTAAACTTGCACAATGTTGTATGTCAATTATTTATCAGTAAATGTGGCCAAAAAAAACCCCAGTATAATGTGAGGACATGATTCATATTGATCATGTCATATTGACTTTGGGTTCCAGCTCTACTCGGTGGGCCAAAAATTTCTAAGCCTATTGGAGAGTAAGAGACCACAGCATAGGCTGAGTAACTTGGAATACTAATATCTGACCAAGACAGCCATGTTGGAAGGACAGAAGTGATCTCAATGATGAAGAGACAAGGCAGTATTGGAAAAGCATATGGAATAGGGAGGGTGCATCTGAAAGAGTTGAAAAGACAGCAGCAACAGGGAACTATTGTGTTCTATCAGCTTAGATACCCTAAGAATGTATTTGTTCCTGAACAGAATTTTGAGGTTAGAAACCATAGGTAATAGGAGGTAATATTATGTAGTTATGCAAAGCTTCCTAAAATGTGCATTTGAAATTTAGGGGTCTGTAGGTTTGCAAGGCCTGAGGAAAATCAGGTTTTAGGAATAATTTCTGTATGATACATCTTCCACTTCTTTGTTTCTTATTGTTCTAACTTTAAAAATAATGCCTGCTCAGTATCAAAATAATTATAGAACAGAAAAGCATAAAAAGAGGAAAGGTCATCTACAACCTGTTTACCCAGATACAAAGTTTGGGAATAATTTTACTAATTTACTTTTCAATACACTTTAAATATATTGCAATCATAACATATAAGAAATTGTATATGTTTTTCTACCCAGATTTATATTATAAGAATCACATATATACACTACCAAATGTAAAATGGATGGCTAGTAGGAAGCTGCTGCATAGCACAAGGAGATCAACTCGATGCTTTGTGATGACCTAGAGGGATGGGATAGGGAGGGTGGGAGGGAGGCTCAAGAGGAGGGGATATGGGAATATATGTATACATATAGCTGATTCACTTTGTTGTACAGCAGAAACTAACACAACATTGTAAAGTGTTTATACTCCAACAAAGATGTTAAAAAAAAAAAGTATCTACATTACTAAATGTGTTTTCTGATATTCATAGCCATAAATGTTGCTTCTTGGAGTAATGCTTATAAAGATTTTCCTTTCCCTGTGCATATTATTTGTGTTATTTCCAATTTCTGTACAGTAAATAAGACTATGAAGGATAATTTAGTTAAAACTTGCATACGTCTCAGACTATTTCTGTGAGATAATTTCTTACAAGTAGCATTTCTGAGTCAAGAAAATAAACTTTTAGGGTTGGGATAAATTTGAGCAATTTTTAAAATCAAAACTCTGCCAACTTATTCTTCCATCTGGAGGGTAAAATAGTAAACTTTTTTGTTTTGAACCTATATCTACCGGCCTTTCCTATATAGACTTCTATGATTTTAAACAACTTCATATTAGTTTACTATGAAGGAAGGTGACATCTTTGAAAGTGGTTTTGAATTTGCTCACATTTATCAGGCATTTGAATTTCTTCCTTATTGAATTATGTATGTGTATATTTGTCCATTTATTACTTAGACTATTGTATATTTAATTACTGATTATATATACTTTTTAAATATCAATATTAAGAATATTCTTTTGTTATATAATTAATAATTTTCTTTTAAAAATAAAAGCCCATTTGAACACTACCCCCTTTTTAGAGGCATGTACTAGTAACTGATCCATGTGTAATATTTTTAAAATTATAAATATTAATACATAGCCATGGAAATTTTATATTTTATGTATTTCTTAACATAAATGCCTTACAATTTGCATAATGCTGCAATTTCTTCTATCATTCACAAGTATATTTTGAAGATCTATCTGTGTTGACTGAGTAGTTTTAGTTTTTTAACTTTCAACTGCTATATTTATCATATGACTATGCCACATTTTATCCTTTCCCCAATTTTACCATTTAAAAATAATGCTAGAACAAATTTCAACATATATGTCCACATTTAGATTCCTACTAGAATATATATAAATATATACCTTTTATAGTGCAACTTTGTCAAGAATTAATTTTTAATTCTGTAAAACTTTTGGGCAAAAACATCTCCTTTTGCTACATGGTGAAAAACAATTCAGACCTTCATATTGCCTGTTATCAGACTCTTTCCTGTTAGAAAGTAAACATGAAAAGTTAAATTATTTTCCTTCAGGGAGCTGATATGATTTGGATATGAAGTAACTTTAGTTTCTGATATTCTGAGTTAAGCGTCCTAAAAAAATGATATTTATGCCAATATGTCTGAGAAATCTATCCAAAAGTTAGTGATTAGATGGATGTTACTGATATTTTCCTTTCTGATTCTCAGATTTCTGTGTTTTGTTTTTACTCTCCCTCCTTTTATTGATATATGCTATTTAAAATGTATTTCTTCCATTAATTAATTTACAAAGCTAAACCCTGATCTGGTCTGTGATTTATTCTGTTTCTTTATGCAAGAAAAGCAAGTTAGTGGCACAAGAATTTTATCTGTCCATAGACATGCATGCATTTTTTATTGCTGCTTTTCATTTCTTTGTCTGTTTCGGCATTCAGTCATTTTCCTTTAAATTTCAATGTCTTTCATAAGAACTTGTATTCTTTCTCACAGTCCTCTTGACTCCCTGTTGTCCTGTGCTTGAGTCCGTTAATTCACATTACCTGTTTGTTTTCTGTGAGTAGGTGAATATTTAGCCCTTTTATTAAGTTGACTTTTCCTCTCCATGAATTACTCCATTACCAGCTCATCCTCTATTTTCCCTTCCTCAAGTAACCAAGACTAAGAGTTTGCATCTCTTCCTTAGCCTCTTGGGGGTGGGGATGGATGGAAAAGGATAAGGCAGTACACTAATTAACTAGAGCCCAATGAGTTCAGCTGGAAAAGTTTTTCTATCCCCTCTTCCTAGCCAAGCTTTACCCAGAATTCATTCCAAAATTGTTTCTCTCCTTTGGATATCACTGTTGATCAGTTTCTATTAATCACAAGTTTTGGGTTGTCTGTGATTTCACCTGTGCTCCCACCACCATTATTCCATTTCTATTTAACTGAATCTGAATCTCCTTCTCCTTTATTGTTTGATCATCAGGAAATAATACACTTCAGTGTTTTTTTCTTTGGTTTTTATTAATAATGTCCAAATATTAACTATTTCCTAAGAATTCAACAATGACTGCTTTGTAAATGGAAAAAATAGAACATTTTTTCTCAACATTTCTTATTCTCACTTCATATCAACTGTTCTATTGGTGGAGTACTACCTCATTTCTACATTATAAATGTTCATGCCACTGTCCTATAACCCTATTGCTCGCAAAAATCAGAATGTTATCACTTTCTGTCCCAAAAATGGCAAAAGAGGCTACCATACTTAATGTCATTTAAAAATTTTAAAACTGAAAAATTAGAAAACATTAAAAGTCTCTCAGACTTCAAATGACGTCTCTGAAATTTGCCTTGTGTGCTATCATTTAAGCATTAAGGCACGAGGCACAAAGAGTTCTGAATTTTTTTTGTCCTGCTCTAACAAAGGCACATCCAGAAATAGATAAGGATTAACAAAATAGTACTAGAGAAGAATCTTGAATTTTTCTGATGAATGGTAGAGACCTTCCTTTGATATCAAAATAAAGAGATTCTGAATAACTTAACTCTAGACAGCAAGAAAATCAAAGTTGGAGTCTTTTGATCAGTTCCCAAGACATGAACTGTAATTCTGTTGGGCATTAAACAATAGGTTATAGAAAGTTGACAAATTTTTACATTGTTCATATTATAAGAATGACAAAGGCTCTCTTAATTATGAATTAATTATTAATTTACATGATTTAATATTTTTGAACTGGTGAGTCTTATAAATAAATGACATAATCAGACTGCTTAATTTTTCTCCAGGAAATGTATTGTTCCTTCTTCTCTTAAACCCTATTACCATTCTCTCCTGTCCAGTTGTCCAGAAAAACATATCAAGAAATTATAATACAGATTATTCTTGCTTAAAATCAGTTTTCTCAACGTTGTCTCAGAACCCGATATGTCTGTCATCAATCATTATTTTATTCTTATTAAATCATCTTTAATCTTTTCCTTTTCTGTTTGTATTATAAAATACAGTGCCTTTAAAACAACTCTGGAAAACCTAGCTATATTAAAATGACAGCAAAATCTCAACACACAGCCCATAGGACTCAATGAATTTCACATGAAGTGAATCTCTCCGTGATAACATAGTGTTTCTCCTTCCTCCTGAGGCCCTTGGGTTTGTTACAAGGGGCTTGGGTGTCTATTATATCAATGTAATTGCCATATTGTAGCATCTCAGATTTATTTCTGTGGAACACTTGTCAGTGAGGACTGCCTTCACTTTCTGTTTTTCTCTGCTATTCAAAATTCAGCACTAAGCCCAGAAAAGAACAGACATTTTCTTCTGCTGTTAATAGATGATATATAATGAAGAACAATCTCTGTTCTTTATTTTTTATTTTATGTTATTTTTTTTTCTAACTGGAATCCTATCTTTGGAGAATGAATTCTGGTGGGACAGTAAAAATCTATAATAGACACAAAGAAAAAATGTTAGAGGTTTATGTTTTTCTGCTGCTCTGTTTTTCAAGAGCAGCAGCTCACCTACTCTTGGGGAGATAATGGTGCTATAGCAATAATATTTTTGTTACTTAATTTGTGTGTGTGTGTGTTTGATTCTTTATTCCTTCTGACTACTTCAGAATTGCTTATTGTGTGCCCCATGGTGATGTGCATCAGTGCTTGTCAGGGCTCAGATTTCTCGACAAACCAGCTGAGCCAGCACTACAGCTAAGTGTGAACACTGTCTCCGTCAAGTACGTCTATACATTACTTTTGACTATTTGCTGCTGATTCTTTGTAGGAAGAAGCATGAGTTACCGCCTTCTCTTGGGTATGAATGGATCTAATTCCTTTGGGAAAATTTTTTCCAGATAATTCTAACATTTCACTCCTCACTTTTCATCATCCATGAAAGTACCTTTAGTCCTCACTAATCTCCGTACTTTTAATAATTATTATTCTTCATAGAGATATAATTCACTTATCTAGAATTAACTCTTTTAAGCTGCACAATTCAGCATTTTTTTAAAAAATTGTAGTACATTCACAAGGTTCATCTGTGCTTTGCTGCTTTTATATCGACTCTCTTTCCCATTGTTGTTCTCTTTATCAAAACATGTCATTCTGCCTTCTGGAACTCACATTCTCAGCTATAAAACTCTCCCACAACCTGAACATTTCTGTATACTTTGCCTCAATCTCATTGCACTAACTGAAATCTGGTTGTCTGCTAAGAGTGTTACTCTTCTTATAGCCTCCTCATTATCTTGTATCCCACCTACATTAGTACTAGGAAACAAGGATGATAACCAATTCACTCCTGAATATAGTTTCAAGATCATTATTGCGTCACCCTCATGTTAAAAACATCTGTTCCTTTGAGCATTATGCCATCTGGGTGTGCCTATTCCTCCAACTACTCAATTTTAACTCACCATTCTCTCAGTTACTGAAGAGTGTAGTACCTAACATGAATGAGTCCGCTGTACTTTAAATCCAACCATTATTCTCGTTGACTACCACATTCAAATGGACTGTATACCCAATGCTATACAACACAATGCAGATTCTTGTTTCCCAACATTAAATAAACCCTCAGTGCTTTCTCCTAAATGTTTCATTTTCATAATTTCCTCTCTTCTCTACAAATCCTATTGCAAACTTAGTCAAACACCTCGTCACTTATTCATGTAGAGTTCTTGTTTCAGAACTTCAAGAGAAAATAAAAATAATAATAAAAAATTTTTAACTTCCTAATACCACATTTAGAACAAGGCTCTGTCTAAATATAAGGTTTGTCTCCTCCCTTTCCCACTTGATTTGTGGTATGGATCCATTTCCTTATCCCAGCTCTCTCATACGTTTTCAGTTTGTCCAGTTCTCTGTATTGACATATTACCATATATTTAAGTGATTATATGTATGAAAACTTAAAAAACACAAATCTTAAAAGCGTAAACAAAAAGTTTGCCTCAAATTCATACGCTACTCCACCAATTAGTTTACCTGTTTTTCCCACTTCATAGCCAAATTTCTTTGTGGATGTTGTCTACTTTTGCTCTATTTTAAAAACTCTCAGTCATTCCCGAACTATAGAAATCTCAGTTTTATTTCCACCGTATAATTTATTCATACCTTTGAATAAAGCATTACGCTTTGTCTTAGTTGTAGCTGCTATAATAAATAAAATATCATAGACTGAGTGGCTTAAACAACAAACATTTCTCAGATTTCAAGGCTAGAAGTCAGGTTCTTAGTGAAGTTTACAGATGACTGCCTTTTCATATTCTCACATGATTAGGAGAGAGGGAGAAAAAGAGGGAGAGAGGAAGAGAGGGAGAGAGGAAGTTCTCTGTGTCTCAGGACAGTAATGCCATCATGAGAGCTCTATCCTTCTGACCTAATCACTTCTCAAATGCCCCATCTCCAGATACCATCACATTGGGAATTAGGGTTTCAACATATGAATCCGGTGACACATTCAGTTCATAGCATGCTTTATTCCAAAATATGTTTTTGTTACTAAATGCAGTGAAAATTTTGAGAACATTACAGTTTTTATTTACTGTATTTTTGAGTAGCATCTGAATTATCAATTTTTCCCTTTACTTTAAGCACTCTTCCATGGCATATTCTGTTTTTCTTCCTGTTTTCTGTGGCATGCCATTTCAAGGCTTAATTAAATGTTTTTTCTTCAGCCACTTATTCATATTTGTGCTTCTTTTGTATACCAGCTAGAATTCTATTGTGAGATATTAAAAATTCATATCAAATTAACTCAATCACTAGGGTGAAGATATTGGGTCACATAACTAAAAAGACAAATAGTAGGGCTGTTTAGGGTGAAGCTTTAGAAAGTTCAAATAATACCATCAAGCACCCTGATTATTTTTTTCTTCTGTGCCTTCATTTTTCACTCTTTTCTATCATGGTGCCAGTTTTCTTTTTGGTCTCCACGTTGGGAACCCTTACTCCAGCATCCTCAGAAAATCTGCCTGAATCATACATTGCTATGGCAGTTGTACACCTCACAGTCATACTACACCATCCAGGGGAAGATAATCTATTCCTGTTTATATGAAAAAAAGGTCTATTTCCCAGAAGCCTCACAAATACCTTCTCATGTCTCACTGTTCATGAGGGGTAGTGATCATTGTATACAAGGAAAAGAAATACTCTGATTGGTTTAGCCAGAGAAAGCCCACCTCTGGAGCTTTAGATACAGCTAAACCCATGGAAAGCAGGTTGAAGGTTGAAGCATTTTTCCAGATTGCAATTATAATAATATTTTATCCAGCAAAGGGCAAATACATATTTGGAGGTTTATAGAATGATAACATGCATCTACCAAAATGAGATTTCATTTTCAAAACTCTTGTTTATGCTATGAATCCCACATAGATAATAGCATCCATTCCCAAATTTCAATGATCATCTCTGTGCAGCTTATGCCCAAATCTTATATCGCCCGCCTCAATTATTTTTACTGAGCTCCAGAAGCTAATATCTACTGGACATATTTACCAGGTATCTTCACTAAGCCATCACACTGGGATCTTATACTCAACATACTAAAATTTTATTTTCTACTCCAAAATTCCCTTGTTCTCTGAATCATTTTGGTATTGATTAGATTTGCTAGAGGAATCAAATAATTCAAATTTCAGTGATTTGCAGCAACAATGTTCATTTTCACAGTTTACGAGGGTTTCACGTTGCCTTTGGATTTTCTCTGGAGTGTAGGTCTGCTCTAGCCTAATTTTTGCTCCACTGCTGTCTCATCTGGAACTCAGAATAAGAAGGAGCTCTCATTTGAGACATGCCAATTTTTATGTCAAAGGGGAAAATCAAAGTGGGGAGATGAACCCTGCAGTCATATTTAAAGCTTCCGCTCAGACCTGACCACATCAAATGTACTTCTTTTCATATGGCCAAAACAACTTACAGGGCCAAGTCTATATTAAAAGAGAGGAAGGTAAAAGTGAAAATTTTCAGGAATAATACAGTATTCCATAATATTCTGTTTGCCCAAGATGGAAACATAGGAATTATTTTATCTTGCTTATTATCCATATAAAGGATAAATCACTGAGACCTCTAGACCAGCATTGTCCCATGGAACATTCTGTGATGATGATATTTATAATATGTGTTCTCCAATAGGGTAATTAACCACATGTAGGTATTAAGATTTAAAACATTGTAGTGTGATTGGGGAATTGAGTTTTTAATTTTATCTATCTTTAATTTAAATTCACTAAATGACCACATGTGGCTAGTGACTACTATATTGGACAGCATATCTCTAAACTCTATTACTTAAAAAACTCAAACTTCCAGTTTTTCCTCAATCTGCACTTTATTCTCTTCTCTCCACTTATCAATCTTTCTCAATTGGGTGGAAAAGTTAATTTTGTTCAATTTTATGTATTGCTACAACCAGTTTCCAGGATAGTCTCCAAAGCCTAAGGAGCTTTTAGAATATTGCGTTTGGTTGGTTGATTGTTTTTTTTTTTTTGCGGGGGGGGTGGTTGGTATGCTAAATTCTTAAGTTATTTTCCTTGTAGTTATCTGCTAAGATAATTCATATTTCTTCTGTCACATCTTATAGTTGTTAGTCTTTGCTGTAATTAAAAACCACCAATATTTTAGTGGTGAATAACAAAATTTATTTCTCACCCAAAAGCCTGTGTCTTGGCTTGCCTTACATGGGCTTAACTGGACTCAGCTGGACCCAGCATCAGGCTGCAATCAGATCAGGTGTTCTCCATTCCAGGACCCAGGCTGTAGGAGTAATAGCTAGTTGGAAAGTGCTTTTTTTTTTTTGTAACTGATGGCATAGCACAAGGGAGACAAGAACAAACACATTATGCCTCTTATAGCCTCTGTTTAGAACTGGGGAGTTTTACTCTGCCCAGAGTCCATGTGTTAAAACAAGTCTTGTGTCTTAAGCTCAAAGTCATCTGGGGCAAGGTAACATAGGTTCACTGTTGCCTGCTGTAAACTAAAGTAAGGGCAGAATGAAAAGAAATAATTGTGAAACTTCTCAAAATTCTGTGTACAAGTTGCAATTGCCTTTATGTCATAGAAGGCAAGATATCCAGCAAGTATCTTTGTTCTTTCCTTGTTACTATAGGACATAGTAATTGCTTTTATTGAAGCATAGTTGATTTACAATGTTTTATTAATTTCTGCTGTACAGCAAAGTGATTCAGTTATATATATATATGCACTATTTTTTATATTCTTAACCTTTATGGTTTATCACAGGATGTTTACTATAGTTCCCTGTGCTATACAGTAGGACCTTGTTGTTATCCATTCTATATAATAGTTTGCATCTGCTAACTCCAAACTCCCACTCTATTCCTCCCCCACCTCCCCTTCCCCTTGGCAACCACAAATCTGTTCTCTATGTCTGGGAGTCCATTTCTGTTTTGTAGATAAGTTCATCAGTGTCATATTTTAGATTCTATACATATGTGATATTATATGGCATTTGTCTTTCCCTTTCAGACTTACTTTACTTAGTATGATAATGTCTAGTTCCATCCATGTTGCTGCAAATGGTATCATTTCATGCTTTTTCATGGCTGACTAATATTCCATCATATATATATGTAACACATCTTCTTTATCCATTCATCTGTTGATGAATATTTAGGTTGTTTCTATGTCTTGGCTATTGTGAATAGTGCTGCTATGAACATAGGGGTGCATGTATCTTTTTCAATTATAGTTTTGTCTGGATATATAGGGCATACTAATTTTAATGAGGGTTCTATGACTTCATTTCCCTAGATATACCCATATCCATATATCTGATCTCTGGAGACTTCCTGGAACTCTGACCAGGAAATACAACACACTATTCTTAGACCAATACTCTTGGCCCCACTCTTTAGTTTACATAGTCCTTCCAGCCCAGAAAAGTAATGTTACTTTTTCTTTCTCTGAAACAATTTGTTTAGATTCCAAATCAAAATTCTCCCACCCACACCTTACCACTACATAGGCTTAGGTTTGGGGTACTCAAACACCAGGCAAGACTTACACATTTCTCTTCTTTGGGCTGTGTCCTCTCCCCATTTTGGGGCAATGAGAACCAGCCATCAGCTTGAAAGCATAGATAGGATACAGGAAATACCAGGGGGAAATGCAGATGGGATATTATCTTTGAAAGAGTATCACTTCACAGAAATAGTCTAGGATAACTTATACCTATACACATTTTCTTTGTATCATTTTTAAACATTTAGTCTTCACTTATAACCAGAAAGGCAGTAATTATATTAAATCAAAAGTCAGTATAGAGAATGAAATTATTACTGTCATCAGAAAATCATAATACAATCAGAATTATTTCAAGAACTGGAAGTAAACTTTGATGTAATGTAATCAAGTAAATATGAGAGAGATAAAGTAGCATGCTTGATTTCACACCTATGGGTAAGAGCAATACTAGGGAGTCATGGTAATGACAAGGAGTTTGTCTGGGAATAGTGTAATTACTTCTTCTATTGGGGTACAGTTAAAATAAATATCATTTTTGACAAATGTTAGCTATATTCCAGATTCCTAGCATTTAGTGGCATATTATATGTCAAAGCATTTCCTGAGAATCATTACCTGAAAAATGCCAAAATTTAAAGTAGCTAAAATTATGCAAGTCATAATTATCCTTTGCATCAAGTCAAAGATTACTAAATACTAGATCAAATACTAAAATACAATTAAACACTAAATTTTTTATAGCAAATTCCTTTACATTATTCCCCATTCTGTGTTATTTGTGAAAGAGTTTGAAATGTATGCTTTTTATTATGCACCGTAGAGTAAAAGTACAATTTTCAAATGATTTTAAAAGGAGTCATATTCTTAACAGAGCACAGTAAATAAGTTATATATTTAGGGAGAAGGAAAATTTTGTGCACTAAATTTGAGCCTTTCATTATTCCCCCTTAAAACTAATTGCTTGTAGTTGGGTATAATGGATTCCACTGTCTGTTTTATCAAAATTATTGCCATAAGGCATTATATTAGCTTTATTTTTATTTTGTTAGTGAGGATCTCTTACATTCTTTAGTGTTTTCATTATTCATGCTCGTTGCTAATTAAATCTTACTTCTCTTTTTTTTCTCTATTTACCATGAGGAAAAGAGGATGTAGTCCAGACACTGACTTCCTAGTTACACAGAAGGAGTGCTGGGGTATCACATGTAAAGTAATGTCTTTTCTCTGATTAAGTGTGAGTAGGTGATCAAATTGCATTGATATCAAGTGTTTCTAAAGCACTGAAATATTAAATTTAAGAAAGGTAAAATTAGTTGGCAAGGAAGTGTGTGTGCAGCCAGAGTTTATGAATACTGGAAACATCATAGATTTCAGATTAAAAATCCTCCTTAAAGCAGCTTAAGAAAAGAACAGTTTTGTTGGATAATAACTCATCATATTTGTTTGGAATCATATCTTACCAAAGAAAATCTCACCTGTAAGTTCTCTGTGCTTCAAGGAACGCATTACCCAAGCAGAAGCAATGTGGCCAGACTCTAATGGATGAGACCAAAATCTACCCACAAGTATTAAAACTCAAAGTTAATTATTGTGATAGTTAACTGCTTTTCCAATACTATAAGCTATAAATTAATTATGTATTTTTTCAAATTCTTCTATTAAATTACTGGCTAGCCTGCTGGGAGAATCATTAACAAATATAAATAAATCCCTGCTTTTCCTCACCCTGGAGCACATGTTTAGAGCTGTCCATGTGAGAACTGTCTTGATTGCAAATCAGTGCCTGTAATTTGGAGCATCTATCTTTGTAACTTTCATTTAGAGACCCTGTTTTAAACCACTCTGTGTTTGTTTATCCACTGCATATGAACACGTATTGGTATGTTATCTCCCCTTCAATAACCAAACAGACTTATAGGTAGTCATCAGTTCTATCTGTCCTTGAGGAAGTTTGCAAAGATCTTTGAGGTTCTCATCAGATTTCCCAAGGCAGGTATTCAGGAAACTAAAAAAACCTACACTTTTAAGTAACAATCCCAAACATACCCACAAGATTGGGTTTAAAATCTGTCCCACCACATGTGCATTATGCTGGAAGGAAAAAAACAGCAGAAAAGTAAAAATGTCTATACATTTTAAGAAATTCAAAGATGACCTAACTTTTTGTTAATCTACATCTTAGTCTAGATTTCCTTCTTACAATAAATTATAATTGTTAGTTTAATATTGATTCATTGATATAACTAAAATCCAACATGTTCAAAATCATTATCTTCCTCTGACCAACCCCCTAGAACATTTTACAGTCTCTCATTTAATGAAACCATCAATCCTCATAGTCACTTAGACAAGAAGTCTCAGGGTCATATTAAATACTTTCTTTTACACGTTTCACATTCAGACCATTTTCAGGTCTTTTTAATTTTATATTTCATTCATTTATTTATTCTTTTCATTCATGCACTTAACAGGTATTTATTGAATGTCTACAGTGTGTCAGGAAATGTTGAAATGGGCATTTCTCAGGAAACAAAATAGACAGAAACCTTTGCCTTTACATTGCTTATACTTTGGTAGGAGAGAAAGAGAGATTTAAAAATCAGAGGAGTAAGTAAAATGTGTGTACTGTAAGATGGTGATGTCTAGGGGGGGAAGTGGAGCAAGAGTGGAGGGAAGTGGAATAAAGAACAATTTTTTAAATATCTGATTTATTTTTAAAATTTTACTTTGGTTGTTGTATTAAGATAGACTGTGAGTAGCAGTCAGGGAGCCCGAGAGAGCAGAAATAAGGAGAAAGAAAAATTTGAAGTTTATTGTAAGAATTCAAATGAAAATAATCGTGACTTTGGCAGAGCGGATGCACTGGATGTGGAAAGAAGTGATAAGATATTTGAAGTCTTTTTGAGAACTAAGGGAAATTCCTAGTTGATGTATTCTAGTAATGAAAAAGTAAAGAGTCAAAGATACGTTGAGGATTTCTCAGCAACTAAACTAAGAAACTAAAGATACCTTTCACTGAGATAGGGAACACTGTTATCAGAAGACATTTTGGAGGAAAGATTTGGAAATTGGTATTAGAAACATTATATTTATGATGCCTCTCAAACATCTAAGTGGAAATATTGGGTAGGCAGCTAGATTCAGCTATCTGGGAGGCAAGGGGTGGAGAGAGAGAGAGAAAGAGATATTTGGGACTCAGCACATAGATGGCATTTAAAGCTTAATTCCTGTGGAGAACAAATATAAATAGAAAAGATAAGTTATATGGAGACTGAATCTTTGAATACTCAAACATTTAGAAATCAGGGAAATGAGGAAAATAATTTAAAAAGATATAGTTGGAACACCTAGTTATGTAAAAAGATAATGAAGTTAGAACTTAATTCCAACTGTGACACTTGAGGAGGTAGGAGGAAAATTCAGTGTAATGTCTTCTTTTTTCCACACACACACACTGTATTTTATTTTTACAAGAGATAAATAAACTGACACCAAGCATTGTAAATGGATGACCACAACAAAAGCAACAATGATTGCAATTACCAAACACAAAACACACTCATACTATGTCATAATATTGACATTCAGTCCAGTAATCCTCCACTGTAACAGCTCCTTTACTTTGCAGTGAAAATTGATTTGTATATTTTTTGTCTCTGAGTCCTGGTGGGATTTTTTTTTTTATTCAAACAGAAAGTCACAAAAATTATAATCATCCTCATCAGTTCACTCAGTCCCATGTAATTAATTTTTTTTCATCTTGATCTTTTGTTAGCACTTTTATGAATTCATCAGTTTTCCATTAGAGTTCTGAAAATGCTTATTCATTCAGTTCAGCAGTACAGTCAGTTACCAGAAACCTGTACTTGTCAGAATCTTTTCCATGAATTCCTTGAAGATGAAACCCTTTTATAGGAACATTTTTGCAAAAGCATCAGAGTACACCCAGAACTGTCTGTAAATGACAAAAGACTTAAAAATGACCATGGTTAAAGATTTGATGAAAGTTCATAATAATGCAATTGACAAGGGAATTTAGTTATTTCTGAGATATACATTTTAAAGTAATAACTAGAATTATGACTTATAACATTATACCAGAACATATAAGATTTTTAGAAATTTCATGTAATATCTGAAACATTTATATTAACATATTTCAATACAAATAACCCAAAGATAGTTTAGTATTAGTTGTTTTTTTGTTTGTTTGTTTGTTTATACTGCAGGTTCTTATTAGTCATCAATTTTATACACATCAGTGTATACATGTCAATCCCAATCGCCCAATTCAGCACACCACCATCCCCACCCCACTGCGGACTTCCCCCCTTGGTGTCCATACGTTTGTTCTCTGCATCTGTGTCTCAACTTCTGCCCTGCAAACCGGTTCATCTGTACCATTTTTCTAGGTTCCACATAAATGCGTTAATATACGATACTTGTTCTTCTCTTTCTGACTTACTTCACTCTGTATGACAGTCTCTAGATCCATCCACGTCTCAACAAATGACTCAATTTCATTCCTTTTTATGGCTGAGTAATATTCCATTGTATATATGTACCACATCTTCTTTATCCATTCGTCTGTCGATGGGCATTTAGGTTGCTTCCATGAGCTGGCTATTGTAAATAGTGTTGCAATGAACATTGGGGTGCATGTGTCTTTTTGAATTATGGTTTTCTCTGGGTATATGCCCAGTAGTGGGATTGCTGGGTCATATGGTAATTCTATTTTTAGTTTTTTAAGGAACCTCCATACTGTTCTCCACAGTGGCTGTAACAATTTACATTCCCACCAACAGGGCAAGAGGGTTGCCTTTTCTCCACACCCTCTCCAGCATTTGTTGTTTGTAGATTTTCTGATGATGCCCATTCTAACTGGTGTGAGGTGATACCTCACTGTAGTTTTGATTTGCATTTCTCTAATAATTAGTGATGTTAAGCAGCTTTTCATGTGTTTCTTGGCCATCTGTATGTCTTCTTTGGAGAAATGTCTACTTAGGTCTTCTGCCCATTTTTGGATTGGGTTGTTTGTTTCTTTAATATTGAGCTGCATGAGCTGTTTATATATTTTGGAGAATAATCCTTTGTCCGTTGATTCGTTGGCAAATATTTTCTCCCATTCAAGGGTTGTCTTTTCGTCTTGTTTATGGTTTCCTTTGTTGTGCAAAAGCTTTGAAGTTTCATTAGGTCCCATTTATTTATTTGTGTTTTTATTTCCATTACTCTAGGAGGTGGATCAAAAAAGATCTTGCTGTGATTTATATCAAAGAGTGTTCTTCCTATGTTTTCCTCTAAGAGTTTTATAGTGTCCAGTCTTACACTGAGGTCTCTAATCCATTTGGAGTTTATTTTTGTGTATGGTGTCAGGGAGTGTTCTAATTTCATTCTTTTACATGTAGCTGTCCAGTTTTCCCAGCACCACTTATTGAAGAGACTGTCTTTTCTCCATTGTATATCTTTGCTTCCTTTGTCATAGATTAGTTGACCATAGGTGCGTGGGTTTATCTCTGGGCTTTCTATCTTGTTCCATTGATCTATGTTTCTGTTTTTGTGCCAGTACCATATTGTCTTGATTACTGTAGCTTTGTAGTATAGTTTGAAGTCTGGGAGTCTAATTCCTCCAGCTCCGTTTTTTTCCCTCAAGACGGCTTTGGCTATTTGGGGTCTTTTGTGTCTCCATACAAATTTTAAGATGATTTGTTCTAGTTCCGTAAAAAATGCCAGTGGTAGTTTGATAGGGATTGCATTGAATCTGTAGATTGCTTTGGGTAGTATAGTCATTTTCACAATATTGATTCTTCCAATCCAAGAACATGGTATATCTCTCCATCTGTTGGTATCATCTTTAATTTCTTTCATCAGTGCTTTATAGTTTTCTGCATACAGGTCTTTTGTCTCCCTAGGTAGGTTTATTCCTAGGTATTTTATTCTTTTTGTTGCAATGGTAAATGGGAGTGTTTCCATAATTTCTCTTTCAGATTTTTCATCCTTAGTGTATAGGAATGCAAGAGATTTCTGTGCATTAATTTTGTATCCTGCAACTTTACCAAATTCATTGATTAGCTCTAGTAGTTTTCTGGTGGCATTTTTAGGATCCTCTATGTATAGTGTCATGCCATCTGCAAACAACAGTGACAGTTTCATTTCTTCTCTTCCAATTTGTATTCCTTTTATTTCTTTTTCTTCTCTGATTACCATGGGTAGGACTTCCAAAACTATGTTGAATAATAGCGGTGAGAGTGGACATCCTTGTCTTTTTCCTGATCTTAGAGGAAATGGTTTCAGTTTTTCACCATTGAGAATGACGTTTGCTGTGGGTATGTCATATATGGCCTTAATTATGTTGAAGTAGGTTCCCTCTATGCCGACTTTCCAGAGAGTTTTTATCATAAATGGGTGTTGAATTTTGTCAAAAGCTTTTTCTGCATCTACTGAGATGATCATATGGTTTTTATTCTTCAATTTGTTAATATGGTGTATCACATTGATTGATTTGTGTATATTGAAGAATCCTTGCATCCCTGGGATAAATCCCACTTGATCGTGGTGTATGATCCTTTTAATGTGTTGTTGGATTCTGTTTGCTAGTATTTTGTTGAGGATTTTTGCATCTATATTCATCAGTGATATTGGTCTGTAATTTTCTCTTTTTTTTGTAGTATCTTTGTCTGGTTTTGGTATCAGGGTGATGGTGGCCTCATAGCATGAGTTTGGGAGTGTTCCTTCCTCTGCAATTTTTGGAAGAGTTTGAGAAGGATGGGTGTTAGCTCTTCTCTAAATGTTTGATAGAATTCGCCTGTGAAGCCATCTGGTCCTGGACTTTTGTTTGTTGGAAGATTTGTAATCACAGTTTCAATTTCATTACTTGTGATTGGTCTGTTCATATTTTCTGTTTCTTCCTGGTTCAGTCTTGGAAGTTTATACCTTACTAAGAATTTGTCCATTTCTTCCAGGTTGTCCATTTTATTGGCATAGAGTTGCCTGTAGTAGTCTCTTAGGATGCTTTGTATTTCTGCAGTGTCTGTTGTAACTTCTCCTTTTTCATTTCTAATTTTATTGATTTGAGTCCTCTCCCTCTTTTTCTTGATGAGTCTGGCTAATGGTTTATCAATTTTCTTTATCTTCTCAAAGAACCAGCTTTTAGTTTTATTGATCTTTGCTATTGTTTTCTTCGTTTCTATTTCATTTATTTCTGCTCTGATCGTTATGATTTCTTTCCTTCTGCTAACTTTGGGTTTTGTTTGTTCTTCTTTCTCTAGTTCCTTTAGGTGTAAGGTTAGATTGTTTACTTGAGATTTTTCTTGTTTCTTGAGGTAGGCTTGTATAGCTATAAACTTCCCTCTTAGAACTGCTTTTGCTACATCCCATAGGTTTTGGATCATCTTGTTTTCATTGTCATTTGTCTCTAGGTATTTTTTGATTTCCTCTTTGATTTCTTCAGTGATGTCTTGGTTATTTAGTAACATATTGTTTAGCCTCCATGTGTTCGTGTCTTTTACATTTTTTTCCCTGTAATTCATTTCTAATCTCATAGTGTTGTGGTCAGAAAAGGTGCTTGATATGATTTCAGTTTTACTAAATTTACTGAGGCTTGATTTGTGACCCAAGATGTGATCTATCCTGGAGAACGTTCCGTGCGCACTTGAGAAGAAAGTGTAATCTGCTGTTTTTGGATGGAATGTCCTATACATATCAATTAAATCTATCTGGTCTATTGTGTCATTTAAAGTTTCTGTTTCCTTATTTATTTTCATTTTGGATGATCTGTCCATTGGTGTAAGAGAGGTGTTAAAGTCTCCCACTATTATTGTGTTACTGTTGATTTCCTCTTTTATAGCTGTTAGCAGTTGCCTTATGTATTGAAGTGCTCCTATGTTGGGTGCATATATATTTATAATTGTTATATCTTCTTCTTGGATTGATCCCTTGATCATTATGTAGTGTCCTTCCTTGTCTCTTGTAACATTCTTTATTTTAAAGTCTATTTTATCTGATATGAGTGTAGTTACACAAGCTTTCTTTTGATTTCCATTTGCATGCAATACCTTTTTCCATCCCCTCAGTTTCAGTCTGTATGTGTCCCTAGGTCTGAAGTGGATCTCTTGTAGACAGCATATAGATGGGTCTTGTTTTTGTATCCATTCAGCAAACCTGTGTCTTTTGGTTGGAGCATTTAATCCATTCACGTTTAAGGTAATTATCGATATGTATGTTCCTATGACCATTTAATTGTTTTGGGTTTGTTTTTTTGTAGGTCCTTTTCTTCTCTTGTGTTTCCCACTTAGAGAAG
Source organism: Balaenoptera borealis (assembly GCF_965194805.1). Classification (NCBI taxonomy): domain Eukaryota; kingdom Metazoa; phylum Chordata; class Mammalia; order Artiodactyla; family Balaenopteridae; genus Balaenoptera; species Balaenoptera borealis. The sequence goes on along the minus strand of NC_138861.1, from coordinate 68,558,676 downwards.
TTCCTTTAGCATTTGTTGTAGAGTTGGTTTGCTGGTGCTGAATTCTCTTAGCTTTTGCTTGTCTGTAAAGCTTTTGATTTCTCCATCGAATCTGAATGAGATCCTTGCCGGGTAGAGTAACCTTGGTTGTCGGTTCTTCCCTTTCATCACTTTAAGTATATCATGCCACTCCCTTCTGGTTTGTAGAGTTTCGCTGAGAAATCAGCTGTTAACCTTGTGGCAGTTCCCTTGTATGTTATTTGTCGTTTTTCCCTTACTGCTTTCAACAATTATTCTTTGTCTTTAATTTTTGCCAATTTGATTACTATGTGTCTCGGCATGGTTCTCCTTGGGTGTATCCTGTATGGGACTCGCTGCACCTCCTGGACTTGGGTGGCTATTTCCTTTCCCATGTTAGGAAAGTTTTCGACTATAATCTCTTCAAATATTTTCTCTGGTCCTTTCTCTCTCTCTTCTCCTTCTGGGACCCCTATAATGCGAATGTTGTTGCGTTTAATGTTGTCCCAGAGGTCTCTTAGGCTGTCTTCATTTCTTTTCATTCTTTTTTCTTTAGTCTGTTCCACAGCAGTGAATTCCACCATTCTGTCTTCCAGGTGACTTATCCGTTCTTCTGCCTCAGTTATTCTGCTATTGATTCCTTCTAGTGTAGTTTTCATTTCAGTTATTGTATTATTCATCTCTGTTTGTTTGTTCTTTAATTCTTCTTGGTCTTTGTTAAAGATTTCTTGCATCTTCTTGATCTTTGCCTCCATTCTTTTTCCGAGGTCCTGGATCCTCTTCACTGTCATTATACTGAATTCTTTTTCTGGAAGGTTGCCTATTTCCACTTCATTTAGTTGTTTTTCTGGGGTTTTATCTTGTTCGTTCATTTGGTATATAGCCCTGTGCCTTTTCATCTTATCTATCTTTCTGTGAATGTGGTTTATGTTCCACAGGCTGCAGGATTGTAGTACTTCTTGCTTCTGCTGTCTGCCCTCTGGTGGATGAGGCTATCTCCAGTGTAATGTCAAGTAGAGTTTTAAGGAATGAGTTATTTACCTGATAATATATTTTTAATTAAACTATTTATTTTGAAATAATTTACATTAGTTGTAAGAAATAGTAGAGATATATCCTGTACTCCCTTTATCAAGATCCCCCACCACACCATAAAAGCATATTGAAAACCTGATAGCACAGTAGAGATAGATAGACAGTAGATAGAGAAATTGATGATATAGTATTACTACTTGGATATTGACATTGCTGCAGTCAAGATACAGCATAGTTCCATCACCAAAAGGATCCTTCCTATTGCCCTTTTATTGCAGTACCAACCTCCCACTCCCTCCTCACCTTTGGAAACCACTAATCTGCTCTCCATTTCTATAAATTTGTCTTTTCAATACAGTTATATAAATGTAATCATACAATACGTAACATCTTAAGATTGGGAATTATTTTTTTTTAATTTATTTATTTATTTTTGGTTGTGTTGGGTCTTCGTTTCTGTGCGAGGGCTTTCTCTAGTTGCGGCGAGCAGGGGCCACTCTTCATTGTGGTGTGCGGGCCTCTCACTATCGTGGCCTCTCTTGTTGTGGAGCACAGGCTCCAGACGCGCAGGCTCAGTAGTTGTGGCTCACGGGCCCAGTTGCTCCACGGCACGCGGGATCCTCCCAGACCAGGGCTCGAACCCGTGTCCCCTGCATTGGCAGGCAGACTCTCAACCACTGTGCCACCAGGGAAGCCCAAGATTGGGAATTTTCACTCAACCTATATTCCTTCAGATTCATTCAAATTGTTGCACATATCAATAATTCATTCTTTCTTATTGCTGAGTAGAGTTCCATGGTATGAATATACCACAGTTTAACTATTTGCCCGTTAAAGACATCTTTGTTATTTCTAGTTTTTCCTATTAGCAAAAAAATGGCTGCTATGAACTTTTGAGTACATTTTATATGTGTGTGATCATAAGTTTTTGGTTTACTCTGGGATACATTTGATATATTCCTAATATTTTTGAGAGTGTTCACTTTTAATTTCTTGAAAGATATTGGTCTTTACTTTTCTCTTCTTTTTTGGGGGGCGGGGCACTATCTTTGATTTTGGTAATACAGAGGAATACTTAGCTCAAAAATAATTTGGGAAATATTTCCTTCATTTTCATTTTTTGGAAGAAACTATGTGTAAATATGGGGTTAATTCTTATTTAAATGTTTGGTAGGATTCACCAGTGCAACCACTGCGCCTGGAGATTTCTTTTGGGGGGAGTTTTAATCACACATTAAATTTATGTAATGGTTATAGAATTATTCAGATTATTTAATCTTGATTGAGTTATGTTAGTTTGTGGTTTTCAAGGAATTGGTCTAACTCTTCTAAATTGTTAAATTTATGAGCATAACTTGTTCATAGCATTCTCTTATTATCTTTTTATTATAGCAGGATTTGTAGTGATATTCCCCAGTTTAATTCCTGATATTGATGGTTTATCTTTTCTCTCTTTTTACTTTTGTCAGTTTTTTAGAATTTTATCAAATTTTCTTGGAAAACAAGATTTTCTTGGTTTCTTTAATTTTCTCTGTTGTTTTCTTATCTATATATTCGAATGTAAGCAATTAGTGTTATCAGTTTCCCTTCCAACATTGCTTTAGCTGCAGTGCACAAAGTCTGTGGGCTCCTGGAGTGGTATTTGTAAAGCTCCTGTCTCTAACACCTCCATATTCCAATGGGCCTGGGGCAGCTATTGGTCAGCAGGACCAACCATTGAGAAAATAGCTGGATGAAGAACAGGGGTGAGTGAGGATAAGCCAGAACTGCCAAATATCTCTGCATTTATTCTTAAACTTATCTGACATCTTCAGAGAGAAATGGCTAATGTTTTACTTCTTTTTTCCCACAAGTTCCTTTTCTGGACTAATCTAATCTGGAGCTACATAGTGAAGGATATTTAGGGAAATGTAAGCTCCAGCTTAACCAATCTGACAGAGCGCAATTCAGAACAAACCTTTTGTTAACTTGAAATTCATACAAACTCTCTTAATCATATTTACTTACAAATAAACACAATAGTAAAATTGTGCTTCTGCCTAATTAATAGAGCTATCGTGAAAAGCAAGAAACATGGTGACTTTTTCGATAATTGAGCATTTACAAAATCCATGTTGCTAAACCGACATTAAGCACCATCCCTACTGTTATGGCCTCTTTGTTCCTTGCATAAGGGCAAGGGTGCCTGATTTCCATCCACAGTTTGGGGTACTGCCTTCATCTGATAATTAATACACTCTTCTTTGGCAAGCATTCAGATGGGACACAGATAATCACTGTGTCTCACACTTCTTCCTAAACTTTCTTGTAACCAATTTTCTAATTGTATTCCTTCTGAATCCTTGATCTTCTATGCAAATTGTTAGTTATTGCCCATGAATTGATGACTCATAGTTCTGTATATCTCTTTCCTGAAAAAAAAAAGAATAATAAGATAGATTTCTCAGAGTCTATATCCTTTTTTGGAAGGTTTTTATTCCTTCCAAATAAGGAGGTAGCTGTCTGCTTTCAAACATAGAGCCTTTTATGTATAACATCTGTAGACTATAACTGAATTATTATTCTCCAGTAAATTGATCATAGTAAGTTTCCCATGAGATCATAATGCAAATTGAGAGAGGAAGAAATGTAGGAGAAACAGAAGCTATGAGAATCAGAGATAATTTTTCATTTGGCTTATTTATACCCTTAAGACCTGTTCTATCCTGATATGGTGTATACCACTTCCACTGGATGATGGAATACTTAAAAATTTATGGCCTGGAAGGTCAGAAAACATCACAGTTCATGATGGGAAGGTCAATTTTCATGATAAAGTCTGACACATAGTCACATGATCAGTCTCTACTAGGACCCAGTAGCAAGCCAGATGTTATTTCTTTGAAAAAGAAATTTTTTTTTAGAAGAGGGCATAACTTTACTGCAAAATCTCAAAGGCTCCATACAACATCTATATCAGCTATAGATAGGTCAAGCACCGTCAAATCATTTTAGTTATATGGCCCAAGCGTCAACATTGTATGCTTCTGTTTAAGAGACTTTTCCTATGGGATCTATCTGAAACTGGCAGCCTTTTAATTTACTCAGTAAATGGGTAGAATTAGCAAGTGAAAATTTCATATATGTTGCCTACAAACTCTAAGGCGGCCCACTAAGCTTTGTGCTTCTTTTTAAGTGGTAGGAGAGGCCAGATGCAGAATTGTCCTTTACCTTTGAAGGGCTATCTTGACATACACTAGACAACTAGACTGCTAGATATTTAATTGAGGTATCAGGACGATGACTTTTTGTGAAATTTATTTTCCACCTCTGGCATATCCGTACCTTAGCAAGGTATCAAGAACAATTGCTACTTCCTGCTTAGCAGGTGTAGCCAGCATGATAGAATCAATGTAGTGGACCTGTGTGATGTCCTGTGGAATGAAGAGGCTATCAAGATATCTGTAGACAAGATTATGAAATAGAGCTGGAGAATAAGAACATGAAATTACATGGATAACTTTGATGGTTTTCATTAAATGGTATAGGGAAAAAATAAATTCCCTCATCAATAGCTGCTTACCAGATGGCAGGGGATATTTTGAAGTGCAAGAGCAAAGAACCCACGTCTGAAACAGAAGCTGCAATGGAGCCTATAACTTATTAAAATACAATAATTCTCTGACATACACCAGTCTTATGCACACTCCAAGTGGGCAAATTGTATGGAGATATGGAAGGATTTCTTTTGTGGGTATTAAGTCCTTGATGGTAGAACTGTTCTCTGCAAGTTCTCTAAGAATGTTATATGTGTTTGGTTTACTGCTTAGAAAGATGGCAGCAGTAATAGAAGCTTCCAGTTGGATTTTCTTACCATAATAGACATCAATCTACAAGGCTAGGATATCAATTTAGGGATTTTCAATTGCCAGTATGTCTACTGCAACTGTGCATTCCAGAAATGGGAAAATAACCAGAGGTTGGTTTCAAGAACCCATTGTACCTTCTGTGAGACAGATCCTTGCTAAACTCCATTAATCATATGACCTTCATAAGGCCTTAATTTGATGCACCATAGTGGTATTTGCATCCCAGGAATTAATTTCACTTCAGAGCCACTGTCCACTACTCCCTGAATATCTAGTTATTTCCTTTTTTTTTCATGTATGACCACCCTGATAAATGGTCACAAGTGTTTATAGGAGAGACTAAGAGTAAGATTTACAACACGAAATTTGGAAATTTAAGCAGGGTCCTTCCTAAAGGGGACCTGACTTTCCCTTCGTTCAAGATGCTCTGGATCTCTGAATTCAAAAGCTCAGTTCTGTCGAGTTCAGAGGGGTCATTTTGGAGGGGCCATCATTTGCTGTTTTGGTGATTGAATTTAGACTTCTGTTCACCAGACCCAGGATATTTCTGCTTATAAAATCAAGTAAACGTTTAACAGGCAGCCTATTTCAGTCCTGGGAACGTCATGATGCATTATCCAATACTAAAGATCTCTCTTTCTCAGAACTTTCTGATTAACACTTTGGTCTGCTGCTTATGATGATAATCACACCAACCTTGTCTATGACACTTAAGTACTCTCACTTGGCCCCGTCTCTCTGGGATCACATAATCTCCTTCGAGAATTCTCTAGTGCCATTCCTGTCCAGAGAAGAGCCACTATGGAGATCTGAGAACTTCAATAAATAAGATATAAAAAGTCTGGGTCACAACAAAGGAAAAGTTAAGAACTGATAAAAGGAAATGAAAGATAAGTAAATAATTATTTAGTACATACTTATGGCCTCCTTTATCTAAAACACAGCCTTGCCAGCACAAAGTTGATTTTAAGGTAACAAGTGTATTGAGAATAAGTTTTGGGGTAACTAACTGTCTTAATATTTCACTAGCAAAACCCCATGTATCTAAACAGTTTATTTTATTTATGTTATTTGAATCCAGAACCCATGCTCTAACAATTACCTACAATATATAGGAAATAAAAGAGCCAGAATTCAGTGTGGAGAGAGGCACAAAAGTGTCATTGATAAAGGACTACCATAAATTCCCCCCAAACTAAATTGCCTAATATTGTGACAAGTGCCACACTACTGGTTGCCAGAGATTTATAGGTTTACAAGGCAATGTATGACTTTTTCACCCCTTTATGTGGTCTGTCTGAAGCTGTCTACATATCTGACTATATTCCCAAAAGAAGATGGCTCTTTTTGCTCAGGTATGTGTCAGGAAGTGCCACTTGTGTCACTCGCCCGTTGAGTATGCCATTCTTTATTTATTACCTGCATTCCTGTATCTGTTTCAAGTTATTTAGGGTAGTCTCCTGTGTCTTGATGTTATTATTTGATTTTTATACCTTAATGTCCTGAAACTAGATATTCATGGTCTGATGTCCTTTATAAAATATAGAAAATCAAACCTATGCTGAGCTGACATACTTTTCATCAGCTACAATATTAGAGAAATGGGTTGAAGTGCTCATCACACTACTGGCTCATGATTCTAGCATAGCTGTTAAATATCAGTGTCATAGTTGTTTCTCTCTCATTCACCATTTCCCTGTAGTGCTTAAAATGCTCATTTGTTTTATATTCAGTCATTCTATCTTTCATAATGCCCAAAGAATTAGTGTCAGATGAAGAGAAAAATTTGAGATAAACAACTATTTTATCATGCATATAGAACCCCTAGTCTGAACAAAAAAAAAATTCTCTTGCTTTTAACAAGAGATTTTAAATTAGGGATTTCATGGAAACATTAAGTTATTGTAGAGTTGCAGTTATTTTTACCTTCAACTTGCTCCTAAATCATAGCATGTGACTCTGAGTTATTGGCTGGCCACCACTAATAAGTACAAAATTTCAGTTACACCAAAAAAAGATGAGTTGCAGGCAGAATTGTGAAATAAGATTGTTTAGCTTCCCATTTTGTCTCATGTCTCCAAAATCCTAATCTTGCTTTCTCAAGAGTCCCCTTTTTATATTTGTTCTCAGAATATATTCTGATCTGGATTCTATCCTTTCCTAGGGAGTGACAGCCCATTAATTTTCTTCAAGCTCCTTTAACAAACCTTTCTTGTTCTATATTTCATCATTACTTTAAAAGGCTTAGTTTTCATATTTTTGAAACAAAATAGCAATAATAACCACAGTAAAAATATGCTTTTCAAACTCCCTCTACCCACTGTATCTCTTTACATCCAGGTGTGTTCTTCTTGAAAGAATAGACTGCATTTACTGAGTCCATTTTTTCATCTCCTATTTGCTTCTCAACATTTCACCACCCGTTATGCCTCACCCATGGCCATCTCTGCTAAGGCTACTCTTACCAGGATTATCATTGAAATAATTTATGAGAAGAAAAGGGATACCATTCATTAAGTCTTTTCCTTGTTATTGATCTTTCTACACATTGTTGCTGCAAAACACTATCTCCTAAGCAATGTTATTGACTTCCTTGATGTCACTCTCTTGAGGTTTTCTGACCTCTCTCTTAAGTGCTATTTCTGTTCTGTGCTGCATATTCTTCCTAGATGAACTCATGCACCCTCATGATTTCACCCAAGATTTTTTGGACTGGTGTCTCCAAAACAGATGTTTAGTCCATTAATACCACTGGGCTCTAGATCAATACATTCTATTGCCTTCTGCATTTGGATCAGTCTATACTTTGGTTGATCCACAGTAAATCAAAATCAAAATGTCTGAAACTGAGTTTATCCTCCCACCTCCATCTGCTGCTTTTCTACCCAGTCTCTACTCCTTTTCTTCTTGTTACCAGACAGTAAATTTTGTGTGTCATCCTTAATTTATTCCTTTTCCTCTCCTTCATTTCAATAAGTCACCAAGTAATATCAGTGATGACTTTACAGTATTTTTGAAATCCATAATCCTCACTGGATTCTCAATTCCATTTCCATTGTTCATTGTTTCAACCAGGGGAGAAGGAGGCACTATGTTATCCACAGTTATACTTTACCAAATTTTTAAAACATTCCCATGGCATACAGAATAGATTTTAAAACTGTTAACATATCTTCATTACAGCCACATATCTTTACACACTTCTGTCAAATTTTGCCACCTGTTGAATCAGTTAAGATTCTGTTTGGCTACACATAAGAGAAATCTATTAATGATGACTTACATAATTTTTAACTTATTTTTCTCAGGCAATAATAACTCTGAGGCAGACAGCCCAGACTGGAATAGTATGTCAGAAGAAAACACTTTTTTCCCAATCTTGTTATTTTTTTCATGTATAAAAGGACTAATTTCGGTAATTCTGGCCTTTGGCATCTCTTAAAACTTAATTTACTCTGCTCCAGGGGAGTGAGGGTGCTTCAACTGATAGTTAAATGTGTCTGCTTAGTGTTATCATTCCATGCTTCCTTTCTTACAGGTGAGTTGAAGATAACAAGCAAACATTCTTCACTTCTCCTCCAAGAGAAGTCTCTCCCCCTACCACACAGGGACATCTGCCCTGGTTCAGCATTGCTTGTGACTGGGTGAGTAAGTTTGCCTAATTGTGACATTTAGTTAGCAATCTTGCTCTCACATTAAGCCACATAGTTCAATCTGAAACCTATCAATAATAATGGTGATGCCATCCCTCCTCCTTATTTTGTCTTTTGTTTGATCTCTCAAGATATTCATAAGCCATAGGGACCTCATAGAACATTAACACAGTGAAGAGGTAATTGAGGGCTCAGGTTCTCCTTATCTTTCCACTCTGGACCCTGCACTATGTATCTTTCATCCTCAAAGCCAAAATAAGGCGAATGCATTTCCAGAACTTTCTTTTAAGTTTCCAGCAGGAAAGAAGAGGAAAGGGTAACACAAAAGATATACCTGACAACTGATCATGTCCCTTTTTGTCATGAAAATAATAGCTTTATTGGAAGTCCTATCTAATATACTTCTGCTTTGTCCAGAACTGGTCACCTCTAGCTTCATGGGAGCCTGAGAAGGAGATTTATACTTTGATAGCCTGAATGAATCAGATCCACATAAAACAAAAAACAAAAAAACAAGCTAACTAAAAACAGAAAAACAGGAGAAAGAATACTGTATAGGTAACACTGTATGTTGCCTATATAATATCATACTGTATAATATTACATAGACAGCATGAATATTTATAGGCAACATGACATGTAAACTCCAAGCTCCAAGAATAACTACCCACCTGTGGATTACTGAACTAACCAAACATTTGTATCTCCAGGTCTCCTTATATGATCTTTTCTCTTTCTGTATAGTCCACTCTTTCTCTATTTACCTATTCTGCAAGATTCAGCCAGGCACTTTCTCTTTCATAAAACTTACTCTCTCCTAGGTTGTGGTAAGAGTCTCTCCTAAGAGAGTTCCTAGCACTCTGTACTTAGGTTTATCATACCAAATTGCCAATATCTAGTTTGAGATGTAAGGTGCTCTCAAATTTCTGTTTTTCCTTTTGTATGCTTAAATTCATTTATATGCTCTAAAAATTCTAAGATTTGTTTGAGCAGCATTCCTCCTAGACTGTAAGACCTTAAATCAGGAAATGAATAATAATAATGTCTTAATTTTTGATGCATATGTAGCACACACTGATTTGGACTCAACTGTACTCCACATCAATCAGGTCTGCTGTCTTATGATATGTTTTAAGAGATATTATCTAACTATAATACTTTCTCCTAAAGAAGTGATCCTGATGATAAAAATATCCTGTTAAAACAGTAATAAAATAACTTGAATGTAACTGATTTTCTAGAATGCTTAAATCACAACACAGAGATATCTTCCTTTCCATTTACCTATGGATTCCACCTGAAACCTAGAGATTAGACAACTGAAGAGATAAGGGAGTGAATAAAAGAGTATACATGTGTGAGGAGATGGAAGTGGGAATCTTGTTAGGTGTATGCTCTTTTAAGGTCCTCTAATCTTCCCATTTTTTGCCTTATCCCTGTTGGATACTCCAATTTTTGAACTGACACCATCCCCTCTTCTGGTTTTTCCATTCAAAAGCTTTGCAATCATTGGTGAATTAGTTAACATCTCCACGTCTCAGTTACATTATCTGTGAAATGGAGATAATAATCGCAAATATCTGGTAAAAGTTTTGTTGTACTAATTAGATCAACATATTAAAATGCTATGACCAGTGCCTCCTACATGCTAGTGTTTAAATAATATTGGCTAATATTGTTATTATTATATTTATGCCATTTTCCTCCTTTTGAAAGACTATGCAACAACCAGTAGAGACACATTTGATCTCGAAATAAAGTGTGTGTGTGTTTATAAAGAATTACCAGCTGTTCTCAGTGCATCAGATCAAATGAATACACCCCAAAACAAGTTCACAGAGATTTGGTGATATGTGCTGTCTCTGATGTGAAGACAAAATTTAATCATAGCTAAAAATAAGTATTGGGTATACATGAGTTTTAAAGTTGTTGCTAGGAATATTCTGATTTTGTTTTATGTATTTTGGGGTTTTTTTGGTCTACTGAGTTTAACAAGTTTGCATTTACACCAGGAAAGATTAGCTCTTCATGTGAATTTGAGCACGCTATGGACCTGAATTTAAATCTGATTAGGCTTCTTAGCTATGTGTTCTGAGGGAAGTCACTGAAACTTTGTCAACCTTGTTAGCAAAATAAAGATATTTACATCGACTTTGTTTTTATGAGAATTTCTGTGAGGCATAACTAAAATAAGATATATAAAGCACCTATAATATTTCATGGCACATGGCAGAAACATAATAAGTTTATAAATGTAATAATTCTTAGCATAGTTACTCAAGCTCATAAGTTAACTATATATTACAAATAACTAGAAGGCAACTTATTAATTTATAATTACAACCATTACTGCTTAGGAAACTATTGCTTCATACCTTCTAGTGAGTAAAATATCTCTTTAAAAAGAAATCTATTTGGAATAACTAAATCAGAAGAATGATTGGTAATCATAGTCTATGAGGAAGGGAAATTATTTTTATGGCAAAAATATTAATGACATCACACTGATAGGTTGATGCTTTTGTCTCTTTGAAAGGGCTAAATATTTACCCAAGTTTGGACAGACTGAGTCCTTAAAAGAGGATGTCCACCCCTTGAATAATGTTTGAATGTGTCAACTCTTTCTCACTGAAGCTCTTATTTCTAAGTCCTAACTTCACTACGCATGGGGTAACTAGGCAAGAGGGATTGTAGGAAGTGGTTTTAGGATTAACATCTGTGGAAGTGAAAGTAAGGGGCTAGACTGAGCAAAGGAACAAGTTGAGCTCTTTTGCAGCCCTAAATAGATGCTCAGACAACCCCCCAGACATATCTGGAGCATGAATTGCCCTTTAGATTTGACCAAATCAGTGTAAGAGGGCCATATTTTTACTATCGTGTTAATAAGTCTTTGGATGTGGACTGCCCTGGGAAGGGGGTTGTGACTAATGGTGATGCAATCGGTGCTCTTCAAATGGGGCAGTTCTCAAAGGGAATTGCCAGCAGCAATTCCACTAGCTGTGTGATAAGGCCTTCAAACCTTAAGGACTTCTGGGTGGTGCCACACAGCATTTAACACACAGAAGAGTCATGACAGTTAATGGTAGGATACTTCCCCTAATAGACTAGTAAGTGCCACTTAAATAAGATGTAGCCCGAGCATAGCTGCTCTCCTAGTATTTTTACTAGAATAGATGAACACAGACTTTGGCTCTACTAAAGCATTTAATAATCTAGTGTGTTCTTTTTAATCCCAGTCAATAAATAGTGTCCAAAACAGTTTGCATTTACATGGCAAGGAAAGAAGTTCAAATATCATCTTGTTCCAGGACTAAGCTAATTTCTCTGTTTGTCAACGTTTGGTCTGAAAGGACCATGATAATTTTGATGTAACATATAATAACTAAAACATTGATGACATGCATCATTGCCTCTTTTCACATACACTTGTGTAAGAGTATTTTATGAATGGCAAACCACTATGAAATTGCTAATAAATATTTAGTATAAATTATTGCATGTACTAACTAGGCCTAGATATATTTTGTTTTTTGCCAACTTTTCATTTTAGCTGTTATTTATTTTGCTTTATTTTATTTACCCTTTGTGAATATGGATTTCTGTTGCTTTTAATTTACTATTCATCTAAAACTGGAAGGCATTGGGAGTAGTATGAAGAAAATGTGATAATATTTTATGCTCAGCTATGTATGAAGAAAAATGCCAATGAGTACAGTGTTTGTAGACATAGAATAACTACATAATTCATTATGAATTTGTGAAAATCTGTTTCCTCTAATTTTTATCTCCAAAAATTTTATGTTATCCCCGTTTCTAGGTTTATTCTAAGAAACTAAGGTCAATGGAAGTCAAATGATCAAACATATATGTCAAAGTTTCTTTAAAGTACTATAATATTGTGGCATGAACTTTAAGGTTATAGATTTATTAAGAATTGTGATGTTTTAAGATACATGATTCTGACTTAAAAGATAAAGTTTTAACTTATTACACAAATAATATCCAAAGTTTTAATTCTGTAGCATATTCAAGTATAGGCTATTGATGTTACCTTCTGAAGCTTAACTTTGATCTAAGAACTCATGTTTAATTTTTCTGTCCACTAGACTTAAATAAAACTCTAAATCTTATAATACTGAGAACAATTAGTACATCATTCTTCTCTACTGCTGAAAAAAAGAGAGAAAATTACATTTTGTGATGGGTATAAAGTTGCATAATTGCAATCTACATAAAACAAAAAATACATATAAATGTGATATAAATATGATAATTAGGCATTAATTTATGCCACTTTATATCTGTAAAATGTACAGATGTATCATCTGATTCACTTTAGCCTACAACTATTTAGGAGTAAACTGCAATTTGAGGATATTTAATGTTGTTCATAGTAAGTTAAGATGAGGGAATGAGACTGCTTCAGGTAACTCAATCATGAATATTTCAATTAAAAAAATTATTTACAGTAAAATGGTGCTGCACAAAACGTCAGCATACCTCAAGAGAACTATAAGATTTACATTAGAAAAAAACAGAAGAACGAAAACTACCTACTTTAAACCTTCATGCAAACACAATAACAGCAATAAAAACCTTCCTGTAAGTTTGAAGTACCAAATCTGTTAACCATAGACAACAGAGGGAATTCTGGGAGACCATCAATTTAGATGAAGAAAATTATATATATATATATATTTTTTTTTTTCCCCCCACTAACTTCTAACTGAAATTTATATTTTCTTCCATTAGACATATCAGGTAATAAATTATGGTTCCATTATATATATCAGGTAATAAATTATGGTAATATTAGTGATGCCTGTAACTTTTTCAGTAGGAGAACTCACAGACATTTTCATATCCTATTACACCAATTGCAAATATGTCCTAGTGTCTTTTATTCTCATCATTATTTTGAAATTATGACAATTAATAAAGCTCCCAATAATTTATTTAAAACATCAAGATGCATATATTTAACTATAGCACACTTCTAATATTCTACATTTATGATAATTAATTTCCTTTGTAAATACATTTAAAACATTTGTTATTTTAAATAACTTTTCTGCAAAATGTTTAAAAACATTATTCTGAGAAGGAGGTCATAAGCTAAACAAAACTGCCAAAGAGGTTCAAGGCAAAAACAAAAAACAAAGCACAAACAAGCAAACAAAACAAAAGACAGCCTATTTGATAACAACTCCCAGATAAATTGGGAGCAAAGACTCACATCACTGAAAGACTCACATCACATTCCAGAAAATCTGGAAAATTATCCCAAAATTCAGAAAATGTCCTGCTTATTTGCTGTATATGGCGTAGCTATATATACTAGCTGAGGAGAACAGATCGTCTCCACTTGAGAAGAGAACATTAGGCACAGTACAGAATAATGTGTAATCTTTGAAATAGGAAGGGTGGTATAATAATTACTGATTGATATAATAACTACTTTGCCATAAAAGAAAGAAATAAGTTCTGAGTTAAAATAAATTTGAGTAAATCCAAAACAGGATATTATTTTCCTCTGACATAATATATGTATATGAATTTATTAATATATTAGTTAATATAAAAATATATTATGATATATTATATATTTTAATATATTTATTATATATACACATATCTTTTAGAATGCTTCGTTCTTTACTGAGGATTGTGATAATTAAGCATTCCTAAATATTTAGTAAACATGGAGCTTTCTTTTCTTGAGCATAATGTAGGAATACATTGGAAAATTCTAGCTTAGAATTATAAAAGTAAAAATAGAAATTCTTAAATGGCTACTCCTTATCTTAACAAACAATAAGGAAATTTCAGAACAAAACAGGAGGGAGATCAATAAGTAAAAGACAGGACAGGAATTTCCAAGGTTAATTACTAGGGTCTCCAGAGAAGGTAGTGGAGTTTTCAATGCCAGTGCTGGAGGGCCTGAAAGCTAAAGTAGGATTTGTGGGGAGCTAGGAAGTTAAGGAGTAAGTAGCTTCAGTATTTTATTATGCGGAGTTGACAGAATCAGATCTGCCAAGAGTTACAAAGAGAAGATATATCTGTGTAAGAAGACGTACCTAGCAGGAAATTTCAAAAGCAGCTATAATAGCCATATCAACCTTCAAATAGCCTGGGCTGAGTCTGTGTTACTTCCAAGATCAACTGTGGTCTATAACACTTGTTACCCATTGCTAACTTTTAATTTTAATATATGCTTCCTTAGAGCTAATAAGGCATATTATTAATAAAACACACTCCAATTTACATGAGAATGTTTATAATACCAAGTTCCTTGGCCTTGAGAGAGGGAAAGAAGGTAGAAATAATCCAATTTTGAGATAAAGATTTGGCCACTGCAGGTTAATTGATAGGAAGCTCGAGTATCTGCAAACAGTACACTGGAATTGAAACCTTAACCTTTGTTTATTGTAACTCAAGATGATAACAACAATAAAAATAGTAAAAGCTGCCATTCACTGAATACTTACTAGGAGTCAGGCAGTATGATGGGAACTTTACCTGTACTTTTCATCTATTCCTTACGGGAACATATGAAATTAGTATCATTGTTAACCTAGATTTATACATTTTTAAAACCCTGATTCTTAAAGAAATGAATAATTTCTTCTAGATCTCTCAGCCACTATGTGGCAGAGACATGATTTAATTCCGGTTCCTAAGATCCCAAACTTGAACAGTTTGCCTCTATAGTCAAAGCAAAAAAAAGTGTTTTTTATAAAGGGGTAATTGGTCAGTTTTGGATATTAACTTCTTTTCCCTGTTTTCCTAAAGTCTTGATTGCAGAACTATAGTTCTAAAAGGTAGAACTATAGTTCTTACATAGGTTAGTTAATCAGTGAAATTTTGCTCCAATACAAACCAGCCACAAATTTAGATTTCTAGATAATAACAAGAGTTTCATTTTGTCAAAAAGAAAACTTGAGTTTGCAATATGTTTTCATAGAAAGAAAGACAGCTTCGGGACCCAAAGGTTAAATTACGTGTCATAGTCTGCCTCTATTAACTTCGTTATCTTAAGCACATCACTTCACAATTCTGTGGCACAATTTCTGTGTCCTGAACAGGGGGAAAATACATATCTGCCTTCTAGTACATTGTAAGCCTATACAGAGGCAATGAAGGGAATGCATCCAGAACGATTATTCTTTTTGCAAACCTAAGAGCTTAAAAGTCCAGTTTAATAAGACTAGCAGTTTTCAATCAAACTATTTAACTGAGAAGACAATTTAATTAACTGAGCACAGAATGCTTACCTGTGCTAGGCACCCTGGTCTTTCAATTAAGACTGATGGAGCATTTTAAGTCATATCATTCCATAAAAGATTATCAATTATAAGTGCATTTCCCCTATGTTCCAAATAAACCTTCAGGAGAGAGTGCCCCTGCAGAATCACCAAAACTCTACTTCTAACCTTTGGTATGTCTTGATTGTTCTTCATTATAATTTTATTGATAAGGCCTTGACAAGGAATAGAGATCTTTTAACCTTCCTTGTTATTAAGTAAAGGAAAATGCTTAAGCTGGAATTCATTATAGATGATGAACCTATAAAGTAGAAAACTAATATTCATGACTTTATGTTCATTGAAAAACCTTAACCTTTAGGAATCATTAGTTTTCAGGAGAGTCCATAAAGTTAAACCGAGCAGCACAAGGACAGATGTGGAGAAGCAGGGAGGGGGGTAGATCATGAACAGCAATACCATTTAACATTGGTTGAGCAACATTCTTCTATTCTCCAGGCTCTCAGCAAGTAGCAAAACATTTTCAGAGCTCAGATTCCTCAAGGAATCTACCAGGGGAAGTAAGTTGCTTTCTAAAACAGTATAAAATGGGAAGTCTCCCAAGGTATGTGGGACTTAAGCTGTGGATATAGAGAAATCATTCCCACTCACTCTACTCCAGGTTATTGAGGCCCATGGGAGATCAGTTATTAACTTCATTTGGGATGATACAGAGCTTTCCTGTGCGTGTGTGTGTGTGTGTGTGTGTGTATTTCAGTTTTCTTTTGCCTCAAAAATGTATCCAATAAACCACCCCAAACCTCAGAGTCTTAAAATGATGATTGTTTCCTGTAAGTCTATGGGTTGGCTTGGTTGTTCTGCAGATCTGGGTTGGGTTAGGGTGATCTTGACTCTGCTTGCTTGTGAGTCTGCAGTCAGCTGGCAGGCTGGCTGGGGGCTTGCTAATCTAGGATGGCCTCAGTTCTCCTGCACATGTCCCTCACATTCCCTCCAGTAGGCTCAGGTTTGATCTCACACTGGTGACAGAATTACAAGGGTGAGAAGACAGGACATGCAAAACAGGCAAGCATGCACTTTTCAAGCCCCTGCTTGTATCATGTTTGCTGACACTGACTGACCAAAGCAAGTCATATGGCTCATCTCTAAGTCACAGTGGGAGAGAACTACAAAGCCACAGGGCAAAGTGTGTAGATATTGAGAGAAAATTCTGGTGATTAATACTGACCATTCTGAATGTAAATGGAGAGTTGAAGTTAAGAGTGAAGATTATCCTCCTCACTTACCCTTGTGTTCATAATGGGATATGGAAGAGCAGGTACTGATTTCGTCTACTCACAGATAATAAACTAGATGTAGTCTTGCTGTTATTAATAAATGCTTTTTTTCCCAAGTGTTCTCCCAGAAGGGAGAAAAAGGGATTGTTTCATTTTTTTCAGATGAAAGTAGTCTTGTCTGTTAATTAACACAGGATTCCAGAAAAGAAAGACATGAACCCTTAGTAAGGTACAGTCTTGATGTCGGATTTCTGTCTGAGCTACTCTGCATCTGAACCTACTTCAAGAATAGCTAACAGTACTTTACCGTTCCATCTACAATTTCCAGCAGCTTATTGAGCACACATTATGAGCTGATAATGAAGCTTTATTGCTCCAATTCACCCCTTAAATGCTTTGTTGTGGGAGACTGGGTCTCATTATAACTCCAAAATTATGCCTTCAACTAGTTCATTCTTCCTTTCTTTTTGAATTTCATGGTTGGTGATACATTTATTTCTGATTTTTAATCCCAAACTTATTATAGATCACTTTATCAATATATCTATGACATGACCAAGGTAAAGACTCTAATTCTCATCTTTTTTCCATTGTAATCTATCTCATAATTTCTTGTTTTTGTCTGGGATAACCCACTAGGCCTTAGAGAGTATGTAGTGTGCATTCATGAACTTACTTTAAACTCCTAATTTATTCGTTGCTTCTTCCTGTCACCATCGGCTCTTTTATATTTATGTCTACTATTGATTGCTTGCTGACCTCCCATTTCCCTTGAGAGAAGAGTTATTAACTGTATGTTATCACAAATCAGTATGTCTTTATAGTAGAGGACACTAAATCTCAGCAGGGTGAAGTGGCTTGTGCAACGTGATTAAATGTGTAAGTGAAAGAAGAAGGATTCAAAACCCAATCTTCTCAAAATATCAAGTATTTACTGGCTATTCATATAGGGAACAAAGCCAAAATTAACCAACGACATCTGAGAAGTAGATTGTTTTCTTTGAAAAACATGAATATCTCTTCAATATTTAAAGTGATTCCAAGCCTAAGCTCTCTTCTAAAAGGGAGCTAAATTATGCACATAAAAAAGTACTAATGCATTTTTCAAGATCAACTTTTAACGTTTTACTTCACAAGATAATATTATTGGGACTAGACAGTGAAGAGCCAAACCACATTATGTGTCACAACTTTGCTCTCTCACCTCTAATAAGCGCGGCTTTTCCATTCTTAATGCAGTTCAATTTTTGACATGCAATTCATGACTTAACTATGTTTTCTGTTGCGGGACACTACTCAAGGTATTTTAGAAACATGCTGTATCATGTTTATTCAAGACAGTTGTTAAAATATGCACTTTTATTGTGTAAATTCTAAACCGAGAGGTATTTTTTGTGTGACACTCCCCTGCCCCCCCAGAATATATAACACTTTCTCAAGAATACATGAAGAAGGTAACAAGGTCAAAAGGTGAGATGAACTGAATGAAATGTTGTTAATGAGCACAGGAGGATATTCAGGAAAAGGATTGGAAAGAAAGAAAATGAAAATTTTAAACTTTTTTCTTTTAAATTTGCTGTAAATAAATAAACAAAAGAAGCTAGTAACTTTTTTCTTTTTTTTTTTTTTTTGAGAATGAGTCATAAATATGCCTCTTTTGCTTTTCTCCTCACTTCAGTTTACTCCCTCATCATTAATACAATCTTTAGTCCTGGAGTGTCAGAACCACATCCAGTAAAGGGTTGGAAAGATTTTAATAGTAACTTTAACTTGCCATTAATATAGTGAGTGGACAGAAATACCTGATATAACTAGGCAGCTTCAAAATGTAATGGTTTAGATACTGCAAATGTTGCTCTGTCACTATAGTGAAGGATTTGACATATTTTCGAATGAAGAAGAAGTCATTGTTTTAGTAGAGACTGCTTTCTGATGTTATGGGAAGAGATGAAATTCCTTATTTACATATACAAAGTCCAAAAGGGACAGAATTTTATTGGACTAAATCTGAACCAGCCACCCTTAGCAGAATGAAAATTGTCATGCAGCATTTTAACACTATTGTCAGCTCAATGTTCTGTGGTTCTGTGGTTTTTCATGTAGGTCAAGTGGCAATAAAATCTAAAAGGTTTTTAAGAATGACTTTTTGTTATAAAGGACGTGATTGGGATAACTGGAAAATCTTGAATGGGGTCTAAGGACAACATGCCAGTAATGCATCATTATTAATTTCCTGGTCTTGGTGGTAATGTTGTGGTTATGTAGGAAAAAGTCCTTATTTGTAGGAAATACAGACTAAAGTATGCAAAGGTGAAGCGGCTTAAGTCAACAATTTACTCTTCAATGGTTTCAGAAAAAGAAATTATCTTTGTACTATATTACAACTCTTTGTAAGTTTGTGAGCCTATCAGAATTCAATAAAATATTTTAAAGTAAAAAGAATGACATTTTAAAACAATTGTTTCAAAGATACTATTATAATGATAATATTTTATGAAAGTAACCATAATTTAATTCTTAATAGTTAAGAAAATTTTATTATGGCCATTTTTGAATAATGTATTTGATTTTTAATTTTACCCATTTTTAAGTTATAATAGATATAAGAAGCTACATAATTCATTTATAAGTGCCCAAGTAATATCAGGTAATAATGACTCTGGATAATAGTGTTAAATGCAGCAATGAAATGATAAATCACATATTAAACTTCACATAAGCATATTATAAATAAAATAATGTCCTAATGAGAAAGTGACACAATTTGGAATATTTAGCAGGGGAAGGTATTTCTGGATTATCATAACAAAGGGTGACACTACCTGAATGTGTTATGAGATAAAGTCAGATATTGTGGTGGTCATAAACAGCTCTCCTAATCTTGGTATATGGAGTGAATAACAGGGAAGGGGTAACTTAAGACTAGAGCTTAGTTAAAAACAGAAGATAAAAATATTATGTGTAGCAGGCTGACATATGCAGAGTATAAAAATCAGTCTAAGAAGAGGGAGTGAGGGTATTGAAAAAGAAGAATGCAAAAACATGCAAACAAAAACAACAGGGTGACATATGGCATTACTAGTTCAAATGTGGTTACATAGCAATATTCAAGTGTGATAGGCCTCTTTTTAATGTTAGAATTTTATTTTGTAGGCTAGAGTGATTTTATATGATAAAACTGATGAATTGATCTCTTCCAAAGAGGTATGTGTCTTTACAGTGGCTTGTGTGTCCCAGATAGAGTTCAACTCCCTTGCTCGATGAAAACTGCAAAAGCTTCTTATTCCTTTTGAATATATTTTTACACAGCTGCCTTGTATGATTTAGCACAGAATTTCTTCAGTTGATCAATTTAAAAACAATTGATTTAGTGAAATACTATTTTTGAAACAGTACCTTGTTAGTCTTTATTCATTTACTGATTTCTTTAATGGATTCTGAATATCCCTAAAAAGTATATTGTTTACCTTTAAAACTTCTTAGGCTTTATAAACAGGAATCATCCTGAATATATTTATAAATAGCTCTTTTTACTAAATATTATAGTTTTGGATATTAGTCCATATCAATGAATGCATATTTAATCTAATCCTTTACTGTTTTATTATATTCATTCTTTGTACTCAGGCTTTTAAAGTGGGTCAGTTATAAACAACAAATTGAAGGAGTTATCTTGTTTATTATTCATTTGCACTCTGCCTTTTAACTTCAAAATTCAGTGAATTTATATTTATTATAACTGATATGTTAGGTTTATTTTTACATATTAGTTTGTGTTACTTTTCTGTTTCTATGTCAAGATACTTGACCCACAGAAATTGAGAGATAGTAAATGTGCTGTTCTAAACCACTAAGTTTTGTGGTTGCTATGCAGCAATAGATAAGTGATAAAAATCACTAAAATATTAAGATAAAACAACTGCTTAACTAACATTCTTTTTGAAGAATGACTTTGACCACGTATTTCTCACCTTCATTAGTTCATTATGCAGTGGTAAATCATTATGATATTTGATTCATTATCTGAGATAATGCATATTTTATTCTCCTTTTTACACATAGAATCACTGCTTTCTAAAGATTCTGTTACTGAATGAATATCTTTGGGAAGAATGTGCGCAGTAGTTTTAAGTAGAATAATGTCAGCTCATGTGGTTGTCCTGGGATGCAATAAATTTTATGATGCAGAAAGATCCATCACTGGTACTTTTCATATACACTAAATACCTTTGGTTTATCCTTCCAGAGTCATCCTACACTCTTCTCCTTCCAGATATCTGCCCTTGGAGGATGACTCTATGGACTTCATCAGTGGCTTCCCCACTTGCTAGATTCCTATTGGGTTCAGATAACTTGAAAACCTGGGTAGGAAGTCAGAAGATGGTTGGAAAGTGAGGTTGAGACATTTATTCCTTTGTTGTCCTCTCTGTGCCATTCTGTCGGACTGATTATGTCACTAGCTGGAAGGCAACTGGTCCTCTCAAGGTAACCTGCTCCTTAGGAATTTCTTTCAGTATTGTTATTGTAACAGTTTCCTTTCTAGTATCCCTAGCTGTAGTATGACACACTATTCATAGTGGTCACCTCAGACAAATATGTATAAAATATTTCTTTGTAATTAAAATTTCCTCAAATTATTCTGAGTATGCTTTCTGTTTCCTCTTGTGACTCTGTCTGATACCTCTCATTAAAATCCAGAATATAAGTTAAAAAAAGGCCACTTTGATGGCAAGAAACTGCAGATGAGAAAAAGAAGAGCAAAAAACTACTCACTATGTGTTAAATCCAGGAGCAACCTACTTGGTATTATATTATAGAGAGTTGTAAAAAGATCAAAGAGTAAGCCGCCAGGTTCTTCATTACACTGAGGATAGTGTTTGCTCTGTTTACCATCATTTTTAACTTTGAAGAAAGATACCTGGGTTTTAACAGAAAGGCAAACTTTACAAGGCTTGCTTACAGATCCTTATTTAAATGCATGCTTTTTTATCACTGCATCTCTTCAAGGTTGCTTCAAAGGTATATTAACCTGTCTCCTGTTTTCCATTTCTATCATTCCTTATATTGGTTTAGAGCTCCTCAGAAACAGAAATTGAGACAAAGATTTCAGTGCCAATAGAGTTGTTAAGGGGGGAGGTAATCTCAGAATTACTCCCCTGTAAGGCAGTATAGAAGTTAGGCAGGAACTCCAAAAAAGGATTAAGTATCAAACTAGTTACCATGTGGCAGCTGAAACTTAGCCCCACAAAGGAGTTCTGGGAAACAGTGTAGAAAATTGCTTAAGGTTAGCCCACCTAAGCAACAAAGGGTCTGGGGTATTAATATACCAACTCCTGTCAGTTATTGGTCATTAATTCCCTAGAACTTCCAGCTTGCTAAACTTGTGATTAGAATGAACTCTAACTGCAAGGAAAAGTCCTCAGGCCAAGAAGAAAAAAAAAATCCAAGTACTAGCTTTGGGAAGTCTGGCTGGTCTGCACTGAAATGGTAGAGACCAAAGGGATATGTGCAAGGCACGAGCAGTGCCTCCTATGCTCTATGTAGAAAATTCATTTTCTACACTGCTACCAGAATGTTTTTTGTCAAAAAGTAAATTTGATTCTGTAACCCATTTGCTTAGATATTTCAACGTTTTTCACGGAATTCCTAAAATAAAGTTCAAAATCCTAAACATAATACAAAGAGTGCCTGCAAGATTGAGTCTCAACTACTTTTCCATCTTCATCATCATTTTATGACCTCACTCCACCCACAATAGGCTTCTTTCAGATTTCACAATATAATGTGGCACCTCCCAACATAGGACATCCGTACAGAGTAGGCCCTCTTTTCCCTATTTAGTTAATGCCTACCCTATTTTCTGATTTTAGCTTATTAATTACTTGTTGGCTAGAATAGCCTTCCCGGATCTCTGTATGTGAAATCTACTAGTATGTCTTTTTATAATAACGTATACATTCTCTTTATAGAATTTACCAGAGTTATTATTTTGCATTTATTTAAATAATATTTTGTAATGTTTACCTCCACAAATAGATTATATGGTTGAAAGTTTCAGGTTTTTCCCTCCCCAGTTATGTCTCCATCATTTGACACAGTAACTGTTGGGTATTCTATAGAGATTCTATAATTAGTTTAAAAAATGAAGTTATTTATAATGTTTGGAGCCATTATTAAGTACATATTTGTGATACTGTTATTACCAATACTGAATAATAATAATAAATAATGAACACTTATCCATATATAGAGTGATACTGAACTAAATCCTCTTCTTGTATTACCTTATATAAAGAAAGTTATAATTTATTATTACCCTATCCACAGGAATGTCTTGGGCATCTAGTATAAGTAGATACTGTAAGGAACTATTGATGTATAAGACATTCAAACATTTCATGGTCCTGTGGGGACACAACATTTTATGCATGTATATAAGAATAAAAAAATATATAACAATTCTATGTATTAGTTGAGTAAGTGATTTATACAAAAGGCGTACTAAGCATTAAATAAATGCTAATGAATATAAAGACAAGCAAATATTAGGGAAATGGCACTAAGGACTATGGTGATATGTCTGGGAAGAAATGGAAAGAACTGTGGCTTTTTAGTAGGTCTTGCAGTGTGGCTAGGTTGGAATAGTTTGACAACAGTGGGAATATTGTAAAAATGTTTGCTTAATGAACAAAATATTATTTCAAGTATGGCATCATCATTTTACATGAAAATGAAAATCAATAAAATGTCTGAAAGTGAAAGTTTATTTTATTTACTTCCCAATAATATGAACTAAATTATGTGAAAATCATCACACCTTAACATTTCATTGGAGAAAAGCAAATGCATACAAATATTTCTTCATATAACGCAGCTGCTTGACTACTGTTGAACAGATCGTCTCATTAAGAGATACACCGGTGTGGTAGGCTTTTCCCCTTCCTCTTTTCCCTTTCTCTCCTTGGCAGTAGTGCAAATATCAGGACATCATGAAAGCCGAGGACAAGCAATCTTTCCTAAAATTAGAGGTAATCCCCATATGTTTGTTAACAAAGGCAGTGTGAATTATTAGAGGTAGTATAGGATAGTAGTTAAGAATCTGCATAGCAAACAGACTTCTCAGGCTCAAATATGTGATCTGTCATTTACTATGTGACCTTGGGCTATTTCATTAGTTTCTCAGAGCCTCAATATTTTTATTTGTAAAATGGGCTTGAAAATAAGATATCTATCATAGAGTTGTCAGAATTAAATGAACTACTTCATGGAAAGTGGTTAGAACAGTGCCTGGCCTATAATGAGCATTAGAGTAACTAATTATCATCTTGAAAAGATATTTTCCTGAGAGACTTGACCATTGGAATGACTTATTTCCCCTTCTTACCCTATACCTTCCCAAATCTCCAAGGAACCAGATATCTAGGGGCATTCAGTAGGAAACCACGAAACCAAAGGACAAACAGCATAGGGAAAGTCTGAATCACAAGAGACAGAAGACTGGAGATAAGAAGAAGAAGAGGAGGGAGTTCAGGGTGGGAGAGGTTGCTCTAAAGACCTTGAGAGACATTTGATACCCTATTGGCAATAAATGAGCCCAGGCACCAGTAAGGAAAACCACGAGAGGGGAAAACAGAGGAATAGGGCAGCAGAGCTTGTTCCCAATCTCTACCAGATGAGGATATGGTAAAGGACTGGAATTTACAATTTGAATTGAAAGAAAACAACTTCTTATTGATGCTCTGCATGTGCTAACTAGCTGGAAGTAAATCCTTTAGGATTATAAATTGTATTTGTCTTTTCCTTTCAGGATAAGGTGGTAGTAGTACTCTTAGTACACAGAGAAAAAGAGGATCAGAATAGTTTTAAATGTGATTTTAAACAATTTATAAATAATGTTAAAATTATGTGTAATTTTATATTTCTCAAGTGTGCTGCATATATGAAGAACTAATGGGTACATAATATTTCCTCATTTTCTAATTGAAGAGACTATTCCTCAGTTTATAGCTACATGTAGTTTGTACAATCAGGTGATAATTTCCCATCTTTTTTTTCCACAAGCATTTCTTTTGTTCTATTTGCAGGTTGATGTGTTGTGATTGTGGTTTCCAAAATCTCAGAATTTGTGCCAAAATGTTAAAAGTATGGTCCAATATTTATTCATTTTCTCCATTTACTTATGACTATTTAATCATAATATTGTTCCTTAGTTCTTCTTGCAGATCTGTGCAATTAAAGACAGTTAAACAATGTTTCAACTGTGTAGCTTCAAGTTTAGTGGTGATCTTAGAGTTTTCAGAAATTTGCCATGTGTACTGTGCTATCCACTGGCTAATTTAGCTCATAGAAGAGACTTTTGAAATATTTCCCAAAGTCAGAAATTTAGTGATCTTAAGTTAGAATCCGTAAACTCTAATTTTAGTATTCTAATAGGTTTCCTTTTGAGAGAAAGTTTTTTTATTTCTGGAATTTTTGTTTGCTCACTTAAAAAAAAAAAAAGGATAGGATGGTTTTGGAAAATAAATCATGCCTTCTAGACAAATAGATTCAAGTAATTAGAGAAGTTTGAGTGCAGGAATAGGGTTTAAAAATTTTTTTTTAATCAGATATAAATCTGATAGTAAAAATTGTAGGAAGCATAAATATTTATCTCTTTCTTATTTGTAATAAATAAAAAATAATCAAAATATTTTGCATTTTTATGACTTCTTTTTAACTAGTCATGTTCTGGCTTACTAAAGTGACAGTTCTGTTTAATTGTGGATATAGAACTCATTAAATAATTTTAACTTTGGTGGTTACTGTGGAAGAAATAGATATATGAAATGTATGTAGCAATCTTCTTTCTGGGAAGCTTTCCTAAAACTCTCTTAATAATCCAAATGTATTCCAGTTATGATATAATTGCATAAACTTTATGATTTGTTGTTGCTAGACTCCATTTTTCATTTAATTATTAGCTCTTATAAGTAGACCATATTTTAATAGGAACAGTAATTGTGAAAAACATAATTAACATTGTTAAAACACTGAAGGCACTTGATTTTCTCAATTATTTGCAGTTGTCTTTCTAAAAGAAGAAATTATGAAAGAAAACTATTTCTAAACTCATTTTTAAATGAATTCAAATTAGTTTTCAAGTGTTTAAAATAGTATTCATTATTTTTTATTCATTTAGTATATGTTGTATATTCATGTGGTTTTGATTCCCCTTTGTAAGGAAAATATTCTGAAAGCATTCCACAGCACTTTATCCAATTCTAAAGAAAGTTACATTATAACTAAGTAAAACATATTTAATTGACAGATGAATAAATGTTACATGACCTATTTAATCACAACTATTAATATGGAAAATTTTGGGACAAGTTTAAATAACTAAATAATTGTTCATGTTATTTCTCATTCAACACATTTATTCCCGCGAGCTGGCCAGACAACTGCTTTTAGCAATTTCAGCAATTTAGCCTTTAGCTTTTTAAAGATTACTCTCAACACATTATATTAATTCCCTAGAGTTAGATATTAAGTAAATCTCCTCAGTTCTGTTAAAAGAAGTATACTCTTTATTTAATTTGCTGGGGGAAAAATGCACTGAAGTCAAATGTTATAAGAATCATTTTTAAAGTGGAAATGTACATACCAATTAAACCACTTCTGTTGTGCTTTAACAGTACCTCTTATCACAATAACACATTTTCAATTTTCTATTTTTAATACTATGGAAAATTTTAAGTTACCCTCAAAAACATCTTAGAACATTACTGCAGGGAATGTTTAAGTGGTCTTTTAAGTTTAATACATACTAAAGAAAATAAATAAAACTGAATTAAAACCTGGAAAACCTGGACTACTAGTTTAGAGTTTAATAAGAATTGGTTATGAGAAGTTGACATTGCAGAATTCTGTAAAAGATATATATTTTTTAAGAGTGCAAATACATCTGAGACGTTGTGAACTTATACTGCACAATTAAGACTTTTTTTAAGCCCATAGATTCTCACTTTTTTTCATCTCTTAAAATTGTGGTAAAAAACACATAGCATAAAATTTACCACTTTAACCATTTCTAAGTGTGCAGTTCAGTGGTATTAATTTTATTCACACCATTGTACAATCATTCTACAAAACGTTTTCATTTTGCAAAACTGAAACTCTATATCCATTAAACAACAGCTCCCCATTTTGCCCTCTCCCTAGTTCTGGCAACCACCATTCTACTTACTCTCTGTTTCTATGAATTTGACTATTCTATATATCTCATATAAACGGGATCATACAATATTTGTCTTTTTGTGACTGAATTAATTCACTTAGCATTACGTCTTTTAATTTCATCCATGGTGTATCATTTCTCAGAATTTCCTTCCACTCTAGGGCTTACTAATATTCCATTATATGCATGTACCACTTTTTGTTTATCCATTCATCCATCAACGGACACTTAATTACTTCTACCTCTGAACTACTGTGAATAGTGCTTCCACTAACATGGGGATGCAAATATCTCTTTAATATCCCGATTTCAATTGTTTTGGGTATATATCCAGTAGTAGAATTGCTGGATACACTCTTTATTTTTAAATTTTGATACTTGGTCACTGTAACTTCTATGGATGTGATTTCACTTTGGTACTATATTTAACTTACAAAAAAAGACCATACTACCATAGTTAGTTATGATTATTAATTAAATTATAATTTGAGGTTATTTATTAATTAAATTATAATTTGAGGGAATATTATTTTTATGAATTTTAAAATTTATTTCTTTCATCATTAAATATTTGTTGAAGTACTACTATATTCCTGTGTGCTTCACACAAACATGGATATAAAGTGACTAAACTGTAACACACCTGAACTATGGTGGGTTGATGGGAGGGAAGTTTAGTGATATAAAAAAGAAAGAAAATTGTGCATTTAATATAGAGACTGTTTTCTTCTGGGATCCCAGTAAAAAAGTAATTCAAAGATGAGATAATATTGACCTATCCAATCATTAAAATGTCATGGGGAAGGATAACATATCAGCAAACATGTATCAGATAAAGCATGTTCCTATTAGAGTCAAAAGTCACTGCCAGTTTAACAAGTCAAGTTGTTAGACAGGAATTGGGGAAAATATTTGTCTGGAGAAATAAAGTGATAAAGATTCACTTAAAAGAATTTGAACATTTTCAGGCTCATATACAAAGACTTTCTGCATTTAATAATTAGGAACTTATTGCCACGTGATAAAAACAAAAAGAAACACAAATAAACAAAAATAGCTTTGACAGAGAAAAGTATCATCTGAACCTAGGCATTGTTGTATATCTATATCCTAGAAAAATATTTAGTAAATCCCCATCTATGGCTCTGGTGTCTTCTTTATACTTACAGTGCAACGCCTGGTTTCTGTTTTTATGAAAATAAATAGATTAGAAAATGGTGATCTTTGACTATTATAAACAATATTAAGATCTGTTGTGTCTCTTTTTCCAGATACCAACACATAGATATTACAAAAACATGTAATGTCTATGTAATTGCTTTGGGAAATGTCATTCTGTATAGAAACTGCTCTTCACTGCTGGTCAATATATCTGTTAGAGACAGCCTATCCAGTGAAACTGTCTCAAATGAAGCAGCATAGTTATGAGTATATGTTAACAAAGACATTTCTACCTCAAGAGGGGCAATAAGTGAGAACACTTCTCTTCAAAGAAATCACTTGTACCTATGAAACTTAGCTGTAGGTTCGGGTTAAAGCCCTTTGTTTCAGTGCATCAGTCAATAGGTCTTCCTTTCTGAACTACTCTCTCTTAAAAGGAAAAATCTGGGACTTCCCAGGCAGTCCAGTCCATTCACCTTCCAATGCAGGGGGTGCAGGTTAGATCCCTGGTGGGGGAGCTGGGATCCGACATGCCTTGGGGCCAAGGAGCCAAAGCATAGAACAGAAGTAATGTTGTAACAAGTTCAATAAAGACTTTAAGAAATAATGGGACAAATAGAAAACATATAGTAACATATGGTAGAATTAAGCTCAGTTATGTCAAGAATTGCATGAAATGTTAAGTGTATTAAAATTATTAGTTATGAGTTAATTAGAGAGCCATTGAAAGAATTTGAACAGAGAATTGTTAACTGATAATTAGACACTGAATTAAGTATAGAATTTTCAGAAACCAGAACATAACAGACCTATAAACATTAAAAGGTTATGTAAAATTGTATCATAATTTTATAAAAATTATGTTTTTATTCTTTATTATAATACTTGCATACTATGTATAATGATTATATTTTTGTTATTTTTATAATGTATGATCTTATTTGTATCTATGTGTACAAGCAAATATAATATACAAAATCTATTAAAAGGTGGTAAATTTATGATACTGGCAACTCATTTGAGATTAGATAACTGAAGAAACAGTTGAAGAAAGTTAATTAAAGAGAATATTTCATATGTAATTAGGTGGCTGGTGTTCGTAATCTAGAGACAAATTTCGCAGTGGTAGGCATTGGTTTAAAAGAAAATGGAGGTTCTATTGAGCTATTACAGATATAATATAGTCTTATCCAAGTTGAAACAGTGAGAAGAACAATTTTATCTTACCGAAAATTCAGCATCTCCTAGACTGGAAGGAGTTATATATTATTTTAAGTATCATATTATAGCATTTTTCATATAATAGACTCCTTCTTGATCTAGAATACTTAGCATTTACTTTCTTTAGCCTAACCTTTAGTGATCAATGATCAATCCTTTCTCTTGCTGTACTTATCAAAACTCCTTTAGGATATACATGTATATTAGAAAACCTTTTACAAAGAAGTTTCTCTATAACTGTGAATTTTTAATTGCTTTCTTTTTATTTATTTATTATTTTTTATTCCTATTACCCTTTTCTCTACCAAGGACCCAAACTTTTTCTGGCTCCATGATAACCTGTGTAGAGCAGCCTTCTTAGAAAATATGCATCCTAATGTCATCCACAGGAGAAAGTGATAGCCAACAAACTCCATTTGCCCTCACTGTGAGTCAATCAGAGATGTCACGGTGACCCTAAAACCAGTAATTCCCTTCTGACATCAATTCCTGACTCATGATGAATTCTAAAACTTCTGCCATGAAATGTCAGCCAAGTAATATAGCATTTTAGGGGCATAATGTTACAGTCTATTTTTCTTCTTCTATTGTGGTAAAATACACATAACAAAATCTACCATGTTAACTGCTTTTAAGTATACGATTCAGTGCGATTAAATACATTCATAATATTGTGCCACCATTACCACAAAGTATGTCCAGAACTCTTTCATATTGTTAAATTAAAACTCTATACCCATTAAACAATAACTCCCCATTCTCCCTTTCCATCCAGCCCCTGGCAACCATCATTCTACTTTCTGTCTCTGATTTGGACTATTTTAGGTACCTTATATAAGTGGAATCATACAGTATTCTTTCTGAGACTGGCTTATTTCACTTAGCATAATGTCCTCAATTTTCATCCATGTTGTAGAATGTGTTATACATGTGAAACATATGTAGGATTTTTAAGGCTGAATAATATTTCATTGTATGTATGTACAATATTTTGCTTATCCATTCATCCATTTATGGACACTTGGCTTGATTCCATATTTTAGTTATTGTGAATAATGCTTCAATGCACAAGGGTGATAAATATCTCTTCAAGACCTTGCTTTCAATTAATTTGTGTGTATACCCATAAGTTAAACTGCTGGATCATGTGGTAATTTTATTTTTAATTTTCTGAGGAAACATCATATTATTCTCCATAGCAGCTGTACCATTTTAGTTTCCCACTAACAGTGTACAAGGATTCCAATTTTGCCACATTGTCACCAGCACTTATTATTTTCTGATTTTTTATACTAGCCGTTTTAATGGGTGTGAGTTATTGAAGTTCTAATTTGCATTTTTCTAATGATGAGTGATGTTTAATATCTTTCCATGTGTTTATTCGACATTTGTGTAACTTCTTTGGATATACAAATTCTATTCAATTCCTTTGCCAATTTTTAATATTGGGTTGTTTGTTGTTAAGTTTTATGAGTTCTCTCTATATTTTGGATGTTAATCTCTTATAAGATATATTATTTGCAAACATTTTCTTCCACCATTTAGGTTGCTGTTTTACTCTGTTGATAGGGTCTTTAAGTGCACAAAATTCTAAAATTTTCATGAAGTCCAATTTGTCTCTTTTCCTTTGAGTTGCTTCTGGCTTTGGTGTCATAGCCAATAAATAATCACCAAATCTGATGTCACGAAGCTTTTGTCCTGTTTGCCTCTAAGATTTTTATAGTTCAAGCTTTTCCATTTAGATCTTTGATTCATTTGAGTCACTTTTTGTATGTAGTGTTAGGTAAGATCCAACCTCCCTCTTTTGGATGTGGATACCCAGTTGTTCCAGCACCATTTGTTGAAAATATTGTATTTTTCCCATTGGATGGTCTTGGGACCCTTGACAAAAATCATTTGACCATATATATGAGGGTTTATTTCTAGGCTCTCTTATTCCATGATATTTATGTCTCTTTTTTTTTTTATAAATTTATTTATTTATTTATTTACAGCTGTGTTGGGTCTTCGTTTCTGTGCGAAGGCTTTCTCCACTTGCGGCGAGCGGGGGCCACTCTTCATCGCGGTGCGCGGGCCTCTCACTATCGCGGCCTCTCCCGTTGCGGAGCACAGGCTCCAGATGCGCAGGCTCAGTAGTTGTGGCTCATGGGCCTAGTTGCTCCGCGGCATGTGGGATCTTCCCAGACCAGGGCTTGAACCCGTGTCCCCTGCATTGGCAGGCAGATTCTCAACCACTGAGCCACCAGGGAAGCCCTATGTCTCTTTTTATGCCAGTTCCACACTGTTTTGATTACTGAAGCATTGTAGTAAGTAAGTTTTGAAGTCAGGAAGTGTGAGTCTCCCAGCTTTGTTATTCTTTTATCAATATTGTTTTGGTTATTTGGGCAGCCTTTAAGATTTCATATAAACGTTATGATGGATTTTTCTATTTCTTTTTTTTTTATTTCACAAGCTGGAGTACATTTGTTTTACTTCAGATATTTACAGTAATTAAAGTATGAAACGGAGCACTGTCACAGTCAGGTGTAAGAGGAGTCACTTATTTCCTATCTTCATATTATGTATTTCAGGGTATGTGTATTTGTTTTTTTTAACTTTTTATTTTATATTACAGTTGATTAACAATGTTGTGTTAGTCTCAGGTGCACAGGATAGTGATTCAGTCTCACATACACGTATATCTATTCCCTTTCAAATTCTTTTCCCATTTAGTTTGTTACATAATATTGAGCAGAGTTCCCTGTGCTATACAGTAGGTCATTGCTGGTTATCCATTTCAAACACAGCAGTGTGCACATGACAATCCCAAACTCCCTAACTATCCCTTTCCCCCACCATTACCCCCGGTAACCATAAGTTCATTCTCTAAGCCTGTGAGTCTGTTTCTGTTTTGTAAATAAGTTCATTTGTATCATCTCTTTTTAGATTCCACATATAAGTGATATTGTACAATACTTCCCTTTCTCTGACTTACTTCACTCAGTTTGACAATCTCTAGGTCCATTCATGTTGTTGCAAATGTCATTATTGCATTTTTTTAATGGCTGAGTAATATCCCATTGTATATATGTACCACATCTTCTTTATCCATTCCTCTGTCGATGGCCATTTAGGTTGCTTCCATGTCTTGGCTATTGTAAACAGTGCTACAATGAATATTGGGGTGAATGTATCCTTTAGACCATGTTTTTCCCTGGATATATGACCAGGAGTGGGATTGCAGGATCATGTGGTAGCTCTAGTTTTAGTTTTTTAAGGAACCTCCATACTGTTCTCCATAGTGGCTGTAACAACTTATATTCCCACCAATAGTGTAGAAGGTGGGTTCCCTTCTCTCCACACTCTCTTCAGCATTGTTTGTGGATTTTTTGATGATAGCCATTTTGACTGGTGTGAGGTGATATCTCATTGTAGTTTTGATTTGCATTTCTCTAATAATTAGCAATGTTGAATATCCTTTCATGTGCCTCTTGGCCATCTGTGTGTCTTCCTTGGAAAAATGTGTATTTAGATCTTCTGCCCATTTTTTGATTGGGTTGTTTGTTTTGATGACATTAAGCCACATAAGCTGTTTGTAAATTTTGGAGACTAATCCCTTGGTGGTCACATCGTTTGCAAATATTTTCTCACATTCTGTGGGTTGTCTTTGCTATGCAAAAGCTTTTGAGTTTAATTAGGTGCCATTTGTTTATTTTTGTTTTTATTTCCATTATTCTGGGAAACAGATCGAAAAAGATATTGCTGTGATTTATGTCAGAGAGTGTTCTGCCTATGTTTTCCTCTAAGAGTTTTATAGTGTCTGGTCTCACATTTAGGTCTTTAAACCATTTTGAGCTTATTTTTGTGTATGGTATTAAAGAATGATCTAATTTTATTTTTTTTTTACATGTAGCTGTCCAATTTTCCCAGCACCATTTATTGAAGAGACTGTCTTTTCATCATTTTATAATCTTGCCTCCTTTGTCATAGATTAATTGACCATAGGTGCATGGGTTTCTTTCTGGGGTTTCTATCCTGTTCCACTGATCTATATTTCTATATTTGGGCCAGTACCACACTGTTTTGATGACTATAGCTTTGTAGTATAGTCTGAAGTCAGGGAGTCTGATTCCTCCATCTCCGTTTTTCTTTCTCAAGATTGCTTTGGCTATTTGGGGTCTTGTGTATCTCCATACAAATTTTAAGATTTTTTTGTTCTAGTTCTGTGAAAAATGCCATTGGTAATTTGATAGGGATTGCATTGAATCTGTTGATTGCCTTGGGTAGTATAGTCATTATGACAATATTGATTCTTTCAATCCAACAACATGGTATATCTTTCCATCTATTTATGTCATCTTCAGTTTCTTTCATCAGCACCTTATAGTTTTCAGAGCACAGGTCTTTTGTCTCCTTAAGTAGGTTTATTCCTAGGTATTTTATTCTTTATTATGTGATGGTAAATGGGATTGTTTCTTGAATTTCTCTTTCTGATCTCTCATTGTTAGTTTATAGAAATGCCACAGATTTCTGTGTATTAATTTTGTATCCTGCTACTTTACCAAATTCATTGATTAGCTCTAGTAGTTTTCTGGTAGCGTCTTCAGGATTTTCTCTGTATAGTATCATGTCATCTGCAAACAGTGACAGTTTAACTTCTTCTTTTCCAATTTGTATTCCTTTTATTTCTTTTTCTTTTCTGATTGCCATAGCTAGGAATTCCAAAACTACATTGAATAAAAGTGGCGAGAGTGGACATCCTTGTCTTGTTCCTTATCTTAGAGAAAATGCTTTCAGGTTTTTGCTGTTGAGTATGATGTTAGCTGTAGGTTTTGTCATATATGGCCTTTATTACATTGAGTTATGTTCTCTCTATGCCCACTTTCTGCAGAGTTTTTATCATAAATAGGTGCTGAATTTTGTCAAAAGCTTTTTCTGCATCTATTGAGATGATCATATAGTTTTTATTCTTCAAGTTGTTGATGTGGTGTATCACACTGATACACCACTGATTGATTTACAGATACTGAAAAATCCTTGCATCCCTGGGATAAACCCCACTTGATCATGGTGTATGATCCTTTTAATATATTGTTGGATTTGGGTTGCTAGTATTTTGTGGAGGATTTTGCATCTATGTTCATCAGTGATATTGGCCTGTAGTTTTCTTTTTTTGTGGTACCTTTATCTGGTTTTGGTATCAGGGTGGTGGTGGCCTCATAGAATGAGTTTGGGAATTTTTCTATTTTTGCACAAAATGTCATTGGGATTTTGTTAGGGATTGTATTGAATATATAGATTGCCTTGAATAGTATTGACATCTTAACAATGTTAAGTCTTCCCATCTGTGAACATGAGACGTGTTTCCATTTTTTAATGTTTTCTTTAGTTTCTTTCAGCAATGTTTTCTATTTTTCATTGCACAAGACTTTCACATCCTTGGTTAATTTCTAAGTATTTTACTCTTTTTAATGATATTGTAAACGAAATTGCTTTCTTAATTTTCTTTTAGGATTGTTCATTATTAGTGTATAAAACTGCCTTTTTTTTTTTTGCTTGTTTACTTTTATCCTGTTATTTTGCTGAATTGATTTATTCTAGCAATTTTTTTGTGTGTGGATTCTTTAAGATTTTCTACGTGTAAGAGAACAGAATCTGTGAACAGAGATAATTTTACATCTTCCTTTCAAATTTAGATGACTTTTATTTCTTTTTCTTCACTAACTGAGTTGACTACATCTTTTAGTACTATGTTGAACAGAAGTGTGCATCTTTGCTTTGTACCTGATCTTACAGGAAAAGATGTGTCTTTCACTACTGGACATAATGTTTGCTATGGGTTTTTCATATATGGTTTTTATTATGCTGAGATAGTTTCCCTCTAGTCCTAGTTTCTCGAGTGTGAATTTACTTCTTCATTTTATTATTTGTTTGCCATATGTCTTATAGCTTTTGTGTCTCTCACTTCTTGTCTTATTATCTTCTTTTGAGTTTAGTTGATTTTTTTTTGTAGTGAAATGTTTAAATTCCTTTATCATTTCCTTTTGTGTATGTTCTGTAACTGTTTTCTTTGTAGTTACTGTGGGAATTACATTTAAAATCCTAAAGTTATAACACTCTAATTTGAATTTACACCACCTTAACCCAGTAACATACAAAAATTATGCTCTTTTATAGCTTCATTCCTGGTCCTTTCAGTTGTTGATGTCATAAAATGTGTGCCCCAAAACATGAACTAATAATTCTTTTATATAAATTAGTCTCCTGAATTATGTAGAAAATAAAATGTGGAATTACAAATCACAGTTAGAATACTACTAGCTTTTAGACTAGTAATTGTTGTTTTTTAAAAAAAGTACTAGTTTTTAACCACGTAGAAAACAAAAAGTGGAACTACAAACTGTTGTTGCAATAATACTAGCTTTTATAATTGTCCATGTATTTACCTTAATTGAGATCTTCATTTCTTCAAACACTTTTGAGTTCCTGTCTAGTGTCCCTTCATTTCAACTTGCAAAGCTCCCTTTAGCATTTCTTACAGAGCAGGTCTAATAGTAACAAATTCCCTCAACTTTTGCTTATCTGGGAATGTCTTTATTTCTACCTCACTTTTGAAGAAAAGTTTTGCTGGATATAGGAGTCTTTATTGGCAGGTTGTTGTTTTTTTCTTTTAGAACTTTGAATATATCTGCTTACTGCCTTTTTTTTTTTTTTTAAAGTTTCCATCTTTCCTTGACCCACAGTTTTTTTGTTGTTGTTTTTTGTTTTTTTAATTAATTAATTAATTAATTTATGTCTGTGTTGGGTCTTCGTTTCTGTGCTAGGGCTTTCTCTAGTTGTGGCAAGCGGGGGCCACTCTTCATCGCGGTGCGCCGGCCTCTCACTATCGTGGCCTCTCTTGTTGCGGAGCACAGGCTCCAGACACGCAGGCTCAGTAATTGTGGCTCACAGGCTCAGTTGCTCTGTGGCATGTGGGATCTTCCCAAACCAGGGCTTGAACCCGTGTCCCCTGCATTGGCAGGCAGATTCTCAACCACTGCACCACCAGGGAAGCCCTGCCCACTGCCTTTTAACCTCCAAAGTTTCTGATGAGAACTCTGCTCATAATCTTATTGAAGACCCCTTGTATGTGATGAGTCATTTCTCTTTTGCTACTTTCAAGAGTCTCTCTGTATCTGTGACTTTTGAAAGTTTTATTATAATGTGTCTTGAAGTGAGTCTCTTTGAATTTATTCTACTTGGAGCTTGTTCAACTTCTTAGATGTTTATATTCATGTCTTCCATTAAATTTGAGAGATTTTCAGTCATTATCTTTCAAATATTCTAACCTTTCCTTTCTTTTCCTTCTGGGACTCTCACTATATGCTTAATGGTGTCTCACAGGTTCCTTAGGCTCTGCTCATGTTTCTTCAATCTTTTTTTTTTCTTCCCTCTCTTCAGATTCAGTAATTTCCATTACTTATCTTTAATTTGATGACTCTTCACCCTCCTCATATCTACCTTTAAATTCCTTTAGTAATTTCTCATTTCAATTGTTGTACTTTTCAGCTTCAGAATTTCATTTTCGTTTCTTTATAGGTTTTCTCTTCACTGATATTTTTATCTTTTTCCTACATTATTTTCTTGAGTTATTCCACATCTTTTAGTTCTTCAAGCATCTGTAAGACTGTTATTTTAAAGTCTTTGTTTAGCACATCTGCTGTCAGGTCTTTTAAAATTTTTATTTTATATTGGATTATAGTTGAATAACAATGTTGTGTTAGTTTCGGGTGTACAGAAAATTGATTCAGTTATACATATACAAGCTATTCTTTTTCAAATTCTTTTCCCATTTAGGTTGTTACAGAATATTGAGCAGAGTTCCCTGTGCTACACAGTAGGTCTCTGTTGGTTATCTATTTTAAATATAGTAGTGTGTATATGTCAATCCCAGTCTCCCAATTTATTCCTCTCCCCACATTTCCCCTTTGGTAACAATAAATTTGTTTTTGAAGTCTGTGAATCTGTTTCTGTTTTGTAAATAAGTTCACTTGTACATTTTTTTAGATTCTGCATATAAGTGATATCATATGATATTTGTCTTTCTCTGTCTGACTTACTTAACTTAGTATGGTAACTCCAGGTCCATCCATGTTGCTGCAAATGGCATTATTTCATTCTTTTTAATGGCTGAGTAATATTCCATTGTATATATGTATCACAACTTTACCCTTTTATCTGTTGATGGACGTTTACGTTGCTTCCATGTCTTGGCTATTGTAAACAGCGCTGCAATGAAGAATCAATATTGTTAAAATGACTATTCTACCCCAGGCAACCTACAGATTTAATGCGACCCCTATCAAATTACCAATGGCATTTTTCACAGAACTAGATCAAAAAAATCAGTTCTTTTTCAAGTATAGTTTTTGTTGATTATTTTTCCTTTTGAATGGACCATGTTATCCTGTTTCTTTGTATGCCCTGTGATTTTTTTTGTTGAAAACTGAACAGTTGACCCTAAAAACATGAGAACACTTGAAATCATATTCTCCCTGGTTCCCAAGTTTTGCTGAGTTTTTGTTGTTATTGCTGCTGTTTTGGTTTATTGTTTTTGTTTTTTTGAGTGTTAGAGGCTGGCTCTTTGGCAAGGATCAACCTGAACTATAAATTTATGGTCTTCTCAGCTGTTTTCTGAAACTTTACCTTTCCCTGGGCATGTACAGTAACTTTATAATTTCCCCCATATATGTAATTGCTTTTGAATGCCCTTGTCATTATTGTCTGTCTCCCAGAAGAGGGAAAATAATGAAGATGGGGAAAAAGGGTCCCTTTAAAACCCCTGGAAGTCACTTTAGTTAGCAAAAAAATGGGGCTTGCAACAACAGGGGGAGGTACAACAACAGTGGTCACACAATTCTTAGTCTGCACTTCTGAGACCAGAAGCAGCAATGAGTGATCAGAGCACAGATCTCTGATATTTGGAGGACAAGACCTTTTGCCCACTCTGGCTCCACAAGCTGTGTGCAAGCTGCTCCAGAAAAAAGTACACAACCACCTTCCACAGGACTGGGTGGTGGGGGATGGGGGGTTGGATATCTGCTGCCAAGCTAAGAAGTGAAATTCACTGAAATTAACCAGAAGTTACCTTCTAAGCCAGTGGTCCCCAACCTCTTTGGAACCAGGGACTGGTTTTGTGGAAGACAATTTTTCCACAGACCAGAGGAGGGGGTGGGATGGTTCAGGTGGTAATGCAAGTGATGGGGAGCAGCAGATAAAGCTTCACTGGCTCACCTGCCACTCACCTTCTGCTGCGCAGCCCATTTCCTAACAGACCGCGGACCAGTGCTGGTCCGTGGCCCAGTGGTTGGGGATCCCTGTTCTAAACCTTCCCCTGGAAGTTGCAAGCCTTCAATAGACTCCAGAGTTCCAAAATATTTACATCAGACAGATTCTGCCAGTGCAGTTATTGCCTAGGTGGGAGACAAAGTCCTTACACTTCCTACTCCACCATCTTCCCAGAATTTTAAAGTCTATCTTATGTAAATCAACATCAGGATTTGCCAAGGAGTCTACATTTATGATCTTAGTACTATTCACTCCCAGAAGAGAATTTAAAACATAACAGGGAAACAAGAACTTCCTTCTTTGGATTAAGGTGGAAGCTGACTGCTAATATCACTGCTAAAGATTCTTTGACCTAACAGACTTTGTTAAATTGCTTAGAGGCCAGAAGTTGCCTACCTCATCTTTATTCTCTCCAGCATTCAAATACCTTCCTCCTTGTTTTCCTTGATAGTTGACTTGCTTTGAATTTGCCCTGTCTTGTTCTGACTACGATATTTACTGAAACTTTTCAATTTACCTGAAGAACATGTCCTGGATTATCCTAGCTGCTTCTGAGGGGTTTTATATCCTATTACCTATATATTGGAGTAGCATATTGAGTGGGTAGAATTTGGTTGACTCTTGACTCAGTGACAGTGGCTCTTAAAGGATTATCTTTAAGTGATTTGAATGTTTCAAATTAGAATTGAAATTGAAATTACATGTTGGCACTATTTTTTAAATTGTTGTTAAAGAAACAATTATTGCTTAAAAAGTATTTTAGTAATTACTTGCTCATTTGCTAAAAACATTGATAAAGAAATACTATGTGTAGGACACACTTTGGAGGAGACAAAAATGAGTAATGCCTAATCCTTGCTCTTGGGTTGATTATTCAAGTTACCTTCTAGTTGATGGATTATGCTAGAGACTTGATGTCAACTATTGATAAAATGTGATAATCAGTGCTGTGTGTGTGTATGTGTGTGTGTGTGTGTGTGTGTGTTACTTAGCAGTTTATTATTTTCATAGAGATTCTTATTAGGCCTGAGAATGGATAACAACTTGCTTTTGGATCAAAATAAATGTTCTCCTCATTGGATTTGGGGCAGTCATGAAAGTGGAAATGATCTGCCCACTGCTGTAGAGATCTAATTCAGTAAATTAGAAATTATTTCTCCTCAAAAATTTACTATCAAATTGGGTGAAGTACTACCAGGTAGTGACTTTTTAATAACCTGTGCTTTGAATGCATATTTATAGTATAACATGGTGATTATAGACTATTAGGGTGATTTTTCACTTATATTTTTTTTACAAAACATGTCAGCATAAGCACAAAAGAAATAAATTATAAAGAAATTGTCTCAAAAGTAACCAAAATTATAAATTATAGTTCTAGTTTATCCTTCACTCACCTATGAAATTTATCAAAAGCCTCCTATTCATGAACCTTTCTTCTGTGCCAAGAAACAAATAGAAAAGACAAGGATGGAGACTATATCTTAGCTACTTAAAATAACAATGCACTAGGATTGATAAAAGTGGTACACACACACACACACATACACGCAATGGAAAGGAATGCAGTTAAAAGTATATGCCATCAATATGGTTCAGACAGTAGTTGTTAAAAGAATTCAAATGAGGATAAGGTCCTTAAATGTCATCAATTTATCCAAATCTTTTATTTCCAGTCCTTAATTAGGATACTCTTTTGTACTCACCCTATTTTTCTTAACAAAGTGAAAAATAACTCCTTTCCAGGACTTATTCAGGGCTTCCTGGTGTCATAAAATGCATGTAAGTGAATTTTCTCATCTGTCAAGGGCCTCCTTCCTTTAGAGAGAGGTTTTTTCTCCTTCTGAATGTTCCCAATTTAATCAAGGAAGCTTTGAATTGCCATCTATAGTTAAGTTTCTTCCTTGATTTTTTTCTCCACTCATGGAAACAACTTAGATTTGAATTATACAGTTCATTTTATAAAAATTGAATTACCTCTTTTGGTGTATTTTCTAGATGAGAAATAAAGATAACTGATACACCCTTGCTCTCATTAGCTTTTAAATATTTTCTTTAACTTTGATTTATTGTAAGAATGAAATATGCATTTTATGATCCCTTAGTATGCTAGATGCTCAGGATGCTTTTTATTTAATATTATATTGATTTTAATATGGTGTAATATTTAATTTTTAGTTTGAACAAATTAATATCAAGTTTTAAAAACATAGAGTTATATTTAAAGAGCAAAATAAAGTGTTTTTCTCATCTCATTTCTACACTCTGAGATATCTAGCCAAATGAAGCTAATTTTATTCTTAAATGATGATGAACTTAGCACATTATTAACACTGGTTATAAATTTCCCCTATGGATTCAACAAGTTAAGCAGTTGATCAAACCTTTTTTTTTTTTTTTTTTCTATACAGCACTTAGGTTTCTATCAAGCAGAATAATTTCAGATATACTTAGTGTAACACTTCTCGGGATAAATGGGGTAAAATAAGGAAAATAACATCTATTGAACACTTACCACCTACCACATACTACAGTATTGGTTACATCACTGTATTGGTTAGAATGTTTTATTTGTAAATTACAGCAAATAACAAATTGTACTTAAAATAAAGGAACATTTATTATCTCCATAACAAAAATTCTAGAGTTACTGTGGTTCCAGCAATGGTTAATCAGATGATCAGCGATACAGATACAGTTCTAACAGATAGAACTCCAGCATCTTTCTGACATTTTCAGTTTGATTTTATCCATAAGCTTATAACAAGATGGCTGCCGTATCCCCCAGCATTATATCCAGACATTAAAACATATTTGGAAAGAGAATATGTTTTCATCATGAAAGAGTTTCACTTTTAGGGAGGAAGAAACCCTTCCCGTAACTCCTGTGCCCGTCATATGTGCTGCCTAGAATTGGATCATACACTTTGGCCTAGACCAGTCACTGGCCAGCAAAATGGGAGTACCATGATTGGATTAGACCAATTAAGAACTATCCTTGATGCTAGAATAAGGATTCACTCCGCCAAAGCACATTGCCTTGTGGAGAAGTGTGGATATCTTTATAGTATTGGGCTTTGATGAAAAGAGGAAGAATATGTAAAGGATGGAAAATGTGTTGTAGAACTTTGCACATTTCTACAGAAATGTGCTGTAGAAATTTGCAGTACCATCAATTACTTCATCTAGTCTACCTAAGGACTCTAAAATGCAGTTTGTTTACAAAATAGAAACTGAGACCTGGAGAGATTTCCCCCAGATAACAAAGCTATAAAATTATTGACCAGGATTAGAAACTTTATCCAAATCCAAAGCCTGCATTCTTTCCACCGAACCACGGGGTGTTAATCTAGAAACCCAAAATAATCTAAAAATATGTTAAAATAGTTCCAATTTCCTCAAATATTATGATAGAAAATCATTTATTAGCTAATCCTAGGTAAAATTCAAAAATTTATAAAGTTTTTCTTCTGCTTTTTCCAGTTATTCTTTTCTAATATCATTTACCAATTAAATCCCTTTGGGAGGAGAATTTTTCTTCTATGCCAAAGCAAAGCTAGCAAATGGATGACCCTAAATTTTTTGGATTCAGGTTGTATTCAGAATGTTTATAGGAGAAACAAAAACTCTTAACACCTTTTAAGTTGTGTCAGCAAAAGAATCAAATATTGATGAAAGTAAAATTTTGTATCTACTCTGAAAATTTAAGAGTGCTTCAGGGATGAGAGGATAAATATCATGCCATAGTTGAAATAATTAAAGCTGGAAAATAATCAAGTCTTTCAAATTGAAAAAGACCTGCCAAGACTGATCTTTTCTATTTCAGAGTTTAAAAATGTTGGATTTAATTACAAGCAAAAGCAGGATACAAAGACTGAGGATGAAAGCAGTTTAGAAAAGGTATTTTCTTCTGTAAACTTCAAATCCCAGGAAAGTATAAGAAACATAATACGATTGAGGTCTCTGCTAAGGCATTAAATCAAAAATATAACCAAAGATTGTATGCCAGATGGAGCAGACTGAGGTGGTAAGCTTTCATGTTTATTATTTTAAAAATAAGCAGAAGACTGGGGTGTGTGTGTATGTGTATGTATGTTAAACAGAGAAAACAATTTTAGAGTCTCTCTAAACCCTTACCATCCAAACTACAATTTCAAACATTAAATGAGAGGTTTTTATCTCCCTCTATTTCTTACCCTAAAGTCTCTGAGTACAGGACATAGGAGAGAAAATAGAGAAGACAAGACAGATCACATTCATCTTTTCAACGCAGCCTTCTAAGCTTAGATAAAGGAGAAGTGTGAATATTTAAACCTCATAAAATATTAGAACTTGTTGATATTATCCTGTATACTTTCATGCCTAAAAAAGAGAATTTGTTAATTCCATAAAGTGAATATAAATGTTATTTGGTTTAGTAGAGATGGCATTAGGGACAGAAAAATAAATAACCACTATTGCAGGAAAAATAAAGCTATGCCATGATTTATCTTGCTGTATCCACACCATTTTATAAAATGCTTATAGGTACAATGTCTGGCTTTAATGAAATAAGTTGGTTAAATAATAAAATGATACTCAAAGTCAAAGCAGGGTTTTTATTTGTGTAAGCCCAATTGAAGTTTGTCACGTCTGTAGGCC
Organism: Balaenoptera borealis; assembly: GCF_965194805.1. Taxonomy (NCBI): domain Eukaryota; kingdom Metazoa; phylum Chordata; class Mammalia; order Artiodactyla; family Balaenopteridae; genus Balaenoptera; species Balaenoptera borealis. The sequence continues at coordinate 68,515,059 of NC_138861.1, read as the reverse complement.
AACTTGTCAGATAAACACTAATTCTTAATAAAGTCTGATGTTAGAGACAGTTTATGGTTGAATAACCATGACAACAAACTTTAAATGTTGACACAAAATTTTTATATAAATTTAACTGATTTTAGCTTGTTATTTCCCCTTCCTCCTCCTTTTCCTTTTCCTTTTCCTCCTCTTTCTCCCTCTTTCTTTTCCTTCTTCTCTTGCTGCTGCTTTGTTTTTCTGGGGAAAAAAGGACGTAAGTTCTGAATCCGTAAGTTTGATGGCAACTAGGTTACTTTAGACATGCTCAAAGAACTAGTCATTAATGCCCCTTATTAGTTATAGCTTAAATGACAAGCCTCAAAAACTTAAAGGGCAAATCCAGAAATTTTTTTCATTTCACAGTTTTATGTCATTAATTTCATACCATGTTTTGAGGGAAATTTTTTATAATGAGATTTGAACAAAATTCCTTGTGTCTGCCAGACTCCTTGGCATTTTCAATTGCCCCCTCAAAAATAACATAAAGAACAGTCAGACTAACCTTGTACACAAATAAACCTGATGTCATTCCTTTTTAAAAAACAAATATTTACTAGCATGTTTTTGCACTTAACACTAAATTCAGATTCATTCCTGTCCTACAAGCCTGTCTGTGACCTGGCCTCTTCCTGACTCGCCAGCATTATCTGACCTTCCTATACTCCTTCTTTGATCATTGGGCTTCAGCTACACTAGGCGTCTCTCAGTTCCTTCAACATGCTAAGCTTGTTCCTGCATCACAGCTTTAGTACGTGTTGTTTCATCCACCGTGAACACTTTTTCCACACTTTTCACACTTGCTCTAGGAGTACTCTGTGCTTTGCATTCATAAAACATGTCACAATTTGTAATTATGTGTTCTGTATGTTTGTTTTAAGATCTGTCTCATTACATAAGACCAAATTTGTTTGATCACATGGAGAAAGAAATGTGAATCCACTATCTATGAATATGTATATATTTACATATATTTATGTATTTGTACAGGCACCGGAATTCTGATTTTTTTTTTTTTTTACCTTATGAGGCATAAACAAAAATATATTTTTAAAAAAGATAATCAAAATATATATGCAAATAAAAGATCCAATATTTTCTTCTCCCACCCCAATAAATTAAATATCCTCTTAGCAAACTCATCCCACTTGGGAGGACTCAGCACTCATTATAAGCAAATTTATTTCTGCTTACTCACTACTATATTCTCAGTGCCTCTGTGTAAAATAGGAATTCAATAAGTGATTGCTGAATGTATGCATGAATAAATAAATTAATGACTCTTTATGCCAAAGCATAGCAATAAGAAGGAAAAAAGAAGTGATACACTGCAGAATTTCTAAAGTTATGTTTGTGTTTCTTGGGTTTAATGTTTCTATCAACTTATTTTGTGCTTTTTTTGGGGTAGGTCCACATTTTTGGTCTATAAACAGGAGACATCAGTAATAAATTTCTATTCTTATGAAGATGTAAAGATACCCAAATATCTAATTCATTTCATAAAAGCTTTTGTAATTAATAAGACAATATTGTCTTCTCTTTTATAAATTGGATTCTTCACCAAACAAATCACTGAAGAACAATAACAAATAAACAAAGGCCAGGTTAATCCAGCCTGAATCTTTTATTTAAAAAAATTATTTTAATTAATAAACTTTATTTTTTAGAGCATTATTAGATTCACAGAAAAATTGAGGGGAAAGTACAGAGTTCACATATACTTCCTGTCCCCACAAGTTCACGACTCCCCTATTTTTATCCCTCATCACAGTGATTTGTTAAAATCAATGAACCTACTTGGATACATTATTAACACCCAAAGTCCATAGTTTATGTTACAGTTCACTCTTGACGTTGTATGTACTATGGGTATGGATACATGTATAATGACGTATAATCACCATTATGGCATTGTACAGAATAGTTTCATGCCCTAAAAATCCTTCGTGTGCCAACTATTCATCTCTCTTTCCACCCAACCCTTGGCAACCACTGATCTTTTACTGATTCCATAGATTTGCCTTTTTCAGAATGCCATATAATTGGAACCATATAGTATATAGACTTTTCAGAATGCCTGTTTTCACTTAATAACAGGCATTTAACTTTCCTCCATATCTTTTCATGGCTTGATATCTCACATCTTTTTAGCTCTGAATAATATTTCTTTGTCTGAATGTACCATGGTTTATTTATCTATTCATCTATGAAGGACATCTTGGTTACTTCCAAGTTTGGGCAATTATGAATAAAGAGGCTATAAACATCCATGTGCAGGTTTTTATGTGGACATACCTTTTCAACTCCTTTGGATAAACATCAAGGAGCATGATTGCTGGGTTGTATGATGAGAATATGTTTAGTTTTGAAACAAAACTCCAAATTGTCTTCCAAAGTGGCTATATCATTTTGCATTCCCACCAGCGACAAGTGAGAGCTCCTGTTGCTCCACATCTTTGCCAGCATTTGGTGTTGTCAGAGTTTTGGACTTCAGCAATGTACAGATGGTCCCTGACTTACAGTGGTTTGATTTAAAATTTTCAAATTTATGATGGTGCTAAAGTGATACACATTCAGTAGAAATTATACCTTGAATTTTGATCTTTCTCTGGGCTAGCAATGTGTGGTATGATACTCTCTCATGATGCTTGGCAGTGTCAGGGAGCTGCTCCTTCCACTCAGCCACAGGATCACAAGTTAAGCAATCAATACACTTACAGTCTGTACCCATACAACCATTCTGTTTTTCACTTACAGTACAGTATTCAACTAAGTATGAGATATTCAACAATTTAATATAAAATAGGCTTTGTATTAGATGATTTTGCCAACCAGTAAGCTAATGTAAGGGTTGTGAGCATGTTTAAGTTAGGCTAGACTAAGCTATGATGTTGGGTAACTTGGGTGTATTAAATGCTTTTTTGATTTAATGCATTTTCAATTTACGATGGGTTTACTGGGATGTAACCCAGTAAAATCTCACTTTTTTTTTTTTTTGAAGTATAGATGATTTACAATGTTTCAGGTGTACAGCAAAGTGATTCAGTTATACATGTATATAAATATATGTATACTTTTTCAGATTCTTTTCCATTATAGGTTATTACAAGATATTGAATACAGTTCCCTGTACTATAAGTAGGTCCTTGCTGTTTACCTATTTTATATATAGTAGTATGTATCGTTTAACCCCAAATTCCAAATTTATCCTCCCCCCCTTCCCCTTTGGTAACCATAAATTTGTCTTCTCTCTCTGTGAGTCTGTTTTGTAAATAAGTTCATTTGTATCATTTTTTAGACTCCACATATAAGTGATACCATATGATATTTGTCTTTGTCTGACTTACTTCACCTAGTATAATAATCTCTAGGTCCATCCATGTTGCTGCAAATGGCATTATTTCATTCTTTTTTATGGCTGAGTAATATTCCATTGTATATATGTACCACATCTTCTTTATCCATTCCTCTGTTGATGGACATTTAGGTTGCTTCCGTGTCTTGGCTATTGTAAACAGTGCTGCAATGAATATTGGGGTGAATGTATCCTTTAGACCATGTTTTTCCCTGGATATATGACCAGGAGTGGGATTGCTGGATCATATGGTAGATCTATTTTTAGTTTTTTAAGGAACCTCCATACTGTTCTCCATAGTGGCTGTACCAATTTACATTCCCACCAACAGTGTAGGAGGGTTCCCTTTTCTCCACACCCTTTTGCAGCATTTATTGTCTGTAGACTTTTTGATGATGGCCATTCTGACTGGTGTGAGGTGATACCTCACTGCAGTTTTGATTTGCAATTCTCTAATAATTAGTGATGTTGAGCATCTTTTCATGTGCCTCTTGGCCATCTGTATGTCTTCTTTAGAGAAATGTCTATTTAGGTCTTCCACCCATTTTTTGGATTGGGTTGCTTGTTTTTTTGATATTGACCCACATGAGCTGTTTGGAAATTTTGGAGATTAATTCCTTATAGGTCACATCATTTGTAAATATTTTCTCCCATTCTGTGGGTTGTCTTTTCATTTTGTTTATGGTTTCCTTGCTGTGCAAAAGCTTTTGAGTTTAATTAGGTCCCATTTGTATATTTTTTATTTTATTTTCATTAAGAGGTGGATCAAAAAAGATCTTGCTGCAATTTATGTCAAAGTGTGTTCTGCCTAAGTTTTCCTATAGGAGTTTTATAGTATTCGGTCTTACATTTAGGTGTTTAACCCATTCCGAATTCATTTTCCTGTATGGTGTTAAAGAATGTTTTAATTTCATTCTTTTACATGTAGCTGTCCAGTTCTCCCAGCAACATTTACTGACGAGACAGTCTTTTCTCCTAATGGACTATATAATTATAGTCTTGCTTCCTCTGCCATAGATTAATTGACCATAGATGCATGGGTTTATTTCTGGGCTTTCTATCCTGTTCCATTGATCTGTATTTCTGTTTCTGTACCAGTACCATACTGCTTTGATGGCTGTAGCTTTGTAGTATAGTCTGAAGTCAGGGAGCCCAGTTCCTCCAGATCCCTTTTTCTTTCTCAAGATTGTTTTGGCTATTTGGGGTTTTTGTGTTTCCATAGAAATTTAAAAATTTTTTGTTCTATTTCTGTGAAAAATGCCATTGGTAATTTGATAGGGACTGTATTAAGTCTGTAGATTGCCTTTGGTAGTATACTGATTTTGACAAAATTGATTCTTCCTATCGAAGAACATGCTATATCTTTTCATCTATTTGTATCATCTTTGATTTTTTTTGATCAGCCTTTTATAGTTTTCTGAGTACAGGTCTTTTGCCTCCTTAGATAGGTTTATTTCTAGGTATTTTATTCTTTTTGATGCAATGGTAAATGAGATTGTTTCTTTAATTTCTCTTTCTGATCTTTCATTGTTAGTGTATAGGAATGCAAGAGATTTCTGTGTATTAATTTTGTTTCCTGCCACCTTACTGAGTTCAGTGATGAGCTCTAGTGGTTTTCTGGTAATATCTTTAGGATTTTCTATGTATAGTATCATGTCAACTGCAAACAGGGACAGTTTTACTTCTTTTCCAGTTTGGATTCCTTTTATTTTTTCTTCTCTGCTGTGACTAAGATTTCCAAAACTATGTTGAATAAAAGTGGTGAGAGTGGACATCCTTGTCTTGTTCCTGATCTTGGAGGAAATGCTTTCAGCTTTCTTCCATTGGGTATGATGTTAGCCATGGGTTTGTCATATATGGCCTTTATTATGTTGAGGTATGTTCCCTCTGTGCCCACTTTCTGGAGAGTTTTTATCATAAATGGGTGTTGAATTTTGTCAAAAGCTTCTTCTGCATCTATTGAGATGATCATATGGTTTCTATTCTTCAGTTTGTTGATGTAGTGTATCACACTGATTTGTGGATATTGAAAAATCCTTGCATCCCTGGGATAAATCCCACTTGATTATGGTGTATGATCCTTTTAATTTATTGTTGGATTTGGTTTGCTAGTATTTTGTGGAGGATTTTTGCATCTACATTCATCTGTGACATTGGCCTGTAATTTTCTCTTTTTGTGGTATCTTTGGTTTTAGTATCAGGGTGATGATGGCCTCATAAAATGAGCTTGGAAGTGTTCCTTACTCTGTAATTTTTTGGAATAGTTTGGGAAGGATAGGTGTTTACTCTTCTCTAAATATTTGATAGAATTCAACTGTGAAGTCACCTGGTCCTGGAATTTTCTTTGTTGGGAGTTTTAAAATCACAGTTTCAATTTCAGTACTTGTAATTGATCTGTTCATATTTTCCATTTCTTCCTGGTTTAGTTTTTGGAAATTGTACCTTTCTAAAAATTTCTTTATTTCTTCTAGGTGGTCCGTTTTATTGGCATATACTTACTTGTGGTAGTCTCTTATGATCTTTTGTATTTCTTTGGTGTCCGTTGTCACTTCCCTTGTTTTATATCTAATTTTATTAATTTGAGCCCTCTCCCTTTTTTTCTTGATAAGTCTGGCTAAAGGTTTATCTATTTTGTTTATCTTTTCAAAGAACCATCTTTTAGTTTCATTGATGTTTCTACTGTTTTCTTCATCTCTATTTCATTCATCTGCTCTGATTTTATGATTCCTTTCCTTCCACTAACTTGGGGCTTTGTTTGTTCTTCTTTCTCTATTTGCTTTAGGTGTAAGTTTAGGTTGTTCAGGTAAGATTTTTCCTCTTTTATGAGGTAAGATTGTATTAACTTCACTCTTAGAATGGCTTTTGCTCCATCCCACAGTCTTTTGATCACTGTGCTTTTGTTTTCATTTGTCTCAAGGTATTTTAAGATTTCCTCAGTGTTCCAGTGGTTGTTTAGTAGCATATTGTTTAGCCTTCAGGTGTTTGTTTTTTTCTTGTAGGTGATTTCTAATCTCAAAATGTTGTGGATGGAAACAATGCTTAATATGATTTCAGTTTTCTTAAATTTACCAAGGCTCACTTTGTGGCCCAGCATATGATAAATCCTGGAGAATGTCCCATGTGCACTTGAGTAGAATGTGTATTCTGTTTGATGGAATACTCTATAAATGTCAATTAAGTCCATCTGACTAATGTGTCATTTAAAGCCTGTGTTTCCTTATTTATTTTCTGTCTGGATGATCTGTCCATTGATGTAAGTGGGGTGTTAAACTCCCCCACTATTATTGTCTTACTGTTGATTACTCCTTTTATGGCTGTTAGTATTTGCCTTATATATTGAGGTGCTCCTCTGTTGGGTGCATATATATTTACAGTTTTTATATCTTCTTGGATCGATCCCTTGATCATTGTGTGGTTTCCTTCTTTGTCTCTTGTAACAGTCTTTCTTTTAAAGTCAATTTATTTTAACAGTCTTTATTTTAAAGCTGGAGTATGGTTACCCTAGCTTTCTTTTGATTTCCATTTGCATGTAATACCATTTTCCATCCTCTTACTTTCAGTCTGTATATATCCCTAGATCTGAAGTGGGTGTGTTGTAGGCAGCATATATATGGGTCTTCTTTTTTTATCCATTCAGCCAGTGTATGTCTTTTGGTTGGGGTATTTAATGTGTTTACATTTAAGATAATTATCAACATGTATGTTCTTGTTGTCATTTTGTTAATTGTTTGGGATTTGCTTTTGTAGTTTTCTTCCCTTCCCCTTTTTTTCTCTTGTGATTTGATGCCTAACTTTAGTGTGGTGTTTGGATTCCTTTTTCTTTTTGTGTGTCTATCTATTGTAGATTCTCAGTTTGCATTTATCATGAGGTTTTGATATACCAGTCTGTATATAAACAAGATTGTTTTAAGTTGCTGGTCTTTTAATTTCAAATCCATTTCCAATATCCTGAATTTTGTACTCTCCTCTTCTCATGAATGGTGATTTTGATATCATACTAGTGTGTAGATGATTTCCTACTTTACTGTATATTTGCCTTTACTGGTGAGCTCTTCCACTTGTAATTTTCTTGTTTCTCTTTGTGGCCTATTCCCTTCTGTGTAGAGAAGGTCCTTCAGCATTTGTGGCAAAGCTGATCTGATGGTGCTGAATTCTCTTAGCTTTTACTTATCAGTAAAGCTTTTGAGTTCTCCATGAGATATGAATGAGAGTCTTCCTGGGTATTCTTGGTTGTAGGTTCTTCCCTTTCATCACTTTAACTATATTGTGCCACTCTATTCTGGCCTGCAGAGTTTCTGCTGAAAAAATCAGCTGATAACTTTATGGGGATCCCCTTGTATGTTACTTGTTGCTTTATCTTTGTTGGTTTTAATATTTTTCTTTGTCTTAAATATTTCTCATATTGATTACTGTATGTAACAGCCTATTCCTCCCTAGATTTATCCTACCTGGGACTCTCTGCATCTTCCTGGACTCTGGTGAATATTTCCTTTCTCATATTAGGGAAGTTTTCAGCTATTATCTCTTCCAATATTTTCTCAGGTTCTTTTTCTTTCTCCTCCTTCTGGGACCACTTATAATGCGAGCATTGGTGCATTTAACATTGTCCAAGAGGTCTCTGAGACTGTCTTCATTTCTTTTCATTCTTTTTTCTTTATTCTGTTCCACAGTAGTGATTTCCACCATTTTGTCTTCCAGGTCACTATCCATTCTTCTGTCTCAGTTATTCTGCTACTGATTCCTTCTAGTGGATTTTTCCTTTCAGTTATTGTATTGTTCATCTCTGTTTCTTCTTTTGTTCTTCTAGGTGTTTGCTATACATTTCTTGTATTTCCTCTATCTGTGCCTCCAATCTTTTTCCAAGATCTTGGATCATCTTTACTACCATTACTCTAAATTCTTTTTTGCGTAGTTTGCCTATCTCCACTTCACTTAGTTATTCTTCTGAGGTTTTATCTTGTTCCTTCATTTGCAACGTATTTCTCTGCCATCTCATTTTGTCTAACTCTCTGTGACTGAGATTTCTGTTCCGCAGGCTGCAGGGTTGTAGTACTTCTTGCTGTTGCTGTCTACCCCCTGGTGGATGAGGCTAAGAGGTTTGTGCAGGTGTCCTGGTGGGAGAGACTGGTTCCTGCCCACTGGTGGGTGCAGCTAGGTCTTGTCCCTCTAGGGGGCAGGGCCATGTCAAGGGGTGTGTTAAGCCAACAGCTGTGTCCTCAGGAAGACTCTAAGCATCGGCCTGCTGATAGGTGGTGCTGTGTTACTGCCCTGTTGGCTGTTTGGCCTGAGGCTTCCCAGCACTGGAGCCCACAGGCTTTTGGGTAGGGCCAGGTCCTGGTGAGAAAATGGTGGCCTCCTGGAGGATTCATGCCAATGAGTACTCCCCAGAACTGCCAGAGCCTCTGTCCCCATGGTGAGCCACAGCCATGCCCCATCTCCACAGGAGACCCTCCAATACCAGCGGGTAGGTCTGCCCCAGGCACTTATGAGGTCACTGCTTTTTTTCCTGGGTCCTGGTGCACATGAGACCTTATGTGTGCCCCCCAAGGGTGAAGTATCTATGTCCCCCATCCAGTGGACTCCCTGTGATCAAACCCCACTGGCCTTCAAAGCCAGATTCTCTGGGGTCTCCTCCTAACATTGCCAGACCCCCAGGCTGGGGAGCCTGACATGGGACTCAGAAATTTCACTCCAGAGGGAGAACTTCTGTGGTATAATTTCCCAGTCTGTGAGTCACACACCCATCAGGTACAGGATTTGATATTATCGCAATTGCACCCCTCCTACTATCTTGTTGTGGCTTCTTCTTTGGATGGAGGCTATAATTTTGGTAGGGTTTCAGAATTATTTTGTAGATGGTTGTTCAGCAGTTAGTTGTGATTTTGGTGTTTTCATAAGAAGAGGTCAACTCACCTCCTTATACTCTGCCATCTTGTACTCTTATTATTTTGAAATGCTTTTGTATCAATCAAGGTTCAAAAATAGAGGCAGAACTAACTAGAGATTTATGTATATAAGTATAAGGCTATCTATCTGTCTATCTATCTGTCTAGATACCACATATAATCTCTCATCTCATTTGTTATAATGGGACATATTAAACGGAATTGAATTATCAAACTGTGGGAACTATTGCACTTTTCTCTGTAATACTGTTGTCTCTTCATCTGATGCTGTAACTTAAAGCTCTTAGAAAGGGCAGTCTATAAGGGAAGATTCTAAGTAGGGTGAAATCCACAAACATGTTCTTGAATCCCATCAGAATGGACTGAAAGCTTTGTACATTCTTGTTGTTTCTGACTTTGGTGATGAGGATATCCTGCAGAAGCTGGAGCCATGGAGCTAACACACACTGTGCCTAGGAATCAGAGAAGGTAAAAGGGAATCCAGGTGTGTATAGAGAAATCACAGGCCCAGCTGCTACTTTACACTAAACATATCAGCAGCCACATTTATGTTCTAGAATAGCTTCTGCTTCCCTTCCATTTTTCAAGTTATACACAAATCTCCCTTGTGGCCCACCCAAAGCAGAAACATACAAAAAATTGAATTCTGGAATATTTAGTACAAATTAACACATCACAAAGCCATCATACCATCAGGACCATTTTCTGTACATCTTGTTTGTAGCCAAAAAGAATGGCATACAACTTTACTGAATGTACATATCAGTAAAAGCAGAAATATAGATATACAGAAGCATAAATCTTCACATAATGATTCTTCCCTCCCTTTTTATCTCAGAGTTCTTCTTTTCCAGTTTTATACTAATTATCACATAATTTCTTTGGGAAATCTATCCTCAACTTTTTATTTTAAAAAATTTCAAATCCACAGAATAGTAGAAAGAACAGTACAATGAACACAGGTATTCCTTTTACAAAGATTTATACGTGGCATGCTCATTTTATCATGCTTTCTTAATTGTACACCTCTGACTACAAACACACACACACACACACACACACACACACACACACACATTTTCTTGTGCTTGATTTGAGAACATTGATACTTCATCTCTAAATACTTCAACATGTATCTCATAAGAGAAAAGGACATTCTCTTATAATTTAATTGTCTTACCTATATATTTTATATAAATAATTTATACCCTAAATTTATAATTATCACACAATTGAAATTTAACATTATCTAACACTGTTATTTAGTATATAACCCTTATTAAATATTGCCCAACGATTCCTAAGTGTCTTTTATGGCTTTATTTCACCCACTTTTTTTTTCCTGATCTAATACCCAATCACATATCATGCATTTCATTCAATCATCATATGCCTTTGGTCTTCTTTAATATAGACCTTTCCTCCTGCATTTAAAAAAATTCCGTCATGCAAATTTTTTAAGAGTTAAGCACAGTTTTTTAAAAAGACCCCTCAATTTTGGTTTGTCTGATATTTGCATTATTTGGGAAAGTACACTACAATGAAGTATTTTTGTATGCTATCAGACTTTAGACAAGTTTGAACTTTTTACTGCTGACCAAGTACATGGAAGTCTTATATAATACATTTCCTGAAAAGTGTCTTCATCCTCTGGTTATATTATTTTTCCCTCTACTACCACGTTTGCATATGATGGCAACAACAACAGAATATTTTTCACTTTTTGTTATATTGAAGGTAAGTACTGTTGTGTTTGTATAGTTACCAGGGCGTTCATTGATGATATCATTGTTGGGGGATGACCTTTCCTGAGGTGTGTAATATCCTTTAGCATTTACATTGTATTAGGAGGTGGAATACCTATGAACAGAAGTTTAGGAGTTTACTCAGTTTTCCTGGGTTTCTCTGATGTATACTTGTTCTTAAACTTTTGCATGATTTTCTCTTGCTAATCTGTCTCATGTCAATTTAATTCAGCCAGAAGGACTTAGAAAGGTAGAGGAAAAATTGTTCCTCCCTGACAGTTGGTGTAGGAGACAGGATTCAACTTGACTGACTGGACACTAGTCACTCTGAGGCTGCTGTAGCTAAGAGATCCTGCAACAACTGACAGACAGAAACTGGCAGAAGGCTATGGGTTGTCATATAAACTCAACAAAGGAATTGAATTTTAGAAGTGCCTCAAGAAACTCCAGATTCACAGGCTATTGACTGCAGACAATATCACAGTCTGTGAGAAGAGGCAAACTGAGACGTGAGGAGGACCAAGGGGCTCCCCAGTCTGCTTGTCCTGCAATGCTGCCCAGAGCTCCACCCAACAACCTGCAATCTCCAGTGCTGGAAAGCCTCAGGCCAAACAAAAAACAAGACAGGAACACAGCCCCACCCATCAGGCTGCCTAAAATCATCCTGGTCTCACAGCCACTTCTTGACATGGCCCTACCCACCAAAGAGACAAGACACAATTCCACCCACCAGAGGGCAGGCACCAGTCCCTCCCACAAGGAAGCCTACACAAGCTTCAGAACCAACCTCACCCACCAGGGCACAGACACCAGAAGCAAGAGGAACTACGATCCTGCAGCCTGAACAAAGGAGACCACATACACAGAAAGTTAGACAAAGTGAGACAACAAAGAAATATGTTGCAGATGCAGGAACAAGATAAAAACGCACAAGAACAACTAAATGAAGAGATAGATAGGCAATCAAACTGAAAAAGAATTCAGAGTAATGACAGTAAAAATGAAACATAATCTTCGAAAAAGGATGGAGGCAAGGATCGAGAAGATGCAAAAAATGATTAACAAAGACCAAGAAGAACTAAAGAACAAACAAACAGAGATGAACAATACAGTAATTGAAAGGAAAAACACATTAGAAGGAATCAATAGCAGAATAACTAAGGCAGAAGAACAAATAAGTGAGCTGGAAAACAGAGGGGTGGAAATCACTGCCATAGAACACAATAAAGAAAAAAATGAAAAGAAATAAGGACAGCCTCAGAGACCTGTGGGACAGCATTAAATGCACCAACATTTGCATTATAGGGGTCCCAGAAGAAAAGAAAGGGAAAGTGCCTGAGAAAATACTTGAAGAGATTATGGCTGAAAAATTCCATAACATGGGAAAGGAAACAGTCACCCAAGTCCAGGAAAATGCAGAGAGTCCCAGACAGGATAAACCCAAGGAGGAACAGGCTAAGACACATATTAATCAAACTGATACAAATTAAAGACTTTAGCCAGCCTCATCAAGAAAGAAAAGGAGAGGACTCATATCAATAAAATTAGAAATGAAACAGAAGTTACAATGGACACCACAAAAATAAAAGAGATCGTAAGAGACTACTGCAAGCTACTATATGCCAATAAAATGGACAACCTAAAAGAAATGGACAAATTCTTAGAAAGGTAAAATCTCTGGAGACTGAAACAGGAAGAAATAGAAAATATGAATAAACCAATCACAAGAACTGAAATTGAAACTGTGATTAAAAAATTTACAGCAAACAAAAGTCCAGGACCAGATGGCTTCACAGGTGAATTCTATCAAACATGTAGAGAAGAGTTAACACCTATCCTTCTGAAATTATTACAAGAAATTGCAGAGGAAGGAACACTCCCAATCTCATTCTATGAGGCCCCCATCACCCCGATACCAAAACCAGACAAAGATATCACAAAAAATAAAATTACAGGCCAATATCATTGATGAACATAGATGCAAAAATACTCAACAAAATACTGGCAAACCGAATCCAACAACACATTAAAAGGATCATACACCATGATCAAGTGGGATTTATCCCAGGGATGCAAGGATTTTTCAATATACATAAATCAATCAGTGTGATACACACCATTAAGAAACTGAAGAGTAAAAACCATATGATCATCTCAATAGATGCAGAAAATCCTTTTAACAAAATTCAACACTGATTTATGATAAAAATCCTCCAGAAAAGTGGGCATAGAGGGAACATACCTCAACATAACAAAGGCCATATAGGAGAAACTCACAGCGAACATAATTCTCAATGGTGAAAAACTGAAAGCATTTCCTCTAAAATCAGGAAAAAGACAAGGATATCCACTCTCACCACTTTTATTCAACATAGTTTTGGAAGTCTTAACCATGGCATCAGAGAAGAAAAAGAAATAAAGAGAACTCAAATTGGAAAAGAAGAAGTAAAACTGTCACTGTTTGCAGAAGACATGATACTATGCATAGAAAACCCTAAAGATGCTAACAGAAAACTACTAGAGCTCATCAGTGAATTTGGTAAAGTTTCAGGATACAAAACTAATACACAGAAATTTGTTGCTACCTATATACTACCAATGAAAGATCAGAAAGAGAAATTAAGAAAATGATCCCATTTACCATCACATCAAAAAGAATAAAATACCTAGGAATAAACCTACCTAAGGAGGCAAAAGACCTGCACTCAGAAAACTATAAGATACTGATTAAAGAAATAAAAGATGACACAAACAGATGGGGAGATATACCATGCTTTTGGATTGGTAGAACCAATATGGTCAAAATGACTATACCACCCAAGGCAATCTACAGATTCAGTTCAATCCCTATCAAATTACCAACAGCATTTTTCACAGAGTTAGAACAAATGATTTTACAATTTGTATGTAAATACAAAAGACCCCGAATAGCCAAAGCAATCTTGAGAAAGAAAAATGGAGGTGGAGGAATCAGACTCCCTAACTTCAGACTATACTACAAAGCTACCATCAAGACAGTATGGTCGGGCTTCCCTGGTGGCGCAGTGGTTGAGAATCTGCCTGCCAATGCAGGGGACACGGGTTCGAGCCCTGGTCCGGGAAGATCCCACATGCCGCGGAGCAACTACGCCCGTGAGCCACAATTACTGAGCCTGCGCGTCTGGAGCCTGTGCTCTGCAACAAGAGAGGCCGCTACAGTGAGAGGCCTGCGCACCGTGATGAAGAGTGGCCCCCACTTGCCACAACTAGAGAAAGCCCTCGCACAGAAACGAAGACCCAACACAGCCATAAATGAATGAATAAATAAATGAATAAATAAAAATTTAAAAAAAAAAGTATTTAAAAAAAAAAAAAAAAGACAGTATGGTATTGGCAGAAAAACAGTAGTATAAATTAATGAAGCATGACAGAAAGTCCAGAGATAAACCCACACACCTATGGTCACCTAATTCATGACAAAGGAAGCAAGAATGTACAATGGAGAAAAGACAGACTCTTCAGCAAGTTGTGCTGGGAAAACTGGACATCTACATGTAAAAGAATGAAATTAGAATACTCCCTAATATCATACACAAGAATAAGCACAAAATGGATTGAAGATCTAATTGTAAGACCAGTTACTGTAACTCTCTTAGAGAAAAACATAGGCAGAACACTCTCTGGTGTATATTGCAGCAAGATATTTTTTGATCCACCTCCTAGAATAATGAAAATAAAATAAAAAATAAACAAATGGGACCTAATTAAACTCAAATCCTTTTGCACAGCAAAGGAAACCATAAATAAAACAAAAAGACAACCCTCAAATGTGAGAAAATATTTGCAAATGAATTGACTGACAAGGGATTAATCTCCAAAATTTACAAACAGCTCATGCAGCTCAATATCAAAAAAAAACCCAAAAAACCCAAATCAAAAAATGGGCAGAACATGTAGATATTTCTCCAAAGAAAAAATGTAGATGGCCAACAGGCACATGAAAACATGCTCAACATCACTAATTATTAGAGAACTGCAAACCAAAACTACAATGAGGTATCACCTCACACTGGTCAGCATGGCCATCCTCGTCCTCAAAAAATCTACAAACAATAAATTCTGGAGAGGGTGTGGAGAAACTGGAACCCTCCTGCACTGTTGGTGGGAATGTAAATTGGTACAATCATTATAGAGAACAGTATGGAGGTTCATTAAAAAACTAAAAATAGAGCTACCATATGATCCAGCAATCTCACTCCTGCACATATATCCAGAGAAAATCATAATTTGAAAAGATACATTCACCCCAATGTTCACTGCAGTAGTATTTACAATAACCAAGACATGGAAGCAATCTAAATGTCCATCAACATAGGAATGGATAAAGAAGATGTGGTACATATATACAATGGACTGTTACTCACCCATAAAAAAGAATGAAATAATGCTGTTTGCGGTAACATGGATGAGCCTAGAGATTGTCATACTGAGTGAAGTATGTCAGACAGTGAAAGACAAATATCGTACAATATCGCTTATATGTGGAATCTCAAGAAAAAAGGATACAAATGAACCTATTTACAAAACAGAAATTGAGTCACAGATGTAAAAAACAAACTTATGGTTACCATTAGGGAAAGAGGGGGAGGGATAAATTGGGAGATTGGGATTGACATATACACACTACTATAATATAAAATATATAACTAACTGTGTATATAACCTACTGTATAGCACAGGGGACTCTACTCAATACTCTGTAATGACCTATATGGAAAAGAATTTTTAAAAAGAGTCTATATATGTATATGTATAACTGATTCACCTTGGTGTACAGCAGAAACTAACAACATTGTAAAGCAACTATACTCCAATAATAATTAAAGAAAGAAAAAAGAACAGAAGTTTATGCCTCGATTTAGATTTATTGCCCATTACAAGTAAAAAATGAGCAATCAAACGCATCAATTCCACTTTACAGATAGGACAGCTACATTGTAAGAAGATCAAATAATAATGTGTAAAAGAATCATTTTTTTAAAAGTTATAAAATGTTTAGCATCATTTTTATTGAAGTATAGTTGATTTATAATATTATGTTAGTTTCAGGTGTACAGCATAGTGGTTCAGTATTTTTGCTGATTATACTCCATTACAGGTTACTACAAGATAATGGCTTTAACTCCTTGTACTATACAGTATATCTTTGTTGCTTATCTATTTTATACATAGTAGTCTGTATCTGTTAATCTCATACCCCTAATTTGTCCCTCCTCACTCTGGTAACCACAAGTTTGTTTTCTCTATCTGTGAGTCTGTCTCTGTTTTGCATATACATGCATTTGTATCATTTTTTTAGGTTCCACTTATAAGTGTTATCATTAGCATTTCTTTCATAATAAGAATTTTAATTGTATGTTTTAAGGTTTTCTAATTTTTGTCTCAAAGTGAAATGTAGATGTGAAGGTTTATGGAATAAAATTAGTGTGAGCTTACCTAAGTAGGATCAAGTCAAAATTAAGCAGCATGTTTTTTTCACCATTGCTATATCATAGGACGGCCCATATATATATGTGTGTATATATATATATATATATATATACACATACATACATACATACACATTTTAAAAGATTCTAAATCTACAATATACTTTTGTAACAATGAACACAGAATAAAAAAAGCTACTATCAATTTGAGGAGATAGTAAATATTTTGACTTTTAAGATGATAACTTCTTTGCAGTTCTGGGAGACCTTGTTCTACATTCCATTTTAAGGCGGATCAGGTATTTTGCTTTATTTCAAAGCTATTTATTTTTAAATAGGTAATATATAAACATTTTTCAAATCCCCACATTTTCAAATGTGATTCTTTTCAAAGCTTGTTTCCCAGCCACCTCGTTCTCCCCAGAAGCAAACATATACCTGTTTTTATCATTCCAGAGAGCTGGTACACCCTGGAAAGGCTATGTGATGGGTTTCAGCATTTTAATGTTGAAACATTTCCACACCAGTTTGAAAATAGTGCATGCCTTAACTTCTCCAGTAGGTGGTCCACCTTCACCACCCTGGCCTTCCAAGCTCTTGCCCTGGTTCACTCCCACCTCCCCTTATTACAACAAATGAAGCATTTATGTCTGGCAGAGAAAGGAGGCCCAGGATCCTGTTCTGGGGAGCTGGTGGTGCCTATCTTGATTGGTCATCTATGTCCTGACTCACATCCACTAAGCTTTACCTATACTCAGCTGAAGTTTGTATGCCATTTCTGTTGAAATCTTCAATTTGCTTCAATCTAATAACATCTTGCCTCAAGGCTACTGTATCTCTTCAGTTTTGACCTTCTGGTTGTACCTCTTATTTAGCAGAATGTGCTCTGACAGCTTTCTCACAGATCTGCTGCAGCAAGACAATTTTTTTCTTTGTTAACGTTGACAGAACTCTTTTACTATAGCTTCACTTGTGTATTAAGATTATTGTGACCTTGTTTGTACCCTAGACTGGTAAGGTCTAGAGAAAGCTGGTTCACAGATTTGTTCTTCTTGGAATCAAAAGCTTTCAAAGAACATAAGAAAATTTGTTTCTTGTGAAACTTTCATCTCAAATATTATTGAAATATGCTAGCAATCTCACCAAACTCTATTACTCTAAAATCTCTAGTTTAAAGTGAATAAGTAATTTTCATCTATAAGAGTTTAATGCCAGCACTATTTGACCATTTTTCAGTGACAAACCTTCTACCTTAGAAAATTTTGACACAAAAGAAGAACTTGACACCTGAAAAGGCAGCAGTTCTTCATGATTATTGTGTTTATTAGATTCTCTAGAGTCTTCACAGAATTTGTTTGTTGGCATGCTAACCCCCAATGTGATGGTATTAGGATGTGGGACATTTGAAAGGTGATTAGGACATGAGCCTATGTGAATGGGATTAGTGCCCTTATAAAAGAGACCCCAAATATCTCCCTCACCTCTTCTGCCATGTGAGGACACAGTGACAAGATGGCTGTCAGTGATAAACTAGGGTCTGTTGTTTAACCAACCCTGTCTGTGGTGTTCTGTTGTAGCAGCCCGAAAGGACTAATGTAGCAGAGGAGAAGTGAGGAGAGGATGAGGAAGATTTTCCCCAGTGTGAAAGGATTTAGAGAATTTATGTTTACATGATGGTCGTTAAAGATTCCATTTTGGGTGAAAGATGTAGAATATTCTATGGAAACTCATATAATCAATAATATAAGGTTTTTAGGAATATGGAAGGAAATATGTCCACGAACCCAGAAGGAACAACTTGGCTTAGATGGGATGAGCAAAAAAAGGGACAAACTGAAGATGGGTCCAGATGCCAGTAGATAGAACATTAACAGATTTCTCATGTTGTAGTTCTAGTTTCTCTTTGATCTAGCATGAGATGATAATGTTGCATTAATATCTCTCAAGATTATTTATCTTTATTTCCAGAAAATCTTATATATTTCTCTGTTATGTAGTAAGAGACATATAGGAAGATCATGTTAAGTGTATCGCCAATGTGGATTATATTTTTTGTCAAAAAAAAAAAAAATCACATGGTGGATAAGTGTGCAGACAAGAGAACATAGCTGCCAGGAATCAAATATTAGCTACATATTGAACAAATTAGGTGATCTTGGGCTATTTGCTTAATCCCTCTGGCATTAAATTTTTGATCTGTAAAATTAAAATGATAATACCTACCCTCTAGGACTCTTATGATTATTAAATGAATCATCATGTATAAAATATTTAGAAGAGTGTTTGGTACATAGTAAGTACTTATGTGTTTGTTAAGAAATAATTGTGGAGATCAGCCAAGATGGTGGAATAGAAAGACCCTGAGTTCATCTCCTCTTGCAGGCACATAAAAATCACAACTATTTGCAGAACAACCATCAGTGAAAAAGACTGGAACCTACCAGAAAAGATCTTTTACAACTAAAGAGAAAAAGAAGGAACCACAACGAGATAGGTAGGAGGGGCAGACTCATGATATAATCAAGTCCCATACCCCTAGGTGGGAAACCTGATGAGCCCCTAGAACATTTAGATTCTTTTGCCTCAGTTATTCTGCTATTGATTACTTCTGGTGTATTTTTCATTTCAGTTATTGTATTGTTCACCTCCGTTTTTGTCTTCTTTAGTTCTTCTAGGTCTTTGTTAAACATTTCTTGTATCTTCTTGATCCATGCCTCCATTCTTTTTCTGAGATTTTGGATCATCCTTAGTATTATTACCGTGAATTCTTTTTCAGGCAGATTGCCTGTCTCCACTTCACTTAGTTGTTCTTTTGGGTTTTTATCTTGTTCCTTCATGTGGACTATAATCCTCTGCCATCTCATTGTGTGTAACTTTCAGTGTTTGTGGTCTCCTTTCTGCAGGCTGCAGGGTTGTAGTTCCTCCTGTTTCTGGTGTCTGGTATCCCCTGGTGGGTGATGTTGGTCCAGAGGTCTGTGTAGGCTTCCTGGTGGGAGGGATGGCTGCCTGCCCAATGTTGGGTCAAGCTCGGTCTGTCCCTCTGGTGGGCAGGGCCACATCAAGGGGTGTGTTTAGAGGTGGCTGTTAGCTCAGAATGAATTCAGGCAGCCTGTCTGCTAATGGCTGGGACTGTGTTCCCACTCTGCTGGTTGTTTGGCCTGAGGCATCCCAGCACTGGAGCCTGCCAGCTGTTGGATGCGGCCAGGTCTCAGTGCCAAAATGGTTACCTCTGTGAGAGTTCACACTGATCAGTATTCCCTAGGGCCCCAGCCTCCAGTGTCCTTTCCCTTATGGTGAGCCACAGCGAACCCCCATCTCCTGAGTAGCAATACTTATATAAGACAAATAGACTTTAAAATAAAGATAATTAGCCAGTTGGGCGACACACAAACTGGAAAATAATTATATCACAGAGGTTCTCCCACAAGAGTGAGGGTTCTGAGCCCTATGCCAGGTTCCTCAGCCTTAAGGTCTGGCACTGGGAGGAGGAGACCCCAGAGCATTTGGCTTTGAAGGCCAGTGGGACTTGAGTGTAGGATCTCCACAGGATTGGTGGAAACAGAGACTCCACTCTTGGAAGACGCACACAAGGTTTCATATGCACTGGGCCCCAGCACGTGGCAGTGACTACATAGGATCCTGGGCTAGACCTACTAGTGGGTCTTGTTGGGTCTCCTCAGGAGGGAAGCTGGGATGGGCAATATAGGGGTTGGGAATTAAGAGGTACAAAGTACCATGTATAAAATAAGCTATAAGGATATATTAGACAACACCAGGAATATAGTTAATATATTGTAATAACTATAAGTGGAGTATAATCTTTAAATATTGTGAATCACTATATTGTACACCTGTAACTTATAATATTGGACATCAAATATACTTCAAAATAAAAAAAGTAAATTTTAAAAATTGCAAAAAAATGAAATTTCTTTATTCATTTAGTACTTTTATCAGACTAAATTTTGGTCAACTTAAAAACATTTGAGACCAGCATATCTACTAACTTTTTAGTCCATCTCTTTGGTTTTAATAATTTAAATGTTTTAATATCTGGCTCATATAAAGTAACAAGAGAATGCTGATTTTTTTAGGTGACATTGATTAAACAAAAATACAACTCAAGTCAGCTAAACATCTACTCAATATTCTTCTCCTCCAGCCAATGTAAGTTACATCTGTGATCCAGACATTCACTTTAAGCAGATATGTCAGACCACAAATGTGATGTTAGTAACTTCACTCTGACAGTGAGTTGAATAACATTGGGTTTCTTTTTCTTGCTTGTTTGCTTATTTTTATGTTAGGAAATTGAAGGGGCACAAACTTAGATTTTTAACCATGATCTAAGGAGCCAAAAGATGTACCACACAGTTTAAGACTTGGTCCTCTTATTGTGTTCTGTCTCACTATGCCTATGGCTTGTTTACTGGAGACAGGTATAGTCCTAAATAATAAGGCTATTACATCATAAACTGGTTTTTCCTAAGATTCAGTCACAAGAATGATCAGTGTGTGAGTGTGTGTGTATGCGAGTGTGTGTCTGGGTATGTGAGTTGTTAGCAGCTGAATCATTCTATCTTATTAACAGCACATAGTTGTCTATGACTTCTGGTATATTCTAAACAAAAAGGCACTAAAACTAAATATAATTTGTTTTTCATTTGTTTCCCTTCTTTCAATGGCAATGTGGCAGATATTATCCCAGGCACTCTTTTGAGATCTTTAACAAATAACAACTCCATATAATTCTCATAGCAATCCTGCAAGATAAGTACCGTTATTCCCATTTCACATATAATGAGACTGAAGCACAGAGAAGTATACATTCCTAAACTGAATAGCTAGTAAGATGTGGAGCTAGGACTTGATCTTGGGCAGTTTACTCCAGTTTGCCTTTAAAAAAATAAAATAAAAGAGTATGAGGTTGCCCACATAGCTATACCATCCTTCCCTTCCTCCCCACCAAAATCTTTTACAGTCGTCTCCCTTAGAGCTAATTATGACCATGGGGCTAAATATTGGCCAATGAGATATGAGCAATAGTGATATGCCAACAATGATAAAATTTCAGTTAGACAAGAAGAATGAGCTCTACTGCTGTGCAACACTGTCCATCTAAGTCACCGATAACATATTGTACACTTAAAAGAGTTAGTTAAGATAATAAATCTCATGCTAAGTGTTCGTACCTTAATCAAGTAACATCTAAAAAAGTGTTATGTGCAATTTCTAGGTACTACCTTTCAAGATAAGTGGTGGACCCTTGTCTTGATTTATTTTCTCCTTTCTCCTTGCTAGAACTGTTGGTGGGATTTAGAGTACTCATAGTGGATAGTGAAATGGCTACCACATATTGAAGATGGAAAAGGCTACCTAGACTTTAAGTGAAGGAGACTAAAATTTTGTCACATCTAAGGTGGTGTCTTATTGAAGCTGAGCCTATGCCCTGAAAAATGAAGAGATAGTTGTAATAGTTTTTGTAGGAACAACATATACACTGATACTTATTTTACTTCATCTTAGTCATGCAAATATAACATCAGGTTTATCTGGCTTGCTTTGCAATTCTGCTTCCCTATATAAAAGATTAAGCTTTAACATATCTAGGAAAAACCCTACCCAATGAGCCCTGCGTATAGGTAATCTTTGCTTGACTTTTGTAGCTTTGAGCAAATCCTTTCAAATACATTGTTACATGTCACTGAAAATTATTCTAAGTAATGTGTCCAAAACCGTTCCGAGTTTGTACTCTCATCTACTGCGGGTCCTTCTATATTATTTAGAAAGGTCATGTAATAAACTTATTTCTTCTGACATTGAATCACTTTCAGTCCTTCTTTATTATGGTTCCATCTCCATTTTTAGCAGAAAATTCCTTTGAAGGGGCTGGCCTTTGAATGATATCAATCGAAAAATTCTAAAAGTGACTCAGACTTCCCTATCTCTTCTACATTTTTAGAGTAATTTCATTACTTCAATTTGGATCTAGATACTTTTATCTGCTCAACTCACCATCATACCCAAAAGTGTTATAATTATACCCACTAATATCATTTAATTTGTAATTGTTATTTTAAAGATGTACTTATTCTTAAAATAGTTTCATATCAATAGCAAACATATAAAAAGATTTACTTAAGTTTGTCATCATAACACCTTATTACTCTAGAATAATCATAGCACAGCATGCAAGATTATTAGCAAGGCAGAAGTCTTAAATTTCATCTAAATTATAAAGGAATAAATGTTTGGATCCCACTGATTATTATGTTTCTATTAACTTGAAATTTCATAAAAAGGTTGGTGGAGTTTTAGTACCCTGAAATAAGTAAATATGTTTCTATACCACTATGTATGCTAATTTGAAAAGTTTTCTTTAAATATAGGAAAAATGCTCAAAATAATCAAGTTGGAAAATTATGCCTTTAAAATTGCAAGGTTTTAATGGTTTTTAATGTCATTTTAATGGCAATAATTATCCTTATTAACTTCAACACAATGTCAAATACAATTATCTTCCAGTTATAAATTTGATGTCCTCTGTCTGAGTTTTCCTGTCCAAAGTTCTATAATTATAATCAAGCTGCTCTATTGTAATTGAGAAACCCTCTAGTAGCATTTTAAAGAAGAATTATGAAAGCTGCTCCACAGGAAGTATCATTCTATAAAGTAATTTGCATCAACAAAGCTGCTGCTAGTATTATTCCATTCACATTCACCAATAGGTTTCCATTACAACTTTTTACTTACTTGTCTTAAATGCCATCTATCCTTGTTATGATGTATCTCTCATTAGATGATGAGAATACATAGATCAACACTTTTGTTCCCAATTTTTCAGTTCACTGAGCTTTGTCTGGAAACATTTTCCATCCCTTTTTCCAGAACGCACACTATAAAGTGATTAAAATTATTCCACTTTTGCCCCTTTCATTTTCCTAAATTTTCATATAGCATAAAATTCTCAAAATTTGGATAACATTTGAATTGTATGACAAAATTCTATGTAAAATGCAGAATTTACCTTAGCTATTATGTTTCTTAAATCCTTTAACTTATAAGTAGAATAAAATTCCATGATATCATACCAATTTCACCTTTTTTAAGATACTGCAAAAATTTTTTAATATTTCCATCGTTGCAGTACATGTGAAGAAATGAAGTTCCCCATACAAATGTGAATTGCCTCAGTAAATCTGTAAATTATTTGACCGTATCTATTAAAAATGCATATACTTTTTTGACCAAACAATTGCTACCTGGTTAATCTAAGTTACATAAATAAATAAAAGTATGCATGAATATATATACACCTAAACAAACATGTGTATGGTTTATTTTGCAGCACTATTACAAATCTGATTGTAAATCAATAGAAAATATATTAATTATAAATTATGTAATAAGCAGCTCTTAAAGTTAGATATATTACCTGTAAAAGTTTTTCATGATACTATATATAGTTTGATCCCATTTTTCTTAAAACCAAATAACAGAAACTTAATACATGTGTTATATGTATGTTTTGCTTTTGTATATACACAGAAAAAGAAAATTATATACCACGTTGTTAACACTGGTTACTTTAGGGTTAGGAAATTGAAGGGGAGAAAAGAAAGTCTATATTTTTATATGCTTTGGTTTAATTTTAGTTTTTACATTTCTTAATAGTAGAAAGCTAGAAACTTTAGAGCTGCTACTTCATTTTAGCTAATGTCTGTCATGACAAAGCCCATTTTATGGGGCTTAATGTGGAGAAATACTTTTAATATATAAAATTTTCTAGACGGATGTTTTTCTGGGAATCTATCTATATAGTCATCTATAAGTTGGTGTGCTTAAAAACATGATGAACATAAAAACACTCAGTTAATACAAAGTGACAGATACTAATGGACTATTTTGTAGATTAACAGCTAGCATCAAGTCTTTCTAGGTCCATGCTATTTATTTCAGTTCTGGGCTTTAAAGGATGCACGAGCCACATTCAGGTCTCTAAGCACATTTAATCCAAGCGGACAGAAACACATGATTATATATCCAAGCTGACTATTGAAATTGCAAGCTTTATCTTTCAGCTGCTCTACTGCTTCAAGCTGTGGATATATAAAACACTAGCCTTGGGACAAGTAGTTGGAGTGTCACCAAACGTTGATGAACAAAGAACTTACTGAGTGCCTTTTTTTTTCCCCTGATGACAAAGAAAATTTTTCATTTTTATAACATTGTATCCCCAATTCTTAATTAATATCAGGCACAGGTGGTGTAAGGGATAACCACAGTAAATCACAGAAAGGGTTATGAGCCTCTAAAGAACTATTATTAAATACAGGGAGGTCATAAAACAATGCTTTAGAATGATGGGACTGTCAGGTGCCACATTTTCAATCTATACTTCTGAAGCTGGTTCCTCTATTATCTGCAAAAGGAATTTTAGATTACACAATGGAGCTTACTTTATTATAGTTAGAAGAAATGTCATTCAATCTTTGATTAAAATACAATTTGATTATTTCAATGATTTGCTTTTCCTGTATATTTTTACATTTTTTCAAATGTATTTAAGATGCAAAGTAGGATGGGCAGCTTCAAGTTAATAACAGAGGTTCCTTAAAATATAGGAAAATACTAGGGTTATTCTCCTCTCATTTTCTTTGAAAATGAAGCAAATCACAGAACTGCAAAGTCTTCATAATTATATTCTCACATTGAAAAACATGGTCGTCAATCACAAATACACCTGAAAGTATGTTTATGCACTTACAAGAATCTTAATGTCACTTTTTCATGGAGAAGTATTTCCAGATATTTTTACATAAGTATTAGTTCTTCTCTTTATTCCTAATCCTCTAATCATGACCTCTCCCTGGCCAGCACCTTAGACCTGATTCAATTGCTGGACTGAACTCCTAGAAGGCAATGATGTTTACACATTTATAATATCCCAAGACTCACACATAGCTCTAGTTATCTGCTGAACTTTACTCCATTTCCTAGACTTCTCCTTGGAACTTTCCCTTGAAGGAATCTTGGACCATTCAAAAACTTGAATTTTAACCCATAAAATGGTGTTCTTTCTTTCATGTTTTGTGGCAGTTTCAGTGCCTGCTATTTTATGTCAAAGCTGTTTGCCTAGAAGTATATATAGGTTGCTAAAAATACAAAACTCAGAAAGGCTTTGTAGATTGCTTATTTTAACTGAGTGCTTAAGTGGCCACACACAAATATTCAGTAACCAAATATATAGAGATTGTTCAACTAGCTCTGATGGCCAGAATATTAAAAGCATACTATAATGCAAGCACACACAAAGACTCACAACTTCTTAGGTAAATATTTCAGAGATCACTAATATTATAATAAATTTGAATTGAGTGAGACATATAAAATGGAGTATGAATGTTCTTGATTAGAATATTTCACCCTCACCAAAATGTAAGAAAGCCTACTTAAGTGTCACATTATGATACCAGTCTTATCTAGTACTAACATCATAGAATGGTAAATATTTTAGTGTCTTCTGGTATCATCTATATTAATTTAACTGAAACATTGTTTTGATATATTTACTATTGTGGTTATCTGACCCTATGTGCTTGACCTTAAAACAACAACAACAAAAAGTGATGCATAATGGAGACTGGCATTACTAAAATGTATCAATAATATTGAATTGTGTCACAAAGAAAGTACCTTTTGTCCTTAAAGTGATTTTATATATGATGTATATGATTGATATCATACTTGAGATATCTTACGATTAAGAAAAAACAATTTAGAGAGGAGAGGATCAAGATGGTGGCATAGAATGATGTCAAATACATCAAAAATACATCTACATGTGGAACAATTCTCACAGAATACCAACTGTAAACTGGCAGATAATCTCTTGTACAACCAATGCTGCAAGAAAAATCCCCATGTAACTGGGTAGAATGGGAATAAAAGGCATCAGGATGGGAACAGCATCCCTAGGAGGAATCTGTGAAGGAATGAAGGTAAACACGGGTAGGCTGCCGACCTGGGAAGCCCCCTTGCCTACTGGGAGGTCCACCAGGACATATTGAGGGGGGCTGTAGGAGCTTGGTCTCTGCTCACAAGGAGTGTGCGCATGCTGGCTAGTTGGCAATCAGGGCTGAGAGAGACCTGCACTGCAGACTGCCACCTCTCTGCACTTCCCAGATCACAATGAACACTCGGCAGGTCTGCTAGTACACAAAACTGCTAGGCACCAAATTTTGGGCTGACTGGCAGGGGAGAGAACTCGGTCTAGCTGCAATGAAGATAGCCCAGAGGGCCTAGGGCATGACCTGGGCTCAATCTTGTAGCCCATTGTCAGCTTGTGCATGGTAGGGTGGCAGACTTTGTGGGCACATGCACTTCTGGGGTGGTGCTGACCTGGGAACCAATTATCAGTGCTCACACCATGGGGGTAGGTCTGGCAGTGGCAGATCTCATTGGCATGAACACTGAGTGGTGCCATAGATTACGTGTCTCAGGGAGACAGCCCCTGGGGAGGAGTATGCAGCAGTTCATTTCCCAGCAGGAGTCCTCCAGTTCAACCCACCACAGCTTGGAGTTGGATCTGGGGCAGACAGGTCCAGGGAGAGTCCTCCTACAGAGGTGGCACAACCACATTGATACCTGCAGCCCCAGTGCCCAGGCACCCAGCACCAGTCTAGCACTAGGTCTGGAACAAACACAATGGAGAAAGGGATGCAACCTTGGCTGCTTCTGGACAGAACCACGGACATCTGCACAGATGGCTCATAGTTTCACTGTGATCACATGGGCTTCACTCACTTCAGCACTCACCTCCTTTGGGACAGAGCTCACATTTAAGGGCAATGGAATCTTACCGAACCAGACTCTCAGGGCTTCTACTCCAGCAGCTAAGGAGCAGACCCTGCCCCTTAGAGGGTTGTGACAGCCATGGAGCAAAGAGGAGAACCTGCCCAACATCCAGTGCAGGGTCTGGAAACCACAACAACAATCACACGCCCTATCAAGGGGATAACAGCCAGTATACTCTGAGGAAAGATGTGGCTGGAATCCATACCAGGAATAACTCTCACATCTAAAGTATTGGATTCACACAGGCTACACAGGGATGCTCCCAAATAAAAACATCCCTTCAAGACCACAGTAGATAATTTTTCTGTCTCTGTGAATTTAGGAGAAACAGTTAAGTAAAATTAAAAAGTAGAGGAGCTACTCCAAATTAAAGAACAAGAGAAATCCCCTTAAAGTACAAATAATGAAACAGACCTCAGTCTACTTGACCCCAAGTTCAAAAAAGAGGTAATAAAATTGCTAAAGGTATTAAGAAAGATTATTGGTAGAAATGCAGACCACTATAAAAAGGAACTAGAAACTATAAAGAGGAAACAATCAAAATTAAACTCAATTGACAAAATAAAAGCCTATCTAGAAGCAATGAATAGCAGACCAAATAATACAGAAGAATAAATAAGTGATCTGGAAGATAGAACAATGGAAATCACCAAATCAGAACAGCAAACAGAAACACACACACACACACACACACAGAAAGCAATGTATGAGATCTATGAGATAGTATAAATTGTGCCAAACTACACATAATAGGGGTTCCAGAAGGAGAAGAGTGAGAGGGATTGAAAATGTATTTGAAGAAATTATGGCTGAAAACTTCACAAATCTAAAGAAGGAAACAGATACCTAGATACAGGAAGCACAGACAGGTGAACCCAAACAGACCCACACCAAGACATATCATAATTAAAATGATGAAAGTTAAAGATGAAGACAGGATTCTAAAGTCAGCAAGAGAAGTAACAATCAGTTACAAGGGTACCCCCCATAAGGCTATCAGCTGATTTTTCTGCAGAAACTTTGCAGGCCAGAAGGAAGTGGTATGATATATTCAAAGTCCCAAAAGGGAAAATATCTGCAATATAACATTCTCTACCCAGCAAGATTATCACTTAGAGTAGAAGGAGAGATAAAGAATTTCTCAGAAATTAAAAAACAAAATAGCAAAAACTAAAAGAATACAGAAATACTAAACCTACCCTAAAAGAAATGTTGAAAGGTCTTCTCTAAACACAAAAGCATCAAGAATCTATAGGAAAGGGAAAAATAAAAGTATAAAAAGCAAATATATAGAAGGATTAAGATCACTTAAGCTAGTACATAGATTAAAAATAAAAAATTTTGTAAAAGCAATTATAACTACAATTAACAGCGAAGGGATAAACAGAAGATATAAAATAGGACATCCAAATTACAAAATGTGGGGGAGGGGAGTAAAAATATGTAGATATTTTAGAATGCATTTGAACTTACATGACTATCAGTCTAAAGCAGTAGATATAGCTATGGGTTAACATAGTTCAAAACCAGGGTAACCACAAATCAAAAACATACAATAAATTCACAAAAACCAAATAAGAAACTCAAGTACAATACAAAAGAAAACCATCAAACCACAAAAGGAAAAAGAAAAAGAAGAAATGAACAAAGAACTACAAAATTAGTTGGAAAACAAGGCTTAAAATGCCAAAAAGTATATATCTATCAACAATTATTTTAAATATCAATGGATTAAATGTTCCAATCAAAAGACACAGAGTGACAGATTAGATAAAAAACAATAATCTACCATATGTTACCTACAAGAGATTCACCTTGGAGCAATGGACACACAGAGATTGAAAGTAAGGGGATGGAAAAATATTTTGTGCAAATAGAAACAAGAAGTAGGGGTTGCAATACTCATATCAGACAAAGTAGACTATAAAACAAAAGCCATAAAAGAAAGATAAAGCAATGTATTATATAATGACAAAGGGATCAATACAAGAAGATATTACACTTGTTAACATATATGCACCCAATGTAGGAGCACCTAAATATATAAAACAAACACTAACAGACATAAAGGGAGAAATTGGCAGGAATACAATATAGTAGGGGATTTTAATACCCCATTAACATCAATTGACAGATTTTCCAGAAAGAAAAATCAGTAAGGCAACAGAGATCCTAAATTACACAACAGACAAAATGGATTAATTGATATCTACAGGACACTACATGCTAAAAAACAGAATATGCATTCTTTTCAAGCATGCATGGAACATTCTCGAGGACAGACCACATAATAGGTCACAAAACAAGCCTCAACAAATTTAAGAGGATAGAAATTTCAAGCATATTTTCTAACCACAATAGTGTGAAACTAGAAATCAACCACAGAAAGAAAAAAGGGGGGGGAGGTGAAGAACACATGGAGACTAAACAACATGCTACTAAAAAACCAATGGGTCAATGATGAAATCAAAGAGGAAATCAGAAAATATGTTGAGACAAACAATGAAAACACAAACTTACAGTATCAATGGGATGCAGCAAAAGCAGTTCTAAGAGTGAAGTTCATAGTGATACAGGCCTTTCTCAGAAGCAAGAAAAATCTCCTAACATAACACCTAAAAGAACTGGAAAAAAAACACATAAATCTCAAAGTCAGCAGAAGGAAGGAAATAATAAAGACAAGAGTGGAAATAAATAAAATAGAGACAAAAAACAAATAGAAAAGATTGATAAAAACAAGATCTGGTTTTTTGAAAGATAAACAAAATTGACAAACCTCTAGCCAGGCTCATCAAGAAGAAAAGGGAGAGGACCCAAATAAACAAAATAAGAAATGGAAGAGAAGACATAACAACTGATACCACAAAAACACAAAAAAAACTTAAGAGAATAGTGTGAACAATTATATGCCAACAAATTGGACAACCTAGAAGAAATGAACAAGTTTCTAGAAACACAGCCTGCCAAAACTGAGTCAAGAAGAAATAGAATTTCAACAGACCAATCACTAGAAGCAAAATATTATCTATAATAATAATAATAAAAACCTCCCTGCAAACAAAAGTCCAGGACCAGACAATGTCACTGGGGAATTCTACTAAATATATGAAGAACTTATTCCTATCCGTCTAAAACTATCTGAAAGACTGAAGAAGAAGGAACACCCAAACTAATTCTATGAAGACACCATCACCTTGACACCAAAACCAAAGACACTACAAGAAAGGAAGGAAGGAAGGAAGGAAGAAAGGAAGGAAGGAAGGAAGGAAGGAAGAGAGAAAGAAAATTACAAGCCAACATATTTGATG
This sequence comes from Balaenoptera borealis, assembly GCF_965194805.1. Taxonomy (NCBI): domain Eukaryota; kingdom Metazoa; phylum Chordata; class Mammalia; order Artiodactyla; family Balaenopteridae; genus Balaenoptera; species Balaenoptera borealis. Next base: position 68,484,402 of record NC_138861.1, on the reverse strand, counting down.
AATATAGGTGCAAAAATATGCAACAAAATTTTAGGAAACTGAATCCAACAACCCACGAAAAGGCTCATATACCATGATCAAGTTGGATTCATTCCAGGGTTGCAAGGAAGTTTCAACATACACAAATCAATGTAATACACCACATTAAAAGGAAAGACAAAACACCTGTGATCACCTCAACAGATGCAGAAAAAGCATTTGATAAAATTCAACATCCATTCATGATTAAAAAAATTCTCACCGAAGTGGGTATAGAGGAAACATACCTCAGCATAATAAAGGCCATTTACTACCCACAGTCAACATAATACTCAACAATGAAAAGCTGAACACCTTCCTGCTAAATTAAGGAACAGGGCAATGATGTCCACTCCCACCACTTCAATTCAAATTAGTATTGGAAGCCTTAGCCACAGTAATCAGACAAGAAGCAAAAAATAAAAGATAGCCAAATTGGAAAGGAAGAGGTACAATTGTCACTATTTGCAGGTGACATGATACTCTATACATAGAACCCTAAAGACTCAACACAAAAACTATTAGAACTAATAAATGAATTCAGCAAGGGAGCAGAATACAAGATTAATATACAGAAATCTGTTGCATTTCTTTACACTGACAATATCACAAAGTGAAAGTAAAACAATCCTGTTTAAAATTCCATAAAAAATACCTAAGAATAAACTTAACCAGGGAAGTAAACAACCTATATGCTGAAAACTATGAAACATTGAGAAAGGAAACTGAAGATGATTCAAAGAAATGGAAAGGTATCCCATGCTCTTGGATTGGAAGAATATCATTAAAATGGCCTTACTACCCAAAATAATCTACAGATTCAATGTAATCCCTATCAAATTACCATTTTATTTTTTTTTACAGAATTAGAACAATAATCCTAAAATTTATATGGAACCACAAAAGACCCAGAATTGCCAAAGCAATCCCAAGGAAAAAGAGCAAAGCTGGAGGTATAACACTCTCAGACTTCAGACAATACTAAAAAGGTACAATAATCAAAACAGCATGGTATTGGCAGAAAAACAGACATCTAAATCAATTGAACAGAATAGAAAGCCCAGAAATAAACCCACACATGTACAGTCAATTAATCTATGACAAAGAAGGCAAGAATATACAATGGAGAAAAGACAGTCTCTTCAGCTTGTATTGGGAAGGCTGGACAGTCACATGTAAATCAACTAAAACAGAACACTCCCTCACAACATACACAAAAACTCAAAGTGGTTTAAAGACCTAAATATAAGACATGACACCGTAAAACTCCTGGAAGAGAACATAGGCAATACATTCTCTGATATAAATTGTATCAGTATCTTCTTAGATCAGTCTCCCAAGCCAAAAGAAATAAAAGCAAAAATAAACAAATGGGATCTAATCAAACTTAAAAGCATTTGCACAGCAAAGGAAACCATCAACAGAAAACAAAGACAACCTACAGACGGGAAGAAAATATTTGCAAATGATGCAACTGACAATGGATTAATTTCCAAAATATACAAATAGCTCATACAACTCAATAACAACAAAAAAAATCTAATAAAAAAATTGTCAGAAGACCTACATCAACATTTCTCTAAAGAAGACATTGAGATGGCCAACAGGCACTTGAAAAGATTCTCAACATCGCTAATTATAGAGAAATTCAAATCGAAATCACAATGAGGTATCACCTCACACCGGTCAGAATGGCTATCATCAAGAAATCTACAAATAACAAATGCTGGAGAGAATGTGGAGAAAAGCAAACCCTCATACACTATTCGTGGAAATATAAATTGGAGCAGCCACTATGAAGAACTGTATGGATGTTCCTTAAAAAAGTAAAAACAGAGTTACCACATGATCCAGCAATCCTACTCCTGAGCATATATCCCAAAAAGATGAAAAATCTAATTTGAAAAGATTTATGCACCCTAATGTTCATAGCAGCACTATTTACAATATCCAAGCTGTGGAAAAAACCTAAGAGATCGTCAATGGATGACTGGTTTAAGAAGATGTGGTATACAGATACAATGGAATATTACCTAGCCATTAAAAGGAATGAAGTATTCCCATTTGCAGCAACATGGATGGACCTAGAGATTATCATACTAAGTGAAAGAAGTCAGAAAGACAAGCATTATATGTTATCACTTATATGTGGAATCTAAAATATAATACAAGTGGATCTATATACAAAACAAACACATTCAGACATAGAAAACTTACAGTTATCAAAGGGGAAAGGGAGGAGGTAAGGGATAAATTAGGAGTACGGATTGGCAGATACAAACTACTATACATTACATAGATAAGCAATGAACATTTACTGTATAGCAAAGGGAACTATACTCAATATCTTGTAATAACCTATAATGAAAATAATCTGATTTTTGCTGAACCATTTTGCTGTACACCTGAAATTAACACTATTGTAAATCAACTATACTTACAATAAAAAATTATATAAAAAATAAAAAAGCAATTTATAATCCATCTCTAATTCTTACAATCTTGATATGTATTTTATAAATCTGTACACCTATCCTATTCTCCTCTCTTCCTTTATTTTCTTTCTTCTTTCCTTCACTGACTTATACTTCAATCTAGATCTCAGATAGATAGATAGTTGGAAAGAATAAATAAAGCATTTTGAAAGTTGTGATCACACTGTTGATAGAGTTAACATTTTTAAAATTTGACAAAAGACTGTATTGTGTTTGCTCAGGCCGCCGTAACAAAATATCACAGACTGGGTGGCTCATACAGTAAGCATAGATTTTCTCACAGTTCTAGAGCCAGGAAGTCCAAGATGAAGAGGTCGACTAGTTTGATTTCTCCTGAGGCTTCCTGGTTTGCAGACTGCAGAAGTCTTACTTCATCCTCACATGATCTTTCCTCTGTGCTCACACATCCCCGGTGTCTCTCCCTCTTTTTATAAGGACATTAGCAGTATTAGATTAGGACTCACCCATATGATCTCATTTACCTCTTTAAATTACCGTAATTACCCTTTTGAAGGGCTTACTTCAAAGAGGTAATTCAAATACAGTCACATTCTAAAGTACACTGGGTGTTAGGACTTCAACATGAAATTTGAGGGTATACAAATCAGTTCATAACACACTGTAAGCATTTTCTCATGTTATTAAGTATTTTTAAATTTTAGAATATTCTAATATATTGATACACAATTATTTTACCCATTTCCTATTGTTAAACATTGATTATTTTTGATTTTTTACAATTGTAAAGAGTGCTATAAATAATTTCCTTAGAAAAGAAGTAATTGTGTGCATCTCAGGTTACTTTCTTGGTCTCAAAATCCTAGAGGTGAATTTATTCCATCAAAAATTACAGGTGCTTTGACCTACCAGCAATTTGTGAGTTTTGTGTTTGCATGCCCTGACCAAAGTAACTTATTAAAAGATTATTGCTATTTAAATATGTATTTTATTTAGAAATGTTTTTATATACTAGTGTGATCATATTTACTATTCTTTTGCAATTTTTTCATTAGCATTTAGTATTCTTTTGTAATTTTTATTAGAATTATTTATGTGATAGGTGCATATTTATAGCAGTGTTTGCCTTTTCCTTAGTTTTTAAAAGAATTCTCTTTAGAAAAGATGTTAATATATTATTTGTCATAAAAGTATATTTTACAATATTATCTCTAGTGTTATATTTTCATTTTTCTTCAATCTATAGAAAATATTATTTGCTTTATAAGATGAATTAGGTTTCAATATTTTATGGTTAAGTATACATCCCAACATATTAATTAAAACTTTATTGACTGCATTAAACACATTTTACCCTGATGAAAAACTTTATCCACTATTTTTATTTTTAGGTAATGATTTCAATTACTGTTTTAGTGAAAACTTCCACAGGCCTCCACCACATCTTCCCAACTAGTACCTATGCCCAACATTCTACCTTTTCTATTATTATGGATGGATTATTCATGCTTCTACCTTGTCCATTAGCCATCCTTTTGTGCAGTAGATATCATTCCTTGACTACTCCTGGCAATGCCCCAGCAATTCTACCACATATCTATAATTCTTCACCCTTTACAGATTTATCCCCATTAGCATGCAAACATGTATTTACCTCAGCCATCTGAAAACAACAAAAACACACATATTTCTGAACCCCACCACTTCTTCCTGCTGCCACCATATTTACTTTCTTTCCTTTAAAGAAAAATCACTGAAAGAGTTGTGTGTTCTCCCTAGGCTGAATCATTCATCTTAGTTTATCTGAGTTAGTCACAGTTTGGTTTTTCCTGAAGAAAATTGTTCTGTATTAAATAATAAATTGTATGCTAATCCTGATTCTGTCTTCATTGTTTTTCTCCCATTCTTTCTTGAATTCTTACCATTTTGACTTTTTCCCACCACTCCACAGAAAGTTCCTTTACCTATTTCATGACCTCCATCTTGCTAATATCCTTTATTTTTGAACTGTAAGTAGCTTTTGTTATGTTTGATCTCATTTCTCTTTGAAAATTATAGCTCCCTTGTATTGGTAGACACCACACTCTCTCAGTCTCCCTCTTACCTTACTGACTCTTCCTTCTCCTACTCCTTTTCTGATTTCTCCAAAACTCTTTAACCTCCAAACATTTGGGTTGTCTGGTTCTTAGGCCTTTGATCTCTTCATTATATTTACTTCCCCAGATTTATTAATCCCTTTATGATCATTACATTTATTTCTTTGTGCTCATTATTGTACTAGTTAATGTGCCCAGAAAAATACTCAATACTGAATAGAAGTAGGGAAATGGACATATTCACCTTGTGGCTTTTGGTTTATTTATTTATTTTCCTGGAATTACATCCTCTGTTAAACACCTTAGATTTTGTCTCAGTCTTGGGTTTTAGGGAATTAATCCAAGTTAAGAGAGATGTCTTTATATTTAAGTCCTAGAGCTTCTTTTAACTACACCAAAGATCCCTGTTTGCTAGCTATTCTGAATGCCATTCTTACCTCGATGTCAATTATGGTCATCAACTTCTTGCTTCTTGGAATTAATTACTGCCACTTTCTGACATTCTGGGATTCTGACATCTTCACTAAAATTAGGGAATGGCAGCCTCTCCCATCTTCATTTCCACCCTACAGACGACAATCCCAGTAGTACATTTCAGAGATGCTGGTAACCTACTCACCAATGCACATCTCAGTGATGATAAATAAAGTATTCTTTGAGCTCTCTTAGTTAGACATAATTGAAGACTTGCTGATTGGGTAGAACACTTTAAATCTGCCCCAAATTTGCTATCTTAACACTTTATAATATTTACATTTTATTAATAAACTTTTGCAGCTTAGCTTGAATTAGCACAGGCTGCACATAAATGCAAGTTTTAATTAACAACTTGACTAAAAAGTGAAATCTACTCTCTGATGAATGAGCTAGTGCATGAAATCCAGATTCATTACCAAATGTGCTCTATCAGTAGATTCAGTCCAACAGACAATCATATTTTTTTCCTCCTTGGTCCAGTACCATCAGTATCCATTTCCACATATAATTCCCAGGTTTCTATCACAATAAATCATAAAATTGTTGCAAATATTTTGGTATATAAATCTTACCAGAGTTCAGATTTAATTCTTATCCATCTGAGACAGGGTGAGTTTTGACTCAAAAAGTCAAAAAGGTGGTAGAGATTAGTCATAAAAAGATTGACATTAACTTGCAAGGTAATTACCTCGCAAGGTAATTACCTCAAATGAGTTCCTTACAAGTTCTTTAATCAGTGACCAAACAGCCTCATTCTAAACAGAGAACTTGTTTCTTCTGCTTCCAAGGAAGACTCAGAGGTGCTTAGAATTCAGATTAACCAGTCAGCCAAATATATCAAAAAGTCCGTTTTCCCCTGGGATTTCAATCAAGCATTTCACATAATGACCTGACTAGATGGTGAATTTAATATATGCTATAATATAGCAACTCCCAAAGTCAGATTCTAGGTCAGATCTTCAGCTAATTCTTCCTTAAGATTATAAGAGAGAAACTTCCCCTTAATTTTGAAACATCTTAGATTCTGCTGATCAGGGAAATATTCTAGAGATGGATTTAAAAGAAGAGAGAAGGACTTCAGGCCACAAGAAATATGTAAAGCCATATTATCTTGGTCTTTTAGTGACAAAGAGAGAAAATTATATTTTGTTTAGGCACGTTTGAGTCTCTACCTCATTTAGCTGAATCAGTATCTTGATACTGTATCCATGATTCCTCTAGATTTGCATCTTTTTTCCCCTAAAGAGTAAAATTGGCTCTATTTTATATTGGATTATTTTATTATGCATTAAATTAAGCACAGCACATGTTGCATGCAAATTGATTATTTGAAAATAGATTTCTACTCTAAAAGAAAGCATATTAAAATGGTTCAAATATAAACTTAGTCCCCTTTTACAAATTTCTGCTAATGTGGCTTTAACAAATAGTTGTAACAGTATCTCAAGTTTGTTGGCTGTAAAACCAAAACATAACACAACACAACCAGCAATAAAAGAAAAAAAAAAGCCCACACATTTCACGGGTCTGATTTGGCTAGAAGCACCAGTTTTCTAAGCACAAGGGATCTTGAAGTACCATAAAGTACAAGCAACTTATATTCTAGTTTTCTGTTAGTTTAGTTTATAATTTTTTTTAATTTTGGGGTAAAATATACAAGATGATAAGAGCCCTGAGTACATGATCTACTGCAAGAGCAAACTCCACATTTTTAGTAAATAAATTTGAGGACTGTCTTCTGTTCACAGAAAGAGGCACCACTGAGCCTGGCAACGGAGCACAGAGGTAAACATGCCGCTACGTTGCTGTTGGGCTGAACCCCACGTGCCTACAAGCCTTGTAGTTGCCCAGCCTTCAGACCAAAGAAAGAGCCCAGGAACACTGACAGAGATATCAACAATTCTTTGGATAGGGGATCTTACACATCTGCGGCCAAAGGACCTGAAGCAATACCTCACTGTGTACAGCAGACTGCAGGCACGATATGGCAGCAATCTTGGCTACTCAGGGGAGGAGGCTACCATTTATAGTTGGAATTGACATCAGGTTGGCTCATCTGTTACCAGGGAAACGAGCAGCTAGGGTGCGTCCCTCCCTGCCCCTCAGGTTAACGACCATCACAAGGGCAGATTTTTCCCTTTAAACTAACAAGTGGCGCTATTCTGGCCTAAGAATTAGAACTAGCTGGGGCAGGGGGCAAGAACATTCATATGAGTAGGGTGTTAAGTGAAGCAGGGACTAGTCAAGCAGGAGACATGCAAAGAGCAAGAGAACAGCCGTCTTGAGTGGTCTGACCATACACTCCACCACTACAGACCCTGCACGACCCTTACGATCTTGATCTGTCCCTCTTCCGTGATATCCCTGACATACGTAGAGGTGCACTGCAACCAAATACCACAAATGCAATACAGACACCAGCAGCTAAAGAGTATAAAGAGTAAGCCAGGTGCTTATTGGGCCAATTTCTCATGAAAGTCCAGAGGAGAACGACAGCATCATTTCAGTATAGACCCAGCAATCAGACTCATTTTGCAGTGAGGCAAGAGCATTTTGCAGTGAGACCACCATGGTTGCTCAGTCCACAAACTGACTCCCTCCACTCAGACTAGGGACAAAATGTAAGATGTGTAACAGGCACAATACACGGCAGATCATTACCATTAAGCAAAATATAAGCAGTCACAGCATTCTGAAATAATACCACACCTGCCTGTGGTTTTTGGCCTGACCTGCGATACCACACTGCCCCTACACCCTCAGTTCCCACAGCCCTTGTGAGCAACTCACAAGGCTCCCCAGCTTACTTCAAAGAAACTAGCACTGACAGAAAGAGGTCAAGTCACCCGCCAGTTATGTCCCTACTTTGGGACCATTTTGCACTCAGGCGTCTTCAGCGTCTTTTCTTGAACTTGGATCCCGTCTCCTCGTTCTGTTTGGTCAGGTTGTCTTTATGACCTGGGCCTTTTCCTATTCTCACCTCTCAGTCACCTTCCCACTGGAGCTGGGATGAACCCAGAGTCTAGTGCATAGGTGCAGATTAAAAGGCCATGGTCCATCCCACCCGGGGTGTTAAAATTTTTTAATCAACCCTCTCGAGTTGGTCTCCAACAAGGGTTCTTCTGTTCAGTGTTGTTCTGGCCAACAGAACCTGACTGAGTTTGTTGAGAAGCAAAGGAAAACTATTCTTTAATCAGAGAATGGATAAGCGCGAGGTCAGACTCTAGAGCACAAGCTCTCGCGATAGGCTGTGGGCGGGGTTGCTTTATAAGGCTCTCCTCAGAGTGGAAGGAGTGCAGTTCTCGCTGGGCAGGCGCGCGCACGCAGCTGCGCTCACTCCAGAGCACAGGGCCAGGTGCAGCGTCTCTGCTCACAGCCCGCTACCACCTCCATCTTGAATCGAGGTGTCGGGCGCAGCACTTCTGCGCACGGCCCGCTGAGCTAAAAGTGCTGGCGCTGCCGGCGTTTCCCATTAGGAACTCGGGTTAGAAGGGCTGTTGTGAGGCCTGTGAACGCGGCAGCCTGTGAGCAAGTGAAGCTAGACTACACGCAAAGGAAAAAAAAGGTCAGACTTTATTTTATTACCCAGATTCTATTTTTCTTTCCTGGTAATTGTTAATGGGCTCTGCCAGTGACAAAATGAGAGGTGCTTTAGGTGTTGGTAAATTTAGTAATTTTGGACTAAGCTTTTGATAAAGACTACAAAAATTAGTGGACAAAATATACGAAAATATCCTTTTTTTTTTTTTTAAATGCTTTGGACGCTAGTGCTGCCAATTATTAGTTATGTGTTCTTTGGCAAATTTCTTGTTTTTTTTTTTTAAATTTTATTTATTTATTTATTTTTATTTATTTATGGCTGTGTTGAGTCTTCGTTTCTGTGCGAGGGCTTTCTCTAATTGCGGCAAGCGGGGGCCACTCTTCATCGCGGTGCGCGGGCCTCTCACTATCGCGGCCTCTCTTGTTGCGGAGCACAGGCTCCAGACGCGCAGGCTCAGTAGTTGTGGCTCACGGGCCCAGTTGCTCCGCGGCATGTGGGATCTTCCCAGACCAGGGCTCGAACCCGTGTCCCCTGCATTGGCAGGCAGATTCTCAACCACTGCACCACTAGGGAAGCCCCGAAAATGACCTCTTAAAAGCATCAAAGAACTACCAAGATAGTGAGGAATTGCAGGACTAGAATCTGGAAGAGGAGAGAAAGGCGATTCTGGTACCTGGGGTCAATTTTGCCCTGTTGGCAGACTGAGTATTATTTCCACCAGAAGATTCTAAATCTTCCTCCAAGTCTTCTCCAAAGAGTCTAGCAGTCATGTTTGAGAGCAGCTGTGCACTAGGGAAACTGGCATAAGAACTTTCAGAATCTATGGGACGCTGCCTTGAACTAGAGGTACAGAATGCTTTATGTTAGAGTTCAGAGATCAGATAATTCGTGAAGTTTTCACCAAAACCATTTCACCGTATGTCTTTTGGATCCTATGTTTCCGTTTTGTTTCCAGGCAGGTCTTAAATAAGCAGTTGGAATAGACATATGTGTCAAACCATATCTGATAAATAGAGTAATAGCTATTGTGTGAAAAAGAGCACTGGCTTTAGCCCTCTTTACCAGGATAGTAAAGCTAAAGCAATGTTTCAAATTACAGATTCATGACACATGGGTAAATTACAGAGCTTGGTACCACAATCAGAGACTAAAATGCAACTTTAGTGATTCCATTCATATTCCCTTTATTTGTTAGTTTATTCTGAGCAATGACAGAGGGTTCTGGAAGAGTGACATTGGATTACAAACTTAATCAGGTAGTGATTCTAACTGGAGTTCTGTCAAAATATGATTAATGAAGAGAATTAAAATGGTCCGAGACAACAACCGGTAAAGAAAAAAAAAAAAAAAAGAGAGAACTGTTATCTGGTCGTCTTTTCCCACCTCCAGCCCCTACAAGCAATAAGCAGATAAAGGTAGTGACAGTTCGTGTTCATCTATCATGCACAGAAGTAACATTTCACTCTCATATCTGTCTACATCAACTTCTCTGCTGTCCTAAGTTAATTCACAGGGAAGTTGCTCATCTTGCAAGATCAAAGACCTCAAGCTGGTCATTACATTAATGACATTCTGCTGATAGGAGATGGTGAGCGTGAAGAAATAGAGACCATAAATACCTTAGGAACGTACAAAATTCTGGGGGTTGCAGATAAAGCCTATGAAATTTCAAGGGCCTGTATTTCAGTGAAGTTTTTGGTCTGAGATGTGTTAGAATATCCCCTTAGTAAAAGATGGATAAATTAATCTTGTACCCACTACCACTAAGAGAATAGCACAACGCCTGCTAGGCCTCAACGGATTTTCGAAATAGCATCTGCTACATTTGTGTGTGCTGTTCTGAATATTTATAAATAATCTGTGTCAAAGAAAACTCAAAGACAAATTTGAGCACTGAGTTAAATTTTTACTTGAGTCCTTGGAGGAGAGACCAATTATTGTAACAGTGGTTACCTGAATAAAAATACCAGGCAGGCTTCCCTGGTGGCGCAGTGGTTAAGAATCCGCCTGCCAATGCAGGGGACACGGGTTCAAGCCCTGGTCTGGGAAGATCCCACATGCCGTGGAACAACTAAGACTGTGCACCACAACTACTGAGCCTGCTCTCTAGAGCCTGAGAGCCACAACTACTGAGCCCATGTGCCACAACTACTGAAGTCCGCGCGTCTAGAGCCTGTGCTCTGCAGCAAGAGAAGCCACCACGATGAGAAGCCTGCGCACCACAACAAAGAGTAGCCCCCGCTCGCTGCAACTAGAGAAAGCCCAAGTACAGCAACGAAGACCCAATGCAGCCAAAAATAAATAAATACATTTATTAAAAAAAAAAAAATACCCAGGCAGAATTTAAAGGCAAAACCTCGAGTTCAATTTGTTACCTGGAAATTATAAATTCTGATTGTATTATATTTGAGTTAGATTTGATACAGCTAGAAACAAGATATTCTTACTTTCCTTGGCTTTATTCAGAATGCAAAGGTTTTAGGCATTTTTTTTTTATTTTTCGTGACTTAGTGTATAAGCCTTGAGGAATATGATTCTTTTTGGACATTAGTGTGACATATTTTATATATGATATGTTTTTGTATATGATATGTTTGTTAGTCATGATGTAAGGCAAAAGAGGTGAGGAGGACAAGATGACAGTTTTTCACTTTTTTCTTCATTTCTTTTTTGGTTTATTTCTCTTAAGACAGATTTAATCAAATATAGTTATTCAATGATTTTGTGATTCCTTTTATTACATTTTTCCCTTTTTGGTTGATTTTATTTACATTGGTGCAAAAGAAGTGTTGATTATATATCTTAATTATAACATGATTAATTATTAACTCTTTGCTGTATAGTGAACAAAACTAGAGACGTAAAATACTAGGACTAAAAACAGGAGTTTCCTGGAGACTTTTTTAAGTGCTGAGTGTCATTTATGAATTAATTATATAGTTCTTTAAATATTGTTACTGGGCCTAACAGTTTATCTCTCCTGAGTCCAGGAAACAAGAACATTTTATTCACTGCCATCAGATTTTGTCTAGAATATTGAAAACTGACAAGTACTTCATTTTCTCTGTATTAAAAAAATTTTGATAATTTGATTTAATTTTACTTCTTGAATATTTATAATTATTTAAGAATCTGGGAATATTAACAATATTTGGATCTCCTGTAACCTGTTTCTATTGTTAATTTTTCTTTTTGGCTTTCACTTAACAAGTATTTTTGATGTCATGTTATTTGTTATTGAGTACCAGATACTATAGATGAAAAATTGTAGAGCTAATTCAGCCAGGGGAAATCACCTTAATCAAATCAGGGATTAACCATCTGTTTTCAATTTGGACCTAACCTTGTAAAATGTGATAGACTAAAAAGAAAAAAAAAAAGGCAACAAACTCTTTGTAGCTCTTCTCATCAAGATATGGAATCTATTTATTTAATCTTTGAATCTAGGCTTGGCAATATGATTTGTTTTTGGCCAACAGAATGTTAATAAATAGAGTATAAAGAGAACTTGAAATGTACTTGCATATTGTCCATGACCTTTTTTTGCTGAAGGGAACCCCACCTGCACAGTGTGAGAAAGCTTGAGTAGCTTATTAGAGAAGACACCCGGAAAATAACCCAGACAGCCTGGCTGACAGCCTACCAAACATCAGTCATATGAATGAGGACTTCTTAGATGATGCAGCCTCAGTCTAACTGTCCACTCACTGCAGTAAGCCAAGGCAAAACCAGCCCAAGTTGCCAACCTACATAATGATTGTTGTTTTAAGCTACCAATATTTGGGGTGATTTGTTTTATATCTAGGATTAACTCAAATTGTTCAGTTTCTGCTCCGCATTTACTCTTTTCGTGTGTATCCCTTCATGATCACAGCAGAAAGCATGGGATGTTTATTTCAGAGTTTCTCCTTCTTGGCAGGCACTAAACTCAAATTTTTGTTGCCCCAGATGCATGAAACTGTCAAAAACTCTGTTCCAGCTGCTCTGGTTCTCAGAATCTCAGCTGCTACTTCTTTCTGTCAAGCTTCTCAGCACATTAATCATGGCTTTTGAATAGACCAATACCTCAAGAGAAAAAGTAGCATCAAACATTGGGCTCTCTCTGGCATTTCCTTCTCTCCAGAATTTTACCTCAGCAAGTTCTATCTTTTCTGACAGCAGTCCAGTACCTTAAAATAGATTTTTTTAAATGTTCAATCTTTCTCAGAGAATTTTGGTTTGCAACAAGCTAATATTGAAGAAAACATAATTATATATAATTAAATGCTACAAGTTTTGTTTCCCTGTAGATTATGAACTCCTTGAGAAAAAGGGCACATGATTTATTTATTTTGAGTTTCAACATATAACTTAATGTCTGAAACATAAAATTCCTTAATTTTTTCTATTGGAATTCAGTTAAGTTTTGTATGAGAAATGGAAGAAAGAGAATGGAATGTGCTGATTAAGGAATGAAAATTAAGATATATATGTATGGGCCAAGGAGAAGCTTTAGTTACAGATAAGTTTTGATATTTATTATCCAGAAGAAACATTCTTTTAAGCAGTCTTGGAGCATTCTATTTGGTATGGTTCTATTATAGACATAAGACATTGAAAGATAGTTTAAAAAATGGTTCTATCAGGAGCTCAGAATTTATAGAGAACCAAAGAACCATTTAAACTTCACAGAATTGTATAATTTCTAACTCCAAAATATATCTCAAATACACTCTTTTACGCCATTGTAGGGCTTCAGAACAGGCCTACCCAAGATGTACTACTTTGGCATGTGAATTTTTTTGCAATAAAGGCAGTGGAGATCCTATAGGCTCAAGAAAAACTACTGCCCCTCCCTTAACTATCCATAAGAGTTTAAATTGGAAATTTTTCCCAGAAAGAGTATTATTACCACATATAAATTTTATCTAAATGGTCCCATCTGTACGGCAGGGCAAACAACTAATTTCCAAATATCTACCCCTCTTCTAATTGTCTCGTGAATGACCTTCCTGTCTTTGGAAGCCCTAGGCCCCTATCTCATTCCTTAGCTCAGGATGGAATATCTACTTCCTTTTACCTTTCTGTATTTAAACTTCTTTTGTATGCAAGGTTCCTGTATGTGCAAAATTAAATTTTATTTTCTCCAGTTATTAATTTAATTCTTAGACCAGCCAGAAGAACCTAGAAGCATAGAGGAAAGTTTTCTTTCTCTCCAACACCACCTCCACTATTTCCATCTTATTTCAAACCACAGTTGCATCAGCCTGGTTTACAGAAACAACTTCTCAAATGGTCTCCTTCTTTTCAACAAATACCATTCCCTCCAGTCTATTCAAGTGGAGAGGTCAGAGTGATATTTTAAAAATTGTAAGTTAGATTGTAAATTATAGGCCTTTGTCTCCCCTTAAAGCTTTTCCTTGTCTTTTTACTTTTGTTAGAATCTAAATTTCTTAGCCTGCAATACCTGAATAAACTTGCTTCTGCTTTCATTTCCAACCTCTCATCTCATGAATCTCCCCATCTAGCTTAAACATTTACTACTTTCCAGTCTCTTTTGTCTTCTCCTATTAGTTCTAAGTTATATCAAGCTCTCTTATGCCTCTCTCAGGACTTTTTGTGCTTTCTGTTCCCTTGGTGCTGAATGTTCTTACCTTTGTTTTCTCAAGTGAGCTACTTATCATGCTACAGGACTCTGATAACGCTATACTTTAGAGAAGCTTTTCTTGACTATGCTGTCTAATACAGCCCCCCTCCACCTCCCCACTCCCCTCCCCCCAGCACATATGACCACAAGACTGCATATCAGATCAGTCCTTGAGCTTGGACATCTGGTCAGAAAGCTTTCATCACACCCAGGACTTTTCCTAATTTATTTAATAGCAACTTGCTTGGTGAGTCAACTTATTATATTCAAAGAATATGCTTGGGTAACTTACATATTTATTAGTTGATTTATCATTTCCACTAAAGCACGAGACCAGCAAGTATACAAGGCTTGTCTCTCTTGTATTCTGTTTAATCCCCGGTGTCAACCGTATTGTAGTCAAATAATATGTGCTAAATAAATCTTTATCAAATCAATAAATGAAAACATGAATGTATAATAGGCAGTCTGCCAAGTACTGGGCATCCAATGATCAGCACAAATGATTCTAACCATTAAGTAGCTTTCAGTGTAGTGGAGAAGAATACCTAGAAGCAGATAACAGTGTAATAAAAATCCAGTGAGATAAATGCCATGCAAAAGGAAAGAAATGCTCACTTAAAACTGACCATAGTAGAAAAAACATTCTATTCATATTAAAAATAATGTCCCACTATTTATCTTTCATCAAAGCACATTTCCTAAGCTTGAGATCACAAAACCTCTAAGAGACACTTAAACACCTAGTAAATGACTATCTAGTAGCAACATATTTGCTTTCTCTTTCAGAGAAGCTGAATTAGTGTGGAAGTAAAACCACTAGTGGCGAGGAATAATGTGCAATGATTTCTGGCAGCTTTGACATCAACTTTTCTGTGTCTTATTACAATGTTTTCATGATCTTACTATATAAAAATTTTATGTATTATAAATATACCTAAGTATATAAGACTATAGACTCTGGATTAAGCCAGAGTCTTAGTCTTAGTATAGTCTCTGGATTAAGCCTAAAGGTAGATCTAAATCACAGATCACTCACTTTCCCATTACAGTGCAGTGTAACCATGAGCAAATTGTTCACACTTTCTGTACTGTACTTTTATAAAATGGGAATAAGAATAAAACCAATCTCATAAGGTTTTTACAAGTTTAATAAGGGCATTTATGTAAAATAATTACAATATATAATAATGATATAAATTGTATGCAAACTATTTAATTTTAATGATTTTGTTAAAAATTTAAAAAGAAAAAATTGAAACCCATGTTGGAGGTCAATTGGATAATATGTTAAAAAACATAAAAAATATGTATACTTTTGCCCAAGATTTTCACACTTTGAAGAAGATATTCTAAAGATATACTTGCATTTCTTAGCAAAGGACTACCTGCATCTTTTCAGATAGATATGTGTATGTATGTGTATATACATACACATATATATATATATAAGCATCAAATAGCTTAACATATGTTAAATAAATAGTGCATTTACATATGTAGTCATTAAATGATATGCTAAATGAACACTTACTTTTAGGGATAATCACAATGTATTATAAGGTTGAAATGTGTTTTCAAACAGTATATTTATTTACTCTATATGCATAGAACACATTCTGATAAAATATACATCAAGTAATAATTATTGAAACATGGTTAATGAAAGAGTGGATGTTTCTTTATATTTTACTCATTTCAGTTTTCCAGTATTTCCACAGTGTACCTGGATTTTGTATATTGATTGTGATTTTAATTGGAGAAAAATAAAGGGTTTTAAATTAAAAGAAGATATTTTACTAGAAATTCTGTAACCAGTAGGCAAAAAATATAAAATTACTCCTATGGGTTCCTCCTTATCTGCCTATTTGGGAAATAAATTAACAGGAAACAGAATAACAGCGGGATATAATCCGTGCTAGCATGCTAGAACGTTCTCACTACTCTGCTGGTTGTGTATATCCTTTTAGGGGAATAAGCTTTGTTGCTGTTGGATTTTTCCCAAATCTCCTAACAGAAAAGATCTATTTTAAACTAATAGTGCACACTTGTATCTCTCAGGCATTTAGAGATAGAATTCTAAAAGATTACATAGGGAGATTCTGAAGAAATAAATAACTATAAAATAATGGGTTTTTTGTTTTGTTTTGTAACTTCATGCAAAATCTAATGTCAGAGGTAGGGTAGTCTGGCAGAGTAATATAAGGGATTGATGACAAAGCTGGTGCTGAACATAAAAATCAGCACAGCAAGTAAACACAAATATATGGAATCAGAAAGGGATTTAGTATGAGTAAAGTTTTAAGACCTTTAGTTACACAATACACCATTCTGACATCATGAAATACTGAATAACAAGAAAATATAATATTTAAAGGACAAAACACCTTTAAATATGTTCATGGCCGCATATAATTTAAATTCAATAAGTTATAGTTCAGAGTCATCGGATGGAGGTGTTCAAAGGCAATATTTTGAGCCACTCATTGAACAATATACTTTTTTTTAGAAAATACAGTTTGAATGTATGTCTGGTCAATATAATCTTTGCTGTGTTTTATTTATATTCTAATTCTATCCTTGTTTTCTTAGCTATAACAGAAGGTTCTCTCTATGCCTTTATAACTGAAGGCTTATACTGATACCTAAAGGAAATGGTCATAACAGTTAAAGTTAAGTTATTCGATGATATATTGTCTGCATGCTAAAGAGTGTTTTTAACATTAATTGAATATAATTAAACTGCTTCTAGTGTATCACAGGGAGTATGATTACATTACTGGATAATTTTATGTCTGCATATCAATACTTTAAAGCTCATGTACAAGCAGGCTTTGTGGGCATATGACATGTACAGTTACAAGGACCCTACCCTCAGAAGGACCCTGTACTTGGTCTAATGCTCTATTGTTGTTGTCTTGGAATTTTTAATAATTTTGAACAAGGTGACACACATTTTCATTTTGCCTGACCTGAAAATTATGTAGCCAGTTCTGTGTACAAAAAAATTAACTGTAACTAGTCTTATTTTAATAGCCATAATATCCTAATACATCAGTCCATTCAAGGCTGTTCTCTGTCATCCTTAATATACTCCAAACTTATGTTTCCAATTATCTATTGATGCATAACATGATATTCCAAAATTTAGTGACTTAACAAAAGCCATTTCATTATATCTTTTGAAATTTTGATGAGGAATTTGGCCAAGGATTGCATGGCTGTAATTGGTATCACTTGGTATAATTAGGCTGACAGCTGGAAGGTCCAACATGGTGTCAATTACACACTTGGCACCTTGATGAAGACAGTGGGAAACTGGGCTCAGCTGGGCCCAACTCCCTTATATTTTTGTCTCAGGACCTCTCTATGTAGTCTCTTTGGTAGGATAGACAGACTTATACAAGGTTCCCAGAAAAAGTGCAGTGAAAGAAAAAGAGGAAGTGAAAGTTGCCAGTCTCTTAATGCCTGACTAGATATTGATACAACATCATTTCTGCAGTGTTCTATTACTCAAAGTAGCCACAGAGCCCTCTTATATTCAAGAGGTAGGGTGATAGACACAACCTCCTACAAGAAGAGTGTCAAAGCATTTGCATCCTTCTTTAATCTACCAAACCAGGATTAGGGTAATATAGACAGAGAATTTATTCTTATACATAAATTGTTTTGTATGCACCACTTTTATGTCCCTTATGGCATTTTATAGACACAGATAGTTATATACTTAACTATAACAAAGTAAAATAAGTATAGATAGATAGACAGAAATTGCTACTTATTCAGCAACCATCCACTAAATAGCTTCTTTCGATGAATTAGGAACAGTTAAGACAGAGAAATGTGAATTAGTTTCTTTGCTGACAACAAACTTAGACTTTATTAGAGAAAACAGAAATACAAATAAAGTTACATAATAGCTTATTCTTTTGTGTTTAATATAGAGAGATTGCATTATCAAAATGCAAAAAGGTATATGTAAATCTTATTCAGTGAGGTCTTTATATGTTCAAAATGTTGCATTTAATAATCTTTTGAATATTTCTTCAAAATTCTGTGCATGATTCTATATTGTTATTTTTGATGTGTTTGGAAAACCAATCTTCCAGATTAATATAATGCCATCGATAAATTTCATCACTTAAAAAGGATAACATTGTCCATCTTTGATTATTGGGAGTGAAAGTTATAAGTTCTCTATTACATATCAAAAGACAAAGTCTAAACTTCAAATTTTGGTATAAGTCATGGATATTGAGATCTCAGAAGTTGACATATGCAATTCTAAACCAAAAAGTAATAGGGAAAACCCCTTTTTTTTTACAGAAGTCCACAGGAAGAAAAGAGAATATGAAGAATTAGAATTCTCACCACCTCTGAATGTTATCGGCCCTTGAGGTGGAGTAGACTACAGAAAACTCCAATTTGGTTAAGGAATAAACCTGTAAGTATGGAGCTTGTCTTTGTCTTTCTTCATTGGTATGTAGGGAACTAACTCAAAATGTATTCCTGAGCCAATAAGGCTGGACCACCCTTGACTGGGAATGATACATTGATTTATTTATTTTTTTTAAAAAAATTTATTTATTTATTTTTGGCTGTGTTGGGTTTCGTTTCTGTGCGAGGGCTTTCTTTAGTTGCGGCGAGCGGGGACCACTCTTCTTCGCGGTGCGCGGGCCTCTCACTATCGCGGCCTCTTGTTGCGGAGCACAGGCCTCCAGACGCGCAGGCTCAGTAGTTGTGGCTCACGGGCCTAGTTGCTCCGCGGCATGTGGGATCTTCCCAGACCAGGGCCCGAACCCGTGTCCCCTGCATTGGCAGGCGGACTCTCAACCACTGCGCCACCAGGGAAGCCCAATACATTGATTTATTAAGGCAGAAGAGAGAGCCCTTAATTCTTCCCTGACCCCTCTGTGATGAGGATGGGATCCAGGTATTGGCGAGTACTCCCATTGAAGGAGGCAAATATAATTTATAGGGCTTCATTGGCCTTGGCAGATAATCACTGTGCTTAAAAAAAAAAAAAAAAGTAATTCCAAGACAGGCACTGCAACATGGACTACTTGGGCCAGTGATGAGATAGAGAAAGCAACAGATACTCAGAGGATCTAGTGCAGGTCACAGCTAAGACTCTTCTGAATCAATGAACAGGACATTACTTGACCCTAACAATGCTGAGAAAACTAACCACTACAAAAAATATCTTGGTTGTGACTTCAGCAGCACATGTCTCAGGATGTCCCATGAGCAACACAGCTCCATAGTCCCTCTCTTTCACTCTGAGAAGATGTAAAATTTGTTGCAATGAGAAGTAGACATAGTAGCCCTCTTTAACATGTTTTATTCATAACCCTCTCTTTGGTATTTTTCTATGATGATTGTTTGGTATGTACTGCTTCATTTTTAATGTCTATAATAAGAGATTGATTACTTAATTAATCAATCCTATTTTTAACTATTAGAAAAAATGTCAGTTTGGATGATTGTGCACACATCTTTTTACACTTGTCTAATTATTCTTTCTTATACATCCCTGTGATTAAAACAAATGGATCAAAGGTTATCATAATTTAAAAATTTTGATACATTATGCAGATTTTCCTCCAGAAAGATTGTTAGCAATTAGTATTATCAAAAAATATATAAAAGTTCCTGTTATATATACCTTTACAGTGAGGAGATATTTTCATAGATAGAAAAATAATTTTGTGTATGGGTGTTTTGGGGTTTTTATATCTTTTTTCATGTTGTTTGCCTTTTTTTGCATTGACATATATCTGACATCCAAATTTTTCATTTCAGTTAATTTGGAACAGACATTTCTTAAAAATTAAAAGAGTTAGTTTACTTACTTCAGATTAGGTAATATTAAATTTTGAGAAAAAACACAATAGGATATATTACTGAAGATATCTAAAATGTCTTCCAGATATAATCCTTATACCAAACTGAATAGGAACAGCCCAGAGAGGAAAGGACTAAATACAAAAACTCTAAACCCCGCACAACAACTGTTGGACACTTGAAAAGTAAAATTTTGCCCTGAATGAATATAGAGAAAATGTAGAATACATGCCAGATAATTTGTCTTCTTTTCTTATAAGTTTGATTGTTTTTTTTAATATGATTATCTACAGAGCACTCCAAAATTCTTTCAAGCACTCATTATAAGTAAATATACTCTCAGCAATAAAACTTATAATAAGCTAAAGGATGGTAGGCTTTCTTCCAGCAGTTTGAAGGGACACACGTCATAGGTCATAAGCTACCATAGGGAAACTAGGCTTAAAGAGCACTATTTCTGCATAATGGGCTTGTTCATTGTATATAAGCAATTTATTGTTACATTATAATACCATTGTTGACCTTAAACAAATAGACGGCCAGTTATTTCTCCAGCAAAAGCAGGTTTATTCAGAATCAGCAAAGAATTGAAATTTGAGCTCTGCCACTATGGCAAGCCACGTGCAAGTCCCTGTACAGCAAGGAGAGAAGAACTCTTTTAAAGAGGGGAAAAGGAAGTTGGGAGGGCTCTTGTAAATAGAGTCCATTGGAGGAACTGAGAGTTGGAAGTACATTGACTTTTGGTTGGCTGAGTTGTGACAGTCTCACATTAGCTAAACTCTTGGCAGACAAGAAAAAGAAGTCTTTCTTCTTCCTTTTTGGACCCTGCTATGGTCATAGGGCATGAGAACTTCTCCTTCTGGTCTCCCAACTCTGTTTTAACTGAGGTTTCTGTATATTATGTTTTATACCATATAAAATTTCACAAATATAGGTGTTAGGTTATTGATTATGAATTTATATTAGATTTATAGAAAAATGTTCCCTCATGGAAGCTGAGCTTTTGTGCCAGTTTTATGTATCTGATGGGGCTTTCCCTGTATATCTGTGATATTGTGATTTATAAGAAATATATATTTGGTCATTTAGATTACCAGATTTTATTTCTCATATATATTTGGCATTTGTTCATGGTCCCTGGCTCCTGATTCCTAAAACCCTTGGAATTTTCTGTGATAGGAGTTAAAAAGGTGTCTTTTGTTATGTTAATGAGCTGACTTTTGGAAAGCTCTTTGGTAACCTAAAGATGGGTGCCTGGTTGCCAGGAGAACCAACAGTGTGTTTAGAGGGTTGGAACTTTCAGTCCCACCTCTCTCCCCACCTACAGGGAGGGAAGAAGGGCTGGAGATTGAGTTCAATTGCCAATGGCCAATGCTTTAATTAATTATGCCTATGTAATGAAGCCTCCATAAAACCCCAAAAGGACAGGGTTTAGAAAGCTTCCAAGCTGGTGAACATGTGGAGGTTTGGGGAGAGTGGCATGCTGGGAGAGAGCATGAAAGCTCCTTGCCCTTTTCCCATACCCTACCCTATGCATCTATTCCGTAAAATGTTTGAGTTCTGTGAGTGGCTGTTAAACACGAGGAGTGGGTCCTGGGAATCTCTTATTTATAAGCAGTTGTTCAGAAGCACAGGTGATAACCTGGGCTTGCAACTGGCTTCTGAAGTGAGGAGTAGGGGCAGTCTTGTGTTACTGACCCCTTAAGCTATAGAATTTGATGCTATCTCCTGATAGGTAGTATCAAAGTTGAGTTGAATTGTAGAACACCCAGCTTGTGTCAGAGCATTGCTTGTTGGTGTGGGGAAACCCACACCCCTGTTGGAACTCTTTCAGAGACAAATTAATATCTGTAATCACTACTTCTTTGATAACTTGGGGGAATGTTAGAGCAATTAATGAAAGAGAAGAGGACTGAATATTAGTTGTGAATTTCTATAAATTATGAGTACTTTCCCATCAAATACTTTGGTATAGAAGAATAATTTGGCTTTTTTTAACCAGCATAAAACTAAGGTTAACAAGAGCAATGTAATAAAGTAAACTTTCAAAAGTTTATTTTTATAAGCATAAATACAAGCTATGACAAATTGTATTAGTTTGATTTTTCTGAACAAGTCAACAAGTTATTTTCTTTAAATAAAATTCTCTTCATATATTCAAATTTCAAAAAATTAATAATTTTACTTTGTATTCATCAAATGGCATCTTGTAGAATGAATTTTGAGAAGTGGTTCATGAATTTAAGTAACTCTCTGTGACTTTTTTAATTGCAAGTGAATAGACAGAAGTAAATGTCATTTTCCTTTCAAATATATATTATATATATATTTAAAATATATATTATACATTTTTAAAATATATATATATATGATTTGCAACACGAACATAAGAAGCTAAATAATGACAAGCAAGACTGGGACTCTTGAAAAGAGAAGTAGAAATAGAAGTTTAGTAAAACCACAGGGATTAGAACTTCAAGAGTAAATAAACTTAAGATTTCTTATAGAAAATTATCTTCTGGTTGAACACTATTAAAAACTGAACATTTTAGGAATGTTTAAAATCTGTTAGAGAAACATCAATTATCTGGTAGTTACCTAGGAGATAAGCTTAGCTATACAGAACACAGATGAGAAATTTTGCAGACAAGCAAAGAACCTCTATTTAATCTAGTCCCAGTTATAGCACACTGTTTATTCCCCACTTGCCAGAGCCTTGCAAATTAGAAGCAACAAATTAAAAATATTTGAAGGCACACTTACATCCATAAAAAAAAAATCTTTCTGCAAGGAAAGGAAATAAGCTAAAAAGCTAATCCTTGAACTCAGCAAACACATCGATTTGTCTGAATATATCATAGGAAAAATAGAGATTCCAAAGTAGAAATTCTTCCTGATTTTGCACTTAATCCTCAAGGAGCTGGAACATTGTAAGGATAAAAGCTGAAGGCAAGATCCCAATCTGGCTGTAGCACTAGATGTAATAATTTTGCATGACATATAAAGAATTTCATATTATCTATGTGTAATCATTTTTTTCCTAAGTATTTAAAAATGTCTTTTAGTTTTGAATATATATCATTCAGATATTTTTTCCCCTTTTGTACATCTTCTCATTCTTTTTGCCTCTTGTCATTTACTTGGAATAAGACCTTCCAGGGATTACTTTTGTTTGAGATACATTTTCCAAGAAAGGAGGGCCAATATTAGTGAATTTGTTGAGTGAGGGAAATATGAAACTTTGTATTGGAAAGGAAAAGTTTATCATAATATCCAGGCCATCTACCAAAAGATTTTTTTAATCCCATGGTCATAAATATTGTATATTTGATTCTCATTGGTTTCAATGACACATTTCCTCATATCTAAGAGAAAGTGACAAAAGTCATGTTAGATAGTGGGTAGGATTCCAGCTCTCTTTCCATTAAAGATGTAGCTATCTCTAGTTAAAATAATAATGTCTTGCGTTAAACCTCAGGACAGTAACTGATGTTTATAACACCCTGAGCTTTATAGAAAACTTTATTATTTTTAGTCCATATATCCAGCATTTAAGATACAGTGTTGTTAAGAATAGTTAATATTAGCACAGTGGTTAAGAGCACGAAGAGTGAAGCCAGAGGACTTGATCTAGAATCCCAGTTCTGCCATTTATTAGCTGGTCAAGTAACTTACCTATGTACCTTGGTCTCCTTACCCTAAAATGAGCATAATTATAATATGTACCTCACAGGCTTATGCTAAGGATAAAATTAGTTAACATATATAAAACACTCTGAGGGGTCCCTTTCTCTATCATATTGTGCTATATCAGTGTTAGCTGTTTCCATAAACTGTTCAATTTAGCTTTTCTGAAATATTCACTTGCCAGGTTTATAAGATGTTACTTTATACATTTAAGCTTCTGATTTACATCATTTACATAGCTACCTCTTTTACTAGTAATCTCATCTTTCCAAAGTAACCTAAACTAAAGTGATAATTTGAGAAAGGAAAGCTGAACTCTCTCCACTGCTTTATGAACAATGTGCGATGGAAGATCTGTTAATTTTCAAGTAGTTTATTTAAAAGGCCCATGAAGGTGAGAATAACATTAAGGTAAAACAAAACAAAACAAAATCTACTTGAGCTTTTCTTTGCCAGATCCTGTGCTAAATGCTGTGTGACTATTTAATCCTTACAGCAAACTTACAGTTATTAAGAGCTAATGAGGCACAGAGATAATTCAGCTAATATATCAAGTTCAGTAAGTGGTAACATCTCAAGTTCAGCAAGTGGTAACATCTCAAGTTCAGTAAGTGGAAGGAAATCAGGATTTGAACAGACAGATTCAAGAGCTAACTCTTCAGAGGAATTTGGCAAGTATGACAAGGAATGTTGCCCTAATTATAGAAGTAGAAGACATGAAGACAGGTCAGAGGTACCAAGACAGGAAGATGTCATGTGTTTTCCCAGAAATATAATTGATATAAATATTTAAAAGACTGGTTTGCTAGGCTTTTTTTGTTTGAATTCTGGTCCTGCCACTTACAAGCTTGAGACTTTTTTTTATGTGACTTAACATCTCAAAATATCAGTTTTGGTTTCTGTAAAATAAGAAAAGTAATTTCTCTATCAAGAGGCTATTTTATAGATTAAATAATATAAAGCACAAAGTCCAGTGCAGGACACTTAACATAAGTACTCCATAAGTGATAACTATTATCATTTTTATTGTTATTGATATTTTCATAGCAAGTTATAATTTTTATTCAGTTAAAAGAACATGTATATGTGTAGAAAATGTCTTAGATGTGATGACAGAGGGAAGAAAAGGGAAACAAAAAATCTTTCCATATGTTCCAGCTACTTGTTCAGAGCATGATAAAAATAAAATTCGAACAAGCCAGAGACATAAGTATTATCTTTGTCTCCTGCCTCATTTAATCTTCTACCTCTGATTATTACTGTTTAAAGGTCTCTTGACTATACTAATTCAATATACTTCTTTAATAACAGATAAATATTTATTATTGCTTACAAATTAATGGACCAGCTGATGGTTCTGGTCTTGACTAGGGTCACTCATGCGTCTATAGGCAGCTGCAGGTTAAATAGGCAATTATATTGATTTATTTAAATAGACTTTATTTTTTCCAGAGCAGTGTTAGTTTCACAGCAAAATTAAGTGGAAGGTACAAAGATTGCCCACATACATCTTTTCCCCACACATGCGCAGCCTCCCGCATTATCAATAATCCCTCCAAAGTGGTACATTTGTTACACTTAATGAACCTACATTGACAAAAAATTGTCATCCAGTGTCCATAGTTTACATTAGGGTTCACTCTTGGTGTAGTACATTCTATGGGTTTGGACAAATGTAGAATGACATGCATCTGCCATTATAGTATTACAAAGAGTAGTTTCGTTGCCCCCAAAATCCACTATGCTCCACCTATTCATCCTTCTCTCTCCTCTAACTCCTGGCAACAATTGTCCATAGTTTTGCCTTTTCTGGAATGTCAAGTAGTGGAAGTCATACAGTATGTAGCCCTTTCAGATTGGTTTCTTTCACTTAGTGATATACATTTAAGGCTCCTCCATGTCTTTTCATGACTTTTTGCTTAGTCTGGATGTACCATAGTTTATTCATTCACCTCCTGAAGGATATCATTGTTGCTTCCAAATTCCAAAATTTTGGAATTCCAAAAATTCCAAATTTTGACAATTATGAGTAAAGCTGCTATAAATATCCACATGCAGGATTTTGTATGGACATAAGTTTTTTACATTTGGGTAAATACCAAGGAGCATGATTATTAGATCCCATGTAAGAGTATGTTTAGTTTTGTAAGAAACTGCCAAACTGCCTTTCAAACGGGGTGCACTATTTTGCAATCCCACCAGCAGTAAATGAGAGTTCCTACGGCTCCTCTCCCTCACAGTCCACATACTTCTTTTAAATTTCCAGTCATTTCCCTGGTTTATTCTGATTAATTTTCACAAGTGTTATGATAATTTTTTTATACTCTTGAAGCCCCTCTTGAGTTTTCGAGTCCATGTGCCACATTGTAGTTAGGTTATCTTTTAACTGACAAATGTGATGAGGCTCTTAAATCCAAGTACTGCCATTAGTAAGTGGTCTCTCTACTCCTTAATATAATTTCTCATCATATCACATGACATGAAATGACAGCACAGGACAACATAAGACATAAAACTGTATGATCTACTCATCACTCTAACTTTATTTCACACCAATACCTGCTTAGGAATTGTCTATTCCCTTTAATGAAAATGCTTTTTATTGTTTCCTCCCTCTTTTTTTCTTTTTCTTATCACTATCACTAGGCCTCAACTATATTTTCAGTAAACTACAAGCTACTTGAGGGCAAGAAATGAATCTTGTTTAAAACAGATGCCTAACATTGAATACAGAGTCTGATGTCTACTATACCTACAGTTTATATTTATTGAATATAGAAATAAATATAAATATGTAAATATAAATAGATTTATTGAATAAATGATAGAGATGTATATATAAGCATATTTGGAAAAATATTTTCCTTCTTCAAAATTAATTTTAAAAAATTTTCCAGTCATGTTCAATAAAATCAACTGCTTCTAAAATTTCAGTTGATTTTTTGGGGACCTTATCAAACTTTACTGTAATATATTGTCTTTTAGATAACTAGATTCAGTTTGGTAAAATTCTATTCCTAATTTTTTCTTAATATTCTCATAAGAAAGAGAGAATGGATATATATATGTGGATATATATATATATGTGGATGTTGGTATATATATATAAAATGTCCTTGCCATGTTGGTATCAAAGTTATGCTGGATACCTACATGATTACAAATAATGACTTTTATTGGTTTGTATGTTGAATTTTGTCTGAAATTTCTTTATCTTCAACATTGGAAGGATATTCTCAGTTAATATAGACTTCTAGCTTAGTCTGCAAGGACTTTAGGCAGATCTTTGTTTTTGGCGGCGGGGGGGGCGGCGGGGAGGGATCTATCATTTCTTTTGAGAAGTTTGCTAACAGTCTTATTTAGCTCATTTGAAGACAGTGTATTTCCATTTGCTCTCACTGTTTTTTCTTTGTAGTTCATTTTTACTAGTCGTCTTATCACACACTTGGAAGTGATTTTTCTTTCTATTTATATCTCATAGATTTCTCTGAATTTGTAGCTTTAAAAAAAATTGGGGGGCATTACCTCTTAAAATTATTTATCTTCCATTTTCTCTTCTGCTCTTCATGGATTCTAAGCTAGAGTTACAGATATGTAAGGCCTTCTCAGTATTTGTAGTTATTTGCCTTTCTTTTATAATTCTCTATATACATTAGCCTGGACATTTTCTACTGACCTATTTTTCTAGTTCACTAATCCTTTCTACTGTCATTTCCAATTTGTTGTTACGAGTATTTTTATTTTTATTATTTTTAATTCCAATTAACACATTTTTTAGTTTTAGAGTTACATTTGATTCTTTTTATAAATTCTTATTTTCAGAAGAATTTTCCATTTTTAGCATCTGTGGTAGGCTGAATAATGGCTGCCCTAAGATGTTCATGTCCTTCTCCCAGAATTTGTAAATATGTTATTTTACATGGTAAAACTGACTTTGTAGATGTGATTACATTAAGATTCTTGAGAAAGGGAGGTTATCATGGATTATCTGGGTGGGCACAATGAAATCACAAGTGTAAGAGGGAGACAGGAGGTCAAAGAAGAGAAGACAATGTGAGAACAGAAGCAGAGATGAGAGTGAGGTGGCCACAACCATGGAATTCCAGCAGTCTCTAGAGGCTGAAAGAGACAGGAAATGATTCTCTGCTAAAGTTGCCAGAAGGAACCAACTTAGCTGACACTGATTTTAGCTCTGTAAGACTCATTCCAGGCTTCTGATCTCCAGAATTGTAAGATAATGGCTTTGTATTGTTTTAAGTCTGTGGTGACTTGTCACAGCAGCAGTAGGAAACTAACATATGCATCACTTTTCTTCAGCATATTTATTTATAGATGTATTCATTTTAAAATTTGTCCCTGGTAACCACAATCATAAGGTCATCAATGAGTTAATTTTTATTATCTATATCCTGGGTTTTGCTTAATGATATATCTGATAGTTTGGGTTTGAATGCTTAATTGCATATGAAAAATTATAGACATTATGGATACATTTTATCTTCCTCCACAGAAGTTTCACCTTATACATTGTTGGGTTAATTTACCTGCTTTGTTTTAGGGTTGTTTTTTTTTTTTGGTGAGGCTCAGGCTATATGTGGTTTCCCCATGGTAGCTTATAGCTCTCCAGTAAATAAATCGCCTGAGGATGTTTACTACCACTCCTCCCTTGACTGTCTGAAACCCCTAACAGCTGTGACACCACTGAAAACTTCACTCTAATTTTCATTCATTTTTCTGCTTTTTTACCTGCACAAGATTGGAGCTTAAGGATTCAGCAATGTGTTGGACTCACTTTCTTGTGACTCCCTTCTCCCTGGGATTTTGGCCATGCAAGTTCTGGTTACCTTGGCAGTCTCAAACTCTGAATTTCTTTTCTTTTTGTTAAGCTCCATAAGATTTCCAAATGTTTTGCTGGCTTCTCTATTAGATGAAACCCTCTGCCTTTTCAGTCACTCACTCTAAATATTTTGAGGACCCAGTCTGATATTATCTAGCTTAAGCTTTCTATACACTGTAAGTTAGAATATTGCTTTCATTTTACATATGTGAAACTTGAGGCTTAGAGGCGATACATAACTTGCCCAAAATGGCACACGGAGAACTGGAGGCAGCTTTGTCTCTGACCTCCAGATGCACTTCACTCCATAGGAATGACTCTCAAATGTAATTTAAAGTAAACTGAGAAAAGAAATGGTAACAGAAATGGAGATAGGAACTCAATTTATGAAAGTGCTAGTTAATTTTAACTTCTTTAAACAATATATTTTGTTCTCTAGCTGAAAGAGGTAGGAGATAAAGTGGTTTTGAATATTAAGTATTTAACTTGTTACTAAAGTTATGACTATAAGCACTAGCAGTAAACAATTTTTGCAAGAAGACTTTTTAATATAGATGACATAAATAGAAATTAATAGAATACCATAATTAGAAGGGAACATAACCTACAGCTCCCATGGAAATTTTTATAATAGTGTCCATCATAATTTGTCATTGCTGCATTTTTATACCCTCTCCTGATATTCCAATTTGGGACAAATTTATTTTTCTTATGTTGAGCAGTAAATAAATCGCCTATGTTTGTTTCTATTGGTTGTTTTTCTGGTTACAAAGAATAGATTTTGACTAACATACTGGGGAAGTGCATACACTTGTGAGGAATATAAAAGCAAGCAAAGTATATTAAAAGGTTAAGATAAAGTCCAGAATAATAGGGTGATAATTTTAACCAGAATAAATAAGAGAGAATCAGTGGGGGAGGTGATAATGCTATGCTGTCATAGTTAAGATTGTAATGCAGCGAGCAACAAATTGTTCTATGCTGGAATTTCAAAGTGAAGTAAACAACAAAGCAGGTCTTTGTGAAATGAGTACAAGAGTAGTTGGTTGCTTAGTTCTGTTCCTTAATACATTCTCAAACTTTTTCTATAAAATATATTAAAGTGCTAACAAGAATACTATTATGAGTACATTAAATCAGCGGTCCCCAGCCTTTTTGGCACCAGGGACTGGTTTCGTGGAAGATGAGTTTTCCACGGACGGACATGGAGGAGGGGCGGTGTGTGATTTAGGCGGTAATGCGAGCAACGGGGAGCGGCAGATGAAGCTTCGCTCGCTCCACTGACGCTCACCTCCTGCTGTGAGGCCCCATTCCTAACAGGGTGCGGGCCAGTATGGGTCCGCGGCCCGGGTGTTGGGGACCCTTGCATTAAATAATTACAATAGCTTTAGTAACATATCAGATATTGTCATTGTTTTAGACCAAACAATACTGTTAACTTGGATTTTGAAGGATGTGGGGATAGGAATTTGAACTTAAGTTTTTATAACCAATATTTACTATAACCAACATTTTTTTCATATTTCTTACATTTGCAAAAAAAATACCAAACCAAAGAAAAACTCTGGTATTTTAAAGCCATTGAACGTTTTTAAATCTTCATCTTGCCTGACTTCTTGTTACTTGACGTGGATAGTAACTATTCTCAAAAATCTCTGTTCCCAGTCTCTGGAGCATCACTCGTTTCTCCGACAACTCACACCAGTTATTCTATTCTGTTTTTCCTTTTCTACCTCTACTATTTCTACTGTTTTTTTACTCCTTAGAATTATATTCTGGATTCTTTTCACTCATTTCACAAAGTCTGTATGGTAAATGTCATCTACTTTCAGATGTTTAAATATTTATTTTATGTGCCATTATCCTCATTAATGATTTAAAGAGCCGGGGTCTGGAATCAGCTAGATTTGGGTACAATTACTAAATTATTAATCACGTGAGTTACTTAATGTCTTAAGTTTTTAAAAAGTGTTATTATTGTAAAAGGAAGACCTCTTCCTCTTCTCTCACAGGAATAAATAATCTGCATTTCATCACATTCTAAGACAATAACTAGATCATGACGACACATAAGTTTGATCTCATCACATGGATGAGAGACTATCCTTTTTACATACTTCTCCCATGTCTCACCTATGCATCCATTTCCCTCCACCATTGTGACAGAACTCTCACTACCTCAGGCTGGTTGTTCCCCTGGGGGGGGGGTCTCCAGAAAGCTTGGCATATCCACAAGATACATGCAAGGAGCTGTGCACTTAGAGTTCCCTCCCCCAGATCTCACTGTTGCTGAGCTTCATGCATATCTTCCTAGAATCTCAGGTGAGGAAGCTACTATAGGCTGATCTGATCTCTCTTTCCCAACTCTGTTTCTGACCAGGATGGTTTATGGGAAAAAGCAAAAGAGGTTTTTCCCTATCTTTCTCTTATATCATAGCTACCTCCTTCATTAAATATAATTTATCTTTTCACCCAATTTCATGCTATGATAGCAGATGGTATTCAGTTTAATGATGAAGAGCACAGAGTTTTGAGCCGGTTTGCCTAGGTTTGAATTACAGCTCTGTCAATTATTAAATATATGATCTTGGTCAAGCCATGTAACTGTGCCTTAATTTTCTTGTCTATCATTAAAAATTATTATAGTACCTACTTCATAGGGATATTGAAAGATGAAGTGATTTAATATAGATAAATGGCTTAGAATAATGCCTTACACTTAAGCACTAAATATATTTTAGTATTTATTATTAGTGTAAGTTATAGAAATTGATATTAAAAGAGCATTTAAATCTTTGCATCTCCTTTGAAGGACTCCCCAGTATGCTTGACTTCCTCCCACACTTTCCAATCTAACTTAGAAGTTCAACTCTTAGCCACCTCAAACTCATCCACATATATTATTAAAACTTCTTCAGATCCAGGAAAAGCATTAGATATATCTTGTTTAGCTGCATTTGTTTAAATTTGACAGGAAGTATGTGTTAGTCCCTAACTCCAATCTGATGCCATGTCCTTTTTTGACTGAAAAAAATCATAATCCAGACTCTGGTCTTAGATTTCTAATTTAACAGTGCAACTGGTGCTGAGGGAGTCTGGTGTCTGGAGATTAACAGTATGGTTTCACTCTGATTTTCCAGAACTCTAGCCTTACCACAGTAAGATAATTTCTTCCTTTCAACTTTTCTCTTCGCCCCTCTTCCTCTTCCCCCTTCTTCCTCTTCCCCCTCTCCCTCTCCTTTCTCTCTCTCTCAATGTCTTTCTGATTGTACATCAAATCTGAGGTCTTTCTCCAGAACAAAGTCATTTCTGTCATATCCTTGGCCAATACATTGTAGCTTGAGTTAGTACAACTGAAGTAGGGCTTCCTTTTCTGAAAAGCAGCTATGTCTCAAAAATGCAGGTTCCAGAGGTGTCTTAAAGACAAATTTCCATGTCTCTCCTTTCCTTCCCCTCTCTTATGCCTTTCTCTTCCTTTTTATTCTGCCTCAGGGTTGGAATCCTGACCTCATGATGACTCAGTACTGAATAGTCTATAGCTTTGTAATTAGACTAGAGCTCACACAAATGATGACCAATGATCTTGAAAGCAACTGTGTCTATATCTGTAAATTCTATGGGAACGTATTTCATGATTGGTCAGTTCCACCCAACTAGTCAAACTGGGGTTTCACCTTTTACCTTTACTGCCTCTCTGGTTATCACAATTTTTTTGTTTATTCATCAAGTGTACTGGGACTTTTACCAGGTCAAAGCTCCACCCTTGCCTATTTAAGTATCAGCAAATATTTTTAAATGAATTATCATAAGGCCATCTGCTATACAAATTATTTTTTACAATACATTTAACATAAATGCAAATAACACACTTGCTAATTTTTGGTATAGTCTTTTTTTCTTTTGACTTTGCTAACTCCTATCCATTCACCCAACCAATGTTCCACCAAATAACTCATATAAAGAATCTAGTATGAAGCGCTATAAATGTAACTATTTTAACTATCTAGACAGTACATAGGGTTTTTTAGTCATCTTATGTCTTTCAAGTGGAAACATTTTCACAATCTTTTCTGCTATTCTCAGTGAACAATATTTTATGGAAATTCTTCCATGTCTACTGGTCTATGTGTAATTCATTATTTTTAATGACTGAATAATACTTCATAGTGGAGATATACCACAATTTATATAGTTATCCTTCAAATAATAGTCATCTACTTTATTTCTGCTTTTTTCTTCCACTAAAAACAATGCTTGTAATTAAATTTTTGATACCTATATTGCTATGTAATGTGTTTTATTTCTATGGAGTAGATATCCTGGTATAGGATATTGTGTTTAAAAGGAAAATTTATTTTAATAAATTTTATTTTGTGCTGTTCAATTGCTTGTCTTAAAAATAACTGACATTTTTACAAGCAATAGATGAGTGTCATTTTCTAGTAATCTCCAAAAGCAATAACACCTTTATCTCTTTCAAATTTTTTAACAGTTTGAAACATATAAAACATAAAAAAGGACAATAATGAGTCAACATTTGTTTTATTTGCATTTTTCTGAATATTGGTGTGTTTCCTGATTTGGATTTATTTTTTTGGTGAATTTACTCTTCATAACACTTGACCATTATTTTTTGTTAATGTTTCATCTTTTTCTTTTCAACATGTAAGGACACTTTGCTTATTATCTGTATTATAAATATGTTTTCCATTGCCATATATTTTTTATTAATATCTATGTAGGCTAGTACTACTATCATTCATTTTATCTGTTGGTCTCTTTTTCAGTTGTTATTGTTCTTTGCCTATTTACTGTAGTTTAACTTTAGTTAAGGTTGTGATGATATTACAGTGGTGGAAATCCAAGCCCTCCCCATGTGAACCATCAGAAGAAGGGAGACTGTATTCCCCTGCAAATGTACATAAAGGAACATTCCCACCTCTCTCTTTTCCAGGTATTCCCCAAGAATTACATAGAGGAAGATGATTCAGCTAACCTACTCAATTCATTTTTGTGGGTTAGTGAAATTACTTAATATTATTGTTAAATATTGTTCAAATTTCAATTGAGGATACACAAGAGGCAAAGCTCTTTAATCTATTTTCCAGGCACCTGCCAAAAATACTGAGGGAGAAAGTAAAATGCCAGCTCTTTTTTCCCTAGAACTCAAGACTTTATTTGCATGTAAGCTCAAATTATCATTTGACTCAGAAGAGGAAGATTTTATTATGTTTTTAGCATAAAGGAAAGGGACAATTTCTGATCATAGTCTTCACAGAATCCCTTCTTTACTCCGTGTCTCTGTTTAAAGCTATTTTGTTGTTGTTGCTAAGGGGAAAAAATGCCATGGGATTGATTATGGTTAACTAACATTCACATGAAATAATTCTAATCAATTATTCCACTGCTATGAATATATGACAGAAGTACATTTATGAAACACTGCCTAAGTCTTCTAATCAATTTTATATAAATTACACATTTTCCTTAAATTTGGAAACTAGGAAAATTAGGTATATTTTATAAAAGGAATATGTTTATCCAAGGTCACACATGACTTGATATTTCTTTGTCATTTTGTTGTGTGTATTACCTGTGATGAGCAAGAATTTAGGTTGTCACCATTCCTTTCAGTGATGAAAAATACCATTTTATTAAAAAATACAATCCAGTAAATCATTAGTGCCTCCAAAACTGAACAACTCAGCTAAAATGATTTCCTTATGTGAAGAAAAATGACTGATGTGATCCAAAACCTTTGAATTTGTATGCATTGAAATTACTGTTCTAGATATGGTGGGGAAGGGATGAGAGGAATTAATCAATTTTATTAATATGATATTCAAAAAAGTGTGCTTTTTCCTCATTTTTAGGACTAACATATCATATCTGACACATTTATTTTTGTCCTTCACAGTGAGTTACATTTCATCTTTTGGGTTATTGGCACAAGGAAAAAGAGATAGTCTTGCTGAGGGCCATTAATAGTTTCATATATCACTTTTTCGCTGTGACTCAGCATTGCCATTACATAAGTTCAGTTTCTGCTGTTCAGTATTATTCATACATTTGCAGCACAATTCAGAGAGGTCAACATTTATTCTCCTTCGACCATAGATGATTGCCTGAAAAGATCATTCTTCCCATGAATCAACATAGAATAGTTCCTGAAACATTTTAACTGGGATAAACATATTTCACATCATAAATATACTTAAATATAGTAATATAATTGTGATCTTGGCCAGATCACAATATCCTTTGACTCATTTTATTTATGTATAAAACTATACATACTACACACTCTACATACATATTGATTAGACTATAGATGTTTTAGAAAAACTTTCTTTTAGAAAATGTTACATATCTGCATATCCTAAAGTTAGTATAAAAAGCAGAATTTGACTTTTACCAACGAATATAGATTTTAAGACTGGTTAGCAAATAGAGAAAGAACAACTTCTATTTTCTGTTTTGCTCTGTCTAGTCTCAGTAAACAGTGTCTTTACTTCTGTGGTGCTATTGTCATTGATGTTACAAGAGTTGAACTGGATTTTACGACTTTTGTAAAGGAAGAGGTGTCATTGTTTGTAATTTTATAGTAGTTGTCATAAGGAAACACTATACTTTTTGTATGTTTCTGAGTGTGCAAACAAAATATTTTATCAGTTCTAATAATTTTTCCCATTATGATTTCAATTTTTGAATCTATGATATAATATGTCAAACATTAGTTACCAAATGGATAGAATCTGCAGGAAAATAGGAAATAGGAACTTATAGTTATGATGATTTTAAGCTCTGCCATTCAACACATTATATACCAACACTGTCTTAAGACTTAGAACACTTAGCTTTTATAACTCTGTATTATTTGATCCATAACAAGAGTATTTTACAGGAGTTTAAAAATTTCATCAGTAAAATAAGCTATGTGATTTTATTTTTTTCTGATTTTAGAGTAAGTGACTTTCCCAATTACCTTTTTATTCATGACTGTGGTTGCTAAAAACACATCTGGTTTTAAAATGAACACATCAGATCTTTTTGATAATGCATGAATTTATTAGATAAGGTGGTTTAGTCAGTGGAGACTTCCATGTATACTTTGTACATATCACAAAAACTCCTTTAGAGATGTCTTTTTTTAAAAAGAGCATTAACTTCTTAGAAATACCACGTTATCTGTCTTATAGGCTAACTCAAATCTGGTCTGGCAAATTGCATTTTTGTGGTATCATTTACTTAGTTTCTCTATTCATCATATTTCCTATAAAATGGCAAATATAACTAGAGGTTTGATTAGAGTTATTATCCACTTTGGGGGATAAGAATAATCATGATTCTTTGTACTTCCTATTGTGTTAAATTATGAAGCATAAAATGTCGGTCGTTCCATGTTTATTAATGTAAACATTGATTAGTGGATAAAGTGCTTCAGCCTGATCACTCCACTATAAAGTTTCCTCACTAAATTTTCATGTAATCATTTAATATCATATTGATTATTATTTAGATTCATTGTCCCATTATAAATTGCAAAATGGTAATATTTTAATTCCATTTTTACTTCTGAGTTTATTAGATAAATTTTTCTGTAAAAAAAAATTTTCTGTGAAAAAAAATTTTAAGCAACTGGTTTTGCTGAAACAAAATCAGTAAGGGTAGATGAGATAATGCTTGATTTTATTTTTAAATTGTCCGTTTTCAGATTAACACATTGCTGTCCTAACAACCTTAATATTGAATTATTATGAATTCATGAATTTCTTAAATATAAATTATAATCTTTCTGATTCTCAGATTGTCTCATCTTGGGCCAGGGGCAGAGCCTTTGAGTGACCTTTTGTGTTCTTTGGACAAGATGGTTTTAAAATTTGATAGTTTTCTTGCTTTCTAGTTCAAGAAAATGCCCATCTGGAACATTTCTTCTCCAGATCTGAATTAAAACATTTCTTAAAAGATCCCTCATTATTTTCACTTGTAAATGATGTTTAGAGGTTGTAGTTGAAGATCTAGAAATTCAATCCACTGTTTAAGAATAAATTTTTCTAGGCTTTTCAATGAAAAGATCAAGAAATTAAATATGTTTTAGAAAGTACTTTGTGTACATGTATAGCTGTCCCGTTAATTTAATATATAGTTAAGTTCATTTGTTTTGTTTCCAATTTTAAAAGACTTCTCTTTTCTTTTTGACTTACATTTTAAATTATTCCATGTAAATTTCATACTAAAAAAATTAAAAGAAATAATGAAAAATGAAATTGCAGGCTAATTTCGTTCATAATATAAATTTTAATTCTAAATAAAATCTACAATGAAGCTTCTATTCTATGAAAAATACATTACTTAATGACCCAGTTCAAATTATTCCAGATTATGTTAAACTAGGTTATTACTTAAAAAATTCAATGTAAATTACTCATTAATAGATAAATGAGTAAATGTATATGATCATTTTAATAAGGGCATAAAATATTTTAAAATAAATATCCATTTATAATAAAAAATGAAAACTCTTACAACTAGGAATGGAAGGAAACTGCTTTAAGTGGCAAATGAATATATAAATAATTAAAGCAAGTATCATATTTAACAGTGAACATTGAAAACCTTTCCTTTACATTGTAAGTAAAGTGACTATTACTACTATCACATGAACAGTCAGTATCAATTCAGAAAGACAAGATTATTTTATAAATTATACACATTATAATAATTCAAACAAAAATCTCAGTTTCAAATGATATGATTATATGCATAGGAAATTCAAAAGTGAATTCTTAGAATTAACAAGATATATTTACAGCTTTGTTAGGTAAAAATAAATTAAAATTAATTATATTTCTTTGTGTACTTAGGAAATAAATTTACAGTCATACTTCAGAGATATTGCAGGTTTGATTAGAGACCACTGCAATAAAGGGAATATCACAATAAAGTGAGTCACAAAAATTTTTTAGTTTCCTAGTTCATGTAAAAATTATGTTTACACTATACTGTAGTCTATTAATTGTGCAATACCATATGTCTTAAAAAGCAATATATATATACCTTAACCAAAATGTAATTATTTTGGAAAAATGGCACCAACAGACTTGCTCAATGCATGGTTGCCACAAATCTTCAATTTGTAAAAAATACAAATTTTTGAAAGAAGGTGGTCAAAAGGCACAAACTTCCAGTCATAAGTAAGCACTAGGTATGTAATGTACAACATGATGCCTATAGCTGTATAAGGTAAACTTGTTAAGAGAGTAAATCCTGAGTTCGCATCACAAGGAGAAAGTTTGTTTCCTTTATTTTTTCCCCTTTCCTTTGTTTTTTTTAAAATCTGTATGAGAAGATGGATGGCAGCTGTACTTACTATGGCAATTATTTCACAATATATGTAAATCAAACCATCATGCTATACTCCTTAAACTTACACAGTGATGTATGTCAATTCTTTCTCAGTAGAACTTGGGTTGGGGGAAGACTATGAAAATGTAAAAGTCTCTAGCAAGACTGATCAAGAAGAATTAAGAGAGGACATTAATTATTCTTAGTGAGTGAATAAGGGAGCTTTGCTACAGATCTTACAGACATTAAAAAGATAAGAGAATATATAAACATCTTTATGCAAACAAATGAAAATTTATATGAAATAGACAAATTCTTAGAAAAACACAAAACTGTTAAAAATAGAACTTTTAAATATCTACAAATTCCAATATCTATTTAAGAAATTGAATCAATAAATATGATAATGCTGGGTGGTGATGATATTTGAAGAACCTGTTAGATGGCTTCATTTTTTCATATTGTGGGATTTTAATTAGCCTAACACCTGGATTCTCTCCCCATGTCTTATTTATTCCTTTTGAGAAGAGAAGGGATTACCTGATAGAGGAGTTGAGAGAAGGAACTAAGCATGCTCAGTTCAGTCTTTCCTTCCCTTATATTCAGTTCTGACTTCCCATTGAGATGAAGACTTCTGGTCTCTTCTTTTCTCTGCAGCTAACAACCTGCTTGCTTTTCCTGAGGACACCTGCAATTGTCCACTGATGTCCATAAGTGGGAGGGCAAATTGTCCTCTGGGACAAAATATTAGCAAGGCCTCCAGTTTGAAGATCTTTTCTCTGATTGACTATATCAATAATAAAAGTAATATTTAGAGCTTTATCTGCCTTAAAAAATAATAGATGTGTAAAACCCATATATCTGAAAAAGAATTAATACCAAAATTATATAATGAAAAATAACAGTAAAGAAAATAATCTATAAGCAAAAGACACAAAACCTAATAAAAATAGGCAAAATACATATATCAGCATTTAACAGCAAAGAAAACTTAAAGGGCAAATCAATCTATTAGAACTACTAATAGTTGTAACATAGTATCTAACAGCTAATATACTTGTCAGTTACCAGGTAAATGCAAAGTATTACCATAATGTGAAACCATTTTATTGCATCTAGATAGCTAAACATTAATAAATTGGACCTTATCAAATGTTAGTGAGAATATGAACTATGTTTTACAGTGTTCAGTTGTACATACACACATATTTGGTGTGAAGTATCCCTCTGCAAGGTAGAATAAAGCATCTCTTTCCTGTTAAAATAGGTATGGTGAAACAACTTGTTTTGGCCTATGAAATATGAGTGTAATTTGAGATTGGGGACACTCTGTGCACTAGATTTCCAGAGTGATGTTATCGTGGAGTACAGCCACAGCCATACCATAATAGAAATGTAATGTGAAAGTTCTAAGTTGCTGAGATTTGGGCATCATCTGTTATTTTTTGTATAAGTTTGTTAGATCAATGGCTGTCAATGAATCATGCCTTCTGGTGTTTATGCCCTCATGTAGTTCCCTTCCAGATTACTCAGGGCATGGCTATGTGACGTACTTTGATCAATGGGAAAATCAACAAGTATGAGGCTTGATAAGGCTTTAACTCTTGGAACACTGCCATCTTTTTAACAAACCTGGTCTATCTTCTGTAAGGATGTGGTCCCATGTGGAAAGAGACCACCCTGGGGGGAGAAATCAGCTACTTCATCCGTTCTAGGTATCTGAGCTGAGAAACTAGACATGTGAATGAGGCCATTTACGTCATGTAATTTTAACGCAATAGGGAATGAAAAAAATAACTGAACTTCAGAGCTCAAGATAGCAACACATATTAAAATCAATAAATTTATCTACTTTTTGTGCCAATATTCTATATTGATAGATTTGACTACTTACATATGTAAAGTTGTATATATTTTTAAGTATTGCTCTTATAAACTAAAAGCTACAAAATATCATCAAGGAAAATTACAGAATACCACATGAAATGGAGAGATAAAAGATGTTCATTATTGAAAAACTCAATATTGTTAAGATGGTAATTCTCCCAAAATTGATCAAGATGTTAAAGGTAATCCCAGTCAAAATGCTAGTAGGCTTTTTTAAAGATGAGAAGCTGATTTTAAAATGTGTATGTAAAGACAAAGTATCTAGAATAGCCGAAACAATATGAAAAAAATAAGACATTTGAAGGGATTATACACCTATTTTTGACACTCAGAGCAAGACTACATTAATCAAGTCACTATGGTATTGGCGAGAGGATAGATTTACAGATCAAATGAACAGATAAGAGAATTCAGAAATAAACTTACTCTTAGTCAATTTATTTTCCACAAAGGTGTCAAAGTATAATGCTTAATGAATAAAAATTTGAATATGATTATTTTTAATTTACTAGGGTTATAAAAAGTAAAAAAAAAGTTAAAATTTTTGGCTTGAGATAAACTGGTTTTAAATTTAAAAAATTTAAAAAGCAGTTTTTGATTGAAAACACAAGTAATTGTTAATAGTTATCACTATGTTCAAATAAGCTTTTAAAACTTGTGTTTTAAAAATACTCCTATAGGCTTTTTAAAACTTATATTCATTCCCACAGCTGCTGGAAATGTTGGCTGCTGCCAGCACCCAAATGAGTCCCTCGCTGAGAAATGCCCTGGGCTAAATAATCTGCACCAATCATTGACTGGTGTGGGGATATAAATGTCTAGCCTCACCACAGTGCAGGGCAACTCTGTAGTGTCCTGCCAGCTCCAGAGCTCCTTGGGCTGCCTTCATTCCCTCTTGGTATCAACCCCAACTACTTGCCCCAGTAAACCCTCTATATGCAATTTCAAGTGAACCTGATATACAACAAATTCTATCCTGCAAGAAAAACTTCAAATCTCAATTCCTGTGTTTTAGTATTCACAGATCAGTTACACTTTTAAACTACTGTGAGTTAAAGACAGATTTATAAATCTCCCACTCCATGTGTAGCTTTTTGCTCTTAGACACAATGGCTTAATTTTTCTTACCATTTGCTCCCCGTTACTTATGTCACTACTTAATATCACAGTTCACTGTTTCTAGGCACACAGCCAGATTACAAGTCCAGCTATAGTTTTTAACATTATCCTCTCCCAAGACAAATACACTTAAATAGTATTTAATTGAATTAATTAGAAAATTACCACTTAGTTTAAGTAACCTAATTGTTCTCCACATTGGCAAGAATCCCAACATTTACAAACTGATTTAAATGTGTGTTACCAAGAATAGGGCAACACAAATCCAACTCAGAATGTTAAAGTATAAATGAAATGTTGTTCAAAGAACTGTAAAGTTGCACATATAGATAGTAAAAGAAGACATATTGTATATAAATATTAAATGCACCAAAAAGCAAGCGTTTATAACTAAAAGGTATGATGTTTCTCTTTTGCACCTGACATTTTTCGGAAAGTACAATTTATTTCTACAAAAATTAATGTCTATAACTAAAAGTGCAGTTCTTTATATGTTCTTTTAAGAGCTATATATATTAAGTATGTCATTCGACTTGTTATATTTCAAATTATAAAATGTTTTATGCAGATGAGTTTTTAATTTACAAAAATATTATTATTCAGTAAATATAATTCTATTTAATATTATTACAC
This sequence comes from Balaenoptera borealis, assembly GCF_965194805.1. Taxonomy (NCBI): domain Eukaryota; kingdom Metazoa; phylum Chordata; class Mammalia; order Artiodactyla; family Balaenopteridae; genus Balaenoptera; species Balaenoptera borealis. Next base: position 68,442,839 of record NC_138861.1, on the reverse strand, counting down.
TCAAAACTATGTTTCTTAAGTTCTACATATATTACTGTCTATAAAACCAACTTACTATTTCTGAGAGTTTAATAATACTCTTTTTTTTAATTGAAGTATAGTTAGTTTACAATGTGTTAGTTTTTGGTGTACAGCAAAGTGATTCAGTTATATATTTATATATGCATATATGTGTGTATATATATATATACACACACACACATATATATATTCTTTTTTAGATACTTTTCCATTAATGGTTATTATAAGATATTGAATATAGTCCCCTGTGCTATACAGTAGGACCTGTTGTTTATCTATTTTATATAAAGTAGTGTGTATCTCTTAATCCCAAGTTCCTAATTTATCCCTACCCCCTCTATGTCTATGAGTCTGTGTTGTACATAAGTTCGTTTGTATCTTTTTTTAATATTCCACATATAAGTGACATCATATGATATTTGTCTTTCTCTTTCTGACTTACTTCACTTAGTATGATAATCTCCAAGTCCATCCATTTTGCTGCAAATGACATTATTTCAGTCTTTTTTATGGCTGAGTAATATTCCATTGTGTGTGTGTGTGTGTGTGTGTGTGTGTGTGTGTGTGTGTGTGTGTGTATCACATCTTCTTTATCCATTTATCTGTCAGTGGTCACTTAAGTTGCTTCCATGTCTTGGCTATTGTAAATAGTGCTACTATGAACACTGGGGTGCATGTATCTTTTCAAATTAGAGTTTTTGTCTTTTCTGGATAAATGCCCAGGAGTGGGATTTCTGGATTATATAGTAACTCTATCTTTAGTTTTTTAAAGAATCTCCATACTGTTCTCCATAGTGGCTGTACCAATTTACATTCCCACCAACAGTGTAGGAGGGTTCTTTTTTCTCCACACTCTCTCCAGCAATTATTATTTGTAGACTTTTTGATTATGGCCATTCTGACCAGTATGAGGTGATACTTCATTGTAGTTTTGATTTGTATTTCTCTAATAATTAGTGATGTTGAGCATCTTTTCATGTGCCTGTTGGCCATCTGTATGTCTTCTTTGGAGAAACGTCTATTTAGGTCTTCTGCCCATTTTTGGTTTGGGTTTTTTTTTTTTTTTTTTTTTGATATTGAGTTGTATGAGCTGTTTTGTATAGTTTGGAAATTAAGCCCTTGTCCGTTGCATTATTTGCAAATATTTTCCCCCAGTCCATAGGTTGTCTTTTCATTTTCTTTGTGGTTTCCTTTGCAGTGCAAAGATTTTAAGTTTAACTAGGTGCCATTTGTTTATTTTTGTTTTTATTTCCATCACTCTAGGAGATGAATCCAAAAAAGTATTGCTGTGATTTATGTCCAAGAGCATTCTGCCTATGTTTTCCTCTAGGAGTTTTACAGTATCCAGTCTTACATTTAGGTCTGTAATCCATTTTGAGTTTATTTTTGTATATGGTGTTAGAGAATGTTCTAATTTCATTCTTTTATATGTAGCTATCTAGTTTACCCAGCATCACTTATTGAAGAGACTGTCTTTTCTCCATTGTATGTTCTTGCCTCCTTTGTCAAAGATTAATTGACCATAGGTGTGTGGGTTTATTTCTAAGCTATCTATTCTGTCCCATTTATCCCTATGTCTGGTTTTGTGCCAATACCATGCTGTTTTGATTACTGTAGCTTTGTAGTATTGACTGAAGTCTGGGAGAATTATGCCTCCAGCTTTGTTCTTTTCCCTCAGGATTGCTTTGGCTATGCTGTATCGTTACTGGTTCCATATAAATTTCAGGATTACTTGTTCTAGTTCTGTGAAAAATGTCATGGGTAACTTGATAGAGATCCCATTAAATCTGTAGATTGTTTTGTGTAGTATGGCCATTTTAACAATATTAATTCTTCCAATCCAAGAGTGTGGGATATCTTTCCATTTCTTTTCTTTCATTTTCAGTTTTCTTTTATCAGTGTTTTATAGTTTTCAGTGTATAAGTCTTTCACCTCGTTGGTCATGTTTATTCCTAAGTTTTTTGTTTGTTTGTTTTTGATGCAATATTAAAAGGGACTGTTTTTTTTTTTTTTACTTTCTCGTTGTGATGTTTCATTGTTAGTGTAAAGAAATGCAACAGATTTCTGTATGTTGACCTTATATCTGGCTACCTTGCTGAATTCATTTTTCAGCTCTATTAGTTTTTGTGTGGAGTCTTTAGGGTTTTCTATATGTAGTATCATGACATCTGTATATAATGACAATTTTACCTCTTCCCTTCCAGTTTGGATACCTTTTCTTTTTCTTGTCTGATTGTTGTGGCTGGGACTTCCAATCTTATGTTTAATAGAGATGGTGAGAGTGGGCATCCTTGGCTTGTTCCAGATTTTAGCGGGAAGGCTTCCAGCTTTTCACCATTGAGTGTTATGTTGTCTGTGGTTTGTCATAAATAGCTTTTATTATGTTGAGCTCTATTCCCTCTGTATCCATTTTGGTGAGAATTTTTATCATGAATAGATGTTGAATTTTATCAATGCTTTTTCTGTGCCTGTTGAGATGATCATGTGGTTTTGTGTTTTCTTTTATTGATGTGGTGTATCACATTGATTGATTTGCATATGTTGAACCATCCTTGTGACCTTGGGATGAATCTAATTTGATCATATTGTATGATTCTTTTTATGTGCTGTTGGATTCAATTTGCTAATATTGTGTTGAGAATTTTTGTATCTATATTCATCAAAGATATTGGCCTGTAATTTTCTTTTTTGGTAGTGTCTTTGTCTGATCTTCGTATCAGGGTGATGATAGAATGACTTCATAGAATGACTGTGGGAGTATTCCCACCTCTTCAGTCTTTTGGAACTCTTTGAGAAGAATTGGTATCAGTTCTTCTTTTTATGTTTGGTAGAACATCCCAGTGAAGCCATCTGGTCCTGGACTTTGCATGAGTTTTTTTGTTTTTTATTACAGATTCTCTTTCACTTCTTGTTTTAAGATAAACAATAAACAAACAATAAATAACAAGTTGAGTGGGCATAAATTGAATTTTGAAAATGACAATTTTGCAGTAAGTTAGTTTTGGCTTGAATTAAGGCATTTATTCAAAATCTATTTTGATGGAAAAAGGACTAAAGGGAAGTTGTTTTGTACTTCAGTGCTATTGCATACAGTATTTCATTTAACAGTCATATTTGAGAGAGGTGCTAAAAACATTTTTATTTTACAGAAAAGGAAATATAACATGGGAGGTCTTTCTCAACCAGCCCAATATTGAAAGTCAGAGTCCCCCAATATTTCTGACTGCAAAATTGAACACTAAGCTCTATGTTATATAATTGATTATAGAAAACTCTTCAGGAGCCTAAGTAACTTTATATTATGAATATTCTATAACTTTTGTATATAACAGAAAGATGTTAACTATATCTAAAACCAAAGCAAGCATATTTACTATCCAGCAGGATAGTAATAATGAAATGTTGCTTTTCACCTCTCTGAAATGTTGATGTCATTTTTAAATAAAATCTGTATGTGCAGTTTCTGTTTCTTCCCAAATCAATGAAACTCATCACTTTTATTTTTAAATCTGTTTGTTGGAGCTTAAGATGTAAGAAAAGAATTTTACTTTACATATTTAGAGATCAAGGATAAGACCAAGAAATGATGTTTTGAGGACATAGAATTCTTCCTCAATGTACAAAAATATGAATTTATCACTTTTAAATATCACAGATAGATTTATAAATCTGAAATCACTGTAATAATCATTTTCAGCATATCTTCTCTAAATGTATTTAATATTTTTATGTCCTACCTAACTGAATTCCTAACTGAATTCCTTAACTGAGTAGAACTCTTATAAACTTGATGTAGATCAATACCCATGCATGGTCTTCTACAATAGTAGAAAACTGATATGAAAAGAAATTTTTTGGTCAGTCCTCATGGGTTAAGTAGATTTCCCTAAAATCTGGTTTTAGCATTACTTTTTTTGGTCTATTTTAAGCAGCCAGGCATAGTATTCAAACTAATGCAGTTTATATTCCTGATGTGACATTTTAAGCAATTTTGTTTGCTATTCCTAGAAAACCCTTAAAAGCATGAAATAAAATCTTTTGCATTTCTAAATAGCTCAAATTTTGAAAGATTGATGATTCTCTCCTTGAATTCAGCCTGCCTGGGTTTCAGCCCATGTTCAACAACTGGAGTCTGACTAGTAAAAGTAGTCAGACTTTTCTTGGTATTCTTGGCAGATATAATTGCCTTAGTGAACAGTTATTTAAACTTCCTCATATTGGAAATAATTATTTTAAGAAAGCTTCATTTGAAAGAATCAAAGTCATACAGTTAAAATAATACACATTCTGAAACATAAACCACACAACATATTTTAATTTTATGCTGAAAAATAAGATTGACTTTACTAATAGATTTGACTTATTTTATCCTTACTAAAATTTGATTCTGCATTTTAATGACTCTAAACCCTGCTCCATCTACTACTACTATAAAATATTGCAGTGAATATTATATAATTAACAAAGTTACCCAATGACCACACTCACATCTTTGCCTTGTCACTTTTGCCTCAGTTTTAAAGTGCTTTTATTGATAAAATAGACTTCAGTCTATTATTACATTATAAAACATATTGTTTATGCAACACTAACTTAAACATTAAGTTAACCTCAACTAATCTTACTTTCCAAACTTGTTTCACCATGTGTTCCTTGTGTCTCTTAATAACACAATTGTACTCCCAGTTTTGTTTTGGCTACTTTTTTTCCTTCCTCCCCAGCCCACACTCATTTTTCATTTAACCTGTTGCCTAGGCTCACCTATTCCATGCATGGTTTCTTCCCTCTCCATCCACATGATCAATACCCTAGTCTCCCTTTAGCAGTCTTTCCCATCAAAAACTATTCTTGAAAATGCTACAAGAGTAATCTTCCTGTAACACACCTCTGTGTATTCCAGAACTCCAGTGGCTTACAGAATCAAATGTGAACCCTTAGGATTTCAGGACATAGTTACAATCTTAAAATCTTCTCTTATAAAGTGATTTAACATATTCTTGGCTCACATATTACTTACTCTAGGACTTGCCCTGTTCACATATATGCCATGCAATTCTAATTTCCATAATAGATTTTTCCCTGCTGGGTTTTTTTTTTTTTAAATAAGATAAAGAGATTACTAAGATTGCATTCGAACAGTTTGTATCAGATACTTGACTACAGTCTTATTAACAAAACATAAATTTTATTTTATTCACCTAACAAAATATAAGGTTTGTGCTACTGCTTGAGAAAGTTAACAAAGATCCAGCTTTTATATTCTTCCCAAACCCACCATATCCTTCTCAGTCTTAACTGATAATCATTACCCTGAAGTTTGGAAGATGGTGCCTTCATGAATCTTAGTGAACTCTAGTGAGGAAGAAAGGGAAATAGACGAATGGTCCATTCAAAACTAGTTCCTATATAGAGCCTTTGTTGTAAGGACATCTGGAGAGCTAAGTATTTTTAATGTTGTCCATTGTTGTTTTTCACCCCAAGGGGAAAAAAATGGTTTCTCTTAAGAAAGGAAGAGAATGTGTATATTAGACAATGTTGTCTTCAATATACCTACTCTCCACTCCAAAACTATATTTTCAATTCTTATTTATCATTTAAGTTTAAATTAAATTCAATCTTTAAAGTGAATCCTATCCAAATCCTAAAATCTAGAATCATCTCTCTATATCCTGAAGTCTCATAGTAATTTCTTCCATGTTACCTCTTCTCTTTTACCTCGAAATAGTATGTGCATTTCTGTGTACTTATATATGTTTATGAAGTAAAAATACTAACACAAACATAAACCTGGCTCCTCTGCTGTTTTGTGAAGCACTCTGACACTCCGTAGGCTTAGTGAGTTTACAATGTCTATCAGATTCCTTGTAGTTGAATCTTCGTTAAAGAGCCAAAATTTCCCTACACAGAATCTCCGTATAAGTTGTTCAAGTGTTCGTTCCTTAACAAGATAAATGAAAATGACCAATATTTCACTATTTTTTCTAGTGTCCAGGAGTTCTGAGTTTTCCATTTCTTTGGACAGGGTTTGTTCCCACAGGCTGAATCTGATGGGGAGCTGTGTAATATCTTGATTCATACATAGAGACAGTCCCAAAAGACAGTCAGTGGGTAGTTCTCACAGGATACTTCAGTGACAGGCACAAAATTTCTTTCTGAAACTCAAACAGAGCAGTTTCAGTTTTTTTGCTGGTTGTAAAGAGGGCCTACTTATGCCTATGTGTGCATGTGTGCAGGTTGGGGAAGATAGGACCCTTTATTTTATTAAGGAAGAATTTGGTGAAGACAGTGAGAGAGCATAACATAGAGATTATATGCATACACATACATCATCTTTATTAAATTCTCAACATATATCTCTTGGAAGCACTGAATAATACCTAAAATTTATCAGTAACTATTCCTACTCAGAAAGTTTTAGGATTGGTAAACAAGCAATAAATCAACCTAATAATCTCTGCAAAAATGTATTGTTTTCAAATTTCTAATATAAAAAATCTTGTATAATATTATAAAAATAAATTTCTCAATATTTCAGATTTCACATTGAATTTTGACTTTATTTTTTGAATAAACAAATGTTTTTTGAAATGTACTTTCCCAAACAAAAGAACTGATTTCTACCAAGGATGATGCTTATCTCCATCTCAACAAAAATAAAATTATTTAACTTAAAAGCAAATTTCCAACTAAGAAAAAAATCTGCCTGTCTCTGATTAATCTAAAATATATTTGTGTAAAAATTATACATTACTGAAATATATAGAAATTATTTATATATTTTAGGGAACATATATCTCATTTGGCCTGGGATAGGCTTAGTTTATTCCTGCTGTACCTGCATAATTATTAATAAAGTCCCCTTTTCACCATCATAAAAGTGCCATTTTTGAGGTAAATTAACTGGTCATTTTGTCTGCTTTCAACCTAAAATGAAATATTCAGATTCTCAAATTAAGTGTATTTTTTCAGTTAGCTGAATCTTCATTTCAGTGTTCAGGTCATTATTTGCTGTAAATATATTTAGTTGAAATATTACTGGGGAAAAAACCAACACTGAATAAATTCCTTTCTTCTTAAAGAGTACACAGGAAATAAATTAGTTATGTTTTATTTTAATGTAGTCCTTGGATAGTATTGTATTATGCCTTTGTCCCTATTATATAAACTTGATTTTTAATTCTCTGATGGTTGATATTGCTAACATTTTATTCTTAGCGATTAACCTTTATTCCTATCACAATGTGTCTACTTTTAACAGCTGTTTTCTAATGCATTAATTTTAACCAGGTATGGCTTCCATATGTTCTGTCTTGAAGTTAAAATTCGCAGAGATAAAAGACCTATGTGACTATTCTGATTTGGCAATTTTTTTATCCCTGTATCTTTAAGTACTTCCCTAAATATTCTGAGTCTTAGCATCTTCATTTAAAAAAAAATTTGTTTTTAAAGATGATCTCCAGTATCTTGTTAGCAATAATTTATTCATGAGATTGCCAAATTTCGTAGAGCAGAGTTTAGAAGAAATAGTTAACATATTTAGATTGTGACTCTTTTTAATGAAATATATCACAATATTAGTTATCTATCTCTAGAATCATATCACTTATTTTTTATATTCTAACTAGAGTGGTTGATGATGCTGAAAAAACATTATTTATTCACATAATGTTTACACCTGTCACTGTTAGGTGCAGTGGATATAAAATGAAAATATATGGTTTCTATTTTCTTAAACTTTCATAGTATAATGGGGAAGAAAAGTGTAAAGTAATGTCAAATTTTTTTGTCAAAGATACGCTTAGTGCTTAACATATGTTTCTACAAGCATACATTTGTGCATACATGTAAGCCACACACATACAAACATACTTCACTCCTATAATATTGTCTAACATTAAGTTTGGACAACAGGACTCTTCATCTATATGCTGTCCTTGCTGATTAACTAAGGTCCAAAAAGAGCTTCTGTGGATATTTGAGAAATTTAGTAATTCTTAGTAAGTTGAAAGCATAGAAAGCAAAACGGAACTGAAAGAAAAACTCTAAATTATAATGCCTTTATGGAATGTTATAAATAATTTGTTTCACCCAGAAAAGTATCGCAGCTAGGGGCTACTGACCTTGACCTGGCTAGTCAGAGGTATCTGTATCTCCAGGAAACTAGTTGACTGAGACACAGATAGAATGTGTGGCTGATTTATTGGATGGAGGAGCCATATTAATGATATGCGCAGATGTAAGAGTTCTTGCCCTATGATGACTTACAAATGTTACCTTATCATAATTGTGTATATTTTTAATAAGCTGTCCTTGTTAATGGTCAATCCACAGATTTCTCTTCTAGATACCTAGCTGAAATGAACAACCCGAGATAATATTAAATGATACAATAAAAATATGTTCAAATATTATGAGACTTTAGTAATAAGAATAATCATTTTTTTCTGAATGAATCACAGAAGACCTTACAGAGAAGCTGATATTGTAGCCTTATGCGCACAATTTTCCAGATAGAGGAGGAACAAACATTTTAAGAGGTATTCCTAGAGCTTGGCATAGCTCAGGCCACTTGACAATGAGGTATTCCAAAATCATATGGATATACAGGCAAATACTTACATACATTTTTATTTAATAATGTATAAATTTAAAATTTTTCCAATATTCCAATTGAGAATTACACTTTATTTGAAGCTTCATCTAATTTAAATTTTTACACACAAATGGTATACTATATTGCATCAAAATTGGGATTTTCAATACTAGATTCTGTTTTTATTTACTTTGCTCTTGGCATGATTTCACGTTAAATAGAAGTTTTGAGAAACAAAATATGGCAAATTTGAAAATAAGACCTTTACCTTCCATCTTATTTAATCTTATTTGTATGTATTTCAGCATATCCAAGATCCCATTTTAGCTTTCTCTTTCTATTTATGGCCCTGAGTTTTGCCTTTCATTTCCAACATACATCTTGGAATTGAGAGCAATAAATAACAATTATTCTGAGAAATATCATTTAATTTTATTAATTTAAAATAACACTAATAAGTGCTTTAATTGTGTTGCCAATACCTGGCACATCACATTTGCTTCATTTTCTCTAAAAATTATAGACTATAATATTAGTCAAGATGAAACAGTTTGTTTTCCATATTAAAGTATGTTTATTTAAAGGGAAAAAATGGTCTTTTTCTGTATACACTATTCTCACTTTCCAATATAATAAAAGTAAATTGCAATTGTCTTCTCTGGTTTGCATTTATTTATTTCCTTCCCTTTGGAACACTTATTTTCATTTATATTTTCACTACTATGGATTGAGTTTAGAAATTCCCATATCTTGACTAGTTCATGAAAATACAGGTAAATCTAGCTCTTATGTTATTAAATTTCAATAGTCCCCAAATGCAGTTTAGAAACAAATATGGATGTTATGAAAACTTCAATATGAAAACTTCAGTATGGATGATTTTATTTCATTTCCAACAAACAGATGTATGCTAACAAGAGGGAAATAGAAACCAACTGTTCTATCTACTAAACCTACTTCATTAAGAGGTGCATTAAGTTATATAATTTGTCCTAATTTATATTACTTTTATATGTCATAGTTTTTGACCTATCACAAATCTTTATTCAGTTGTCTTTTAATTACTCTAAAATCATTATTCATTTATCTTTAATGGTCCTATAAAAACATCAGTATGATTTGTTCTTATTCTTCACATTCAGGATCTACCTATGAAGTTATTGTATTCACTTCTTATCTCTCTTTCATATCCTTTAATATAGAAATGCTTGAAGTGCCTCGCTGTGTGTGTCTTTAATGACATCAGTATTAAAAGAACAGCTGTTTTGCAGAATGTCACAATCTGAATCTGAGTGAGTCTTTGCTCATGATTAGATTCAGGTTAGATTTTTTTTTCTAACAATACTACTAAAGTGATATCATTTCCTTTCCACTGCATCACATCAGGAGGCACGCTATGTCATCTTACTACTGGTGATGCTAGATTTGATTATTTGATGAAAGTGGTATGTTTCAGAGCTCTCTATTATAAAGGTATCTTTTTTATTCCCTTATATATAAGCAATTGAAGGGGTGATAATTTTGAAAATTTACAATGATGATTTTCTAATTATATTGTTCTTTCTACATTTATTATTTTTTATTTTTTAAACATCTTTATTGTAGTATAATTGCTTTACAATGGTGTGTTAGTTTCTGCTTTATAACGAAGTGAATCAGCTATACATATATCCCCATATCTCTTCCCTCTTGCATCTCCCTCCCTCCCACTCTCCCTATCCCACCCCTCTAGGTGATCACAAAGCACCGAGCTGACCTCCCTCTGCTATGTGGCTGCTTCCCACTAGCTATCTGTTTTACGTTTGGTAGTGTATATATGTTCATGCCACTCTCTCACTTTGTCCCAGCTTACCCTTCCCCTTCCCCATGTCCTCAAGTCCATTCTCTAGTAGGTCTGCGTCTTTATTCCAGTCCTGCCCCTAGGTTCTTCATGACCTTTTTTTTTGTTTTAGGTTCCATATATATGTGTTAGCATACAGTATTTGTTCTTCTCTTTCTGACTTACTTCACTCTGTATGACAGACTCTAGGTCCATCCACCTCACTACAAATAACTCAATTTCATTTCTTTTTATGGCTGAGTATTATTCTATTGTATATATGTGCCACATCTTATTTATCCATTCATCTGTCAATGGACATTTAGGTTGCTTCCATGTCCTGGCTATTGTAAATAGAGCTGCAATGAACATTGTGGTACATGACTCTTTTTCAATTATGGTTTTCTCAGGGTTTATGCCCAGTAGTGGGATTGCTGGATCATATGGTAATTCTATTTTTAGTGTTTTAAGGAACCTCCATACTGTTCTCCATAGTGGCTGTATCAATTTACATTCCCACCAACAGTGCAAGAGGATTCCCTTTTCTCCACACCCTCTCCAGCATTTACTGTTTGTAGATTTTTTTTTGATGATGGCCATTCTGACTGGTGTGAGATGATATCTCATTATAGTTTTGATTTGCATTTCTCTAATGATTAATGATGTTGAGCATTCTTTCATGTGTTTGTAAGCAATGTGTATATCTTCTTTGGAGAAATGTCTATTTAGGTCTTCTGCCCATTTCTTTCTACATTTAATAGCTATTGTTCTCCTATAAGGAGTCCTCCCTTTTCACAATCTTCAAGTGTCATGAATTCATGGCTTTCTTTATTCAATACATTATAATCCACATGCCACTATTTTTGATGCTCAAATAGTCTCAAAATTGAGAGCCAGTTCAAACATTTCCCTTTGTTATTTACATGTTCTCCTTAGTCTTCTAACACTACCTTGCTTTCTGACAGAACAAAGTATTTCAGGTTCATCTTATATTTTCCTGGCCTCTTACATGGAATTTGCAACTTATTTAAAGCGTCCTAATTTCTTTTAATCAAGAGTTATAGATAACAAACATTATAGAGGTGATACATGGTACTGAAGTATCATAGTTTCAAGTCCTTTCAGAGGACAACCTAAGAAATATCTTTTTTAAAATATGAAGAATTAATACCACTATTTCCAAATCAAATGTAAGAATCACAGCATTCTTCCTTGTCTTCCCCACTTCCATTGCTGTGACTTCCTTTTCCCAGAGTGAGAAACTTGGTTTCCCAAAACATCAATATATCTACTCATTTGTTCTGTCCTACAGTACACAAAAAATAATTGCAAAATTACTAGTAATACCATGCCCAAAAGCAAACATGCAAGATATTTTACATTTCATTTTTCCTTAGGATAGATTCACACGGTATCGTGGCAGACCACTAGGTTCAAATTTTAACTGAATTTTTATTTTTTTTCTCTGAAGTTACATTATCAATTTGGTATAAATATAAGATTTTTTTCCCTCAAGTTTAGAGTTTATCCTGATTTTTATTTAATTTTATTAATTTATTTTCATCTTGATTTGTATTTATTTTATTTTAATATATGTAAAATGTTATCATGGCTGAAAGACAAAATAACATATAACAAGAACAACATTAAAAATTATAAATATCGCTATCATGCCTATCCTATTCCCAGTCACCCTATATGGCTAATTATTTACACTTGGTTCTGATTTATCTTTCCTGTTTGTTCTTCTAAATAAGCAAATATATTTTTGTTTCCCTAAACAAGAGGTTTTGTACTGCCTACTATTTATAAATTTTTACACTTAACCACCTTGCTTTTTTTTTTACAAATATATTCTTAATATTACACCAGATGTGTGATATTTATCATTCTTTTTATACCTGCTATTTCTCCATTATATAGATGTTCCATAGCTTAATTAACAAGGTTTCTATGGATGAGTATAAAGATTGCAACCAATATTCTATTTTTACATATAATACTTTTATTGATAACTGCTCTAATTGTGTGTGTGTATGTGTGTGTTTGTGTGTTTGGTAGAGCGCATCTCCAGAGTTAATTGTTAGAGGAAAGATATTGTTTCAAAGGGTAAATTCACGTGTAGTTTTGTTAGATATTCCGAATCCCACTATATAGAATACACTATACAACACTTCGAGTAATAGTGTTTGAGTTTACCGCCCATACAGTGGTTTTAGTTTCAACTAACCTATAGAGGAAGTAAATTAAGTTCATTTATAACTAATTGAAAGTGAACAAAAGATCTGAGAAGACATTTCACCAAAGATAAAGAAATGGCAAATAAGCAAATGCACATATGTTGAACATAATTTAGTCATCAGGGAAATGAGAATTAAAACCACAAAAGGTATCGCTTTCATATGTTGCAATGTCTAAAATATTTGTCAACATCCAGTGCTAGGAAGCATGAAGAGCAATGGGAATACTCATAATATGGTAGAGCCATTTTGGAAAATAATTTTGTACTTTTTCATAAATATAAACCTGCATCTACCATATGACTTGTTAGTCCTACACCTATGTAATTAGATAATTACACCTATTTAATCCCACACCAATTATTGAAAAATTATATTTAAACAAAAAACTGTAGATAAATATTTATAGCAACTTTATTCACAATTGAGAAAATAGGAAATATCCTAGATAAAGTTTCATCAGTGAAAAAAATAAATTGAGTCATGTTGGGAGAGGTTATCTATAAAGGACTAGCGTAAGAGGATTTGGGGTGATGGGAGTGCATAAAACTGTGTTGGTAGCCACACATCTAAGCATTGGTTATAACCCAAAGAAAAGTGCATCACAAAAAGTGGATTTTATTCTATGTAACTTTTAAAAAAATATCAACAAGTATGTGGGAGGAGAGATAGAATAAAAACAATTACAAGTGAATCTAACTATATTTTAAATAAATAACTTATACTGAAGAGGAAGAAAAATATAGGAGCTGACCTAAACAGCTTTGGACAACTTTTTAAATTGAAGTATAGTAGATTTAAAATTTTATGTTACTTTCTAGTGTACAGCAAAGTGATTCAGATATATATATATATATATATATATATATATATTCTTTTTCAGATTCTTTTCCATTATAGATTATAAGACATTGAATATAGCTACCTGTGCTATACAGTAGGACCTTGTTGTTTACCTGGGTTATATATAATAGTTTTATGCTAACCCCAAACTCCTAATTTATCCCTCCACTCCCTTTCCCCTTTGGTAACCATAAGTTTGTTTTTTATGTCTGTGAGTCTGTTTTGGTTTTGTAAATAGGTTGATTTGTACCATTTTTCGTGTTCCACATATAAGTGATATCATATAATATTTGTCTTTCTCTCTCTGACTTACTTCCCTTAGTATGATGATCTCTAGGTTCATCCATGTTGCTGCAAATGGCATTTCATTCTTTTTTATGGCTGATTAGTATTCCATTGTATATATATATACCACATCTTTATCCATTCATCTGTTGGTGGACATTTAGGAGGCTTCCATGTCTTGGCTACTGTAAATAGTGCTTCTATGAACATTGGGGTGCATGTATCTTTTCAAATTATAGTTTTGTCCAGATATATGCCCAGGAGTGGGATTGCTAGATCATATGGCAACTCTATTTTTAGTTTTTTGAGGAACGTCCATACTATTCTCTATAGTGGCTGCAAAAATTTACTTTCCCACCAACAGTGTAGGAAAGTTCCCTTTTCTCCACACCCTCTCCAACATTTGCTATTTGTAGACTTTTTGATGATGGCCATTCTGACTGGTGTGAGGTGGTACCTCACTGTAGTTTTGATTTGCATTTCTCTAATAGGGATGTTGAGCATCTTTTTCATGTGCTTTTTGGCCATCTTTATATCTTATTTGGAAAAATGTCTGTTTAGGTCTTCTGTCCAATTTTGAGTGGGTTGTTTGTTACTGAGTTGTATGAACTATTTGTATATTTTGGAAATAAAGCCCTGTGTGTCACATTATTTGCAAATATTTTTTCCAAGACCATAGGTTGTCTTTTCATTCTGTTTATGGTTTCCTTCGCTGTGCAAAATCTTGTAAGTTTGACTAGGTCCCATTTGTTTATTTTTACGTTTATTTCTATTGCCTTGAGAGACTGACCTAAGAAAACACTGCTATGATTTATGTCAGAGAGTGTTTTGCCTATCTTCTCTTCCAGGAGTTTTATGGTGTCATGTCTTATATTTAAGTCTTTAAGCCAGTTTGTGTTTACTTTTGTGTATGGTGTGAGGGTGTGCTCTAACTTCATTGATTTACATGTGACTGTGGCTGTCCAATTTTCCCAACACCACTTGTTGAAGAGATTGTCTTTTCTCCATTGTATATTCTTGCTTCCTTTGTCGAAGATTAATTGAGCGTAGGTGTGTGGGTTTATTTCTGTGTTCTCTATTCTGTTCCATTGATCCATATGTCTGTTTTGGTACCAGCACCACAGTTTTGACTACTGTAGCTTTGTAGTATTGTCTGAAGTCTGGGAAGGTTATGCATCCTGCTTTGTTCTTTTTCCTCAGGATTGCTTTGGCAATTCTGTTTTTTTTATGGTTCCATCTAAATTTTAGAATTATTTGTTTGAGTTCTGTGAACAATGTCATGGGTAATCTGATAGGGATCTCATTAAATCTGTAGATTGCTTTGGATAGTATGGCCATTTTAACAATCCAAGAGCATGGGATATTTTTTCATTTCTTTAAATCAGCTTCAGTTTCCTTTATCAGTGTTTTATAGTTCTAAGCATATAAGTCTTTAACTTCCTTGGTCAGATTTATTCCTAAGTATTATTTTTGTGTGATTTTAAAAGGGATTTTTTTTACATTCCCTTTCTGGTATCTAATTGTTATTGTAAAGAAATGCGACCGATTTCTGTGTGTTAAACAGCACCTTGATTTTGATACTTACATGTGTCTAAAAAAGGACCTTAATTATGTTATCATTTTCTTTCTCTTTTTAATTTGTTTTTTAGTACAGCAGGTTCTTATCAGTCATCAATTTTATACACATAAGTATATACATGTCAATCCCAATCGCCCAATTCATCACACCACCACCCCCACCACCCCACCACTTTCCCTGTTTGGCGTCCATATGTTTGTTCTCTACCTCTGTGTCTCAATTTCTGCAAACCGATTCATCTGTACTATTTTCTAGGTTCCATATATATGCGTTAATATACGATATTTGTTTTTCTCTTTCTGACTTACTTCACTCTGTATGACAGACTCTAGGTCCATCCACCTCACTACAAATAAGTCAATTTCATTTCTTTTTATGGCTGAGTATTATTCCATTGTATATATGTGCCACATCTTACTTATCCATCCATCTGTCAATGGACATTTAGGTTGCTTCCATGTCCTGGCTATATTGTAAATAGAGCTGCAATGAACATTGTGGTACATGACTCTTTTTCAATTATGGTTTTCTCAGGGTATATGCCCAGTAGTGGGATTGCTGGATCATATGGTAATTCTATTTTTAGTTTTTTAAGGAATCTCCATACTGTTCTCCATAGTGACTGTATCAATTTACATTCCCACCAACAGTGCAAGAGGGTTCCCTTTTCTCCACACCCTCTCCAGCATTTGTTGTTTGTAGATTTTCTGATGATGCCCATTCTAACTGGTGTGAGGTGATACCTCATTGTAGTTTTGATTTGCATTTCTCTAATAATTAGTGATGTTGAGCAGCTTTTCATGTGCTTCTTGGCAATCTATATGTCTTCTTTGGAGAAATGTCTATTTAGGTCTTCTGCCCATTTCTGGATTAGGTTGTTTGTTTTTTTAATATTGAGTTGCATAAGCTGTTTATATATTTGGGAGATTAATCCTTTGTCCGTTGATTCATTTGCAAATATTTTCTCCCATTCTGAGTGTTGTCTTTTCGTCTTGTTTATGGTTTCCTTTGCTGTGAAAAAGCTTTTAAGTTTCATTAGGTCCCAATTGTTTATTTTTATTTTTATTTCCATTACTCCAGGAGGTGGATCAAAAATGATCTTGCTGTGATTTATGTCAAAGAGTGTTCTTCCTGTGTTTTCCTCTAAGAGTTTTATAGTGTCCAGTCTTATATTTAGGTCTCGAATCCATTTTGAGTTTATTTTTGTGTATGGTATTAGGGAGTGTTCTAATTTCATTCTTTTGCATGTAGCTATCCAGTTTTCCCAGCACCACTTATTGAAGAGACTGTCTTTTCTCCATTGTATATCCTTGCCTCCTTTGTCATAGATTAGTTGACCATAGGTGCGTGGGTTTATCTCTGGGTTTTCTATCTTGTTCCACTGATCTGTGTTTCTGTTTTTGTGCCAGTACCATATTGTTTTGATTACTGTAGCTTTATAGTAAAGTCTGAAGTCAGGGAGTCTGATTCCTCCAGCTCCGTTTTTTTCCCTCAAAACTGCTTTGGCTATTCGGGGTCTTTTGTGTCTCCATACAAATTTTAAGGTTTTTTGTTGTAGTTCCGTAAAAAATGCCATTGGTAATTTGTTAGGGATTTCATTGAATCTGTAGATTGCTTTGTGTAGTATAGTCATTTTCACAATATTGATTCTTCCAATCCAAGAACATGGTATATATCTCTCCATCTGTTGGTATCATCTTTAATTTCTTTCATCAGTGTCTTATAGTTTTCTGCATACAGGTCTTTTGTCTCTCTAGGTAGGTTTATTCCTAGGTATTTTATTCCTTTTATTGGAATGGTAATTGGGAGTGTTTCCTTAATTTCTCTTTCAGATTTTTCATCATTAATGTATAGGAATGCAAGAGATTTCTGTGCATTAATTTTGTATCCTGCAACTTTAGCAAATTCATTGATTAGCTCTAGTAGTTTTCTGGTGGAATCTTTAGGATTTTCTATGGATAATATCATGTCATCTGCAAACAGTGACAGTTTTACTGCTTTTTTTCCAATTTGTATTCTTTTTATTTCTTTTTCTTCTCTGATTGCCATGGCTAGGACTTCCAAATCTATGTTGAATAATAGTGGTGAGAGTAGACATCCTTGTCTTGTTCCTGATCTTAGAGGAAATGCTTTCAGTTTTTCACCATTGAGAATGATGTTTGCTGTGGGTTTGTCAGATATGGCCTTTATTATGTTGAGGTAGGTTCCCTCTATGCCCACTTTCTGGAGAGTTTTTATCATAAATGGGTGTTGAATTTTTTCAAAAGGTTTTTCTGCATCTTTTGAGATGATCATATGGTTTTTATTCTTCAATTTGTTAATATAGTGTATCACATTGATTGATTTTCGTATATTGAAGAATCCTTGCATTCCTAGGATAAATCCCACTTGATCGTGGTGTATGATCCT
Organism: Balaenoptera borealis; assembly: GCF_965194805.1. Classification (NCBI taxonomy): domain Eukaryota; kingdom Metazoa; phylum Chordata; class Mammalia; order Artiodactyla; family Balaenopteridae; genus Balaenoptera; species Balaenoptera borealis. The sequence continues at coordinate 68,425,050 of NC_138861.1, read as the reverse complement.
TTTAATGTGTTGCTGGATTCTGTTTGCTAGTATTTTGTTGAGGATTTTTGCATCTGTATTCATCAGTGATATTGGTCTGTAATTTTATTTTTTTGTAGTATCTTTGTCTGGTTTTGGTATCAGGGTGATGGTAGCCTCATAGAATCAATTTGGGAGTGTTCCTTCCTCTGCAATTTTTTGGAAGAGTTTGAGAAGAATGGGTGTTAGCTTTTCCCTAAATGTTTGATAGAATTCACCTGTGAAGCCATCTGGTCCTGGACTTTTGTTTGTTGGAAGATTTGTAATCACAGTTTCAATTTCATTACTTGTGATGGGTCTGTTCATATTTTCTATCTCTTCCTGGTTCAGTCTTGGAAGGTTATACCTTTCTAAGAATTTGTCCATTTCTTCCAGGGTGTCCATTTTATTGGCATAGAGTTGCTTGTAGTAGTCTCTTAGGATGCTTTGTATTTCTGCAGTGTCTGTTGTAACTTCTCCTTTTTCATTTCTAATTTTATTGATTTGAGTCCTCTCCCTCTTTTTCTTGATGAGTCTGGCTGTTAGTTTATCAATTTTGTTTATCTTCTCCAAGAACCAGCTTTTAGTTTTATTGATCTTTGCTATTGTTTTCTTTGTTTCTATTTCATTTATTTCTGCTCTGATCTTTATGATTTCTTTCCTTCTGCTAACTTTGGGTTTTGTTTGTTCTTCTTTCTCTAGTTCCTTTAGGTGTAAGGTTAGATTGTTTATTTAAGTTGTTTCTTGTTTCTTGAGGTAGGCTTGTATAGCTATAAACTTCCCTTTAGAACTGTCTTTGCTGCATCCCATAGGTTTTGTGTTGTCGTGTTTTCATTGTCATTTGTCTTCAGGTATTCTTATTTCCTCTTTGAGTTCTTCAGTGATCTCTTGGTTATTTAGTAACGTATTGTTTAGCCTCCATGTGTTTGTGTTTTTTACGTTTTTTTCCCTGTAATTCATTTCTAATCTCATAGCGTTGTGGTCAGAAAAGATGCTTGATATGATTTCAATTTTCTTAAATTTACTGTGGATTGATTTGTGACCCAATATGTGATCTATCCTGGAGAATGTTCCGTGGGCACTTGAGAAGAAAGTGTAATCTGCTGTTTTTGGATGGAATGTCCTATAAATATCAATTAAATCTATCTGGTCTTTTGTGTCATTTCAAGCTTCTGTTTCCTTATTTATTTTCATTTTGGATGATCTGTCCATTGGTGTAAGTGAGGTGTTAAAATCCCCCACTATTATTGTGTTACTGTCGATTTCCTCTTTTATAGCTGTTAGCAGTTGCCTTATGTATTGAGGTGCTCCTATGTTGGGTGCATATATATTTATAATTGTTATATCTTCTTCTTGTATTGATCCCTTGATCATTTATGTAGTGCCCTTCCTTGTCTCGTAACATTCTTTATTTTAATGTCTATTTTATATGATATGTGTATTGCTACTCCAGCTTTCCTTTGATTTCCATTTGCATGGAATATCTTTTTCCATCCCCTCACTTTCAGTCTGTATGTGTCCCTAGGTCTGAAGTGGGTCTCTTGTAGACAGCATATAGATGGGTCTTGTTTTTGTATCCATTCAGCAAGCCTGTGTCTTTTGGTTGGAGCATTTAATCCATTCACGTTTAAGGTAATTATCGATATGTATGTTCCTATGACCATTTTCTTAATTGTTTTGGGTTTGTTTTTGTAGGTCCTTTTCTTCTCTTGTGTTTCCCACTTAGAGAAGTTCCTTTAGCATTTGTTGCTGAGGTGGTTTGCTGGTGCTGAATTCTCTTAGCTTTTGCTTGTCTGTAAAGCTTTTGATTTCTCCATCGAATCTGAATGATATCCTTGCCGGATAGAGTAACCTTGGTTGTAGGTTCTTCCTTTTCATCACTTAAATATATCATGCCACTCCCTTCTGGCTTATAGAGTTTCTGCTGAGAAGTCAGCTGTCAACCTTATGGGAGTTCCCTTGTATGTTATTTGTCATTTTTCCCTTGCTGCTTTCAATAATTTTTCTTTGTCTTTAATTTTTGCCAATTTGTTTACTATGTGTTTTGGTGTGTTTCTCTTGGGCTTATCCTATATGAGACTCTCTGCACTTCCTGGACTTGGGTGGCTATTTCCTTTCCCATATTAGGGAAGTTTTTGACTATAATCTGTTCAAATATTTTCTCTGGTCCTTTCTCTCTCTCTTCTCCTTCTGGGACCCCTATAATGTGAGTGTTGTTGTGTTTAATGTTGTCCCAGAGGTCTCTTAGGCTGTCTTCATTTCTTTTCATTCTTTTATCTTTATTCTATTCCGCAGCAGTGAATTCCACCATTCTGTCTTCCAGGTCACTTATCCGTTCTTCTGCCTCAGTTATTCTGCTATTGATTCCTTCTAGTGTAGTTTTCATTTCAGTTATTGTATTGTTCATCTCTGTTTGTTCTTTAATTCTTCTAGGCCTTTGTTAAACATTTCTTGCATCTTCTCGATCTTTACCTCCATCCTTTTTCCGAGGTCCTGGATCATCTTCATTGTCATTATTCTGAATTCTTTTTCTGGAAGGTTGCCTATCTCCATTTCATTTAGTTGTTTTTCTGGGGTTTTATCTTGTTCCTTCATCTGGTACGTAGCCCTCTGCGTTTCTGTCTTGTGTGTCTTTCTGTGAATGTGGTTTTTGTTCCACAGGCTGCAGGATTGTAATTCTTGTTGCTTCTGCTGTCTGCCCTCTGGTGGATGAGTCTATCTAAGAGGCTTATGCAAGTTTCCTGATCTATCATTTTCTTGAGATGGTAATTAATTACCTATAAATGCATGTTTCTTTAACTATTAAAGTAAAATAGCATAGAAAAACACATCTCAATCTTTAACACAGCCACACAATTTTGAAAAAAGTATTTTATATTTTTAAAGTTAAAATTTTCATAATTATGAAATTATTACATAATTTGTGGGGTTGTATCTATGTTATGGAATAATGGTCCATAAGCAAATAAATTTAAAGCACAAAATCACAAAAATATAATATACTTTGTTTTCTTTCTTGGAGAAATATCTGTTTTCTTGTGCTTCCCAATCTCTAGGTTCTTGACAACTGTAAAATTGTCTCAAATAGATTTCTTCATAATAAATTAATTTATTTATATTTTTGGAAAAAGAAAAAAGGGGAAGGGAGAAAAATCAAAAAGACAGAAGAAACAAAAAGAGGGAAAGTTTTTTTTTTTTTTTTTTAACTCCCTTGTCGTAACTATAGATATAATCCTGAGAAGAATTCTCTTACCTTCTACTCCTGAAGAATTTCAGGGTGCAAAGATTTCTCTCTTAATTAAACTGAATATAGTTACCTATAAATTTAAAACCCTATGGATAGAGGTTAATAAAATGCCAATAGTCAAAGAAAAAATATTCTAATTGATTCATACCAGTTAAAAAAAATTTCTCTACATCTCCCTTATCCTGTACCTTAAGAATACAGAAAAATTCTCCTCAAGAGCACATGGATATATTACAATAAATCATATGCTCTCTGGCCATAAAAGAAGTTTCAACAAACTTCAAACTTCTCAAATCATGATGGAAATAAACTAGGTAGAAATGCTATAATTAAAAATACACACGTTTTTGAAAATTAAGCAATAGTCTTGTAAATAATCCAGGAAGTAAAAGAAAATTAGAAAAAAATTGAAATGAATAAAAATAAAAATATGACCTAAAAATCTCTTGGAAGGAAGCTAAAGTATTGCTTATGGAAAATATATAATTTTAATGAATATATCAGAGAAACTAAATGTTAAAAATATCAAATTCTATTACCTAAGTTTTTTAAAAAGTCTATTAAAAAATACCTAATGAAACCCAAAGAAAGTAGAAGGAAGGAAATAATAAAAATAAAAAGCAAAATCAATGAACTAGAATACAAATATATGTTAAGTAAAATTTTAGTTTTTAAAAATTATCAATAAAATTAATAAACCTCAACAAGAGGTTTCTCAACAGGAAATTAAGGTAAAAAAATTACCAGAGTGAGGTATAAAGAGGAGGATCTCAAGTCCTGAAGATATTAAAAATAAAATAAAATAGTATAATATGTAGCCTAATGCCAAATTTGACAATATGATTAAATAAGTAATCACTTGAGAAGCACAGCTTATTTAAATTGAAACAAGTTGAAAAAGAAAAATCTGAGTAGCCCTATAGCAATTAAAGAAATAGAATCTCTAAATTTCTTTCTAAGAAATGTCTTTATCCTGATAATAATATAGTCTCTCAAAGAGTAAATGAGGAATAAAAAATATTTTCAGAAAATTGAAAGGGAACATTTTCTGACTAATTTTATGAAGTCAGTATAAGCCTAATATCAAAACCTGACAAGGTCATAATGAAACTGGAATATTAAATATCTCTCTTACCAGAACAGATGCCAAAACTAAAACAAAAAAAGAAGAACACTTTACAAAGTAAACCCAGAGATGCAAATGAATAAACTACTGGATATTATTTTAGAAATGCAATGTTGGGTTAATATTTGAAAATCACTTAATATAATTCAGTTTATTAACATTTAAAGAAGGTGAACTATATGATCATCTCAGTAGATGCAAAAAAGAAAGCATTGGACGATATCCAACACCTCTTTCTCATAAAGAAATAAAACTCTCAGCAAATTAGAAAAAGAGAGGCTTAGTAAACTAGTAAAGTGTGTCTTAAAATAATCTTTTACTTAGAATCATATTTAATGTATTTGCAACTAGATGAGGAAGTAGACAAGGGTTTGTAACATCACCACTTTTTTAGCATTTCACTTGATGTCCTAGACATGTAAAATGTACACAAGGATAAACAGGTAGACCAATGAAGCAGAATATATTGTCCAGAAACAGACTCATATTTTTATGGAACACATGATTCATGTGAATATGCTATTATATTTCAGTGGGAAAGGATAATCTTTTCAACTGATGGAACTGGTTCAAATAAATACACATAGAAAAAGAATGAATCATGACCTCTATGTAACTCTAAGCCTCAAATTTAATCAAGAAGTTTTCTAGCCCTATATGTGAAAGATAAAATAGAGTATATAAATATTTCTTTAAAATTATCCATTAAAATTTGAAAATTTTGATTAATAAAAAATAATTTTTATTCATAAAAGGATACTTATAAGAATGATAAATCAGCTTCAGACTGATAATATATATTTGACACAATATATGCCTATGTACACATTTGCTACGTTCATATGTATGTATATATATTAATGTGGATATATTATTAATCTGTCTGAAACCAACAAATGAGTTCTATTCGGAATATTTAAAGAATATCTATTGACCAACAGGATGACATAAAACCCAACAAAAATGGGCAAAAATCTTGGACAGGAACTTCAGAAAAACATACTTACAAATAGACAATAAGCATATGCAATTATGTTTAACATCAAGAGTTATTACAGTATGTAACTAAAACCACAATGAGGTACCAATCACTCACTGAAATTTATAAAATTAGTCTAAAAATATAAAATGCCAGTAATGGTGAGGAGCAATCAGATTTCTCTTACTCTGCTAGTGGGAATATAAACGAGTACAGCAATTTTGGAAAATTTTTTGTTGGTATCCACTAAAGATAAATCAATTCCTAGCCTATCACTTTGCAGTTTCACTCTTAGGTAAGGACTCCTCAAAAATGAGTGACAATATCCACTACAGATTTGTAGAAGAATGATCATAGCACCTTTATTCAGAATAGCTCAAAACTGGAAAACTACCCAAATGAACATTTATAATGGAATAGATAAATTAATTGTGGTATATTCATTGGAATACTACACAGCAATAAAACAAAGCAGTACTACACATAACACTGTTGGACTTCATGGACCTAATGTTGAGCAAAAGAAGCAAGATGCAAAAAGGTAAGTGCAACACAATTCTACTTATATAGATTTCAAGAGTAGGCAAAGTTTTTCTATGGTGATTGGAATCAGAAGAGTGGTTACCTCTGGGGATGTTGATGAGAATATGGTACAGGGAAGCCCTTTGAAGTGCTACGTGCATTCTACATATTGACCAAAATGGCAATTTTACCCTCACATTTGTGTTCCATAGTGTATTATATCTCAATACACCTTTATACAAAAATCCATTCTGGATGTCATATGGAGAATTGATTACAGAGAAACAATTTGAGAAATTCTAGTAGCAATCCAGGTGATAGTTGATGGTGGCTTGTACTGAAGAATCAATAGAAATGGAGCAAAGTAGGAAAATTCAGAAAGTACTTTTGAGATGGAACTGTCAGGATGCTTGCTTTGGAATGGCATAGGATAGACAGGTTAATATGGGAAGGTTAAGGTAGGGCTAGAAACAGTGGAAATATTTTTAGAAGAACAGAAAACAGTAGGTAGCAAGTCCTTAAATTATCTTTAAGTAGTTACTTCCCAGAGTGAGCACTTACATAAAATAGAAAAAAAGGAGGAAAGTAGTAAAACAACTCCTAATTCCAACTTCGATAACATATGGATTCTAATATATTCTGGTACTTAACTTGTATTCACAATGTAATTAAAATTTCTGTTTGTTTAGTTATGTGCTTAGTATGTTTATATCTTTTGTGATAAATTATCAAACACACTGCACAGCTGGCAAAAATGTTTTTTTACAAAAATGCCTCATTAGAAATCACCAACTTATCTTTAAATTCTCTGAACATGTGGTGCAAAATCTGAATTCATGCAGTTATGTGTTAGCTGCAGACAGCCTGCCTCATTGATCTTGCTGTGTGATAGATATATTTTAGGAGTGGGTTGTGGAGAAAGATGATTTTTTGCCTAGCTATTTAAATATTTTATGATTAAAAGATGTCTTTTTTGTTCAGAATAAGTACTCGGTAGAATATTTTCCAAAAGTTCTTGTTTTTTCATAATGTTGATAAGCTCTGATGTACTTTAAAAAACTTAGGTTTCTTTTTTTCCCATTTTCTATATTTTTCGTCTCTCTTTTTAGAATTACTTTTAGAATGAATATATTATAAACTGTTGCTTTAGAATGACAGTATTATGAACTTTTGAGGTTTTCTAATTAGTTTTTCTTCTGATAAGTAAAAGTGAATTTAGATATACACCTTTATCAGCAGAATGTTGTCATATAAGTAAAAATATTTTTTAAATCATTCCAAAATATAGTTAGCTACTCTATTTACCATAACATGAATGTAGCCCTCTGTTAAAACACAGCAAATCAGTTATTTTTCTGATTGAAAACTTTTTTCTTTTTTTTAAGCATTTAAAAAAATTAATTAATTAATTTTTTTTGGCTGCTTTTTTGGATTTTCATTGCTGCCTGTGGGCTTTCTCTAGTTGTGGCGAGTGGGGGTTACTCTTCGTTGTGGTGCACGGGCTTCTCATTGTGGTGGCTTCTCGTTGCGGAGCAAGGGCTCTAGGCATGCAGGCTTCAGTAGTTGAGACACACGGGCTCAGTGGTTGTGGCTCATGGGCTCTATAGAACACAGGCTCAGTAGTAGTGGCACACAGGCTTAGTTGAAAACATTTTTAATTATTTTAGTATTTGGTTAGATTTTCATTATAGGTGTCATTCAACAAAAATGTTTCCTTAAAGATGACTGAGATGTTTTTATATTAAAAAATCAATTTTTTAATCTGTTCCTTATTCAGATTGCAAAGCGTTTATTATATCTTATGGCTGCATATGCAGTCATAATTTAGTAATATAAAGTTGATTCATAAATCTAATTTCCATATTAAATTATTAGAACTTAGTGTCTACATATTATTAATGACATAGAAGAGCTTTATGGAACTGTATTCATAATTTTGACACTTAAAACAGATCTCAGGTCTTTTATCCTCCCTAAATGATTTCAAAGTCTGAAGGTTTGTTCATAGTTTTTGCTTTTTTGCTTAGTCTTGCAATATTTTACTTCCTATGTCTAGCATTAGTCAAAAATAGGACTGCATGCATATGAATCCACATGCTCTTTTTACTTCTGGTTTTTACAACTGTATTACATAAGAGTGAATGAAGTTATCATTATCTACACTACTGCAATTGTCTGCTAGATAAAATATCCTCGTTGCACTAACAATTTCCCCTCAGAACAATTCTTTCACCTAAAAGCTGGAGAGATCTTCTTAAAATTTCAGATTTGATCATGTCATTCTTTTGCTAAAAACCTTTCATGTCTTTCCACTGCTTTAAGAAAAAATAAAATATTTGACAAGTTCTCTCAATATAATCATCCCAAATGGCAGGCTGTTGTACATCCTGGCCTGTGTCTATCTCTCCAGCCAGTCTCAGTTCACTCTGCCCCTCTCAATGTTCTAATAATAATGTTTGAGATTCTTTTTCTTTTCATTTTCTGTCCTTTTTTTTGCTTTTTGTATTATTATAGAGTAATAATTGACCTACAATATTATATTAGTTTCAGATATGCAACATAGTGATCCAACAGTACATTGTGAAATAGACACCACTATAAGTCTAGTTACCAACTGTCACCTCACAAAGTTTATAGAGTATTAATGAGTTTATTTTCCATGATGAACATTACATCCCCATAACTTATTTATTTTAAACCTGGAAGATTGTACTTCATAATCCCCTTCACCCATTCAATCCCCCCTCCCAACACCCCTCCCCTTTGACATCAGATACAGTCTGTTCTCTGTGTCTATGGGTCTGGATTTTATTTTGTTTTGTTTTTTGTTTTTTAGGTTCCACAGATAAGTGAAATGATGTGGTATTTGTCTTTCTCTGTCTGACTTATTTCACTTAGCTTAATATGCTCAAGGTCAGTCTATGTTGTCACAAATGACAAGACTTCATTCTTTTCATGGCTGAGTAATATTTCATTGTGTGTATATGTGTGTGTGTGTGTGTATACACATATACATATACATATATTTTTATTCATTCATCTATCGATGGGCATTTAGGTTGCTTCCACATCTTGGTATTAAAAATAATGTTGCAATGAACATAAAGGTGCATATATCTTTTTGAATTAGTGTTTTCATTTTCTTCAGATAGATACTCAGTAGTGAAATTGTTGGCTCATATAATAGTGCTATTTTTAATTTTTGGTGGACCCTCCACACTGTCCTTCATGGTGGCTGCACCAATTTATATTCTCACCAACAGTGTACAAGGGTTCCCTTTTTTCCATGTTCTCACCAACACTTGTTTTTTTGTTGTCTTTTAGTCATTGTAACATGTGTGAGGTGGTATCTCATTGTGGTTTTGATTTGCAAATACCCTGATGATTAGTGTCATTGAACATCTTTTCGTGTGCCTACTGGCCATCTGTCTTCCTCAGAAAAATGTCTATTCAGGGCTTCTGCCCATTTTTTAATTGGACTTTTTTGTGCATGTTATTGAGTTGTATGTGTTCACTTTATATTTTGGATATTAACCCCATGTCAAATATATGATTTGCAGATATATTCTTCCATTCAGTAGGTTGCATTTTCATTTTGTTGATGGTTTCCTTTGCTGCACAAAAGCTTTTAGTTTGATGTAGTCCCATTTGTTTATTTAAGCTTTTGTTCCCTTGTCTTTGGAATTAGATCCAAAAAATATCACTAAGACTGATGTCAAAAAGCTTACTATGTTTTCTTCTAAGAGTTTTATGATTTCAGGTCTTACATTCAATTTTGTATCCTGAAACTTTATTTATTAGTTTTAATAGATTTTGGTGAGCTCTTTAGGGTTCTATATATAGTGTCATGTCATCTGCAAATGGTGACAGTTTTACTTCTTTCCAATTTATATGCCTTTAATTTATTTTTCTTTCTAATTGCTCTGGCTAAAATTCCAATACTATATTGAATAAAAGTGGGGAGAGAGGGCGTCGTTGTCTTGTTCCTGATCTTAGAGGAAAAGCTTTCATATTTTCACTATGGAGTATGATATTAGCTGTGGATTTGTTATATATGGCCTTTATTATGTTGAGGTACATTCCCTCTATAAGAACTTTGTTGAGAGTTTTTATCATAAGTGGATGTTAAATTGTGACAAATGCTTTTTCTGCATCTATTGAAATGATCATATTATTTTTATCTTTTATTTTGTTAATGTGGTGTAGCATGTTGATTGATTTGAAGATAATTGAACTATCTTTGTATTCCTGGATAAATCCAAGTGGATCATGTTGTATGATCATTTTAATGCATGTTAAATAACATTTGTTAATATTTTTTGAGGATTTTTATATCTATGTTCATCAGAGATAGTGGCTTGTTTTTTGTTTTGTTTTGTTGTTGTTGTTTGATGTCCTTGTCTGTTTTCAGTGTTGGGGTAATGCTGGCCTCATAAAATGAGCTCCAAAGCTTTTCTTCTTCTTCAAATTTTTGGAAGAGCTTGAGAATGATAGGTATTAAATATTCCTTGAATACTTGGTAGATTTAACTAGTAAAGCCATCTGGTCCTGGATTTTGATTTGTTGTGAGGCTTTTGATTACTGACCCTGTCTCCTTACTAGTAATTGTTCTATTCAGATTTTCTATTTCTTTATAATTCAGTCTTTAAAGATTGTAAATTTCTGGAAATTTATCCATTTCTTCTAGGTTGTCCAGTTTTTTGGCATATAATTGTTCAGAGTAATCTCTTATGAGCCTTTGTATTTTTGTCATATCAGTTGTAATTTCTCCTCTTTTCTTTCCGGTTTTATTTATTTGAAACATCTCTTATTTTCTGGGTGACTCTAGATAAAGGTTTGTTAGTTTTGTTTATCTTCTAAAAGAACAGCTCTTGGTTTTATTGATCTTTTTTATTGTCTTTTTAATCTCTATTTCATTTATTTCTGTTCTGATCTTTGTGATTTCCATCCTTCTACTAACTTTAGGCTTCATTGCTCTTCTTTTCTAGTTACTTTAAGTGTAAAGTTAAAAATTTTATTTGAGATTTCTTTCTTGAGGTAGGCAGGCCTGTATTCTTATGAACTTCCCTCTTAGAACCACTTTTTGCTGCATCCCATAGATTTTGGCATGTCATATTTCTGTTTTCATTTGTCTCTAGGTATTGTATTATTTTTCCTTTGATTTCCTCTATGACCTAGTAATTGTTCAGTAACATGTTGTTTAATCTCCTCATATTTGTATTTTTTCTAGTTTTCTTCTTGCAATTGATTTCTAGTTTCATACCACTATGATCAGAAAATATGCTTGATATAATTTGAATCTTCTTGAAGTTATTGAGACTTCTTTTGTGACCTAACATGTGATCTATCCTTGAGAATGTTCCATGTGCACTTGAGAAGAATGGGTATTCTGCTACTTTTAAATGGAATGTTTTATATGTATCAATTAAGTCTGTCTTTCTAATGTGTCATTTAAGGCCATTGTTTCTTCATTGATTTTAGGTCTGCCTGATCTATTTATTGATGTAAGTGGGGTGTTAAAGTCCCCTACTATTATTGTATTGCTGTCAGTTTCTCCCTTTAGATCAGTGAATATTTGCTTTAAACATTTTGGTGCTCCTTTGTTGGGTGCATATTATTTATAAATGTTTCATCTTCTTGATATATTTATCCCTTTGTCATTACATATGCCCCTCTTTGTCTTGTATTAGTCTTTTTTCAGTCTATTTTTTCTGATATGAATATAGCTATACCACCTTTCTTTTTGTTTCTATTTGCATGGAATATTTTTTCCATCCCTCCACTTTCAGTCTCTATGTGTCTTTACTTCTGAAGTGAGTCTTTTGTAGACAGTATATTGATGTGTCTTATTTTTCTATCCATTCAACCACTCTATGTATTTTGACTGGAGAATTTAGACCATTTACATTTAAAGTAATTATTGATAGGTATGTACTTACTGCCCTTTTATTAATTGCTTTCTGGCTGTGTTTATAGTTTCTCTTTGTTCATTTCTTCTATTTCTCTCCCACTGTGGTTTAATGACTTTCTCCATTGTTATGTTTAGATTCCTTTCTCATTTTCTTTTGTGTATTTACTATAAATTTTTGCTTTATGGTTACCATGTGGTTCACACATATGATCCTATGTATGTAACAGTCTATTTTAAGTTGAGAGCAATTTAAATTTGAACGCATTCCAAAACTCTACATTTTTACCGCCTGTCCCATGTTTTATGTTTTTCATGCCACTTTTTACATCTTTTTATTTCATATTTATTTTAACTATTATTATAGTTTTAATTTTACTACTTTCATCTTTTAACCTTAGTAAATTTATAAGTAATTAATCCCCCCATCTTTACTATATATTTAACTTTTCCAGTGAAATTTTTACCTTCACATGTTTTCTTATTATTAATTTCTTATTATTAAGTATATCTTTTCAGATTAAATAAGTCCTTTTAATATTTCTTGTAAGGCTCTTTAGTACTGATGAACTTCTTTAGCTTTTTCTTGTCTGGAAAACTCTCTGTCCTTCAAATTTGAATAACCTTGCCAGTTAGAGTATTCTTGATTGGAAGTTTTTTGTTTTTTGTTATTTTCCTTTTAGCACTCTGAATATATCATGCCACTCCCTTCCGGCCTGCAAAGTTTTTGCTGAGAAATCTGTCAATAGCCTTATGCTTTTTCCTTTGTATGTAAAAATTTGTTTTTCTGTTGTTGCTTTTAATATTCTATCTTTATCTTTAATTTTTGACATTTTTATTATAATGTGTCTTGGGGTGGATCTCTTTTGAGTTCAGCTTGTTTGGAACTCTCTGGGTTTCCTGGACCTGGATGTCAGTTTCCTTCCCTGGGTTAGGAAAGTTTTCAGCTGTTGTTTCTTCAAATAAGATTTCTGCCCCTTTCTCTGTCTCCTCTCCTCTGAACCCTATAATGTGAATGTTATTCCGTGTGCTGTTATCCTAGAGGTCCCTTAAATTATCTTTATTTTTTAAAATTATTTTTTTCTTTTTGCTACTCTGTCTGGGTGAATTCCATTGCTTTATCTTCCAGCTCACTGATCTGTTCTACTTTATTCAGCCTGATGTTGAACCACTCTTGTGTATTTTTCAGTTCAGTTATTGTATTTTTCAACTCTGTGAGTTCTGTTTGACACTTTCTTATGTTTTCTATCTCTTTATTCTTTTCCTGAGTTCAGTGAGCATCTTTATGACCATTACATTGACTTCTTTATTAGGTAGATTACTTATATCTATGTCATAAGTTCCTTTTCTGAGGTTTTGTCTGATTCTTTCATTTGAAACCTATTTATTTGTTTCCTCATTTTGCTTGACTTTCTGTGTTTCTATTAGATGAAGCAGCTACCTCTCTTAATCCTGAAGGAGTGGCCTTATGTAGGTGATGATTCCTCTCATTCAAACTTGCCCAAACTCTTAGTTGTCTCTCAAACCTTTGTGATTGTCTAAACCACTAGTTTTATTCTTGATATGCTTTCTTTGTTGATGGTGTGCCAAGATCTAGCAGTGCTCCAAAGGGAGAAATTTCATTTAGTACCTAGTTTCAGGCTGATTGAATGCCAGACCCTCAGGCAGCAGCTTTTTAAGTATGTAAATGCATACTGTCCTGTGGGGCTGCAATTATAATCCCTGCTGGCCTCAACATCAGGAAATCTGGAGGTGTCCCCTGGATGACAGTTGAGAAAATCAGGGCTCCAGAGAGTGTATTAGCTTCTTTCTGGGAAGCCTTGTTGAGCTGTAGCAAGGCGAAAGGGGTGCACAAGGATTGTGTCTCCCTGCTTAGGTTCACTGGGATCACCTCTTTAGCCACTAGATGTGTGTGAAACCTGAAGCCTGTTCCTCAGGCTGAAGTTCCAGACTGAGTAAATAGTCCTTTTTCACAGGAAGTCTGGGTTTTATTTCACTCTGGTATCTGTGAAATGCCATGGGGTGGCCTGGCAAGAACTGTCTTTCCAATTCTTATAATTCTGTGGAGCTCAGGAATGCCAACCTCCTTGGCTACTAGAGCCAGGCCATCAAGGGGTGTTCCCTCTGTGGATTGCATGTACCTACTGGCTTTAGCAAGGCAGCTGGGAGGTGTGGGAAGTGGGCTTCAGCAATGAAGCAGGGGAATACCTTATATATGCTTGCCTACCAGCTTTAGTCTGGGAGTGGCTAAATGTTGCAACTGCTAATGCTTGCCAGCCTCAGCCAGGGGGTGGGACAGTGTCATAACCACCCATGCTCATAGACTTTAGCTATAGAGCAGTAAAATGATGCAACCAGGGACTCCCTGCTCCTCCAGAGGACACTTCTAGGTTAGCAAATGGATCTCCACTTATAGACTAGGTGCTTTTCGAGCTGCTGCTTTTTTTGCTGGGTGTCAGGGTGAGTGAGTCTGCACGCAAGCCTTTAAGAGGGGAATCTGTTTCCTATAGCACTTTGGTTCCCTTGGGCTTCAGCCCCATTGTTTTTTTAAGCCAGATGTTTTGGGGGCTGTTCTCTCTGGTGAAGATCTCAGGGGTTGGGATGCCTGATGTGGGGCACCAATTCTTTGCTCCTCCAGGAGAAGTGCCTTTCTGGTGAGATCCCTCCTTTTGTGTGTTGCCACACTGGGGATGGATATTTTTGTGAGACAGTGTCTGCCTGTCCCACCCATCTTGATGTCATCCTTTTGTCCTTTGTTGTGGAGAGCAGCTCATCTAATTTTGAGATCTTTTGTAGAGAAAAATGATCCATATGTAGCTATATATTTGGTGTGTCTGTGGGAGGAGGTGAATTCAGGATCTTCCTATGCTGCTTCCAGTGCTTATTGCAGCATCTTGAGCTTTCTAAGTGTTGTTTCCAGTACCTCAAGCCCATTGTGTCCATCATTTCCAGATCCGTCTTGACCTAATTAACTCCTACGTAGCTTTCATATTTAAAAGCAACATTTCTGTTCTTAGGAAAGCTTCCTATTATGCTACAAGTTAAATCAGGTTTCCTATTAATGCATTTGTAGTAACTTGCAAGCTTCCTTGCAGCATTTACCATTTTTACTTATATTTTTTTGTTTTGATTATTGCAAACTTCATGAAGAGAAGAAGTTTGGTTGTCCCTTTGGTTGTCATTTTCTCTCATAACTATTATAGTATTGTTATCGGAGAGTACATTCTTATCTCATCACTGGAAGAATTCAGAGATGATATATGGAGGCCTAGAAAAAAAAGCAAGGAATTAGTAAGCAATAGTATACTCTCAGGAGGGAGGGTGGGCAGGCTCAGGTGAGCAGCTGAACTGAGTTCCTTTGGCAAGCTGGTTATATCAGATGTGAAAATGCTTGGGCGAATATTCATTGAGGAGGCAGGAGATTGGGGTCATATTTCCTGGCTTTTGTCACAGTTCCACCTTCCCAAGGAGAGGGAGAACTTTGTCCTTATTTGGTCTTGATTGGAAGTGTCCTGGCATTGGTACACGATGGGTACTTTTTATTTGCAAGGGTAATTATATTGTAATTAAGGCATAATGAGTAAAAAATTACATTCAGATGCCAGAGATTCCCACATTTTCCCACCTTTCTTTGATTCTAGGACCCCTGTCACCACAAGATGTATGTTTTCCTGCCACCTGGCCCATGCCCCCTTTCTTTGCTCACATCTAGCTATCTGCTTGCTCTAACAGTATCTGCTACATTTTAAATGAATAAATTGAAATCACCATGTGATCTAAATATTTTTTCCCCAATTTTTTGAATACTATGGTATAGCAAGATATGTAAGTAGGAAAAGCACCCTATTTTTATATTAACAAAATTTATCTAGTTCTTTATATCAATAATATAAAGTCAATTTGTATCAATTTTGTCTGGTGATACTTAGATAATTAATATCAAGATACCAGAAATACATAAAAACTATTAGAATTTTTAAGTAATCCAATGTAACCCAAAAATATATAGCATATGGAACAATGTCTATAGGAAGCACTGAATAAATAAATTTAAGGTCTTGACTTTTAAAAAGATATCATTTTGAGTGAAAACAGGGACTATTATCATAATAAAGAAGTATTTTCATTAGGTGGTTTACTCTACAACCCTGTTTGTTTTTGGTTTGGAGTATGCCTTTTCTTTCCCTGCAGTACTTCTTAGAAAAGTGGTCCTTTGTGTGGAAATAATGCTTTCTCAGCTCCAACTATACAGCACTGAACCCTGCAGTGCTCCAGATCAATCGGTTCATTGATGGATGACAATCGCAGAGATTATAGTGGATGTACAGCTTACCAGAGGAGAGAAAAGTTGAATGTTATTCTACCACCTCAGCTATTCAGGCAAAATACCGAACACAGGGTGAACCCTGAGGGTACCTGCTGTGTGCAAACAGTAAGTGCAGCATCAAAGGACAACTGTGGAGGGACCTACAAGATAGCAGAGGAATAAGAAGTGGAGATCACCTTTCTCCCCATAAATCCATCAAAAAATACATCTACATGTGGAACAACTCCTATAGAACACCTACTGAACACTGGCAGAAGACCTCAGACATCCCAAAAGGCAAGAAAATCCCCACATACCTGGGTAGGGTAAAAGAAAAAGGAAAAAAAACAGAGAAAAAAGAATAGGGATGGGACCCATACCTCTGGGAGGGAGCTGTAAAGGAAGAAAAGTTTCCACACACTAGGGAGCCCCTTCACTGGCGGAGATTGGGGGTGGGCGGGGGGGAAGCTTCAGAGCCACAAAGGAGAGTGCAGCAACAGGGGTGCACAGGGCAAAGCAGAGAGATTCCCGCACAGAGGATCAGTGGCAACCAGCAGTCACCAGCCTGAGAGGGTTGTCTCCTCACCCGCCAGGGCGGGTCGGGGCTGGGAGCTGAGACTTGGGCTTTGGAGGTCAGATCCCAGGGAGAGGACCAGGATTGGCCATGTGAAGACAGACTGAAGGCGAGTGTGCCACAGCTAGCCAGGATGGAGTCCGGGAAAAAGTCTGGACAAGCCAGAGAGGCAAGAGACCTTTGTTTCAGGGTGCGCAAGGAGAGGGGATTTCTTCTCAGTGTACCCACAGAAGGCAGAGCATCGCTTAAGCGAGCTCCAAAGACAGGCGCGAACCATGGCTATCAGCTTGGACCCCAGAGATGGGCATGAAACGCTAAGGCTGCTGCTGCCACCACCAAGAATCCTGTGTGCAAGCACAGGTCACTATCCACACCACCAGGAGCCTGTGCAGCACGCCACTGCCATGGTCCCGAGATCCAGGGACAACTTCCACAGGAGAACATACAGCACACCTCAGTCTGTTGCAACATCATGCTGGCCTCTGTCAGCACAGGCTCACCCCGCATTCCAATTTTGACTACTGTACACCTCCCTCCCTGC
Organism: Balaenoptera borealis; assembly: GCF_965194805.1. Taxonomy (NCBI): domain Eukaryota; kingdom Metazoa; phylum Chordata; class Mammalia; order Artiodactyla; family Balaenopteridae; genus Balaenoptera; species Balaenoptera borealis. The sequence goes on along the minus strand of NC_138861.1, from coordinate 68,407,850 downwards.
TGGCCTGAGTGAGCAAGAGACCCCTAATCAGCTGCTGCTTTAACCCCCTCCTGTTTGGGTGGGGAACAGACGCCTGAGGGCAACCTACATGCAGAGGCAGGACCAAAACTAAAGCTGATCCCCAGGAGCTGTGCAAACAAGAGAAAGGGAAATTTCTCCTTGCAGCCTTAGAAACAGCAGATTAAAGCCCCACAATCAACTTGATAAACCCTGCATCTGAAGAATACCTGAATAGACAACAAATGTTCCCAAAATTGAGGTGGTGGACTTTGGGAGCAACTGTAGACTTGGGGTTTGCTATATGCGACTGACAAGTTTCTGATTTATATGTTTATTTTAATTTAGATTTTAGCCCTTATCACTGGTGGATTTGTTTATTGGTAAGGTTTCTCTCTTCTTTTTTTTAAAATTATTTTTTATTTTATTATAATAATAATATATATTTTTAATTTTTTAGTTTAATATCTTTATTTTGTTTTATTTATTTTTTCTTTCTTTCATTTTTTTCCTCCCTTTTCTTCTGAGCTGTGTGGCTGATAGGGTCTTGGTGCTCAGGCCGGGTGTCAGTCCGGCACCTCTGATGTGGGAGAGCCGAGTTCAGGACATGGGACCACCAGAGACCTACCAGCCCCACATAATATCAATCAGCGAGAGCTCTCCCAGGGATCTCCATCTCAACGCTAAGACCCAGCTCCACTCAACGACCAGCAAGCTCCAGCACGGGGTGCTGGACACCCCATGCCAAAAAAATAGCAAGACAGAAACACAACCCCACCCATTAGCAGAGAGGCTGCCTAAAATCATAAGAAGTTCACAGACACCCCAAAACATACCACCAGATGCGATCTTGCTGACCAGAAAGACAAGATCCAGCCTCATCCACCAGAACACAGCCACCAGTCCCCTCCACCAGGAAGCCTAAAGAACCCACTGAAACAACCTTACCAACTAGGGCAGACACCAAAAACAAAGGGAAACATGAACCTGCAGCCTGCGAAAAGGAGACCCCAAACACGCTAAGTTAAGCAAAATGAGAAGACAGAGAAATACACAGCAGAGGAAGGAGCAAGGTAAAAACCCACCAGACCAAACAAATGAAGAGGAAATAGACAGTCTACCTGAAAAAGAATTCAGAGTAATGATAGTAAAGATGATCCAAAATCTTGGAAATAGAATGGAGAAAATACAAGAAACGTTTAAGAAAAACCTAGAACTAAAGAGCAAACAAACAATGATGAGCAACACAGTAAATGAAATTAAAAATATTCTAGAAGGAATCAACAGCAGAAAAACTGAGGCAGAAGAACGGATAAGTGACCTGGAAGATAAAATAGTGGAAATAACTACCACAGAGCAGAATAAAGAGAAAAGAATGAAAAGAATTGAGGATGGTCTCGGACAACATTAAACACACCAACATCCGAATTATATGGGTCCCAGAAGAGGGAGAGAAAAAGTGTCTGAGAAAATATTTGAAGAGATTATAGTTGAAAAGTTCCCTAATATGGGAAAGGTAATAGTCAATCAAATCTAGGAAGTGCAGAAAATCCCATACAGAATAAATCCAAGGAGAAACATGCCAAGACACATATTAATCAAACTATCAACAATTAAATACAAAGAAAAATACTAAAAGCCACAAGGGAAAAGCAGCAAATAACATAAAAGGGAATCCCCATAAGGTTAACAGCTGATCTTTCAGCAGAAACTCTGTAAGCCAGAAGGGATTGGCAGGACATATTTAAAGTGATGAAAGGGTAAAACCTACAACCAAGATTACTCTGCCCAGCAAGGATCTCATTCAGATTCAACACAGAAATTAAAAACTTTACAAACAAGCAAAAGCTCAGAGTATTCAGCACCACCAAACCAGCTTTACAACAAATGCTAAAGGAACTTCTCTAGGCAGGACAGACAAGAGAAGGAAAAGGCCTACAATAACAAACCCAAAACAATTAAGAAAATGGTAATAGCAACATACATATCAGTAGTTACCTTACATGTAAATGGATTAAATTCTCCAACCAAAAGACACAGACTGGCTGAATGGATACAAAAACAAGACCCGTATATATGCTGTCTACAAGAGACCCACTTCAGACATAGGGACACAAACAGACTGAAAATGAGGACGTGGAAAAAGATATTCCATGCAAATGGAAATCAAAAGAAAGCTGGAGTAGCAATACTAATATCAGACAAAATAGGCTTTAAAATAAAGGCTATTACAAGAGACAAAGAAGAACACTACATAACTATCTAAGGATCAATCTGAGAAGAAGACGTAACAATTGTAAATATGCAAGCAATATAGGAGCACCTCAATACATAAGGCAAATGCTACCAGTCATAAAAGGGGAAATCGACAGTAACACAGTAATAGCAGGGGATTTAACACCCACTTTCACCAGTGGACGGATTATCCAAAATGAAAATAAATAAGGAAACACAAGCTTTAAATGACACATTAAACAAGATGGAATTAATTGATATCTATAGGACATTCCATCCAAAAACAACAGAATACACTTTCTTCTCAAGTGCTCATGGAACATTCTCCAGGATAGATCCTATCTTGGGTCACAAATCAAGCCTCAGTAAATTTAAGAAAATAGAAATCATATCAAGTATCTTTTCCAGCAACAGTGCTATGAGACTAGATATCAATTACAGGACAAAAAAAAACTGACAAATACGAACACATGGAAACTAAACAATACACTACTAAATAATCAAGAGATCACTGAAGAAGTCAAAGAAGAAATCAAAAAATACCTAGAAACAAATGACAATGAAAACCTACAACCCAAAACCTATGGGATGCAGTAAAAGCAATTCTAAGAGGGAAGTTTATAGCAATACCATCCTACGTCAAGAAACAAGAAACATCTCAAATAAACAACATAACCTTACACCTAAAGCAATTAAAGAAGAACACAAAAACCCAAAGTTAGCAGAAGGAAAGCATTCATAAAGATCAGATCAGAAATAAATGAAAAAGAAATGTAGGAAACGATACATAGATCAATAAAATTAAAAGCTGGTTCTTTGAGAAGATAAACAAAATTGATAAACCATTAGCCAAGGTCATCAAGAAAAAAGGGAGAAGACTCAAATCAACAGAATTGGAAATGCAAAAGGAGAAGAAACAACTGACACTGCAGAAGTACAAAGGATCATAAGAGATTACTACAAGCAACTATAAGCCAATAAAATGGACAACCTGGAAGAAAAGTACAAACTTCCAAGACTGAACCAGGAAGAAATAGAAAATATAAACAGACCAATCACAAGCACTGAAACTGAAACTCTGATTAAAAATCTTCCAACAAACCAAAGCCCAGGACCTGATGGATTCACAAGCAAATTTTATCAAACATTAAGAGAAGAGCTAACACGTATCCTTCTCAAACTCTTCCAAAATATAGCAGAGGCAGGAACACTCCCAAACTCATTCTATGAGGCCACCATCACCCTGACACCAAAACCTGACAGTGATGTCACACAAAAAAAACAACTATAGACCAATATCACTGATGAACATACATGCAAAAATCCTTAACAAAATACTAGCAAACAAAATCTAACAGCACATTAAAAGGATCAGACACCATGATCAAGTGGGGTTTATCCCAGGGATGCAAGGATTCTTCAGTATACACAAATCAATCAATGTGATACACCATATTAACAAATTGAAGGATAAAAACCATATGGTAATCTCAGTAGATGCAGAAAAAGCTTTTGACAAAATTCAACACCCATTTATGATAAAAACTCTCCAGAAAGTGGGCATAGAGGGAACCTACCTCAACATAATAAAGGCCATATATGACAAACACACAGCCAACCTCATTTGTAATGGTGAAAAACTGAAACCATTTTCTATAAGATCAGAAACAAGACAAGGTTGCCCACACTCACTGCTATTATTCAACATAGTTTTAGACGTTTTAGCCTCAGCAAACAGAGTAGAAAAAGATATAAAAGGAATCCAAATTGGAAAAGAAAAAGTAAAACTGTCACTGTTTGCAGATGACATGATACTATACATAGAGAATCCTAAAGATGCTACTAGAAAACTACTAGAGCTAATCATTGAATTTGGTAAAGTAACAGGATACAAAATTAATACACAGAAATCTCTTGTATACCTATACACTAATGATGAAAAATCTGAAAGAGAAATTAAGGAAACACTCCCATTTACCATTGCAACAAAAAAGAATAACACACCTAGGAATAAACTTTCCTAAGGAGACAAAAGACCTGTATACAGACGAGGATAAGACACTGCTGGAATAAATTAAAGATGATACAAAGAGATGGAGAGATGTACCGTGTTCTTGGATTGGAAGAATCAACATTGTGAAAATTATTATACTACGCAAAGCAATCTACAGATTCAGTGCAATCCCTGTGAAGCTACCAATGGCATTTTTCACAGAACTAGAACAAAAATTTCACAGTTTGTATGTAAACACAAAAGACCCTGAATAGCCAAAGCAATCTTGAGAAAGAAAAACGGAGCTGGAGGAATCAGGCTCCCTGACTTCAGACTGTATTACAAAGCTACAGTCATCAAGACAGTATGGTACTGGCACAAAACCAGAAATATAGATCAATGGAATAGGACAGAAAGCCCAGAGATAAACCCATGCACATATGGTCACCTTATTTTTGACAAAGGAGGCAAGAATATACAATGGAGAAAAGACAGCCTCTTCAAAAAGTGGTTCCTGGAAAATTGGACAACTACATGTAAAAGAATGAAATTAGAACACTGCCTAACACCATACACAAAAATAAACTCAGAATAGATTAAAGACCTAATTGTAAGGCCGGACAGTATAAAAATCTTAGAGGAAAACATAGGCAGAACACTCTATGTCATAAATCACAGAAAGATCTTTTTTGACCCACCTCCTATAGTAATGAAAAGAAAAACAAAAATAAACAAATGGGACCTCATGAAACTTAAAAGCTTTTGCACAGCAAAGGAAACCATAAACAAGACCAAAAAACCCTCAGAATGGGAGAAAATATTTGCAAACGAAGCAAGTGACAAAGCATTAATCTCCAAAATATACAAGCAGCTCATGCAGCTCAATATCGAAAAAAGCAAACAACCCAATCTAAAACGGGGCAGAAGACCTAAATATACATTTCTCCAAAGAAGACATACAGATTGCCAACAAACACATGAAAGGATGCTCAACACCACTAATCAATGGAGGAATGCATATCGAAACTACAATGAGGTATCTCTCACCAGTCAGAATGGCTATCATCAGTCAGAAAGGGAACCCTCTTGCACTGTTGGTGGGAATGTAGATTGATTCAGCCACTATGGAGAACATTATGGAGGTTCCTTAAAAAACTGAAAATAGAACTACCATGTGACCCAGCAATCCCACTACTGGGCATATTCCCTGAGAAAACCATAATTCAAAAGGCATCATGTACCAGAATGTTCATTGCAACTCTCTCTACAATAGCCAGGACATGGAAGCAACCTAAGTGTCCATCGACAGATGAATGGATACATAAGATGTGGCACATATATACAATGGAATATTACTCAGCCATAAAATAAAATGAAATTGTGTTATTTGTAGTGAGGTGGATGGACCTAGTGTCTGTCATACAGAGTGAAGTCAGAAAGAGAAAAACAAATACTGTATGCTATCACATATATATGGAATCTTAAAAAAAAAAAAAGGTTCTGAAGAACATAGGGGCAGGACAGGAATAAAGACTCAGACGTAGAGAATGGACTTGAGGACACAGAGAGGGGGAAGGGTAAGCTGGGGCGAAGTGAGAGAGTGGCACTGACATATATACACTACCAGATGCAAAATAGATAACTAGTGGAAAGCAGCCGCATAGCACAGGGAGATCAGCTCGGTGCTTTGTGACCACCTAGAGGGGTGGGATAGGGAGGATGGGAGGGAGACGCAAGAGGGAGGGGATATGGCGATATATGTGTATGTATTGTTCATTATCTTTGTTATATAGCAGAAACTAACACAAAAATGTAAAGCAATTATATTCCAATAAAGATGTTAAAAAAAGTAAAGTTTTACCTTCATAACAGTGTTTTTCAGTCTTAAGTAAAGTTTAATTAACATTGACAACCTCAAGGCTGATGTAGGTTTCCAGGCTTTCTATATCCTTCATTTTAATAATAATCAGTAATACATATTTTATAGCACTATATGGGTTTAAAACATTCACTAAGAGTGTTAAGAATGGGAGAGTTGCACATAAATCAGTTTTAAATTTAAGAGGTTTATCCTGCATTCTCTTTGTATAACAGGTTTTGGATGATAACTGTTGAAGAAAGGGAACAACTGCAAGAGTCAATGTGAGAGATGACAGTGAGGGTGGTGGTAGTGCTGAGAAAGTACAGGCATACCTTGGAGATATTGTGGATTCAGTTCCAGACCACTGCAATAAAGCAAATATCACCATAAAGTGATGCAGTGAAATTTTTGGCTTCCCAGTGCATGTTAAAATTTTGTTTACACTATACTGTAGTTTATTAAGTGTGCAGTAGCATTATGTCTAAAAAAATACAAACCTTAATTTAAAAATATCTTATTGCTATAAAATGCCAACCATCCTCTGAGCCTTCAGCAAGATGTAATCTTTTTGCTGGTGGAGGGTTTGAAATATTTTAAGAATTATGAAAATGTGACACAGATGCATGAAGTGAGCAAAGGCTGTTGGAAAAATGGTGCTGGCAGCTGGATATGAGGTTGCCAGAAACCTAATTGTAAAAAACCCAGTATCTGTGAAGCTCAATAAAGTGAAGCACAATGAAACAATGTATTCCTGTAACAGGTTTAGGACATAATTTGAAGATAGGCATAACAGAATTTTCTGATGGATTGGATATAAAATATGAAAGAAAATGGGATTCAAGGATGATTTCAAAGATTTCAGCTTCATTAATTCTTTTTTGTCTAAAAATACTTGAAATGAATGATTCAAAAGGATTACACACACACTTACACATATATTCAAAATATGTACTAAAAGCAACATATCACTTGTCTTCTTTTCCTGTCATTTCTTGCGTTTCTTGAAACGTGATAATTGCTCTATGAACGTATTAGTTGCTCTTGGATTTTCAGAAGATACGGATGATGATCATTAAAACATCTATATTCCTCATATTATTAAAATTCATCTCCCCAGCTTTGGAGCACAAATTGTTAAACTAATTTAGGAAAAGTGATGTGACAATAAGGTATCAAGATTGCTAATGAGATTTTGCCAAGTAATTCTGTAAGTGGGAATTTAACTTATATAAGTAATTAGTATATTAGTATATTAACTAGTAGAGTTAGTATATTAATATCAAAACTTTCAAAAATCTAAATGAAAATGATTCCTATTAAGCTAAATCTCAAGTGTGAAGGTAAAATAGCTCAAATGTATGCAAATTTTTAAAATACTTGCTCCCACACTCACTTTTATAAAATAATAGTATAGGAGGTAGTGGGAGTAGATCAAAAGAAGATGCGCAACACAAATTGAATTCACTTGATTATAGTGAAAAGACTTCTAGAAATGCAGCAGTGCAACACGACTAAAGTAGTACACATTCCAGATTGGATTAGGAGTCCTGAAACTCCAAAAGGGATGACTCCTAAAAATAAAAAAATGAAACAAAATTTGCATTGTGTGTTTTAGCAGACTGAGGAGTGTTTTAGAAAATGTAGGAAAATCTGGCACTAAATTATTAATGGGTATACAGAAAACTAAAGACAAAAATATAAAGCAATATTAACTTCAGAAAGGTGAAAGTTATATAATTTTAATTTAGAAACACTCTTGTAGTGGGTTGAATAGTGTCCTCTAAAATAAATGTCGATGTAGAACCTCAGGATGTGAACTTATTGGAAGTAGGGTCTTTGCAGATGTAATTAAGGATTAAGATGAGGTCTTATTGTATTAGGATGGACCCTAATTTCAATGAAAGTGTCCTTATAAGAGACAGGAAACGATGCATAGAGAGACACAGAGAAGAAGGCTATGTGAAGATGAAGATGGAAAACAGAGAAATGCATCTACAAGCCAAGAAATGCCAAAGATTGCAACCAATTACTTAAAGTTAGGATAGAGGCATGGGATGGGTCTGCCTTAGAGCCTTCAGAAGGAATCAACCCTGCTGACTCCTTGAATTCAGATTTCTGGCTTTCTGAGCTGTGAGAGAATACATTTCTGTTGTTTTAAGCCACAAAGTTTATGGTAATTTATTATGGCAGCCTTAGGAAAGTGATACCGTCCTCTATTCATTCTATTTGTAAATATTTCTTACAACTATGATGTGATCACTAGCATTATTTTATTACAATTAATATTGGGACCTGTGGGTCCTGACATCTGTGTGCATATCTGGGAAAATTGATAAAAGTTTTCAGTCCTTATCTTCCATATGGATTATGGCAGAGGCTGGTTAGATCTTCATTAAGCACATACTCTTTCTGGCAAACAGCTAAGCATCGATTTGTAGTCTTTTTATAGGTAGGGGGGGTCATTTGACTATTTCTGTCTATTGAAACATGGTGGCAAGTGAGGTACATTTTGCACTCCTGCTCCTAAAAACACCCCATGCTTTAGTACTCTCTCTCCCTTCTTCCTTCATTAACCGCCTTGTAGACAATTCAGCTTCTGAGCTTTTGTTTAAGACCATGTGTAGAGAAACAGCCAGGAGACCTATTCAACTAGGTGCAACTATGAGTTGCCCTATGCATGAGTATGATTATTTATCATCCACAGGTAATATATAGTAAGATTTTGGATGCTGTCAGTTAAAAAATTGATTTTTTTAGTCATGGTAGGGATTTATCAGGCAAGGTTCAATAGGAAAAGGCATGTGAGTGCCTTAACACTTATGATTTTATACAGAGGTGTATTGTAGCCTAAGAGATTTCTTGGAAATGGAGTTTTTCAGCAACTCTAGCATTTTTGGGCAAGTGAAGTATCTTTGCCTGTTTCCAAGCTCCTCCAACTTGATTTCCCTTCTTAAGGGGAAAGCAGAGGAACAAAGTGGTCAGTTGCAGTACAAACAGACCACATGAATCTAAGCTGTCTGGGTTAAGGTACCCGCTGTTAATGGGAGTTCACTAGGGTTATCCAACTGCTTAGTTTTTGGAAGACTTGGAGGCTTGCAGATGTTGCAGCCTCTTCTAACAAAGCAAGGGTTGAAGAGTGAGAAGTTGAATTTGAGTGCAGAATAGGGACCCAAGTCCCAAGTGGCTCCTTGTGCAGTCAACCAACAGTAAATTCCAAGAATCATTTTTGGAAGATCCTGCTTAGCACAATGCACTGAATATATATATATATTTTTTTTATTTCTTTAAGCTTTTGAGATTTGGGGATTGTTGATTACAACAGCTATTCTTTGAATGATAGGAGAAATATTTAGATAATTTCTTCAAATGAAAGATCAAAAGAGAACAGTATCATTACACTGTTTAAACTTCTAGTTAAAACCAGAAGAAAATGCAGAGACACAGCTAACAGATTTGGAAATGGATGATTCTTCAGAATGGGACAAAGGGGAGAAAAATGGGGCACTGGGTAGCTGTGTTTGTATAATAGGCCTTGTAGAATTGTTTGACTTTGAAACCCTTATTCACATTTTGCTTTAATAGCCAGCATTGTGTTTTAATGGGAATAAAATGTTTATAACAATTTTTTTCACAAAATTAAAAGTATTCATACACTCTTAATTCCTGTAACAGAAGTATTATATGTATTTCTGAATATCCAAATAATGGACTACTACAGAGGGGAAGTATACTATTATGAAATAGAATTATTATTATTGATGTATGCTAACAGAATAAATCCTATGAAATTATACCAAAGTATAATTTAGGATCTTTCTTGGATTTAGGTTATGAATTGTTTGTTTATAAACACTTTTTTATTTTCAAAATTTTGCAATACCGTTTAATCATGTATGCGCATGAGATTTAGAAATCAAGGGCAATCTAAATTTTCTTAAGAGAAGATCATCAGGCTAGTAGTTGAATAAATAGCTATTAATGGCCAAAAAAATGACTATAATTGAAAGAAATGGCATATTTAGATCTCCACCTTTTATAACATTTTATATAGTTTTCAATATTAGTACATGGAAGAATGTTCTGTTTAATGGAGCACTGAGTTGCTAAACCCATTATATTCTGCTTAAAGAAAAAATGTCATTTACTTCCAGATGTCTTGCATGGTTGGTTGGTTGGTTTTCCTAGAAGATGCTGAGTAGCTCACCAGTTGAAGATTCTGTGAAATGAAATGGCAGTCAAACAGTTCTTAGTTTCAATCAAGGACGTAATTATTTAGCACTTTTGCATTTCAATGAGTTATGTCAGTATCTGGATGGGGTGACATTTTGCAAGGATGTAGTTTTCTTAAATGTTTTGTTCAATCATCTCAAATTAAATATAAGTTGAGCGTCCCATATATTTGGATTTAGAAAATGGCCTAACAATTAAAATATGGAAAGAGAAAGGAAGTGATTGCATACAACAAAACTCCAAGCCTTCTAAGAGAAGATGTATACCTGGGAGGGAAAAAGCAATATGAAACATTAGTCACTTGTAACTTCAGAATCTGTAGTGACATATGGAAAGGAGACAAATTTGAATACCAGAAAAAAACAAAGGAAAAACTTGTTTATCTGAATATTGAGCTGACTGCAACATTGCATTCAATGCTGGAAATTAGAGAAATAAAGTAATATTTAAACTAAAGTATTTGTGCATTTCAAAACTCTCACTTGGAAACTTGTTTGTTTGATCCTTTCCCCATATACTATCTACTAGAAGACTGTCGTGACTAATTATTTTAGAACCAGCTAAATTCATCAGACCTCACATTCCCATTAACTATGATGCAATTAACTGCCCCAGTTCTGACCCTTACTATCTTCTTGTTTATTTCCTCTGTTACCCTCATTCACATGTTACTCATGTTACTCTGGATTTGCTATTCTCTAACTCAATCCCACATTAATTCCCTTTACAAAACTTTTCACTGTGCCATCTGGAACCCCTTTTTCATTGAAATAGCAACTTTAAAAAATCTCAATTTCTTCCTGATTTTTGCTTTCATTTCCTCCCCTCTTCTGGAATCTAGGTTTCTTCTAAGCCCAATCATTATTCTTCTACCTTAAGTAAAACAAACAAAAAGCAAACAAGACTCATGTCTTAAGCAGTTCATATATAACATCTCCTCCTTTATTTTACTGTTATCTACTACATTATTTGAATATCTTGCTACTTAAACTGTAACTTTCCTCTCTACCCAAGTCTGTGCATCATCCTAAGTGGTTCTATGAATGTGGATAAATTCAATATTCAGCTATGTCCATTACCTGGCCTCCTTTTAAAATAAATTTATATCCATTTCAATTTTACCCCTTCCCCATTCCCTTAGCAATAGCATGGATCTTGTTTTCAGTTGAGTCTTTTCCATCCAGAAACTATTAATTCAGTCATTCTATTCTTTATTTTTAGTTTTTTTCACATTACTAAGATTCACCTACTTTTTAAAACCTCGTTATTTTTTTTTCCACACACACACACTGTGTGTGTGTGTTTATTTTTACAAGAGATAAATAGACTGACACCAAGCATTGTAAATGGATGACCACAACAAAAGCAACAATGATTGCAATTACCAAACACGAAACACACTCATACTATATCATAATATTGACATTCAGTCCAGTAATCCTCCACTGTAACAGCTCCCTTACTTTGCAGTGAAAATTGATTTGTATATTCTTTGCCTCTGAGTCCTTGTGGGATTTTTTTTTTAAAATTCAAACAGAAAGTCACAAAAATTATACTCATCCTCATCAGTTCACTCAGTCCCATGTAATTAATTTTTTTTTTCATCTTGATCTTTTGTTAGCACTTTTATGAGTTCATCAGTTTTTCATTAGAGTTCCGAAAATGCTTATTCATTCAGTTCAGCAGTACAGTCAGTTACCAGAAACCTGTACTTGTCAGAGTCTTTTCCATGAATTCCTTGAAGATGAAAAGCTTTTATAGGAACATATTTGCAAAAGCATCACAGTACACCCAGAACTGTCTGTAAATGACAAAAGACTTAAAAATGACCATGGTTAAAGATTTGATGAAAGTTCATAATAATGCAATTGACAAGGAAATTTAGTTATTTCTGAGATATACATTTTAAAGTAATACCTAGAATTATGGCTTAAACATTATACCAGAACATATAAGATTTTTAGAAATTTCATGTAATATCTGAAACATTTATATTAACATATTTCCATACAAATAACCCAATGAAAGTTTAGTATTAGTTGTTTTGTTTGTTTTTTTATACTGCAGGTTCTTATTAGTCATCAATTTTATACACATCAGTGTATACATGTCAATCCCAATCGCCCAATTCAGCACACCACCATCCCCAGCTCACTGCAGTTTTCCCCCCTTGGTGTCCATATGTCCGTTCTCTACATCTGTGTCTCAACTTCTGCCCTGCAAACCGGCTCATCTGGACCATTTTTCTAGGTTCCACATACATGCGTTAATATACGATATTTGTTTTTCTCTTTCTGACTTACTTCACTCTGTATGACAGTCTCTAGATCTATCCACGTCTCAGCAAATGACTCAATTTCGTTCCTTTTTATGGCTGAGTAATATTCCATTGTGTATATGTACCACAAGTTCTTTAACCATTCGTCTGTCGATGGGCATTTAGGTTGCTTCCATGACCTGGCTATTGTAAATAGTGCTGCAATGAACATTGGGGTGCGTGTGTCTTTTTGAATTATGATTTTCTCTGAGTATACGCCCAGTAGTGGGATTGCTGGATCATATGGTAAATCTATTTTTAGTTTTTTAAGGAACCTCCATACTGTTCTCCATAGTGGCTGTATCAATTTACATTCCCACCAACAGTGCAAGAGGGTTCCCTTTTCTCCACACCCTCTCCAGCATTTGTTGTTTGTAGATTTTCTGATGATGCCCATTCTAACTGGTGTGAGGTGATACCTCATTGTAGTTTTGATTTGCATTTCTCTCATAATTAGTGATGTTGAGCATCTTTTCATGTGCTTCTTGGCCATCTGTATGTCTTCTTTGGAGAAATGGCTATTTAGGTCTTCTGCCCATTTTTGGATTGGGTTGTTTGTTTCTTTAATATTGAGCTGCATGAGCTGTTTATATATTTTGGAGATTAATCCTTTGTCCGTTGATTTATTTGCAAATATTTTCTCCCATTCTGAGTGTTGTCTTTTCGTCTTGTTTATGGTTTCCTTTGTTGTGCAAAAGCTTTGAAGTTTCATTAGGTCCCCACTTGTTTATTTTTGTTTTTATTTCCCTTACTCTAGGAGGTGGATCAAAAAAGATCTTGCTGTGATTGATGTCAAAGAGTGTTCTTCCTATGTTTTCCTCTAAGAGTTTTATAGCGTCCGGTCTTACATTTAGGTCTCGAATCCATTTTGAGTTTATTTTTGTGTATGGTGTTAGGGAGTGTTCTAATTTCATTCTTTTACATGTAGCTGTCCAGTTTTCCCAGCACCACTTATTGAAGAGACTGTCTTTTCTCCATTGTATATCTTTGCCTCCTTTGTGATAGATTAGTTGACCATAGGTGCGTGGGTTTATCTCTGGGCTTTCTATCTTGTTCCATTGATCTATGTTTCTGTTTTTGTGCCAGTACCATATTGTCTTGATTACTGTAGCTTTGTAGTATAGTCTGAAGTCAGGGAGTCTGATTCCTCCAGCTCCGTTTTTTTCCCTCAAGACTGCTTTGGCTATTCGGGGTCTTTTGTGTCTCCATACAAATTTTAAGATGATTTGTTCTAGTTCCGTAAAAAATGCCATTGGTCATTTGATAGGGATTGCATTGAATCTGTAGATTGCTTTGGGTAGTATAGTCGTTTTCACAGTATTGATTCTTCCAATCCAAGAACATGGTATATCTCTCCATCTGTTGGTATCATCTTTAATTTCTTTCATCAGTGTCTTATAGTTTTCTGCATAGAGGTCTTTTGTCTCCCTTGGTAGGTTTATTCCTAGATATTTTATTCTTTCTGTTGTAATGGTAAATGGGAGTGTTTCCATAATTTCTCTTTCAGATTTTTCATCTTTGGTGTATAGGAATGCAAGAGATTTCTGTGCATTAATTTTGTATCCTGCAACTTTACCAAATTCATTGATTAGCTCGAGTAGTTTTCTGGTGGCAGTTTTAGGATTCTCTATGTATAGTATCATGTCATCTTCAAACAGTGACAGTTTTACTTCTTCTTTTCCAATTTGTATTCCATTTATTTCTTTTTCTTCTCTGATTGCCGTGGCTAGGACTTCCAAAACTATGTTGAATAATAGTGGTGAGAGTAGACATCCTTGTCTCATTCCTGATCTTAGAGGAAATGCTTCCAGGTTTTCCACCATTGAGAATGATGTTTGCTGTGGGTTTGTCGTATATGGCCTTTATTATGTTGAGGTAGGTTCCCTCTATGCCCACTTTCCAGAGAGTTTTTATCATAAATGGGTGTTGAATTTTGTCAAAAGCTTTTTCTGCATCTATTGAGATGATCATATGGTTTTTATTCTTCAATTTGTTAATATGGTGTATCACACTGTTTGATTTGCGTATATTGAAGAATCCTTGCATCACTGGGATAAATCCCACTTGATCGTGGTGTATGATCCTTTTACTGTGTTGTTGGATTCTGTTTCCCAGTATTTTGTTGAGGATTTTTGCATCTATATTCATCAGTGATATTGGTCTGTAATTTTCTTTTCTTGTGGTATCTTTGTCTAGTTTTGGTATCAGGGTGATGGTGGCCTCATAGAATGAGTTTGGGAGTGTTCCTTCCTCTGCAATTTTTTGGAAGCATTTGAGAAGGATGGGTGTTAGCTCTTCTCTAAATGTTTGATAGAATTCACCTGTGAAGCCATCTGGTCCTGGACTTTTGTTTGTTGGAAGATTTTTAATCACAGTTTCAATTTCATTACTTGTGATTGGTCTGTTCATATTTTCTGTTTCTTCCTGGTTCAGTCTTGGAAGGTTATACCTTTCTAAGAATTTGTCCATTTCTTCTAGGTTGTCCATTTTATCAACATAGAGCTGCTTGTAGTAGTCTCTTAGGATGCTTTGTATTTCTGCGGTGTCTGTTGTAACTTCTCCTTTTTCATTTCTAATTTTATTGATTTGAGTCCTCTCCCTCTTTTTCTTGATGAGTGTGGCTAATGGCTTATCAATTTTGTTTATCTTCTCAAAGAACCAGGTTTTAGTTTTATTGATCTTTGCTACTGTTTTCTTTGTTTCTATTTCATTTATTTCCACTCTGATCTTTATGATTTCTTTCCTTCTGCTAACTTTGGGTTTTGTTTGTTTTTCTTTCTCTAGTTCCTTTAGGTATAAGGTTAGATTGTTTACTTGAGATTTTTCTTGTTTCTTTAGGTAGGCTTGTATAGCTATGAACTTCCCTCTTAGAACTGCTTTTGCTGCATCCCATAGGTTTGCATCATCGTGTTTTCATTGTCTTTTGTCTCTAGGTATTTTTTGATTTCCTCTTTGATTTCTTCAGTGATCTCTTGGTTATTTAGTAACGTATTGTTTAGCCTCCATGTGTTTGTGTTTTTTACGTTTTTTTCCCTGTAATTCATTTCTAATATCATAGCGTTGTGGTCAGAAAAGATGCTTGATATGATTTCAATTTTACTAAATTTACTGAGGCTTGATTTGTGACCCAAGATGTGGTCTATCCTGGAGAATGTTCCGTGCACACTTGAGAAGAAAGTGTAATCTGCTGTTTTTGGATGGAATGTCCTATAATATCAATTAAATCTATCTGGTCTATTGTGTCATTTAAAGCTTCTGTTTCCTTATTTATTTTCATTTTGGATGATCTGTCCATTGGTGTAAGTGAGGTGTTAAAGTCCTCCACTATTATTGTGTTACTGTCGATTTCTGCTTTTATAGCTGTTAGCAGTTGCCTTATGTATTGAGGTGCTCCTATCTTGGGTGCATATATATTTATACTTGTTATATCATCTTCTTGGATTGATCCCTTGATCATTATGTAGTGTCCTTCCTTGTCTCTTGTAACATTCTTTATTTTAAATTCTATTTTATCTGATATGAGTATAGCTACTCCAGCTTTCTTTTGATTTCCATTTGCATGGAATATCTTTTACCATCCCCTCACTTTCAGTCTGTATGTGTCCCTGGGTCTGAAGTGGGTCTCTTGTAGACAGTATATATATGGGTCTTGTTTTTGTATCCATTCAGCAAGCCTGTGTCTTTTGGTTGGAGCATTTAATCCATTCACGTTTAAGGTAATTATCGATATGTATGTTCCTATGACCATTTTCTTAATTGTTTTAGGTTTGTTTTTGTAGGTCCTTTTCTTCTCTTGTGTTTCCCACTTAGAGAAGTTCCTTTAGCATTTGTTGCTGAGGTGGTTTGCTGGTGCTGAATTCTCTTAGCTTTTGCTTGTCTGTAAAGCTTTTGATTTCTCCATCAAATCCAAATGAGATCCTTGCTGGGTAGAGTAATCTTGGTTGTAGGTTCTTCCCTTTCATCACTTGAAGTATATCGTGCCACTCCCTTATGGCTTGTAGAGTTTCTGCTGAGAAATCAGCTGTTAACCTTATGGGAGTTCCCTTGTATGTTATTTGTCGTTTTTCCCTTGCTGCCTTCAATAATTTTTCTTTGTCTTTAATTTTTGCCACTTTGATTACTATGTTTCTCGGCATGTTTCTCCTTGGTTTTATCCTGTATGGGACTTGCTGCGCTTCCTGGACTTGGGTGGTTATTTCCTTTCCCATTTTAGGGAACTTTTCGATTATAATCTCTTCATATATTTTCTCTGGTCCTTTCTCTCTCTCTTCTCCTTCTGGAACTCCTATAATACGAATGTTGTTGTGTTTAATGTTGTCCCAGAGGTCTCTTAAGCTGTCTTCATTTCTTTTCATTCTTTTATCTTTATTCTGTTCTGCAGCAGTGAATTCCACCATTCTGTCTTCTAGGTCACTTATCCTTTCTGCTGCCTCAGTTATTCTGCTATTGATTCCTTCTAGTGTAGTTTTCATTTCAGTTATTGTATTGGTCATCTCTTGTTTGTTTGTTCTTTAATTCCTCTAGGTCTTTGTCAAACATTTCTTGCATCTTCTCGATCTTTGCCTCCATTCTTTTTCCGAGGTCCTGGATCATCTTCACTATCATTATTCTGAATTCTTTTTCTGGAAGGTTGCCTATCTCCACTTCGTTTAGTTGTTTTTCTGGGGTTTTATCTTGTTCCTTCATCTGGTATGTAGCCCTCTGCCTTTTCATCTTGTCCATCTTTCTGTGACTGTGGTTTTTGTTCCACAGGCTGCAGGATTATAGTTTTTCTTGCTTCTGCTGTCTGCCCTCTGGTGGTTGAGGCTATCTAAGGGGCTTGAACGGAGGCTCTAGTGGTGGTTAGAGCTGACTGTTGCTGTGGTGGTCAGAGCTCAGTAAAACTTTAATCCACTTGACTCTTGATGGGTGGGGCTGTGTTCCCTCCCTGTTGGTTGTTTTGCCTGAGGCAACCCAACACTGGAGCCTACCTGGGCTCTATGGTGGGGCTAATGACAGACTCTGGGAGGGCTCACGCCAAGGAGTACTTCCCAGAACTTCTGCTGCCAATGTCCTTGTCCCCACGTTGAAACAGAGCCACCCCCCGCCTCTGCCGGAGACTTTCCAACACTAGCAGGTAGGTCTGGTTCAGTCTCCCCCGGGGTCACTGCTCCTTCCCCTGGGTCCCAATGCGCACACTATTTTGTGTGCGCCCTCCAAGAGTGGGGTCTCTGTTTCCCCCAGTCCTGTCGAAGTCCTGCAATCAATTCCCACTAGGCTTCAAAGTCTGATTCTCTATGAATTTCTCCTCCCGTTGCTAGATCCCCCAGGTTGGGAAGCCTGACGTGGGGCTCAGAACCTTCACTCCAGTGGGTGGACTTATGTGGTAAAAGTGTTCGCCAGTCTGTGAGTCACCCACCCAGCAGTTATGGGATTTGATTTTACTCTGATTGCGCCCCTTCTGCCGTCTCATTGTGGCTTCTCCTTTGTCTTTTGATGTGGGGTATCTTTTTTGGTGAGTTCCAGTGTCTTCCTGTCAATGATTGTCCAGCTGCTAGTTGTGATTCTGGTGTTCTCGCAAGAGGGAGTGAGAGCACGTCCTTCTACTGCGCCATCTTGGTTCCTCCCTACTCTCCAAACCTCATGTTATTAAATCTCCTGATAATTTCTCCCTAGTTGTGACCTCTTTTCCTACTGACAGTACCCAGCCTAGACTCCATGTTCCATGACTGTAATTGCTCTCTTATCAATATGCTCAGTTTATCTGCCTGATTGTGCTGTTGTTTTGCCTATGGGCTATCTACCAACATATGCCTAAACCTTAGATACAGGATCATGTAGGCTGGCAAATCTGTAAATCCTGCAAAACCTGCATTACTCTCCTCTTATTTTCAGCAGATTAACTTTCTTTTTATGTTACAAAGAGAAAGATGAATGAGGACCAAAACATTCTTACATTGACATTATCAAAGCCATGTATTTAGTTTCAGGGTTTTTTTAAAAAACTTTTCTTCAAATGTAACATTTTTCTCAAAGTTTAATTTTCTTATACCTAGGCCCTTATAGTCCCTCTCTTTGTCTGGAACTCACAAAATCTCTAACATATTCTATGGTATTAGTAAGAAATCTACCCTGGATGATCTTCTAATTCCACACATTCTCCTCAACCACTTCCAAGTGGGAATCATGCAATTTATGAATGCCTCTGTCAATATCATTGATCATATTTTAGTGTTAATAAGCAAATTATAAAAATTAGTCACTTCAATAGTACAAGTTATTTAGGTATATAAATCATAATTTACAGTTTTAATATCACAATGAGGAAAAATAAACTAGCTTCATAAATGCTAAAGCTATTTGCTAAATACACAATGTATTTCTGGTAAAAGGGGTTAGTATAACATCTGGTAACATCTCTGATAAACAATATGTGTGTATGCATGTGTGCACATGTATATATATAAACACACTCGTATATTCAATACCATGCATAATAATAAAACTGCAAATAGTCCCATTACATCCTGTCATATTTAGATGTAACATCTTTGCTTTCATTATTATTATTTGATATTTTTTCAAGTATTCAAATCAAATTTAAAATATAATAAAATAACATATTTTACTATTAATGTACTCATTGAAAATGAATCAAAGTATTTCTTTCTGAAAACTTTCTTCTATAATAGTTTTATGAATATTTTAAAACTCACCAAACCAATATATTGAACTAGAAATTATATCTTACTTTTGTTCCAGTCTGAAAGTTTTTGAACATAGTAAAATGTCCATTATATTTTTATTGAAAAATGTGGTTGTAGATTGATAGGTATTATGATCTCAATGTCTATTTACTACATGTTAATTACATGCAAGTTGTATATGACTCATTAGGCCTGTATTTGTTAATTTTCTACCCAGGTGCTAGTGTGTAGCTTGGGAGTACTGCACAAGTAATAGCAATAGCATAGTCACTATTACCATCTTGAGTTTTATAAAGCTGTGAATCGCTGATGTACACTAAATAACATAGTTCCATAAAAATTTGTGTTCATAGAAGTGACTTTTTTCCTCTTGTGAATTAGGTTGAATAAGCTATATACAAACACAATTATCATTCTTCTGGTTATAAACACCTGTCTTCTGCAGTAGCCTTAAATAAAGTAGTTTAAAAGTTGGCATGATTTTGATAATGTGATGGGAAAAAAGTCTCTTTGTGTTGCTCGGTAAACATCTTAGGAACAAATGGACTTACACTGTGATAAAAAAGAAGTTTGCAGGAATAATAGTGAAGTAGTATTACTGTTTTTGCTTTAGGAGAAGTAATGAAGCACTAAGATTCTATAAAAAAGATCCATTTTTTTTTTCTTTGTTGATGTCACTACTGGAAATAACATGCTTAGAACAATAATTGCTTCAAAGAGCTGGGAATGTCAGGCTCTAGCAGATGTCAGTAATGTAATTCTTTGTTGTAAGACAGATTTTTATAGCTTCCATTTCTACTGAAAGAGTTTCCTCAATGTGCATATCCTCCTGAAAATATAAACAGTAAAATTATAGATTTCTTTTTCACTCAAGCAAACAGTTTTAAAACCATACAAAGGCAGTAAATTCCTCTTTTAAAAAAAGTTATAGTATTAGATATCACAGTTTAGATAATATATATAAAACTTTTCTCTATCCTATTTAAAGGCTTTTTTACTGAAGCCTTCAGAATAAGGAAGCCTTGCTTTTTAATTTTATGGGTTAAAGAACTCTCTAACCTTCAACACTGGGAAACAGGACAGCAGTGTATAAAACAATTCAGTAGCACTATGCAGGATTGTCTTTTAAAAGGCTATTTATATTAAAAGATTGTACAAATGTAATTTCTCTTATAAAATTTAAAGTATAAAATGCCATAGAGAATATGGAGGGTAACATTTGAAAGTTCTCTTTTATAAGTAGGTCTTTTTTCTCAGATTTAATTGTAATCACTATTACCATTTTGATATGTATCGTAAAGAGCTTCATAAAACACACAGACACACACACACATGACACCCTCTCTTTCACCATTTTGCTCTCTAACCTGTGAGGATGACACAGGTGGATCACATCAGTCAGTCATTAGCCTGCTACTGGCTGATGATCAGAAGGTGGGAAGAGTGAGGAGAGTTATATTTCACTACCTCTTCCCTGGCAGGTGGACAAGGGCTGTCTTACTTCCTCTGTGAAAATCTTTACAATTTCCATCAGGTTGCTCTCTTCACTATATTACTCTTTTAAAGGTTCTGTTGGTAAGAGCTCTTAGTAACTATCTTACTGCCCCCCCCCCCCCATTTTTCCCTAAATCTTCTTACACATTAAAAAATAGTCTTTTTGTTATGTTATCTTCAATTATCCAGTTTTGTTGTGGTATGTGTTCCTTGCAGGGACCCTTACATATTTGTGCATAAATAGTTGTATTCTATCCTATTATATATATTTTTAATTATTTTATATTATATATGCACATATATATCATCTCTATTTTTCCCAGTCTTTTCTAATACAATAGGTATTTCTACAATGTAAATTAGCTCACAAGTGATTAGAATGTATGGGAAACATGTCATTATAAGCAGAGCTCCTATTTTTCATATGTGGTTTTTCATGGGCAATGGTTGCAGAACAGCAGAAATCATATTATAGTCTTCATTAGGAAAGGGAGAAACAACAAAACAGCTTGATTGCTGTACTGGCAGTGGGGACTGTTTGGGCTACACTTTTAGAAAATTACAGTCACATGCCTGTATCCAGAAATCCTTCTTCAGAGACATTTCTGTGAAGTTTAGAAAACTTTGGACTCATGGGAGATTACACTGCCAACCTTGCCCACCCTAATCATGACCCCATGGTCTAGGGGCCAAGTTTATCTGCCTTGCCTTAGAGTCTGCCCTGCTTGAGTTAAAGGACTGCCAAAATTTCCACTCTGTTGTTTCGTTTATTCTACTTGGGAGTCAAGTTCATAGCAGCAACCTCTGTAATCAATACTGGCCCAGAAAGGACAGTTGCCACCATCCCTGGACACATAGTCATTTGGTAGATTTTTTGGGTTTACAGGTTGAAGTCCACCTCCCTGGGTTTTTAAAAACCCTTTCTCTTCCTCTTCCAAGGAAGTTCCAGAATCTCCATTTTTCTCCCAAGCTCCAAAGAACTATTCCAGTAGCAAATTAAGACTGATACAACATGACCTTACCAGGTTATTAAATCCTGATTTCTGCGAGTTATTAGATCCTGATTTCTGCCTCTTAGACAAATAAACTATTATATACAGTGTTATACTCTGACACCCCACCTGTTCTATCTGTTTCAAAATTTAGTCCCATGTATGTTCTGCTAATTCCAGCTGGTGCATGCTAGAGGCTGTTACAGCTCTGATGAAAAATCCCTTTCCTCACATAACATGAACAGTACTTCCTTAATTAGGTCATGGCCTGAATGACTTCTACATCATGGAATGCATTGGAAATTTCTTTAAAGCCTGATATATGAACATCTAAATTTTCTTTCATTATTCTTTGAAAAATATATGTATTATATATATATATATTTTAGGTACAAATTGTCATTCTCTGTATATATTAGGAAATAAATACAATGAAATTATATAAGACATTAGTTGAATAACTATAAAATATTGCAAATGGAAATTTAAAATATTTAATTAAATAGACAGTATTATCCTCATGGATTAGGAGAGACAATATTTTGTAGAAGGCAAGTCCCTCCAAATTGATCTAGAGATTCAATACAAATCCTATGAAATTCCTAGATAACTCATATAAAGTTGTTTTTAAAAAATTCTATCAGCCTTTTTAAAGAAATTGAGTCTTAATTCAAATATTGCTTGGAAAGGCAAAAGACTTAGGGTAGCCCAAATGATCTTAAGGCAGAAGGACATGATGGATGGATGGATACCACATGATTACAAGATTTGATATAAAGTTAGAATAATCAAGATAATATAGTACTGGTGTAAGGATAGACGTATGGATTAATCAAACAAAACAGAGTACAGAATAGACTCACACTTAGATGTTCAATTGATTTTCAAGGAAGTTACCAAGTTAATTTGATGCCATGATACAAAATAACCTACAGTTAAATATTTAAAATTACTAGGTGATTTATTCAAACTTGCTGGTTACAAGATCAATATACAAAAATCAATTACATTTCTATGCATGCAAATGTATTTCAGGTGTAAAATACATAAATAGTAGTACAGTCATACAACAAAATATTATACAGCAATTACAATGAACAGTGCCATAATATTGCAGAAATATTAATAAATCTCACAAGCATACTGTGGGAAAAAAAGCCTGTAACCAAAGAATAAATATTCTCCACTCAATTTAAATAAAGCTGTAAACAGTTCAGACTAAAATGTGGTGTAAGAAATCAGGATAGAATTTAATTTGAGAGATGAGGAAGGGGTGATATTTGGATGATACCACTTCTTGGGGACCCACTTAATTGCTGGCAATATTTTATTTCCTAATCTGGGTTTGTCTACTTTGTAATAATTCATTGAATTCTTAGAGTTTGTACAATTTTCTGCAGGTACTTTATATATCAAATATTTTTAAATAGGACCATTTTCACACATCAGATTATTAAAAAGTTGAAATTTCTATCGTCTCAATTTTTGGCAAAAGTGTGGAAAATAGATATTCATATGCTATTAGAGGTTCTGTAAATTGGTATGACCACATTATCTGGTAATTTAGATGATCTATTAAATTCAAAACTGATCATTAACCTTCACTTAGTAATGAGATGTTTACTTCAGCATTTTTTGTAACAATAAGATGGAGAGTTGTCTAAATACAGTATATTTTCACCATATTCTTCAACAGTTAAAAATAATAGAAACTTTGTGGACTGGCACAAAAAGAATTCCAAGATAAACTGTTGAATGAAAACTGCAAGGAACAGAATGATGCAAACATTATAATGCCATGGGGATAAACTGGTTCAAGGTACAAGATATTCTAATAGTTTACACAGCATTATAATGTTCATCAAACATTTGTACATTTCACATTTTATATTACATAATTAAATAATTTTACAATAATATGTTATCCCATACAAAACCACTAGAAAGTAAATAAGACAGTATTAATTAATTTCAATTTGCCAACGAGGAAACATATTCATTGGAGTTGAAAGAGAGGACCAAACCACGTAGTGATGGGATGAAGGTTTTGGCTTTACAACTTACCAACTAAAACAAGAGCTGTATGTATTACACATGTGTGAAAAGACTTCAAATTCTATCTGAAAGGGGGCCTCCAGAGAACATCAAATCTCATATACAGAATGTGGCATCTTGAAATACATTTAGATTTTTACTGTGTAACCTAAGAGTCTCCACCATCACTACTTCTTTAGAATATTAGAATTCTAGACATAATTATTTCCAAATTCATGTAAGAGTGAGGGTGTTCATTTTTTATTGGTGATAGCAAATACATCTCCAGGATAACATATAGATATAACTTATTTCCACTGATCTTCTCTATTACCTTGACTCCAGATGTCTTTTCCCCCTCAAAATAGGGGTAGCAGGGACCCTTTTCCTAAGCAGCTTTGATGATTCTGTTCTTACTGTTGCAAGGGGAATGCTGTTTTGAAAGATAAAAGAAAAGATGGTGATGAAATTTCATCTACACAGATCTTAGAAAAAAATGTTATGTTCAATTTATTGGTTAAAAAAAATCTACAAAGATATAACCTTGGCAAAAGTATCTCCTAAACAATAGAAGGTCAGGATTTAAGATTTATACTTCTTCCTGGTGGCCTTATATTGTTACCACAGGCTGACAGAATAACTGGAAGGCATTTCTACAGCTTTTGAAAAGATAATTACTTACTCTGATATCCCAATATTATTGTTTTACACCTAAATGGCAGATCTTATTCTTAAGAGCCAATTCCATTTAAAATTACAGAATACTTGTCTGAACTTTTGTCACAGACATTTAAGAAACTCAGTAAAATAATTATTGCTATAAAAGCTAAAAGTCCTGACTCTTTTCTTCTTTACAATTTTTACAAGCTTGTTTTCTTTCTTTGTGTAGAAAATCTATTCATATTTTCTGGCTTCTTTGAATTTTCATTAGTATAAATTATACCAGGGCAGTATACTAATATCCTTTCTGGTAAAGTATTGCCACCTGTGACAAGTGGAGAGTGACTGCAATAACTAAACTTGTTTCACAAATTGAATTTGCTTATTGTGTCTTCTGATTGTTATGACTGTGGTTGTCACATTTTATACATTGAGAGTAATCATTACATTAAAAAGAAAAGAATATCTTAAAAATGCATTAAGTAAGATTTTAAGGTTACTTATGGGTCTTGGATATAAAAAGAGGTAAAATTTATTTTGATTCACTTAATTCTTTTTTCCTGTGAAAATTAAGAAAAATAGTGTCAAACGTAATATTCTACTCCATATTACCTTTATGATAAAAGTTTAAATTCCTGTTTGTGCCTATAGATAATAATCCAACTTGAAAAGTTTCATTCTGTCTGCTTAGCTTTCTATTTACATCACACAGTTTAAAACAAATTTTAAAAATAGCATGCAAATAATGACAGTTATTTTCAGAGGATTGGTCCCAACATACCACAAAAGAAAACCACTTTGATATTTTATAGATATGATGACTTTGGTCAAAATAGGCTAAATGAATTGACTGGGGTCGTATTGTATGTGCATTTTTCAATTAGAGGATCTCAAGCCTTCTAACCCTAGGTATTAGGACATCTTTTTCTTTTTTTTTTTTTTCAATTTTTATTGGAGTTTAGTTGATTTACAATGTTGTGTTAGTTTCAGGTGTACAGCAAAGTGAATCAGTTATACATATACATATATCCACTCTTTTTTAGATTCTTTTCCCATATAGGCCATTACAGAGTATTGAGTAGAGTTCCTTTGTGCTATACAGTAGGTCCTTATTAGTTATCAATTTTATATATATAGTAGTGTGTGTATGTTAATCCCAGTCTTCCAATTTATTCCCCCCTCCCCCTTACCCCTTGGTAACCATAAGTTTGTTTTCTACACCTGTAACTCTATTTCTGTTTTGTAGATAAGTTTATTTATACACTTTTTTTAGATTCCACATGTAAGCAATATCATATGATATTTGTCTGTCTCTGTCTGACTTAATTCACTCAGTATGACAATCTCTAGGTCCACCGATGTTGCCGCACATGTCATTGTTTTGTTCTTTTTTATGGCTGAGTAATATTCCATTGTATAAATACACCACATCTTCTTCATCCATTCCTCTGTTGATGGACATTTAGGTTGCTTCCATGTCTTGGCTATTGTAAATAGTGCTGCAATGAACATTGGGGTGCATGTATCTCTTTGGATTATGGTTTTCTCCAGATATATGCCCAGGAGTGGGATTGCTGGATCATATGGTAGCTCTATTTTCAGTTTTTTGAGGAACCTCCATACTGTTCTCCATAGTGGCTATTCCAGTCTACATTCCCACCAACAGCATAGGAGGGTTTTCTCCACACCCTCTCCAGCATTTATTGTTTCTGCACACCCTCTCCAGCATTAACGGCCTTACATTTAGGTCTTTAATCTGTTTTGAGTTTATTTTTGTGTATGGTGTTAGGGGGTGTTCCAATTTCATTCTTTTATAAATTTTCAATTTGTATGGAAACAAAAAAGACCCCAGATAGCCAAAGCAATCTTGAGAAAGAAAAATGGAGCTGGAGGAATCAGGGTCCCTGACTTCAGACTATACTACAAAGCTACAGTAATCAAAACTGTATAGTACTGGCATGAAAACAGAAATATAGATCAATGGAACACTATAGAAAGTCCAGAGATAAACTCACACACCTATGGTCACCTAACCTATGGCAAAGGAGGCAAGAATATACAATGGAGAAAAGACTGTCTCTTCAATAAGTGGTGCTGGGAAAACTAGACAGCTACACATAAAAGGACTTATTTTTCTATTTACTGTTCCTCTAAATAAAATATCACATAATCTTATTTTATTATTTTTTCTCTTTTACGTTTCTAATTCATTTTCATTCAAGCTTACAAAAATTTGTCAATACCTGGCAAGTCTTGCCATGGATGATGAGTGAAATGTATTTCAGTGTTTACTCATTTCATCTCAAGATATCCCTGTCAATATTTAATCAGCAGTATTACCATCCATAGTAAGCTATTTACCTTTATTTAGCCTCCATTTTTTCATGGTTAATTTTTTTTGTTGTTACATTGACAGTTTTCCTTTGGAAATAAAAGGAGATTATATAACACAGATTGATCTTGGGAAGAGGCAATATATTAATAAGCATTATTCAAAATATACCTCATTATTCACAGTAATGAAACCAACTACAAATTTTGCTTGTAACATATGCAAGTAAGACTTCAGTCTTCCCAAACTCATATCATGATTAACCACGTCTTAGTTCTACTTCCCTAGATGTAGACTCTGAGACCAGAGTTCTTGTTTAAGCAGTGTATTGGGGGACTGCCTTCTGGAGAAGTTGAGTAAAGAAAACACAGGAGGGCAATGTAAGAAACTAAGCAAGAATGGAGCCTCAGCTAGAGACTACATTCAGGCAGATTCTATGAGAATAAACTGGAGTGCACAGTATACCAAAGAGTTAGGCCTACCTTTAGGAGAGACGACCAGTCTTATGTACCCCATGATGGTCAGTCATTGACTAATAGATGGCCCAGTATGTGTA
This sequence comes from Balaenoptera borealis, assembly GCF_965194805.1. Lineage (NCBI taxonomy): Eukaryota > Metazoa > Chordata > Mammalia > Artiodactyla > Balaenopteridae > Balaenoptera > Balaenoptera borealis. The sequence goes on along the minus strand of NC_138861.1, from coordinate 68,380,463 downwards.
TGGCAGGTATAGTCTTGTGAGCATGGTGCATCCATTTGGCTAATGGTGTTTCTCCAGAAAAGGCAGCAGCTGTGAGTTGTCATCAGTCAACACTCAGCAGCTGGAGGATGGGTGCATCAGCTGATAAAAGGGGCTTGAGTGGAGCACCACAAATACCACTGTAGCCCATGACTTGCCCCACATAGGTTTTCTTCTGTCTTATACTAAATTACACGATTAAGGCAAAGCTTCTCCAGGTTTAGAAATTTATGGTGGCCATAATTTCAGAAAAATATAAAAGAAGAGAGTTAGTGCGACAAGCAATAAACCTTGCTACTCCAGTTGTTCCCAAAGCCTTTATTAATATTCATCATTTCCTTTCTCCAGTATTCATTCTTGATAACTTTCAGTCTCAACTTGCATTTCCATTGGTTTACGTGGCATGCCTGGTGAGTTGAGCAAGATTCTGCTCTCTGAGGGCTTTAAACTTCTGGTTACCATGCCTCTATCAGGCACATGGTTGCTGTATTTGTTGATTTACACTTAAAACTGGACACTAGAGTTCCAAGATTTATCCTAGAGGATCACCTCAGTGCCTAATATATTCCTCCATATCTCCATTATAAACAACAGCCCAAAACCTTAGATAAGGGTCAACTACTACTGCTAGTATGGTAACTTCTTTATTTGCTTGATGGTCTACTGGCATGAAGTAAACACATTGACCATGGTTTTAGATTTAGAGGAACTCCCACTCTGTTTCTTTTTGAAAATGCCCCTCTACCCCAAACATATGAACTAGGACATGTAGACCCACAGAGCCTAAAATTGCAGGGACAGATCCCCCATGGTAGTGTTGGTAAGTAGGGACATTCATTCCTATACCATAATTCCTGAGTTCATATATTCTACCTACTGGCCACTATGTAGTGATCATTGGTGTAAAGTGTATGCTGCATTCTAAAGCACCCATGTCCTATCCTTGCAGGGTGTTGTCTCTAACCTGGAATGTAATCTATACCTTCAAAAATCTGTTTTATCACCCCTATCAAGCCATCCACTTTGGATGGTGTGCTGTTTAGTGAATTCTTTCACCATTTCACTTCCTCTGATGTAAACCTATTCTTGGACTTAATGTCAGCACATCAGATATTTTTGGAGCCCTTGGATTGTAGTGCTGACTAAGGCAATGAGGTCAAGAGAACACAAAAAAAGCCAAAATGTGTATCAATACTGGTTGTGTAACAATTCAGGATGAAATATGATATTGCTCTTTCCAAGTTGGAATGGGTCTGAGATAATCCACTTTCCACCTGATAGTACTTAGAAACTTGTCAGGGAATTAGTGTTGTCACTCCTTTTTTCGTGTTTTGTTTTTTTTTTAATTGAAGTGAAATTCACATAACAAAATCAGCTTTTTAAAAGTGATTGATTCATTGGTGTTTAATACATTTACAATGTTGTTCAACCGCCTCCTCTATCTAGTTCCCAAACATTTCATCACCCCCAAAATAAAACTCTGTACCCACTGGGCAGTCATTCCCCTTTCCTCCTTCCCTTATCCCTGTGCAGCTAACAATCTGCTTCTACTTGTGTGGATTTACTTATTCTGGATATTTCATATACATGGAATCATATAATATGTGACATTTTATGTCTGGCTTCTAATATTTTTGAGGTTGATTCATTGAGTAATAATAGCCTGTATCATTACTTCCATCATTTATGGCTGAATAATATTCCACTGTATGTACATACCACAGTTTGTATATCCATTAATCTGTTGATGGATATTTGGGATATTTCCACGTTTTGGCATAATGTGAGTAGTGCTTCTCTGAACATTTGTGTACAGGAATTTGTTTAAGCACCTGTTATATACTTTTCAGGTGTATACCCTAGGAGTAGAATTGCTGAGTCATAATTCTATGATTAATTTTTAGGAAACTGCTCAAATGTTTTACACAGTGGCTGAACCATTTTGCATTTCCATCAGTATTGTGCCAGGTTTCTAATTTCTACACATCTTCACCAATATTTGTTTTTTCCACTTTTAAAAATTATAGCCATACCAGTTGATGTGATGTAGTATCCCATTGTGGTTTTAATTTGAATTTCACTAATGATTAATGATGTTGATAATTTTTTCATGTGCTTCTTGACCATTTGTATATCTTCTTTGTAGAATGGTTATTCAAGTTATTTGCCCATTTTTTAATTGGGCAGCTGTCTTTTGTTATTGAATTGGAAAAGTTCTTTGTATATTCTAGATACTAGATACTTACCAGATGCATGATTTACATATAATTTTCTCATTCTGTAGGTTGTTTCCCTTTCTTTTAATAGGCTTTCATGCACAGACTTTTAAAATTTTGATAGTGTCTAATTTATTTATTTTTTCTTTTGTTACTTGTGTTTCTCGTATCATTTACTTTTCTACTTTTCTTGCGATGTCTTTGTCTGGCTTTGGTATCAGGGTAATGATAGTCTTATAGAATAAATTAGAAAGTTTTCCCTATTTTCCTGTTTTGAGAAGAGTATAATAAGGATTAGTGTTAATTGTTCTGTAAATCCTTGGTAGGATTTACATATATATAAAATCATATAATATATAGTAAATGTAATATATAAATATATAATTAATATACTATATAATAATATTTATTTTTTGTGCATGAAAGCCTGAGAAGCAGGAGAGCCAATGGTGTAAGTTCCAGTCTGAGTCCTAGTCCAAAGGCAGGAGGAAATTAACATCCCAGCTCAAATATAGGTAGGTAGAGAGAACAAATTTTCCCTTACTCAGCCTTTTTGTTCTATCTAGGCCTTTAATGGATTAGATAAGGCAATCCATTGAGGAGGGTACTCTGCTTTACTTCATCTGATTCAGATGTTAATCTCATCCAGAAAGAAATGCACATACACAACCAGAACCAAATACCTGGGCTTAACCAAACACATGGGCACCCTGGGGCCCAGTCAAGTTGACACATAAAATTAACCAATTAACCACCACAGTTAGGATAGCATTGTTACCTTTTACTGACAGGTTAGACAAATGGCAGGAGCAGCACTCCATCAGTCTTGGAGCCATGGTATTGGGCCCATGCATAATCTCCATGTCCTCCATCACCTCTGTTTCTGTTGATGTGATTCTCAGGTAACTAATAACACAGGTGTGCTGACATCTTCTCCATTTAGTAATTTAGTACCTCTTCTACAGTGAATACATTCTGGTTGAAATTCTCTTGTGATATAAAGATCCTTACACTTTTTGCCAACTCCCATAGCATCATCCATATATCTCTTTTCCAGATCACTTTGCCTCTGATCTTTCAATTCTGCTCCTTCCAAGCCCTTTACCAACCAGCTCAGCCATTTACCTCTGCCCTTGATCCTTTCTTCACAGAAAATGGGTGACAGTGCATAGTCCAAAGCTTTGTACTTTGGTTTTAGCCTCACAGCTATCTATCAGGGCTACCCTTGGATGAGACTGCCATGCAATAGCAGTTCATTTTTTGGTATTTTTTCAAATATATAGCTAATCCTTCAGAGCCAAGTTCTGGATTTTTCATCTCAGTCGGCTTAGACAAAAGGACTGCTTCATGATATTACAGATCTGAGATGTGGGAGAAACTTAGGTGCAACAGTGATAGGGCATTTGTGCACCTAAAGCCCCGTTTCTGGAGCTTGTTGCTGCATCCTGCTATTGAGTTTGACCCTTCCATTCTATAATTTATTGCCACAGGACCTGCTTGACCTTATAACTTGTTGTGTCAGACATTACCCAAATCAAGATGGGTTCTGCCACATGATCCTTTATGAGATGCTCAAGTTCTTCCAGGGTACAGTAGCTTGCAAGCATCTTTTTTTTTTTTTATAGTATTTAGTTTTCCACTATAAATGGCATAAACTTCCTCCTAAACACTCAGGATTCCTTTCTGTGACTACTCTTATTGGGGCTTGCAAAAGGCTCTAAATAGTATATCTCCTTCCTACAAATAACTCTAGTCCTTGGAATTGATGGACCAAAATATCATGTTTTTTTTTTGTTTGTTTGTTTTTTTTTACCATAGCCTATATCTCATGCAGAGTTCTTTCTTTCTCTGGAGCGCTATCAAAGCTAGAAATTTTCCACTCACTGATCAATGGGTTTTATGTACCTCCCAACGTATATTAGGGAAATGAGGAAGTAATGACTAGTAGGTCCGTAGGTCCATGGACCCAGAGTACACATTGTGAAAGATCTGAGCCTGTAATCTATTATTAACAGACCTTCTGCTTTATCAAGAAGCCTATGATGATATTCTGGTATTCCAGGTATTAGTGGTAACTCGGTCTCTATAACCAATAATTATTAAAAACATTGAGTTATTTCTTTTTCCCCAGTCTATGGTTATCTGATAAAAGGATCATAGATTCTGTTGGAAGAACTGAGCAAATTACTACTTGTATTCTTGTCCTAGTTTTGTAAATTGCATCTCTTCAGTCAGTGGGTTCTGAATCAGAAAATGAGTTAATTTTAGTAATTTGGTAGAGGATTATGACTTTCTTTTTAATTGTAGTAAAAACATTTTAACATGAGATCTACACTTCTAATACATTTTTAGTTGTACAATACAGTACTGTTAACTATAGGCAGTATGTTGTATAGCAGATCTCTAGAACTTATTCATCTTGCATAACTAAAACCTGATACTAGCTGTATAACAACTCCCCATTTCCCCCTCCCTCCATTCCCTGGCAACCAGCATTCTATTCTCTGTTTCTATGAGTTTGGCTATTTTCATACCTCATATAACTAGAATGATACAATATTTGTTCTTCTGTGATTGGTTTACTTCACAAAGCATAATGACTTCCAGGTTCATCCATGGTGTTGCAAATGACAGGATTTCTCTCTTTTTTAAGGCCGAATAATATTCCATTGTATTCATATACCAAAATTTCTCCATCCATTCATTCATCAGTAGACATTTTCTTTGCTTCCACATCTCGGTTATTGTGAATAATACTGCAATGAACATGGGAGTGCAACGTTCAAGATCTTAATTTCAATTCTTTTAGATAAATGCTTTGAAGCAAGCTTGCTGGATCACATGATAGTTGTATTTTTAATTTTTGAGAAACCTTCATACCATTTTCCATAGTGGTTGCACCATTTTACATCCCTAAAAAGAGTGTACAAGTGTTCCAATTTCTCCAAGTACGTTTCAATGCTTGTTATCTGTTGTGTTTTTTATTTAAATAATAGCCATCCTAACAGATGAAAGGTAACAGCTTATTGAGGTTTTGGTTTGTACTTCCTTGATGATTAGTGATGTTGAGTATCGTTTCATATACCTGTTGGCCATTTGTATGTCTTCTTTGAAAAGGACATGTCTATTCATGTCCTTTGTCCATATTTTAATCAGGTTTTTTGTGTTTTGGGGTTTTTTTGTTTTGTTTGCTGTTGAGCTATAGGAGTTACTTTTATATTTTAGATAGTAACCCTTTATCAGATATATGGTTTGTGAATATTTTCTCTCATTCCAGGGGTTTCCTTTTCATTCTTTGTTTCCTTTGCTGTGCAGACAATTTTTAGTTTGATGTAGTCCCACTTGTTTATTTTTGCTTTTGTTGACTGTGCTTTAGATGTCATACCCAAGAAATCATTGCCAAGACTAATGTCATGAATATTTTCCCTTATGTTTTTTTCTAGGAGTTATAGAGTTTCAGGTTACATTTTAGTCTTTAATCCATTTTGAGTTGATTTTTGAGTATGGTGTTCATTATTTTATATATGGATATCCAGTTTTTCCAGAACACTTTGTTAAAGAGACTATCCTTTACCCACTGTGTATTCTTAGCACCGTTGTCAAAGATCAGTTTGACCATATGTGTGTGGGTTTATTTCTGGGTTCTTTCTTCTTTTCCATTGCTCTATGTAGCTGTATATATGCCAGTATCATACTGTATTAATTACTGTAGTTTTGTAATATAATTTGAAATCGGGAAGTATGATTCTCCAGTTTTGTGTTCCTTTTCAAGATTGTTTTGGCTCTTGGGGGTCCTCTGTGGTTTTATATGGATTTTAGGATTGTTTTTCCTATATCTGTAAAAATGTCATTGGAATTTTGATAATTGATTGTGTTGAATCTGTAGATTGCTTTGGGTAGTATGGACATATTAACAATACTAATTCTTCCAATCCATGAACTTGAAATATCTTTCCATTTATCTGTACCTCTTTAATTTCCTTCATCATGTTTTATTACTTTCAGTGTATGGGTCTTTCATCTCTTTAGTTAAATTTATTCCTAAGTATTTATTCTTTTTGATGTTATGCTAAATTGGACTGTTTTCTTAATTTCCTTTTTGAATTGTTTGTTGTTAGTGTAAATAAATGCATCTAATTGTTGTATGTTGATTTTTTATTCTGCAACTTTATTGAATTGGTTTCTTAGTCTTAAATTGTTTTTTTAATTTATTTGTTTTGTTTTGGTGTACAGGGTCTTTAGGGTTTTCTTTGTATATAATCATGTCATCTGCAAACAGATAATTTTCCTTCTTCCTTTCCTATTTGGATGGCTTTTTTTCTTTTTTTTCACTTACCTGCTCTAGCTAGGACTTTCAGTACTATGTTAATATAAGTGGTGAGAGTGGGCATCCTTGCCTTGTTCTTGATCTTAGAGGAACAAACTTTCAGTTTTTCATCACAGAGTATGATGTTTGCTGTAAGTTTTTCACATGTTGAGATAATTTCCTTCTATTCCTAGTTTGTTGAGAGTTTTTATTGCGATAGGATGTTAAATTTTGTCAAATGCTTTTTCTGCATCTATTGAGATGATCATGTGATTACATTTGTTCATCATTTTTTATCTTTTTTGAATATACATATTATTGCAGTCTCCTTTTGGCTGCCCATCTATCTGCTCGTCAACATGATATCCCATTAGTCATTTCTATAGGTCCCAATTGTTGGGCATTTTTGTCTGCCATTTTGAATTTTTGACTGATTATAGTACCCCTGATGCCATGAGGCAGTTTGCCTACAAAAGAGAAACTGTATATGTGAAGCAGTATAGAGATAAATGATTGAAAGCATGGAATTTGAAGTTAAAGAGAGTTGGGTTTGAATCTGGGATCTATCATTTATTAGCTGCTTCATCATTAACTAGCTTAGCTATCACTTAATCTTATTAATTCTTTGTTTATTTACTTTGAAATTTGGGATAATAGTCAAGATTTTATAGGATTATAGTGAAGATTGCATAAGTAAGTTTTAATCATAGTTCTAATTCCAATAGATATAATAATTTATGATTATAGTTGGTGTTACTGTTAAAAATAGAATAAAATGGTAAAAATATTGTTAAGACAAAAATTGAAAGTGAACACTGAGATCTGGTTATATTGCAGAAATATATGGCCCTCACTGACTGGCTGAGTGGCTACTCAACAATCTAAATATGTGGTCAGCAGGAACAACAACAAAAATAAGAATATTATTATAATTTAGGTTTTTTGCCAAGCAACAGAAGGGAACGTACATTGGAATTGTGTGTTACAAATAATATTTTGTATACAGATTGCAGCTGAATCTTCAGGTGAGCGCCAATAGTTCTAATGTTGAGAAAACCTATGTATATTAAATACTAAAGCCAGTAGTGGAAAGTCCCCAAATTTCCATAGTCAGACTTCTACCAACAGCATATGGTACAGAAATAAATGGTAAAGATGGACATGAAAACTGAAAAAGTAGCACTTAGTACTGCACTGAAATGTATTTTTAATTTTTTTAATTTTTTTGCTGGTTATGAAAAACACATTTTATGTTCTATGCATAATGTTATAACAATGCTGTGTCAAGAAAACCAGAAAGTTAATTAAGCAAGTATATTTATAAGATAGATATCTGTCACTGTTCTAGGTTTTGGAGACATAGTGGAGAAGTAAAATCTTCACTATTTTCATAGAGTTTACCATCTAGGCAGTAATTCTTAACTAGAAGAAATTTTGTACCCCAGGTGACACTTACTAATGTCTAGAAACATTTTTGGTTGTTGCAACTAGAGAAGATACTACTGGTATACACTGGGTAGAGGCCTGGGATGCTGCTAATGATCCTACAATACATAGGACAGCCCCATCAATGAAGAATTATCTGGCCCAAATGACACCGTACCAAGAATAAAAAACTCTGGTCTAGATGGAATAGAGGGAAACAATAGTAAACATGTAAGTCAACAAGTTATTAAATAAAAAACAATGCCTAGATTACTGGTTTGGGTCCAAAAAATGATGATATTATTCACTGAAATACAGAAGATTGGGGTTAAAGAAGGCTTGAGGGAAAAATCAAGAATTCAGTACATGTTAAGTTTGAGATACTTCTGTGTTATCCTCATAACAAGTATATTGTAAGCCACTAAATATGTGACTAAGCTCAACAAATATATTTGCCCTAGGGATCTACATTTAAATACAATCTGTGGACAGATTGCTATTCACATTCATAGAGATAGATGAGATTATCTAGGGATAAAGTATAGAGAGAAGAGATGAAGCTAGAATTGAGCTCTGAAGAGCTTCATTATTTAGTGATTCAGTGAAGAAAACAAAGTTGGCAAAGAAGACAGGGAAGGAGGAGTCAGATATAAGAGGAAAACCAAAGATGTGTATCATCCAGATTTTAAGGAAGAAAAAATGGTCAATTCAAATTCTGTGTGCAGAGATAGAACATATCTAATGGGGCAGGGGGATTATTCGACTTCACAACAGGCAGGTTATTGGTGCCCTCACAAAGAGCAACTTGGTGTGGATAAAAGGAAGATTTGATTTTTTGAAAAATAAGTAAAGTGTGCTGAAATACAGTCTGCAGGAGTAAACAACACAGTTGATAACATCAGTTGCTAAGGAGAGCAGAAAAATGTAACAATATTTGGAAGAGGATAGCCTCAAAGCAATTTTGTTTGATTTTTGTTTATTTTTTAAGATTGGTGACACCAGTGCATGTTTTTAAGCCACTGACAATGATTCATTAGAGAGCATGAGGTTGACAATTCAGGTTACAAGAGACAACAAGGGAGTGAAGAGGCAAATCAATGATAAAACAGAAATATCTGTATATCAGTCAAACAAACTTGAAGCACTGATAACTTATTACAGACTTTATGCTTAAGTAAACATCCTACTTGATTTTATCTTTCAGGCTTATAACTGAATGTGGTGACCTATCTGTAATTACTTTTGATATTTAATGCATTAATGACTTATAATTTTTAGTAACTACTACTTTTTAGTTCATTTTCTTAGTTTAGGCTACTATAACAAGCTATGACAGATCGGGTGGCTTAAACAACAGAAATTTATGTCTCACAGTTCTGGAGGCTGAGAAGGCCAACATTAGGATGCCAGAAGATTCAGTCTGATGAGAGCCCTCTTTCTTGTTTGCAGATAGCTGTCTCTCCTTTGTATCCTCACATGGTAGAGAGAGGGGAGAGAGAGGGAGAGAGAGAGAAAGGGCGTCAGAGAGAGGGAGGAAGGAACCTCTCTCATGTGTCTTCTATAATCCCATCATTAGAGCTCTACCTTCAAGACCTAATTACTTCCTCAAAACCCCATCTTCAAATACCATCACTTTGGAAATTAGGGTTTCAACACACAAATTTTGGGGTCCATAAACATTTAGTACATAGCAACCATATACCCAAATTTTGGATTGATTGGTGTTTTTGTTTTTATTCATGAGTTGAGAACCAGATCTACTTTTAATATATTTCAATTTCTATTAAAAGAGTAAGACATTTTTCTTTTTAGTCTTATAGTAATAATTTTAGTGTTCCTACATTTTTATTTCAATAAATTAGTAATTTTGACATTTCATAATATGATATCCTCAATAATGTATTAATGCAATGATTATAAATATAAATATTTTTAAACTATACGTTATTTTGATGTTCCTAGCTTTAGATGAACTTGGCAAGGTGATAGATGACTAACTTGAATTCTGTGGCCTCAGATCTGACAACATAGATTCCAGTGTGAAATTTCGGATATGGAATATGTTAGCTCTTAAACCAGAACTAAATTTTGAACTTTTCTAGTGTTACAAAATTGTTTCAATAAATAGTTTCCAAAACACAAAATAAAATAGTAAATGACAAAATTGATGGCCAGACAATATCTGAAATATTTTTTTGGTTTGGATATTAGAATTCAAGAGAGAGATTGAAAATTGGCAGTGTTGTTTCAGGAGAGAAAAAGTGATGAATGATTATTAAATATAACATATAAGAAGTGAAATATTGATGATGATCCATTTAACATGGAGAACATACTTATTCTGAAATGTATTACATCATTTTGGGTACAAAGGTTTAGATTTGTTCTCTGTGACTTTGCACACAGAACCAGAAATAGTAGAACCATCAATAGGGAGTTAGTGTTAAGCTTATCATAACAAAGAGTATTTTAAGAGATAATCTTAAACTGAATAGGCAGTATTGAAAACCCATTAGTTTTTGAGCACTGGAGATGTTCAACAGTGTATTGAAAAATTTAATATAACATTTTTGGAAATATTTACAATTGCCTAATCACATGTCACTTATCACCTGACGTGTATCTCAATTCTTTTTTAAATAAAGAGACTAATTTCTAACATATTACTATATATGCTATTAGGAATTGTTAGAATATTAGTCCAGTATTATTCATAATTTTACTTTAGGTAGGTTCATTAAAAAACTGATTTTTGAAGGTTTATAAGAATATGTCAGGACCATTAAAATGGAATCCTTCTTGTTCAAAGTTGGTTCAATCAGCATTACTTCTCATCTGCATAGAGAAATGCATAACATTACAAAGCTATCTTCTGTAGATATGCACACAGAAGTTTAAATTTATTTTTTTTCTATGTCTGTTAAACTGGAATATTGAAATGATTAAATCATATGTATATATATGGTTCACAGTATACTGTTTGATACATAGTAGAAATTTTAATAGTGTCTACTTTTTCCTGAAATGTAAGGTATAAAAAATAGTTGTAAAATTAATGAATAGCATAGTAATTAAACATAATACTATGTTTATTTCACAATCATTTTATCCATTTTGATAAACAACTGCCTATTCAAATATGTAAAGTCTTTATTAAATATTTCATTTGTTCAGTCATTCAAAGTTACCTATTGAAAACCTGTTATGTGCCAGACTCTCTGCTAGGTACAAGAACTATGTTGGTGAGTAAGACATTTATAGTCCTAGGAGTTTTAGAATTAATATCATATTTGGGTAGAATGATCAAATGACATACATTTATAATTCCAGATTTTAATGAGTACCACATTACAATATTTGCAAAGATTAGTTAAAACAGTCAAACAAAAAGATAATTTGGACTGAAAATTTAGAAAGGAATTGTGGTACATGTTTTCTAATATCTTACCTTCTAGATTGTGATTGGCTAGTCCTGTCTTCAAATAGATTTTAAAATTATATTTGTTCTTACTCAAGTCAGTATCAATTTTTTTTTTGTTTAAAATTTTACTAACAGAAGCTTAGAGTGGTATTTCCATATGAATCTTGCCAGATGTTTTATAAAAATTATCTCATATTATTTTACTCATTTATTCATTTCACACACATCAGATTACTGAGAATTTAATGTTTATCAGGAACTGATGTAGGCCCTAAGGATACAGTCTCTAATAAGAGAGATGAGTTTACCATCAATATGGTAGTTATATTCTAGTGAAGAAATGCAGTAAACCAAAAACCAAGAGCTATAAAATATAGAATTCTGTCCACTGAGATTTTCCTTCTTTGCTACTCATTAGAACCACTTATTGAGTGAATGAATAACCCCACAGCTATCCATTTAAAAATAGTACCAGCTTAGAAATTAGAGCCATTTATAACCAGAGTCAATATGTCTCACTTCAATTAACTATTCAAAAGGATTTACCCATGACACTGTGGATGCTGAGGGAAGAATGACATTATGTCAGTACAGTCAGCCTGGAACTCTGTGACACTTGCACATTAAAATTCCAAGTGCCTTCAGAACTATCTCACATTTAAAGTTTATAATTTGACATGTTTAAAAATACTAGGTGATTATTTTTCTAGCATACTGGTTTTATTAATCAGGGTTCTCCAGTGAAACAGAACCAATAGGATTCAATAGGATGTGTGTGTGTGTGCATCTCTCTCTCTCTACATATAATATGTAAATATGTAAATATGTATATGTAGATAGAGAGACAGAGGATTTGAGGAATTGTCTCAAGGGATTGTGGAAGCTATCAAGTCCAAAATCTTCAGGGTAAGCTGGCAGTCTGGAGACTCAGCGAAGAAGAGTGATACCTCAGCTCAAGTCGGAAGGCATTCTACTGGCAGAAATTCCTCTTCTGAGGAGGAGTTCAGTCTTTATTTATTAAAGCCTTCAGTTGATTGGATGAGGTCGACCCACATTATGGATGTAAACTGCTTTACTCACAGTCTACTGATTTAAATGTTCATCTCTGAAAAATACCTTCACAGCAACATTTAGACCAGTATTTGACCAAATAGCAGGGTACCGTGTCCTAGCGAAGTTGAAACATAAAGTAACCATCACAGTTAACAAATATCATTTCAAAACATAATTATCTCTCTCATTGCATTAATCTTAAGAATACCTTTTTTTTTTTTTTTTTTTTACTCAGATGCAGGGTTACTTACTTACTTGTGATTTTTTCCCCCTTATTTTTCATTTGATGAAAATAATCCCAGTTCCTTTCCTTCTGAAAACAATATTATATACATACATTGGCCACTAGAACAGGGATACCTCCCCCAATTTTTGCCATAACTGTTCTTAAACATTCATTATTTTTGTGTCTATTTGCATTATAATTCTGATGGACTTCGTAGACAGAAGTATATGGGCTGATGACATAAATGCAACACTACTGGAAAAATCAGTAATGTGTTTGAAGGCTTGCTGCCTGTCTTCATATTCCTAAGTTGGCAAGTGATCATGTCACAAAATATACCATTATTATGTAAACCTGCCACTCATTTCTGAAACACTTTAAGAACATATTTGGCAGGAATCTCCCACAAGAGTCTCATTAAAAGTATTTGTAGACAAAATTTTGATCAGAGTAAAACTTGTCAATAACATATCTTTTTTATAGTTAACTGGTAATATTAACAATTGTGAGGTTTGCTAATGGCTGAGAGAGTTGTCATAGTTTCCGCAGAAGCTCTAGGAATATATTAGCTAGCCTTTTGAAAATGTGAGGGGTTATGAATATTTATATAAAATGTGAGATTTCATAGATATCACAGATTACATTCTAAAGAGAAAAATAGGATGTTTTTTAAAATGCACAATTTTAAACTTGCCAAGCTCCATTTTTGAAGATGTGTCTTTAATATTCCTTGCCATCCCAATGCCCACATTCAACAAACTATGGCTCTTCTTGGTCAAGAAGTACTGAAAAAGGAATCTGAAATTGCCTCTGAAACATAAGATTTATTTTAGCATGCCACAGATTATTACTTATCCACAGATTCTAATATTCTAATTATTAATTTATTTTGGGGTCATAATTACATCACCTTCCCATCACACAAACACATATACACATCAAAATTGAACGATTAAGAATTCCAGAAAATATTCATTCAAAATCACAGAGATATCAAATATCAACCCTAGTTATTCCTTCATTTTAATTTAGTTTTTAACACAGACCATATACATTTACACAGTAAAAGGTATGATTTGACAGGAATTGGGGATTGCTTAAGCAATCATACACGTTGCTATAGATCTGTCAAAAGTTTTGAGTGTGTAATTCAATAAAATAGAAAACATCAAAGAATTTGTTATGAATTTTTTAAAAACCACATTGCTCTTTAACAATTTAATGAATATATACTTGACTTACTGTCCTCTTTCTCCTTTACATTGGGAGTAGATGCATCTGCTCAGTTTATTCACATAAAGGCCTATGAATGAAATTTCTAGAATTGAACTTCTGCGACATCAAGAATGAATTATTTATAAATCTATTTAAACAACTGGGTAGTTACCTATGATAAATAAATTTGGGTTTATACTGTACATCTTGTATCAGGTTAAGTTCCCAATTATTTAATTATTTGAAATAAAATTTAACAAAGAAATTTAAAAATGAGTCAAAAAGAAATGTATTTTATAGAATCAAAGTGATAATGCCCTTTCTCATTAAACATTTAACCAAGAAGCTATAAGAGAAAATAATAAAAATATGACCAGAGTAAAAAAAAAATTGTATGGCAAAAAATAACTAAAAAAGTCTGTTAATTGGAAAATATTTGTAAATCATATAAAAGACAAAGATATAACCTCCTGAGTTTTAAAAATATTTTTTTCAAATCACTAAAATATAAAAAACCCAGTACAAAAATGAACATATGATGTGGAGCAACAGGAACTCTCATTCAGTGCTGATAAGAATGCAAAATGGTATAGCCACTTTGGCTGTTTCTTCAAAAACTAAACATACTTTTACCACATGATCCAGCAATCACACTCCTTGGTGTTTGCCCCAAAGAGATGAAAACTTATGTCCATACAGAAACCTGCACAAGGATGTTTATAGCAGCTTTATTCACAATTGCCAAACTTTGGAAGCAACAACGATGTGTTTCAGTATATAAAAGGATAAATAAACTGTGCTTCATCCAAATTATGGAATATTTTTCAGTGGTAAAAAGAAACGAGCTATGAAACCATGAAAAGACATGGAGGAACCTTAAATGCATGTTACTAAGTGAAAGAAGTAAACCTGAAAAGGCCACATACTATATGATTCCAACTATATGACATTCTGGAAAAGGTGAAACTATGATGATAGTAAAAAGATCAGTGGTTGTGAGGGTTTGGCAGTTAGGGGAGGGACAAATACTCAGAGTACAGAGGATTTTTAGAGCAATGAAAATATTCTGTATGATACTATAATAGTGGATACATGTTATTATATATTTGTCCAAACCCATAGAAGATACAATACACAAAGAGTGAACCATAATATAAACTATGAACCTTGATGATATTTCAGTGCAGGTTCACCAGTTGTAACAAACATACCCCTCTGGTGGGGAATGTTGATAATGGGGGACTATGCCTGTGTGTGAGTGAGTATATGGGAAATTACTGTTCCTTTTAATTTTGCTGTGAACCTGAAGTGTTCTAAAAACTGGAGTCTTAATATAAAAAATGAGTCATACATATGGGAAATAGTTCCATAGTTAATAATTTATTTTATGGAGGTAATCAGGAACACAAATAATAATAATTTTGCATGAAATATTTATAATATAAAAAGTGTAAATAAAGTTAAAAACTAAAATACCTTTATACTATTTTATAGATATAACATAATTGATTTAACAATTCCAAAGCAAAAGGAATTCCCCAATTACATTTTTAGTCATTATACCATGTTAAAAGAGAAATTCAAATATAACATATATGTTTGGATAACATGAGAAAAAAACACCAAAATATAAAAGGTGATTTTTGTCTAGGTGCAATAATTTTGTTTGGTTTTACTATCTTTTCCATGCTTTTTCTTTATTTTTCTAATTATCTTTAATAAATATTTGCTAGATAAATAACTAAGAAAAGTGTTGATGTAAAGTGGAAAAAGTATTAACCTAATCACCATTTGGACATTTACCTTCTTGAAAGTGAAATAGAGTCCCCACAAAATGAAATGTTTTTCTTTCAGTTCACTTTGATAGACTGAAACCATTGATTATATCACTTTATGACACTTCAGGGTTTCTTTAAATTTTTTGTTTTGTAGTCTACCAAAATCAGTTACCTCAAACATCCTTTCTTAATTGGAAAGCATCATGAACAAAAAGTAAGATAATCTAGTCCCCGCCTTTTTACTGACCTATCACATGAGCTTGGCATATATGAGCTTGTTTAGGCACCTGCAAAATGGGATCCATAATATCTTCTACCTTCATTTAACTCATAGGCTTATAATAAAGAATATTAAGGTATTACATTAATAAGTTTGCTTTTATATGACCTATTATGCCACATTATATATTTGATTTAAATTATGATATTATTATATCGGTAGTTTCCACATCATTTTTAGCAATTAACTTTGGATTGAAATGTGTACAGTGTTAATATATAGTATGCATTCCCAAATAATGAAAATAGCCCTGAACATGTCTAGTATTAAAAATATATATATATACTATTTTGACTATTTTTACTTTACACAATCCATGTCTTACGAGAAGTAAGTAATATAAGTGGTCTAGACAGTTGTTAGTGTTTCTTCTGAAACACAAGAGAAAATAGTTACAAAGTCTGTGTCACCGTCATTGCAAAAATTGCAGATTGTCTAATCTTAGTGTTATATACATGTTTGTATTGTGCTTTTATTGAAAACTATGATTCTGACACTACTTTCAAAGACGTATATTCTTCTGGTACAGAATAAGAGACTTGATGGATAGCTCTTTCCAAAAGTTATTTTCAGCAGAAATCAGATACTCTCAACAACAATATATGGGCCTGTTAAAATGTACCTAATAGCCTTTTACACTACAGAATATCTGGATTGATATACTTCATATAACACAACTCTCCCTTCCTATAGAAGCATTTAAAACAAAAATCACTAAAAGTGGTGAGTAAAGAAGGAGAATATTTTAAAATATGTTAAAGTAGCTATTATTGATTGTCAGCCCTGCATGTCTTCTCCCCTCATCACTCTACAGAAACCTATTTCTCAACTTTATGCTTCTGCATTACTCAGCACATGTATTCAGTTAAAGATGACTGCAGTTCAGCACCTCCGGTGGCTCTGATTGGTGTACAGGTAATTCCATCCATCTTGCCAATAGTTGGTTTACAATGATCATATGATGCAAACCAATGAGTCCAAAGCAATGGTTTGCTAAGAAATATTGGCAAACCTTTGTTCTTCTTGTTAAGGTTCAGAAAACCACGTTATGTGTGAAATTAAAGAGCAAAATTGCTGCAGCCTTCTTACTGCAATATGATCCAGTACATTTTTGGGGCAGTTTCAGTTAGGTTACATATTATTTGAAGTTGAGTATATTGGAATGGATGCAAAACAAATGAACAAGCACAAAAAACACAAGTTATATTTAAAAGTAACGTGCAGCAGGTCTTTTGTTCCGCTATGATCTGCTTTCTAATGAGTAACATTATATGTAATTTATTCATTTAAAAATTGCATAACACAATATGAACAACTGTCATTACAGCATGATAAGTAAATCAGATTTGTTGGGATATTTAGAGACTAAACATAAGGTATGTTTGATATACTATTTGGCCTAATTGAAGGAAATAAAATTAGAAGCCCTGAGAGAAATCTTGATGAGGCAGGATGGGAAACAAACATAAATACACCTGAAAATAGTACCAGAAGGCAATTTATCTTTCTTCATAAACAGAATAAAAAAATACTATATATTTTTTCTTTTTTGAATGTCTTAGGGCATCCTTATACAGACTTGTACAGTGGGAGAAAAACCAGAACAGTATTTAAAGGATCCTTATAGCACAACAAAGTTGGAATCATATGCCTTTAATTATAGGCTTAAACAAAAGGATAAGAAAGATACTCAGAAACTTCAAGCCTTTCTAGGTCTTTATCTCCTTCACCCATTCAGTACTCTATTTGTCTTAATTCATCTGAAAAATCCTGAGTCTACCTACATGTTGCATAGCTGTGCCTGTTAACTATTTCCTCTTCTCATTATTTCATGCATATTAAATAGTAGATGCTTTGCAAAACACTAGAGGCATGACCTATAACTGTACTGTCTCTTAAAATTCATGAATTTGACAGATAAGTTATTTTATAACTAGGAGTTTTAATAAGTATGCATTTCTTATGCAATAGGGACAGTCACAAAGTTCAAGTCAGTATGAGTTACTCACTAAGCTTATCCTGCTATAATGTCAGTTTAGAAGACAGACTTTCAAAAATCCTCACCATTGTATTTGTTTTTATTTTATATTTCCTATTTCCTCTAGAGAGAATTGAGATTATGAACTAATATAGTTTAGACCATGTATATAAAGACTATTAATTTAGACTAGTTATAATAGTCAAAATATAGCAAAGTGCTAAAGTAATTATCATTTTTAAAAAAACAAAAAAATGATAATTCAAGATTGCATTGTGGCTATAAATCATGTTAGGAAGAACTGACATCTTGAAAATATTGTGTCTTCCTATCCAGGAACATAGACTATCTCTCCATTTATTTACTTTTTCTTTGATTTCATTCATCATGGTTGTATAATTTTCCTCATATAGCTCATATATATTTTGTTAGATTTATACCTAAGTATTTCATTTTTTGGATACTAATAATCTGTTTTAAATTTCAAATTCCACTTGTTCACGTTTTGTGAAAATATATATTGACGTATTTTTCCTCATAACAGTCAAGATAATTATATAAATCCTGATAAACTGGGACAATTACTAAAACTCACTTTACTGAAATAGATAAGTTGCAAATAGAATTACTGATGAAATCGATTGTGACACTCTCCATTTAAACAAAAATTCTAATTCAAATAAATTGTTATAAACCATTGATACTTTGTGATTTGGCTATTCAGATTGACATATGCTTCCATAAGTAAAATTACGTTTTAGATGGAATAGGTCACATCATTAAACTCTGCATTTGTTATAAAATATTATCACAAGTAAGGAAATACTATTTTAGTATGTAATTGCACAACTGATTAGCTACAAGAGCCCTGTGCACTAATTGATAAAATTGCTATTCTGGCTATAATTTTGTAGAACAATGATATACTGGTACATTATTTTTAATTATTATAAAGCATTTTGAGAAATTTATATGTTTTAAGAATTTGAGTCTTTCTTAGTTTAAAGAATAAGCATTTAATAGTATAATCTACTCTTATGCTTCTTTTGTTTTTTGTAGATACATTTCTATTATGTCACTTTATATTCTTTTTCCTTTAAAAATTCTAAAATGTATATTTTGGAAAACAAAATATGTATTTCTGATAAATTAGATGGTTATTCTGCATCTATTCTTATATGGCTTTTTCCTTTACTAATGTCTCCAGAATTCTAAAAAGTTACATTTGCCAGGTTTCCTTAAAACTCGCATTCTGTATAGTTAATTATGTTTTGCACAGTAAATGCACTTCAATGTGATTTGAAAAGCAGAAGTCAGAGAAAGAACATATTGTCACTGCTTTTGACTTTAACTGCTTACAAGCAAGGTTATAGAGGCATGGGTGTCAACACATAGTTGCAGAGGCCAGTGTGAGTGGTTAAGTGTCTGAGTGCCATCATCTTGCCTACACAAAAGAGTTGCTAAAACAAGAGCTTCCCCACCCCAGCTTGTTGATCATTGGATTGTGATTATAACGCTGTGTTCCTGAATTTAATAGCTCCAATGGTGTTCTTCTGATCTCCACTTTTCAGCTTTTCTAATTTTCAGCTCACTGTCACAATTTCGTTAATTCAATAAATCACGGTGTGTACATTATGTATGAATACATCATATATACTTTCATATTTGCACAGTCATATAACAGCAATTTTATGAAACTGGTTCTGCTTTTATTTCACAATATATATTTCTTCTAACCAGGCAGAGTACTTTCAAACGAATTCTCATGGTCCACGAGGAGCTAGTGATAGAATATCATCTCACTTATTTTTAAATAAATGAAAGACAATGAGATTCACAGCCCTCCCCCCCTCAAGATTTTACCAAAATCTTTCTTGATATTTTAAGTTTACTATTCCTGAGAATATTATCAAGTGGCTCTTCTATAATTTTTGAAGATTTTCATACTAAGAGTCAGCACTGAGCATATTCAGGTTTTTTGTTTCTCTCAGGCAGGTATTCAATTGCCAGTTCTCACTGAGATGTGATCTTTCCTAAAGAAATTAAAGAAGTGCACAGAATGATATAGTCTGTTCTGTTATTATCTCTCTTCCCATCACACTGACTCCTTAGTCTCTGAATACCTTAATGACATCCTGGGTGAGAATAAGGCCCATCTCCTTCTCGGCTATAGCTTTGTGGTTTTCTATGGACTACATACCCTCTCAAGTATTCATCTCTTATTTCCTCAGGTGTGCTTGCTCTGGTTTTTCTGGTTCACCCTAATGATGATCCCTGGCCATTTCTGACATTATCAAAATCAACACTAGTTTGATATTCTACTAGAATAGTCCACAGATGCCTCCAAGTCCATATTTTCCAAAACACTTGTTACTTCCACCTACCATAGTGTCAACAGTCAGCTGTTATTATAAACTGGCTATTCCAAGGAATGTTATTACCTTTAATTTCACTATGCCAGAAAGTTGTACATTATACTTAACTCCATCTTCTTCCTCACTTTCCACAGTCCATAAATTATGGTGCCAATTTCACTCCTTAATTGCTTCCAAATCCATCCATCCCTCCCATCTTCCTGACCACTATTCAAATTCAGGTCAGCATCACTGCATTGTGAGTGCACTCATTTTTTTAGTCAAGATTTGCTCAGCCTGAATTTATTCTCTATCATAATTAGACTAATTATTTTAACCTGGCCATTTATTATTGCTGAGAGTACTATCAATTAACTTGTACAGGAATTTTTTATATATCTAAGCAGTTGTATACCAGCCCTCAGCACTCTTATCCTAGTTCATATTTCATGGTATTAGGCAGGTGTATAACATAATTTATGGTTTATATCATGCTAATCTCTTATTTCATTAAAGATGGCATTTTCTCCTCAATTCCTCTCTTTCATCTCTTTTCAGTGTTTATCAGTTAAGGGGGTTTTAAAAAACTGAATAACCATATCATTCCAAATGTTTTATATCTCTTACACTTTTTCCTAATGTTCTTTATGGCCTGAATGCACTTGTTTAACCTAAACATTGATTATACCAAATCTTAAAATAGGGGCTTATTTGTTGACATGCAGCAGTTAAATCAGAAGTACACACAACCATTCCTCTCTCCCTCCTTTTAGTAGGAGGTTACTCATGAAGGGTGGTTCACAGTGGTAGGGATAGAATTCAGTTTGATGCCCTGTTTAGTCATCTGGAGGTGATATGGAAGATCAGTGACCAGTGCTTATTGTTGGGAGAGGCAAAGGCTCCCCTCAGAGTAGTTTTTCTACCTTTTTTTTGAACTGATGCTCTATACTGTGGTACAATACTTCTTCACAATAGGAAAGTTTCATATTGATTACTTCTTTGCTTGAGTACTGTTCAAAGATATGAACAGACCTAGAAAAGTCATTTATTGTATTCTCTGACTTTTATCTTTGGAATAGCTTGCTTTTCAAGTTTCTCTAAAAACACTCCAGTTAAATAATTACTTCTCACAATCTCTTGATCCTTTATTACCGTTTTTTCAGAATGGAAGCTTCGAACACCATTTTCTGATCATGATACTTGTTGTCAAGCATTGTTTAACAGTTCAAATATATGCTTACCAAGGAGTCCAGCTCCTGGTTAAAAACCTCTGTGTGATGGTTGACCATATGCAATTACAAAGGCTGTACCTGACAGGTTTCACAGGACCTTCACTCTTAGGTCTCCATACCTGAGGCCTTCAGGGAGGCCCTCTTTAAGAGCCTCTGGTGAGAGTTTCTCATGTGGTGAGGAGGGAGACGCCTTGAATAGACTTTTTCCCACTCTGACTGGATACTTAGCACTTTTCCACTCCTAGTGCTTCCCCCTTGTCCTCCTCACATCCTTGGGGTTCATAAAACTCTCAGAGCCTTTTGTTTGGGGCTCCCTAAACAGTGAGACAACCCCACATCCGTGCCGATCCACCTGCCCCTGAACCAGTGCACGATTTCGTAAGGGAAATAAAACGGGGGAGTCATTGTGTTCTCTGGCTTTACGCTTTTGCTTATACCATTGCAGTAAGTGATTAAAGGCTTAACTCTTTCCATTTTGGCTTGTTTCTTTAATAGGCTACTCCACACCTAACAGCTATCTTGCCCAGTTAAGCTGAGCTCCTGACACTTAACACATATTTACCTTCATGACAACTTAATTTCAGTTACCTAAGTGACACTGATTTAGGGCACCAGTTATAGAGCTATGCACATATTATCCTTTATTTTATGGCAGCTTGCCTTCATGTGCTATTTTGATTCATAACATCATCAACATTTATCTGAAATCACCCTCAGTTTAATTGTTTTTAGTATCATGATATAATAATTGTAACCCTGGGACTTTAGTTAATAAAAGTGGCTATGCATTTTCTGCTGAGTTTTCCTGATTCTTGAATTTTGATTCCAATCTAGCAGTATCTGCTTTTCATCTGACATAATAATTCTTAGTTGTATAATTTTAAGTATAAATTGTCATTTTTGCAATTTAAAAATTTCAGTTATATAAAGTAAACATTTATTTAGTCCTCATTTTTTAAATCTAACTCTGAATGGAGTTAAAATTATATATATTTTTCTCAACATTATTAGAAACCTTCTGCTCTTTCTGTAGTAGACTGCTATTTTTATAAGCTTGTACTCCTATTTATACATATTTCATATTTTTCTACTTGTTATTTATAAATCTGTTCTCAGAAAGTCAATTATTGTTGGAATTGAGATTACTTAGAAAACCGAGAGCAGAGTTTATTTTTCTCAGAATTCTCAAACCATTCTATTTCTTTAAGAATATCTGGTAATTGGCTAATATCTGAATTTTCTAAAATATTTTGTTTCTGCTTTCCTAATATAAGCTCCAGATTCAAGTTTGTGTTAAGCACAGAAAGCATGTCCCTTTTAACTCATTATGAAATGGTATAATGAATGAGTATATAACCTGAATCAATGGGTTATTTTATCAAGTTAGTCATAAAATATTTATAAATATTTAGTTGTGGAACTTAAACAACCTTAATACAGTTTCTTTCACAGTATACTGACAATTAATATTTCTACCCCTACTCTGCATTTCATATATGTTTCAAGATGCAAGGAAGGAATGGATAACATGCAGAAGAATTATACTAAGATTATGTATTACACATAATTTTCTGTTAATTAAACATAAAGACTATAGGGACAGGTGGTATAGTATAAGGTCAACAGCCTTGCAGGCAGAAAAGATCAGAATTCAAATTCTCACTGCAACTTACTTTTACTTTATCCTTGGACAAATTGAATATTTTTTCTTATCCTCTTTTTTCCCACCTGTTATTACAGAAGTCATACAGTTGTTGTAAGAATGAAATAATACAATGTATGAAAAAAACTCAGCTTTATGTGCTGTCATAAATATTAAATGAGTAGCAGCTACTATCATTTGCATTAATATTGACATCTTTGAATGCCTCTGTAAATTTTATTTTTAAAAATCTTATTAACAAATATAATAGAGCGGAGTTATTTTCACACGTTTGGAACTCTAAAAACACAAAACCTATAACCAAAAAACAGAGAAAAGAAACCAGAGTTGGTTTGCTTGTGTCTCTAACCAACTATAAAATGAACTTGAAGTTAGGGACATTGGTTTACTTTTATATGCCCACCACATAGTACACTGGATCGATTAAGCAGTTATTAATACCTGTTTTTAGAACACTGTGTGATTTTTACTCCAAAGTTTATATTCATTTCAACATCATTCTGTATTACATAAGATCAAGCTGCCAGTGAATAACTGTTGAGTGATAAAGAGTTATGAATGATATGCTTTTATAATTCATATGCATTATTCACAGGTGCAGTATTATTGTAATAAATTATAGCTTTGGGCTTTTAGAGAAAAGAGTATTTAAAATCCAGATGTGGGTTTCCACTAGTATTGGAGAAAAAATAATGGCTGCCCTTAACTTTGCAATTTAAAGCTTAGTGAATAGTGATTATTACGTGCTTAAATTTCTATATTTTAAAAGATTATCCAAAGATGAATTTGTACATCTGCTCTATACTGTGTATTTACTAGAAGCTGGAGTGTTTATGATACTTAATCACCAGCATTTCTCTGAGCTTTCTTTACTAAAAATCTATATCTACTGATTTTGTAGTAATCGAACATATTCAAAGAAGCTCAAACAGGAAGAATAATCTTCAGGTACTGAAAATAATCAGTGGGAGGCAAATTTATTTGAAATCATACCAATGGCATGGAACACTGAGATAATATAGTTTATGTCATTATTTTATAACTAGAATAACTAATGACCAGAAATATTAGTGGATTTTACAAGTTACAGAGCAAGTTAGTGGCAGAGGTTTTCAAGTCTCTAGTGCCTTTTTCTATTTATAATTATAGATAATTTATTATTTTGACATATAACTTATGCTATTTACAGGAATAAACTTCATTGGAAAAAAACATTAACCTTCCAATACCACTGCACTTCTTGCTTACAATTCTAAAAATGGTTTTAATAAAGGTAGAATATAATTTGATATAATTTTATTTGAATTCATAAAGATAATACATTTAAAAATTAGCATGATTTAAAAAATAATTGAACCACTAGGAAGACAAAAGAAACAAAAAGGTCCTGGGAGAAAAATACCAATTTCTAGCAGGTTCCCTGTATAAATTGACACCAGGGTTATGGCCCACCACAAGGGGTACCCTCAGGAGCTGAACTGCTTAGATTAGGTCAAGGAGACCATGGGCAAAAAATGTCTCAGTGATGGGTGTAATATGTACAGAAGGATAGTGTACTTTAAGCAATATATCTATGCTTCCCTAGTCTGCTCTTTTTTAGTCTTAGGTCACTTTACATTTCCTGTTTGATCACTTATTTTATAATATATATGATTTTCCAAATTTTAATGAAATTATAATCCAATGATTCCTACAGTTTTCTAAAGTTAACTGAATATGTTTTCAAATTATTTTTTTCTATAATGTTTGTCCTTTCTGTTGTTAACTCTTTTTAATTATTCATGATGTTTCTTCTGTGTATGTTTCTTTGTAACATGAGAGGGCTTTTAATATCAAAGAAATCCCAATTTAACAAAAAAACTATATATAGATTTATTCTTTCTGTTGGCCCTTACTGTCAACATGGCTATTGGTAGAAGTATAATTTCAGGTGTAGAGCTAATGTGCTTGTTATTGTGTACAGCTTCTGCTCCAGTTTTCTTATCTTCTTTTGTGTTTTATTCAGGACAGATCTTCTGAGTTGCATTGGATTCCTGCTACCTGCTGCCTAGCCAACTGATTTAAGAAGAGAAATTTAGGTGTGACAATATTATGCAAGCCATTTTTTTCCCCTTCTATACAATATTCACTTGCACACCACTTCTAGGATTATTTCCTTCAAAACACCAGAATCACATCATGAAGGTAAGGTTCTATCCATTGATCACTTCTATATTCAGTCGTAAAGTGTTGCTACAATAAGACCAGAAATGGGGACTTTATTGTATAGGTTAGTTATGAAACAACCATCCATGAGCTAGAAAGCTCTCATGCAGTAAAAAGGTTGTGTTTTTCCTTCAAGCTAGCATGGCTTTGTTTTTGTTTTTAAAGCTATATACTAAAGGTGGTTCCTACTTTCTATTTCTCCCAAATGTTTCAACTAATTTGCTTTATGGTTCTCCCTGAATTATGATTAGTGAAAACTTATTCAGGTATCTAGCAGAATGTTAACCAATATGAATAGTTGCCATGCTCTTTGCCTCTCTTGTTCTGCTTTCAACACTATTACAATGCAAAGTGAGACTGGATGATTCTGGTTTTACCAGCTTTTCCTCATCATGAGCCATGAATATCTACCTAATAATTTTTATTAAGCTAGGAAACATTGGACTCTATTATTAGGTCAAAAATCTTTTTTAGCTTCAAAATGACTTCCATCCATTTATTTATTATAAAAGCATTTATTAAGCACCTACTATGTAATACAAACTATACTAGACAATAAGGATGCAAAAATAACAAGACATGTTCTCTGTCTGCCACATTCTAATGGAAGAAATGCACACACAGTAAGTAAGCAGAAAAATTTAAAGTATTTTGTTTCACTAAGTGTTTTGAAGAAATGCTATAGTGAAAAAGCAAATGAAGACTACATAAGGTAAAAAGGTTAAAAAAAAAAGTACTTTTTGCATAATACTTCTCTGAAGAAGGGACATTTAAGCAGTGTACTAAAAGCAGAGGAGTTAACTGTGAGAAGAGTAGAGGTACTATTTGGGGAAATGTTCGTGGTAGAAGGAAGAGAACAAACAGATAACATTGTAGTGTAGCAAATATACTAAAAGATGTTAAAAATTTTTAAAAACATTATAGTACCTGTCAAAATTTTGTTAGATTGGATTAAATGGTCTAGAGTAGTCCGGACCAGTAAGGAGTTTATTTTCTCACCTAGCAAGGATTTTAGTTATGCAGTATACATCCGTGAAAGTCAATCAATGAATCAGGTATTTTCTTCACTTTTATCACCATAGTCATTGTGTTTGTATTCTAGGAAGGAAAAAGGGGAAAGTCCAAGGGCAAAGGCATATGCCTTTCCATCTGAATAGTATCCTCTGTAGATGCCCAAGACAGTAGGCTCTTCTTGTGTCTTACTGGTGAGGATTACTCACATGGCCACCTATAGCAAATGATCCAGGACAACCCAGCTAAAGTTTTTAGGCTTGGCACATTGATACCATAAGAAAAATTTATGTTCCATTATAAATGAAGAAGGGGAGAATGGATAGGAAATTAGCAATGTGAAAAAGGCTAGATGTATCAATAATTTTGGATAGATACTTAGGAACCAATCCTGAAGCACCCTGTAGGCCATGCTATGGAGGTTGCAATTTATTTTATTGACAGTGGAATGTTATTTAAGGCAGGGGAGGGATACAATATAAGTTAAGTTTACTTCTGTCATGATAATCACTCACTTCATAGATTGTTTCAAAGATAGGAGGATTTCCTCTGATTTAAGGCTGTTGGGCTTTGTTACATATGTTTTGCTTTGTTTTTGGTTATTGTTTCAATTCCTTTGTGCATTTTGAAATAACATCCTTGTTAAAGAACTTAGAAGTGATCATGATATACTCTATAACTCTACACAGATAAGCCATCATTTAATATTCAGAATTCAGTATTAGGGAAATTGAGTGAGTTATTATAATTTCAATTATATTTCTTCTTCTCCATAATAGCAATGCTAAGTTTACTATGTTAATTTTACTGTTTTATTTTTGATTTTTCCGGAGAATGAAAATCACAAAATTACAACATATCAGCAAGTCCAAATATATCATATACAGGTGTATTATTATATACTATGCTATACATATTTATATATTTATTCATACAGAGACACTAATTTTTAGGACTGGAAAAGACTGCCATTAGGGATGAGGATCAAGTGAAGTGACTAAGATCACCTTAAAATTAACTTGCAGGAGAATGATTTGCCCTCTGAAAACTGTACGCACTTCACCTTTCCTCATTTCCAATAAATAACACAGTTCAGTTATCTGCCCACTTAGGACCAAAACCCAGATGTCATACCTGATTCCTTCCTTTCCTTTATCACCTATTCCATTAGGAAGGTTAATACCCATAATTTGTAGTATTTTCCATCAAGGCTATTTTCCCTACCTTAGGGCATTTGTACTTGCAGTTTCCTCTTTGAATATTTTTCCCCCATCCCTTGCCTCCTTCATATTTCCTTCACTGTCACCTCGTCAGTGAGGCCTTCACTGACCACCATGTTTAAAATTGGAATGGCTTCCTTCCTACAAATTTCTTCCCCTCTCTAATTTATGCTCCTTTGAAACATTTCCATCACATAACATGCTATGTATATTACTCATGTATTTTGTTAATGTCTTTGCCTTCTTTAAAATATATAAGCACTGTGAAGACAGTGATTTTTGTATGTTTTGTCTTCTGCCACATTCTTTCTTCCAAAATAAGCTTTAGAAAAATCCAATCATGGACCAGTTAATTTTTGTATACAATAATGCAATTTTAAGATAAATCTAAGTAATTATTTCTTCTTCTTGTGACTTTGGGTCAGGCATTTTCCAATTTACTATTCTAACTTTTGTTTTCCATGAGATTCATTTTAAATTTCTTAACACCACAGTATCTTCGATCTTTATGTTATAATTCTTACCATTCAGTCATATTTTAGCAACAAAATTAGAATTGTTTATGCAAAAATGTTTGAAAGTAACCGCATAATCACAACCTGCTGAATGCAGAAAGTCACAAAGCTGATACAGCTTCTCAAGAGAACAAGAAACAGGCCCTTTAATTTAAAGAGTTTGTGAAACTAACATCTAACATATTTTTGAGCCAAGGAAAGAGTAAATTAAAACTTCATAAAGAATATCATAGGAGACCTAAGTCTTCCATAGAAATAAATTAGTAAAGGCAACATTTGAAATCATGATTTTGAAAAATCAACTCAAAAATTATAAAAACATATATTCAAGCCAGTTTTAAATTGTTTGTTATAATCTTAAAAGCTTGATTAAGCCTAATGTAGGGTTATCTTTGAATCAACTTAAAGCAACCTGAACTATTTTGGTTCTAATAATGTCACAAGCAAGATAAAGATAAAGGAAATTTATGAATTGGTTTGTATGGCTGTGTGAGGTTAGAGGAAGAGGAAATTTGAGTTAGATGTTGTCCTTTGCTTATTTCCCTATTACCACTAACATCTCCAATATAACCCTCATATAGATAGTAAGCTCAGGATCAAGTGTAAAGTATAATGCTAGGCATTGTGATGAATTGAAGACATATAATATATCATTTAGAGTCTCCATATAATGTGAATCTTTATTATTTTATTTTAATGAGTCCAGAAACATTTTGACATTGTTCTATCTTGCTTTGCCATAAAGTATGAAGTTCCTTACCTTCAATACCCTTACTTAGATATTGACAAGGACTTCACCTTACCATTTGAGCAACTGCACTAAAACATATGAATTTGAGGGAACTTGGTTATCATACTCTTTCCACATTAGAAGTGGGAAGATTTTGTCTCTGTGGAATATGTCAGCCAAAGAATAATTACTGAGTTAATTCTCATCGTCTGTTCTAAATAGATGGTAATTTCCATCATGTCAGATTTTCAGAAGGCAGTTATTATCAAGCTAAAATAATTATGTTAAATAGGGTAAAAACTGTGCAAGTAATTAGAGAATAAACCTAAGCCTTATATGTGCTTAACTCAACATTATTCTGAATAAAACTGAAAAGGACAGCATCAATGTGGGTTTTTAATGGGAACACATTATTATTATCTGATGACATAGCTTTAGGCAAACCATTTGGCAAGTATCTAAGAAAATCAGAAGTGCAAATATAACTTTATCACAGGGTTTTTTAAATGTCAGAGACAAATCTTTGGCCATTATATTTTATTTAATACTGTAAATATTATGACATTATTGGCCTGTAGACTTATAAAAGATAAGAAACTGTTGGCTAAATAGGAGATGACTTCTGATTGGAGATGCTGTTAGGATAAGGTCTGAAAGAGAGGCCAAATAAAGTTCTCAGTATGCACTCTGATATTTACTTTATCTACTCACACACATGAGACACATTAAAGACTCTTGATACTCAACATCTTCTTTATTTTGGAAGAAAAGGAAAAGAACAACTTTTGCTGTTCCTCTGGTAAACTAACTCTTACCAGTACTTGAAATTTAGTATTCTACGTCATATTTTGATGATTATAATAAGTTAAATTATATGTGCTCACCATTCTTGTAGGTTGAAATGGTAATGTTAGCAACTTCATGTGGTTCAGTGTAATGCATCTGGTGTTTTTCCTTTCAGTTCTGCATTTCTGTGTGAATATAGTTAGTATTCATATGCAACCTAAGTTTTTTTTTTTTTTTTTTTTTTTTAATTTATTTTATTTATGGCTGTGTTGGGTCTTCGTTTCTGTGCGAGGGCTTTCTCCAGTTGTGGCAAGCGGGGGCCACTCTTCATCTTCATCGCGGTGCGCAGGCCTCTCGCTATCACGGCCTCTCTTGTTGCGGAGCACAGGCTCCAGACGCGTAGGCTCAGCAATAGTGGCTCACGGGCCCAGCCGCTCCGCGGCATGTGGGATCTTCCCAGACCAGGGCTCGAACCCGTGTCCCCTGCATTGGCAGGCATACTCTCAACCACTGCGCCACCAGGGAAGCCCGCAACCTAAGTTTTTAATGCTATCTTTAATTAACAAAACTTTAGGGGATAAAAATTGATCTACTACCATTTAAAATGATAAATTAACTTTTATGTTCAAAGATACTATCTCCTCTGGCCAGTTAATAAATTATGGGGATATTCAGTATTAAATTCATAGAGACTTAAATTAATAAAGTGAACACTAAGTCTTGACTTCAGATTATTATTTCATAGTTTTAAAAAGGATTAATAATCATACTTTTCCTTTAAATTGTTATTATTTGATGTTAATTTATCAGAAAATAAATTTAGTCTATAAGTGAAATTCAAGTACATTTGATAGATTTCTTTAATTGCTGTTCAGTATTCGGAATTAAGAACATTTCCCAAATATGATTAAGATGTCTGGAATATGACCATAATTTACATATTTTCACATAAATTTTATATTTTAATATTTTTCAAATGCAAAAACTTAATCTGAAGGAGCAGGGAAATCAATATTATTTCTAAAAAAAATTCTTTAAATATCTGAAATAGACACATAGACACACACATAAGCTAATGTAATGTTATTAAAGATTGCAGTAATGCAAATGTACATTTGCATCATTTATGTTTAAAAGTCATTAAAGAAAAAAGGAGTAGAAAATTATTTTTAAAACTAAAAAAATTATTTTACAGTGAATAAATGAACAAAAAATACATTTTACCTTTTTATTTAAAAAGTAGCCTAAGGAAGTAATATTCAGACAAAGTAGAGTCATCACTACCATTAATTAAATTGGCTTAATTGGTGGCATAGCAATTTAAATGACACATTCAAAGTTCTCATAAATTAGAAATACATTACCATGAATAATATAGCCATTATCCAAATCTTCCCACTTATTTTATTCCCCCCAAATTTACTTTTTTAAAATGAAGTTAAAACTCTTGGCTTTGACTGTATAATGAAGAAAAGAATTTGTTACTAAAATAATATTGTGAAAATAAATGATGCCTGGTCATGAATTTTTATGGACACATACACAAAGTGATAAATAAAACTAATGAAGTAGGACTTAAACATTTTGCAATATAATGAGCTTCATTTTGGTCTCTAATATTTATCCTTATATGGTAATCTGATAGGAGTGAAGTCTTTAGGAATTTAAATAACTTATTTTAAAATAATTTGAATTAATATCTGTATCTGTATATTGTCTCTAATAACTTGAATTTCACCTTATTCGTCTGTTTACCATTTCCTACACTAATTCATTAACTTCTGCCAATCAAAAGAAATTTGTATAAATGTATTTATTGTGTTTTAGCATTATAATAGTTTACTTTAAAAAGGTATGTTTGTAAGTAAAATTACATATTGTATATCTAACTAAAATTTGTTCACTTAGGTAAAAACTTTTCATATTTGTGTAGGAAAAATGTTTAATTTGTGGGCATCAATTCTGTCCCAGTATCAGTAGGAGACACTTTATTTGTTTTATTTTATTTTTTTCTTGTTAAAAATTGAAATGTCTTTCTTTTCACCTTCCTGTTTATCAGGGAAGGTATGGCCAATTTAAAAAAAAATTTTTTTTTAACATCTTTATTGGAGTATAATTGCTTTACAATGCTGTGTTAGTTTCTACTTTATAACAAAGTGAATCAGCTATACATATACATATATCACCATATCGCCTCCGTCTTGTGTCTCCCTCACATCCTCCTTATCCTACCCCTCTAGGTGGTCACAAAGCACCAAGCTGATCTCCCTATGCTATGTGGCTGCTTCCCACTAGCTATCTATTTTACATTTTGTAGTGTATATATGTCCATGCCATTCTCTCACTTCGTCCCAGCTTACCCTTCCCCCTCCAGGTGTCCTCAAGTCCATTCTCTACATCTGAGTCTTTATTCCTGTCCTGCCCCTAGGTTCTTTAGAACCATTTTTATTTTTCTTTTTTTTTCTAGATTCCATATATATGTGTTAGCATATGGTATTTGTTTTTTTCTTTCTGACTTACTTCACTCTGTATGATAGACTCTAGGTCCATCCACCTCACTACAAATAACACAATTTCATTTCTTTTTATGGCTGAGTAATATTCCATTGTATATATGTGCCACATCTTATTTGTCCATTCATCTGTCGATGGACTTAGGTTGCTTCCATGTCCTGGCTATTGTAAATAGAGCTGCAATGAACATTGTGGTACATGACTCTTTTTGAATTATGGTTTTCTCAGGGTATATGCCCAGTAGTGGGATTGCTGGGTGGTATAGTAGTTCTATTTTTAGTTTTTTAAGAAACCTCAATACTGTTCTCCATAGTGGCTGTATCAATTTGCATTCCCACCAACAGTGCAAGAAGGTTCCCTTTTCTCCACACCCTCTCCAGCATTTATTGTTTGTAGATTTTTTGATGATGGCCATTCTGACTGATGTGAGGTGATACCTCATTATACTTTTGATTTGTATTTCTCTAATGATTAGTGATGTTGAGCATCCTTTCATGTGTTTGTTGGCAATCTGTGTATCTTCTTTGGAGAAATGTCTATTTAGCTCTTCTGCTCATTTTTGGATTGGGTTGTTTGTTTTTTTCATATTGAGCTGCATGAGTTGCTTGTAAATTATGGAGATTAACCCTTTGTCAGTTGCTTCATTTGCAAATATTTTCTCCCGTTCTGAGGGCTGTCTTTTCATCTTGTTTAGGTTTTCCTTTGCTGTGCAAAAGCTTTTAAGTTTCATTAGGTCACATTTGTTTATTTTTGTTTTTATTTCCATTTCTCTAGGAGGTGGGTCAAAAAGGATCTTGCTGTGATTTATGTCATAGAGTGTTCTGCCTATGTTTTCCTCTAAGAGTTTTATAGTGTCTGGTCTTACATTTAGGTCTTTAATCCATTTTGAGTTTATTTTTGTGTATGGTGTTAGGGAGTGTTCTAATTTCATTCTTTTACATGTAGCTGTCCAGTTTTCCCAGCACCCTTAAATGAAGAAGCTGACTTTTCTCCATTGTATATTCTTGCCTCCTTTATCAAAAAAATAAGGTGACCATATGGGCATGAGTTTATCTCTGGGCTTTCTATCCTGTTCCATTTATCTATATTTCTGTTTTTGTGCCAGTAACATACTGTCTTGGTTACTGTAGCTTTGTAGTATAGTCTGAAGTCCAGGAGCCTGATTCCTCCAGCTCCATTTTCCTTTCTCAAGATTGCTTTGGCTATTCGGACTTTTTTGTGTTTCCATACAAATTGTGAAATTTTTTGTCTAGTTCTGTGAAAAATGCCTGTGGTAGTTTGATAGGGATTGCATTGACTCTGTAGATTGCTTTTGGTAGTATAGTCATTTTCACAATGTTGATTCTTCCAATCCAACAACATAGTATATCTCGCCATCTGTTTGTATCCTCTTTAATTTCTTCCATCAGTTTCTTAAAGTTTTCTGCATAATGGTCTTTTGTCTCCTTAGGTAAGTTTATTCCTAGGTATTTTATTCTTTTTGTTGCAATGGTAAATGGTAGTGATTGCTTTATTTCTCTTTCAGATTTTTCATCATTAGTGTATAGGAATGCAAGAGATTTCTGTGCATGAATTTTGTATCCTGCTACTTTACCAAACTCATTGATTACCTCCAATAGTTTTCTGGTAGCATCTTTACGATTCTCTATGTACAGTATCATGTCATCTGCAAACAGTGACAGCTTTACTTCTTCTTTTCCAATTTGAATTCCTTTTATTTCTTTATCTTCTCTGATTGCTGTGGCTAAAACTTCCAAACCTATGTTGAATAATAGTGGTGAGAGTGGACAACCTTGTCTTGTTCCTGATCTTAGAGGAAATGGTTTCAGTTTTTCACCACTGAGAACAATGTTGGCTGTGGGTTTGTCATATGGCCTTTATTATGGTGAGGTAAGTTCCCTCTATGCCTACCTTCTGGAGGGTTCTTATCATAAATGGGTGTTAAATTTTGTTGCAAGCTTTTTCTGCATCTATTGAGATGATCATATAGTTTTTCTCCTTCAATTTGTTAATATGGTGTATCACATTGATTGATTTGTGTATATTGAAGAATCCGTGCATTCCTGGGATAAACTCCATTTGATCATGGTGTACGATCATTTTAATGTTCTGTTGATTCTGTTTACTAGTAATTTGTTGAGGATTTTTGCATCTAAGTTCATCAGTGATATGGCCTGTAGTTTTCTTTCTTTGTGACATCTTTGTCTGGTTTTGGTATCAGGGTGATGGTGGACTCATAGAATGAGAGTGGGAGTGTTCCTCCCTCTCCTATATTTTGGAAGAGTTTGAGAAGGATAGGTGTTAGCTCTTCTCTAAATGTTTGATAGAATTCACCTGTGAAGCCATCTGGTCCTGGGCTTTTGTTTGTTGGAAGATTTTTAATCACAGTCTCAATTTCAGTGCATGTGATTTGTCTGTTTTTATTTTCTGTTTCTTCCTGGTTCCATCTCGGAAGGTTGTGCTTTTCTATGGATTTGTCCATTTCTTCCAGGTTGTCCATTTTATTGACATATAGTTGCTTGTAGTAATCTCTCATGATCCTTTGTATTTCTGCAGTGTCCATTGTTACTTCTCCTTTTTCATTTTTAATTCTATTGATTTGAGTCTTCTCCCTTTTTTTCTTGAGGAACCTGGCTAATGGTGTATCAATTTTTTTTTATCTTCTCAAAGAACCAGCTTTTAGTTTTATTGATCTTTGCTATTGTTTCCTTCATTTCTTTTTCATTTATTTCTGATCTGATCTTCATGATTTCTTTCCTTCTGCTAACTTTGGGGTGTTTTTGTTCTTCTTCCTCTAATTGCTTTAGGTGTAAAGTTAGGTTGTTTATTTGAGATGTTTCTTGGTCTTGAGGTAGGATTGCTATAAATTTCCCTCTTAGAACTGCTTTTGCTGCATTCTAGAAGTTTTAGGTCTTCATGTTTTCATTGTCATTTGTTTCTAGGTATTTTTTTATTTCCTCTTTGATCACTTCGGTGATCTCTTGGGTTATTTAGTAGCGTATTATTTAGCCTCCATGTGTTTCTATTATTTACAGATTTTTTCCTGTAATTGATATCTAGTCTAATAGCATTGTGGTCAGAAAAGATACTTGATACAATTTCAATTTTCTTAAATTTACCAAGGCTTGATTATTGACCCAAGATATCATCTATCCTGGAGAATGTTCCATGAGCCCTTGAGAAGAACGTGTATTCTATTTTTTTTGGATGGAATATCCCATAAATATCACTTAAGTCCATCTTGTTTAATGTATCATTTAAAGCTTGTGTTTCCTTATTTATTTCTATTTTGGATGATCTTTCCATGTTGAAAGTGGGGTGTTAAAGTCTCCTACTATGATTGTGTTACTGTCGATTTCCCCTTTTATGGCTGATAACTTTTGCCTTATGTATTGAGTTGCTCCTATGTTGGATGCATAAGTATTTACAATTGTTATATCTTCTTCTTGGATTGATCCCTTGATCATTATGTAGTGTCCTTCTTTGTCTCTTGTAATTGTCTTTGTTTTAAAGTCTATTTTGTCTGATATGAGAATTGCTGCTCCAGCTTTCTTTTGATTTCCATTTGCATGGAATATCTTTTTCCACCTCCTCATTTTCAGTCTGTTTGTGTCCCTATGTCTGAAGTGGGTCTCTTGTAGACAGCACATATATGGGTCTTATTTTTGTATCCATTCAGCCAGTCTATATCTTTTGGTTGGAGCATTTAATCCATTTACATTTAAGGTAGTAATTGATATATATGTTCCTATTACCATTTTCTTAATTGTTTTGGGTTTGTTATTGTAGGTCTTTTCCTTCTCTTGTGTCTCCTGCCTATAGAAGTTCCTTTAGCATTTTTTGTAAAGCTAGTTTGGTGGTGATGAATTCTCTTACCTTTTGCTTGTCTGTAAAGGTTTTAATTTCTCCGTCAAATCTGAATGAGATCCTTGTTGGTTAGAGTAATCTTCGTTGTAGGTTTTTCCCTTTCATCACTTTAAATATGTCTTGCCACTCCCTTCTGGCTTGCAGAGTTTCTGCTGAAAGATCAGTTGTTAACCTTATGGGGATTCCCTTGTATGTTATTTGTTGTATTTCCCTTGCTTCTTTTAATATTTTTTCTTTGTATTTAATTTTTGATAGTTTGATTAATATGTGAATTGGTGTGTTTCTCCTTGGATTTACCCTCTATAGGACTCTTCGCATTTCCTGGAATTGATTGACTATTTCCTTTCCCAGAGTACGGAATTTTTCAACTATAATCTCTTCAAACATTTTCTCAGTCTGTTTCTTTTTCTCTTCTTCTTCTGGGACCCATATAATTCTAAAGTTGGTTTGTTTAATGTTGTCCCAGAGGTCTCTAAGACTGTCCTCAATTCTTTTCATTCTTTTTTCTTTATTCTGCTCTGCGGTAGTTATTTCCACTATTGTATCTTCCAGGTCACTTATCCGTTCTTCTGCCTCAGTTATTCTGCTCTTGATTCCTTCTAGAGAATTTTTAATTTCATTTATTTTGTTGTTCATCATTGTTTGTTTGCTCTTTCGTTCTTCTAGGTCCTTGTTAAAAGTTTCTTGTATTTTCTCCATTCTGTTTCCAAGTTTTGCACCATCTTTACTATCATTACTCTGAATTCTTTTTCAGGTAGACTGCCTATTTCGTCTTCATTTGTTTGGTCTGGTGGGTTTTTACCTTGCTCCTTCATCTGCTGTATGTTTCTCTGTCTTCTCATTTTGCTTAACTTACTGTGTTTGCTGTCTCCTTTTCCCAGGCGGCAGGTTTGTAGTTCCCATTGTTTTTGGTGTCTGCCCCCAGTGGGTAAGGTTGTTTCAGTGGGTTGTGTAGGCTTCCTGGTGGAGGGGACTGTTGTCTGTGTTCTAATGGATGAGCCTGGATCTTGTCTTTCTGGTGGGCAGGACCGCATTCTGTGGTGTGATTTGAGGTGTCTGTGACCTTATTTTGATTTTAGGCAGCCTCTCTGCTAATGAGTGGGGTTGTGTTCCTGTCTTGCTAGTTGTTTGGCATAGGGTGTCCAGCACTGTACCTTGCTGGTGTTTGAGTGGAACTGCGTCTTAGCATTGAGATCGAGATCTCTGGGAGAGCTTTCGCTATTTGATATTTTGTGGAGCCGCGAGGTCTCTGGTGGACCAATATCCTGAACTCGGCTCTCCCACATCAGAGGCACAGCCCTGACACCCAGCCAGAGCACAAAGACCCTTTTGGTAAGTCTGAGGTCTTCTGCCAGCATTCAGTAGGTGTTCCGTAGGAGTTTTTCCACATGTAGATGTATTTCTGATGTATTTGTGGGGAGGTAGGTGATCTCCATGTGTTACTCCTCCGCCATCTTGAAGGTCTTCCCAGTAGGAGACACTTTAAATCATTTTTCTGATTCTAATGTGTTTGTTTGTCTGATAAAAAAATGAAGGACAAGTGGGATACAACTGAACATTGGGCTTTTCCTTCATTGTCTCATTTGGACAGTGTAGATTTAATTTTTATGTTCACATATGCATCTCTGTTATCTCTCAGAGCCAGGATTTGGTGGTGTTGCTTTTAAGAGGCTGAGGGGGCAAAAAACCCCAGAGCCAGAAGATGAGTTCCAACACTCTGCTCACACAAATGATGTTCATTAGATTTGACTAAACATTGGTCAGTATCGTATCTAAGATCATGGTACGCATGACCCCAGTTACTAACATAGAATAAGGAAAGCTAAATGGAGCTTACGTATAGAAATTGACTTGAGACCACAGTGTGACTAGAGAGTGCCCTGACAGTTGCTAACAAGAGGATCAGTACCATGGGATACACCATATCCCAAAAGTGTGTACCTAACATTTGGCATGTTTTGTTGTTTTTTGCCTAGAATACATTCTTCTATGTAATTTTTTTATGTATAGTCAACTTTGTCAGTCTTTGCACTAATGGTTTCTAAGGTATGAGTATAATGTATTTGCCACTTAGAAGAATTGTTTTCTTCCAAAATTTTTTAAGTTTAAATACTAAAGCGATCATTTGTTCAACGTCAAGTATGTGAAAAACACAAAAGGTGACAATGTTGGCCATTTATTATATTTAAATTGACCAGTCTTACTAATTATTTAAGAATACTAACCAAAACAAAGTAAAATATATTTGGCTATAACTTTACATCATCCACAGAAGACAAATTTTTTCAATACTATCAAAGATGTTCCAGGAGTATAAATTGTTCTTGAATATCAGTGAAAATATTAATTAAATATTCAAAATATTCATTCAGAAATTAATATAAATATGAATTATTAAGTAATCAGAAAATATAGTCCTGATTTATGTCACCGGTTATCTTGTGTGATTATTTTTCACCAAAAATTAACCATTACCAAATGCCCAGCAATGATGGAATGATTGCATTAATTATTAAGTATTCATATTCTTTGTATGATGATAGCTATTAAAATGGTAAATATTGTGGTGACATAATTTTTTTACTTATGTTACTTAAATAAATTGAGTATATGATCTCTATGCTTTCACATATATATTTACATATATTAACACATTAGTATTTTAGTAATAAAAAAATAGAAATCTTAGATATATTTTTTTAAATTTCTGAATGTTTTCTATTAGTTTCTGATAACAAGAATCCATTCTAATTTAGCAGAAAGTTATTTAATTCAGAGAACTAGGAGGTTTACATTTATTGGAAGAGCTTCATGAGTAGACTCTATTTCTCTCAGAACAGCAAAGCAAACAGTCTTTCAAGGGAACAGTGGTGAATTCCAGGATTTCAAAGCTGAGTAATCAGGAAGCCATGCCAAGAGTACTGGCTCCAAGACCACACTAGTTTTTTACAGCCCCTGCAACCAGATTGATCGACCCAACTGTGACATCCACAAAGCTGGCTAAAAAACTGAGCACTCAGTTATGGCTTTGCTTCTGCACTTCTTACAAAACAGCTACAGAAGCATGACCCAAAATATCCATATCTATCTGCAAAATCTGGTCCACATGCACTGCTTGGCAGAAGCTATGTTCTATGCAAGATCTGAATATTTTGGAAGTTTGGAAAGCCCAGTCCTTAGCATTCCAGTCTCTTATGCACAGTAAGGCACATAAGAGTGAGCCATTCTGCAGTTATCTACACACAGATATTTTTAAATTGCTTCTTTCAGCTTTTATGCCTTCACACAATTTCTGCAATAACTTTTGTTTTAAATCTAAATATTCAAGCATTGCCATCATCATTAGCATTCACACATCA
Organism: Balaenoptera borealis; assembly: GCF_965194805.1. NCBI lineage: Eukaryota > Metazoa > Chordata > Mammalia > Artiodactyla > Balaenopteridae > Balaenoptera > Balaenoptera borealis. The sequence goes on along the minus strand of NC_138861.1, from coordinate 68,341,091 downwards.
CCTGTATTATACACAGTAATGGAAATATTAATACAAATTCCTGTCTGTAATTCAGTAACCTCCTCTCAACATTTCTTCTGTCACTCTATAATTTATCCATAATTTTCTTTAAAGAGTATGCTGAAAACTTTAATCTTGCTTATGAATTTTTGAGTATTAAAAAAATCTGGAGCTGAAGAATCAAGGACCTTTGTCAACTATCATTCTATGGTCAACTATATTCTAGATTTTGTATCACAGGAGCTGAAGTCAGATCTTGGCTTTTGCTAAGTAAGCATTCACTATTCTATTTTATATGCCATTTTTTTTAAACAGTAGGGAAACTGGCATTTTGCTTCAGGTGACTGGTCTTCATTTAGAATGTTTATGCCTCAGATAAAAATGGAACAGAAAGTCTATTTTGTGTGTGTGTGTGTGTGTGTAGCAAATTACATATAATTACAAGCATGAAATAACACATAGCATATGTCAGTAATATATTCAATACTGAGGCCAAATTCCATAAAGATCAATTCCCTGGAGATTTCTGGGTCAACTCTCTAGAACTGTATTGTGTCTACCACATGATACAACATTGCATACTTTCAGTTATGTGCCATCCCCTAAGGTATGTGATTTTTTTTTTTAATAAAACTTCTTTAAAGGTAAACAAAATCAGAGAGAAACACCATTAATACTTCTAATGACAGCATATGAATCTGTTCACATTCTTGTATGGAATAAGAAAATTCAATGAGTACATTCTATTATGGATAACATAAAATCTCAAATAAAAGTTTTACCAAAAAATCAGTCTTTAAAACTCCCTTTAGGTACATCGAGTGCAGAACATCCACATCGTACATAGCGATCAAGGAACTAGAACTGGGAACAGCTGCTGGGACAGCAGGGGGAGCAAACAGGTGTCATGTAGTGATGGCCTCCAATCCTTTTTTTTTTTTTTAAGAAAGTCTATTTTTTAATTTAAAATAATCCTATATCAGAAGATTGCACCTTGAACCTATCCAGCACTTAGCAGTTATATACTTGTAGTGCTTAACAATAATTCTACTATTATTGACTTAGGACTACTTTTTAATAAAACCAAAAAGCTATATAAGTTATGCTACACACTTAAAATGCCTTATCCTTCAAACCAAAAACTTACGAGATATATGTTATAAATATCCTAACTTTCTTTACTAAGAAAGTCGAAGTTTAGTAAATAGTAGGACTTGATTTTCATCATACTCTTTCTTGGTCCTGTGTTGGTTTTCCATTGCTGTGTAACAAATTGCCCAAACTGTGTGGCTTAAAACAACACACTTTATTATATCACAGTTTCTGTGAGTCAGGAGTGACAAGGTTTATCTAGGTATTTTGCTAAGAATCTCACATGGCTGCAATCAAGGTATCTGCTAGAATTCATTCTTTTGTGGAAATTAAGAAAAAGTCCACTTCCAGGTTCAATTAAAGTGTTGGTAGAATTCATTTCCTTGCATCTATAGAACTTAGGGCTCCAATTTCTTGTTGGCTATTGGCAGAAACCTTCCCTTAGATCTTGGCCAGGTGGGTTTTGCAACATAGCTGCTTACTTCTTCCAGGGCAGTTAGGTAAAGAATCTCCAGAGCCAATCAGCTAGAAATATGGGTTCTTGTATAATGTAACATAATCACAGGAGTGCTGTTTCACCAACTTTGCCATATTTTATTCATTAGAAGTTAGAGGACCTAACCACATGCGAGTGCTTGATGGGGGCTTGTTATAAAAGGGTGTAAACACCAGCAGGCAGGAATTATGGAGGGTCACTCTGGAGTCTCTGCCACAGTCTACACTAAAGCCCCCAGTGATTCTTGTTCCTCTTAAATGAAAAATACATTCACCATTGCGTGTCCCAAGTCCCAATAATAAATTGATTACAGTGTCTGTTCAATGTACAGGATCTAAATTAAGTCTATATTTGAAGTATTTATTTATTTATTTATGGCTGTGTTGGGTCTCGTTTCTGTGCGAGGGCTTTCTCTAGTTGTGGCAAGCGGGGGCCACTCTTCATCGCAGTGCACGGGCCTCTCACTATCGTGGCCTCTCTTGTTGCGGAGCACAGGCTCCAGATGCGCAGGCTCAGTAATTGTGGCTCACGGGCCCAGCTGCTCCGCGGCATGCAGGATCTTCCCAGACCAGGGCTCGAACCCGTGTCCCCTGCATTGGCAGGCAGATTCTCAACCACTGCGCCACCAGGGAAGCCCAAGTCTATATTTGGATGAGGTTTCTTAGGTGTAATTCCTGTAAAATTACATCGATCTGTAAAACTGAAGAGACTGGTTATCTCCCCCTCCCCCATACATGCAACATACAGTGGTGGGACAGGCATAAGATAATAGCTATAAACATTCCCATCCATAAATGGGAGTCACAAAGGAGTCCGTGGTCTATAGCAGTTTTGAAATATAGCTGGGCAAATGTTGGCTCTTTCCTTGATTAGGTTTCAATACCTAGGAAGAATTGTCCATGCCTCTCAGCTCTGTCTCTGGGTCCTTGATTTTGTTCTCCAAGTCACTCTTCCTTTTTCATGAGAGGTAGCACCTATTTTATCAGCCTGCTTCCTGTCAGTAGACTTTTGAGACTTTGACAACCTTCTTTCTTTTGAACTTTCCTCTTCTTTTAGTCCAAGTCGGCAGTGTTGTTGAAGAAACAAATTTCTCAAAAAACTTTGTAGGGCTTTAGTGGATTTTACGGGGTTCACTCTATCAACTACACATATAGATCTTTTCAAAATAAGCCCTTCACTACCAGGGGATCCTGCTGAGATGGCTGAGGGACAACCCCATTAAGCTTCCTAGAACCTCTGTGGTTTATTTAGAAAGTATGTGAGGCATAAGATTAAGAGTCTTTAATATTTTCAAAGAACACTTTGCATGGCTGAATACTCTGACCTTTTGATCTTTTTGAAGTTTTAGGAAAATGTTGTAGAGCCAATCCTTGTCTTTTTCTCTAGTTCACACTTTTTAAACATTGATTGAAAGCCAGTTCTCAGTTTTAGCATCCTTGCTACCTAGGAATGTTGAGATTTTTCAAAATTATAAGGTCCTGTTTACTTTTTATTTAACAGTTCTTTCCTCAATTCATCTCTCTCCTTTAGCATTTTACAGTAATCAGTAAGAAGAAGCCAGTAGGCATTCAGTACTTTTCTTGGAAATCTCTTTAACTATACAGTAAGTCCCCTACATACAAACGATTTTCTTTCCAAGAGTGCATTTGTAAGTCCAGTTTGTTTGTAAGTCCAACAAAGTTAGCCTAGGTACCCAACTAATGCAATTGGCTATATAGTACTGTATTGTAATAGGTTTATAATACTTTTCACACAAATAATACATAAAAAACAAACCAAAAAAACCATTTTTAATCTTACAGTACAGTACCCTGAAAAGTACAGTAGTACAGTACAACAGCTGGCATACAGGGGCTGACATCAAGTGAACAGGCAAGAAGAGTTACTGACTGGAGGAGGAAGAGGAAATGGGAGATGGTAGAGCTGAAGGATGGTCAGCAATAGGAGATGGAGGGCAAGCTGCAATTTCTCTCACGCCTGATGTTGATGGCACAGGTTCTGGTTCCTTGCTGGATTCAGTTCTATCTACCCCCTTGAAAAAATGATCCAGTGATGTATGCATAGTAGCTCTTTTTTTCTTGTCGTAGATGACACGGGAACACTGGATTGCATTATGAACAGCTGCTGCAACTTTGTGTACTGTTCTACGTTCTGGTCCTGTGCCTCAAAAACTAACAGTGCCTCCTCAAATAAAGAAAATCCCCTTGCCATTTCCTGTGTCGTGAATCTCTTCAGTTCTTCAGTTACTTCTTCTTCCTCTTGTCTCCCTTCATCCTTTCTCTGGGCCTCCAGTTCCATCAGGTCTTCATTAGTAAGCTCCTCGTGTTGCACAGCAAGGAATTCAGTGAAGTCGTTCTCTTGCAGATCTAGCTACAGCTTCTCACTGAGGGTCACTGAGTTACTGAAGACCTCTTTGGACTCCTCGTCCACCTTCTCAGATCCACACATTTCATGAACAAACTATGGGCACAGGTTCTTTCAAACTCCATTCATGGTGATGGCTGTAACCTCACACCAAGCAAAGTCAATGTTTTTTATGGCCTTGTAGATGTTATAATCCTTCCAAAATTGTTGCAGGGTTGTTCCTGATTCATCACTTGCCTTTACTGCCTGATGAAAAGTGTGACATAAATAATATTTCTTGAAAGTCACTATAACTCCCTGGTCCATAGGTTGGATGAGCGATGTAGTATTTGGTGGCAGATGCACTACTTTGACGTTGGGATGAAAGTCGTCCATGAATGGGAGGTGACCCAGAGCATTGTCAAGCAGCAAAAGACTGTTGAATGGGATGCCCTTCTCCAAGAAATTATTTCTCTACCTCTGGGATAAAGTAGTTGAAAAACCAGTCCTGAAAAATAGCCTGTGTAACCCAGGCTTTGGGGTTACCCTTCCACACAACAGGAAGAGAGCCCTTAGCTATGTTTTTAAGGGCTCTTGGTTTCTCTGAATGATAAACTAAGAGAGACTTCAGCTTCATATCGCCAGACGCATTGCCACCAAACAATAGAGTTAGCCTGTATTTTGCTGCTTTATAGCCTGGCATCAACTTTTCCTCCTCACTGATGTAACTTCGGTCTGGCATCCTGTCTCATCCACATTAAAAACCTGCTCGGGAAAATACGTGCGTTCATCAGTAATTTTTCAAAGTGTTCTAGGAAATTCCCGGGCAGTTACCATATCTGCACTCTCTGCCTCGCCAGTTACTTTTATGTTGTGAATGTTGGCTCTAGCCTTGAACCCATGAAACCAGCCATGGCTGGCATTAAAAGATGCACCCTCTGATTCTTCGCCGTGTTTCTTCTTCAAGTCTTCATACAGGCTTTTAGCTTTCTCTTGAATCAGCATTAAGCTGAGTAGGACTCAACACTGATGCTGATCTTGTATCCACACACTGAGAAGTTTCTCCATCTCCTCCATCACTTTTCCATGCTTCTTTGATATTATTGTCGGCAAAGGAGACTTCACGTGTTCCATGATCTTGTCCATGTTCTTTAGAATGCCAATGGTTGAATGATTCATGTTATAAGAATGAGAGATGTCTACCATCTTTTCACCTTGTTCCACTCTCTCAATTATTTTCACTTTTGTTTCCATCGTTATTGCTTGGCGCTTCTTAACTGTACCAGCTACATCACTGCTGCTTTTACACTTGCTTCTGTTCATCCTGGGCTTGAAATAAAGACACTGTACTACTGTACTCTATACAGTACTGTACAGTGAAAGTACACAAAAGCACAACCACTTGTAGAGGATGCCTGTATGCGACAATGGACGCCAGACACGTGAACTAACTTATATGATTGGACATGCGAATGCATTTTTGCATCTTTGAAAGCTCACAGCTTGAAGGTTCGTATGTAGGAGACTTACTGTATATTCAAGTTCATCACTTAAAATTCTGCTTTCCATTTATCTCATGAGATAATTTTGCTAAACTTTCTGTCACTGCATAACATGGATTCTTCTTCCTCTAGTTTCCAATAACATCACATGCTTTTAAGCTCTCACTGTTAGCATCCTATTGAATGCTAATAGCCTATTCAAAACAATTTAGGTTTTCTCTGTCATGCTCCTCAGAAGTTCTCCAGCCTCTACCCACTGCCTTCTTCCAAAGCTACTTCTACATGCTTAGGTATTTATTACAGAAGCACCCTACTTCAGGGTACCACAATCTGTATTAGTTAACTATTTGCTTCTTAACAAATTACCACAATCTTAATGTTAAAAACAATGCACATTTATTATTTCACAGTTTCTGTGTGTCAGAAATTGAGCTCTACTTATTGAGGTCTTCTGGGGAAGGCTTCACAAGGCTACAACCAAGGTTTCAGCTGGGATGTATTCTCATCTGGAGGCTCAAATCGGGAAGAATCCACTTCTAAGCACATTCAGGTTGTTGGCAGAACTCACTTCCTTATGTCTTTAGGACTGAGGTGCCAGCTTCTTGCTAAGTGCCAGCTGGAGGTCTATCTCAGCTCCTAGAAGCTGCCCTCAGATCCTTGCCAAATGGACTTCCCAAACCGACTGCTTACTTATTCAAAGACAAATAGGGAGAGAGTTTCTTAGCAGTCTGTCTGCTAAGAATGTGGTCTTTCATTATAATGTAACAAAATTATGAAGTGACATCATATCTCCCATCATCTCTGTCATGTTCCATTGATTAGAAGCAGGTCATAAGTCCCACAACACTCAAGGGAAGGGTATGAACATCAGGAGGTAGGATCATGAAAGGGCCACCCTAGAAGTCTGTCTACCATCGGTAAAAACCCCAAGTTCTTATATTCCAAAACCAGGCTTACTAATTTTATAAATTTGATTTTTTTTTAAACCTGTGAAATTTATTTGTTCTTCAAAATGCTTTAGTGACAATCACTCCCACTACCCAAAGAGACCCATATAAGGATAATGATAAAGTTTCTAAAAATTTAAAAACTATTCCTTAATACATTTATATAGGAGTACTGATAATGACCATAGCTCTCTCAAATTGAAAAGAAAATTAATTTATATATATTATATACTAACTTATAATTAATTAATACATTTTATATGATTACTAGTATAATATATATGACTTAAAAATAGCAAGCAGTTAAAAATATTATCAAAGTTGTTTAAAATGAATGAAAACAAGAATGTCTCAAGTTCCACAAAGCAGAATCTATAGTAAAATATTCTAATTATATACTTCAACATGAAACACAATAATAAACCCATTAATACTCAGTTATTTAAATGAATCTCCCCTTGCTTTTAGCTTTGATGATGTTTTCCACTTAATTTTCAGTGCATTTTAAAGAATAATTAATATAGTCAATATAAAACTTTCAAGTAACTGATGTATTTAATACTCAAAACTTCATTTGTCTATTTTCACAAAGGTAAAATCTAATTCAGTGTACATTTCTCTTTCTCAAAGGTATTATTTTTAATTGAGTGTTGCAAATTGTTTTAATTAGCTTAGTTTTTCTTTATTCTCAGACTGTTATATTTCAGTCATCATAGGATGATGGCTTTGTTTTGCATTTAAAATTCATTTTACTCTGAAGTACAATCTTGCATACAAAATACCACACAAGCAGTAGCATTTTAACCCTACCATTATAACTCTAGGAGCAAGAGAAGGAAAAGAAACTTTAAAAATACACAAGCCCAAATGGAGAAGCAAATCTCAAAATGAAAAGATAAAAATTCAAAGTGTGTCTTTCTTTTCATAATGTCAGATAATTTTTTTTATAATTTTAAAATATACTCATTAATTTTTAGAATCAAATGTCACAGTAATTTGGCCAAAGCTAAGAAATAGTTAAACTTTTAGGAATCATCAGTATGTAGACTTAGAAAATCATTATTTAGTGCACAAGGCCTAGGAAAAATTTTTGAGGTTCTTAATAAAATTTATTTACTCAGCTGAATTTTCTCTCACCACTGAATCAAAAAATGTAATCCTGAGGATTATTTTCCTGTCAATCTGCAAAATTTACTATAAAACGTAATTATTTAAATTATATAGAATAGTAAATGCATTTTTCCATTTTTAACAGTAATGTCTGTTAATTACACACTATTTAGTAAACAGATTACGTAGAACAACATTTAAAAAGTTGCCCACAGTCACCTCAAAATAAGTACTATTATCAATTCCCTGTATAATCTCTTATATTTCCCTATGAATATTCTGTATCCAGTCCTAATGTCTATAGTAGTATTGTCCAACAGAAATGTAATTCAAGCCCATATGTCATTTAAAATTTTCTGACACATTAAAAGATCTACAAGGAGATGATTGAAATAAATTTTAATAATATATTTTACCTGATATGTACAAAATATAAAACACGGGTGATAGTTAATTTTATGTCAACTGGCTGGGTCATGGTTCTCAAATAGTATTCTAGATGTTTCTATGAGAGTTTTTAAAAATCAGGTTAACATGTAAAAAAGTGGACTTTGAATAAAGCAGATTGCTGCCCACAATATGGGCCTCATCCTAATCGCTTTAAGGCCTAAATAGATTAAAAGACTTACCTCTGAGCAAGAAGGAATTCTACCAGCAGATGGCTTTTGGATTTGAATTTCAATAAAAGCTCTTCCCTGGATCTCTAGCTTGATGGCCAACTAACACTGCAGATTTTGGACTTCCCAACTTCCATAATCCCATTAGCCAGTGTTTCTTACTTTTGAACTTATTTTTGCCATCAGGATCTGTTTATATGAATAGTTATCTTTATCCCAGATTGATTTCTCCAAGGTGAAGTTTTGGGAAAAAAAGAGTCAAAATTTTAATGCTAGTAATATGTATTGAAAATGAGCCTAAATGGCTGTGTTTCTGTATGCTTGCTACACATTGGGTTACAGAATACCTTTCAAATACCATATTTATTTAAAAGAAATGTTCTAAAATTTAAGGGCTTCAGGCTAATATAATTTTATGAGCATTTTTTAAAACAATGGGTTTGTAATTAACTTGTAACAGGTTAGTGGATGAGTTAGAAAACTTGGCTAGAGCTATCTCAGACATTAGTGCATATAACAGTAACCTGAGAGGTGTGTAAAACAGATTCCAGGGGTCTACCCAGCAAAGGCTCATCCATGAGGGTTGCAGGACCCAGAAAACAGATGGTCTGATAAGCCCTATTATGTTAAACCTATAACCTGATACTTACCCAAACTGTTAACAAGGAAATCAATTTTCATTTCTCAGTGCTGTTAAATACTACTAGGTCAGCCATGGCATTTGTTCTGGGGGAAAATAGAGCTGTTTTTTGCATTTTTTCCAATCTTTCTGTTTTGGGGCCTTAAAATGTAGTCTAATTCTAAATAGCGGTAATGGCTCATGTAAAATCAAAAGTTATCACTTAGATATACAGAATAATTAATCAAAATGTATGAAAAGTTGAATAATTATTTCAATTAATCACCTCTCCTTTTATCACTTTGAAAATTACTTGAGAATTGCTGATATGTTTCAAAAACCTGAAGATATCTTGTTCAGAATACATCAAAATCAATAATTTTTTAATCAAATTTCTTGTGAGTTTTACATGCCAGGGAAACTTCTTCAGTATCCAAGCATACATACTTAATTAGTGGAAGGTCTGGGAAACTAAGCACTATTAACTAACTAAGCACTAAATTTTTTTTTTTTAGTTTTCCTTTTCCTATTACCTAATTTCAAAGTTATTTATTTATATTTGCTATTTCCAAATTATTAGTATAAATAAAAGAACATGAGCCATGTTTCTTAAAAACCGTGTATAATTTATGAAGTCTTCCACATATGCCAAACTTTCAAGCAAAACTGTTCTTCTTCATAATTCTTAGGTTTCATTGACAATTTCTTTGCAGGTCTTTGTCTGGCTTTTCAAGTACCTTTAAGGATTTATTAAGAATATAGCTATTAAGTACTTTTTATTTATTCTCAATATTTTAAGGCCTGGCTGAAATGATGCAGAATCTCCTCCAGCATGACTCTTGGTTGATCTTTTATCTGGAATGCTTTTTATGAGATAGCCTCATTTTTATCCAGTCCTCCATGCATCATTCTTCTATTTTTATTATCTGTTCACCCAAAATTTGTTTGAGGGAAAGGAGTGTTATTTATTAATTTATAAATTTCAGTAGAATTTATGATATATTTTAATTCTACTTATTTATAGCTATATATGAAGCATATATAGTTTGTAACTCTACTATTCAAAAAAAAGATCTTTTGAAGAGAAATAATCCCATGTGAATTTGTTCTGATAGTCGTTTCCTAATTACATTTTAATCTTTCCTTTCTGACAATCCTTTTATCTGGAAGTAACCTAGGGTCCTGGCTCTAGAAGAGATGCTCAAAAATAAAAATCTGTTTAATGAATTTAACCAAGTTCATATTAAATTTGAGACTAAATAAGATGTCGCTTATTTTTTAAACAGTTTTTTCAAAATATGTCCATAATTTTGAGGGCATCTTGAAACTACATGAAAAATTATAGACTCCTACCAACCCATCAGAACATCTTTCTAAAGGCACACACATATAGCACATACTTTTTTCTCTGATATTTACAATCATCTTTTAAAATAATAAGAGGTACTGCTATTTTAATTTATCAATATAACTTTAAAATATTGTTATTGATATTTTATTATAGAATTTAAGAATTTAGTAATTTTTACACACCTACCTCAACCTAAGCAATACCATCTCCTTAACTGCCCAATATAGATGAACTAGGTATTTGGGCTCAATCAATTTCTTTATCGCTGAACCATTTAGTGGATAATGACTAACTAATCATTATATAACTCTCCCACCAGATAGATGGATGGATAGATGGATGGATGGATGGATTTATTTATTTATTTATAGTTTTCTATGTACTTATCAATACTACTTCCAAAATTCTCAAACAAAAATTTTAAAACTGCTTATCATTTTGACAATATTAGACATATCAGGAAATCTCTCAGATTCTTTTTGGTTTCCTTTGTGGAGACATCCCAGGTGGAATCATTTGTCCCCTTGCTCTCCATTCCTGATCTGTAACTCTCATGATAAATTTTATTAACTTATCTTCTGTTTGCCTAACTTGATTGCCTCTTTTGTTTTTAGGTTTACGTCTTCCTTAGATTAGGGCCCTTCTCTGGTAGATCACTGATAAAGGGCTACTGAAAGATATATTTCTTGCATTCTTACATGTCTAAAATATCATTGGCATATATTTGAGAGACAGGTTTTCTGATTATAAAAGTCCAAGTTGGAAATAATTTTCTTTACAGAAGTCTGAAGACATAGATTCACTGTTGTCTACTATTAAGTCTTATCATAATGTGTACCATAAAACTTTATACATTTTATATGTTATCTATAATTTTTCCTCTAGTAGATTTTGAACCTTCTATCTGACACAAGAAGTTCTGGAAATATATTAAGAAGTGACTTGGCATGGTGTTTCCCCACCTTGATTTTCTGTGCACAAGTTAGATGTTTCCAACTTTTAAAAAATCATGTGTTGTATTTCTGGGAACTGTTTTTTATATTATTTATTTCAAATTTTCTGAACTTCAATTTTTTGGCTTTTTACCTTTTGAAATATCAAGTAATCACATGATGAAACACTTTGAATATTTAATATTTTACTATTCTAGACCTTTTTGTAATTTAGCTGTGGGAAATATCCTTAACTTATCCTTCTAAATCATTTATTGCACTTTTGAGGTTCACAAATAGCGCTTCATCCTCTCAGACTGTTCCTTTTAAATTACATCTTTTCAAATGGATTCAATACCTTTTTTGTATATTTGAGACTATTATACATATTACTAAAGTTTTTCTCTTTTCAACTTCCTTTTTAAAAAAATTTTATGAATTCATTTTCTTTATTTTGTTTTAGATTTTGGGCTCCAAAATTTACATGGGGAAGAAAGCTTTCATTAAATATCCATCATTTCTTTCTGGTCTTTTTTTTTCTTTGAGAAGCACTAAAATCAATTATAGGAAACTCTGTGATCATGAGTATATTATTTGTAACCCCAGCTCATCAACAAAATTTGGTTCTTCTCCTTCTGAGAACATAAGGACCTGGGTATCTCACTTTCCACTAAGAAACCTTCTATTAATTCCTCACATTCTTTAGAGGTATGTTTTTCCCTCTCCTCTTCTGTGGCTGTTGTTTTAGGGAACGGACCATATTTGCTTCAGTTTCTACGTAGAATAAAATTTATGTCACCTGCAGAGTTTGAGTCAGTTTACTTATACCAACAAATTAGACAAGGAAAGACCACTGGGAACATAAATCTTCTTTTATAGAATTTTTACCAGTCCTTCTGTTCTCTTTATCATGTCTCAGTTCAACCATTCACATTACACAATGCTTTCGTTATCTGTACCTGGCCTCGGTTCTGTGACATGGATTAGCATTCTTCTCATTGCCTCCCCCATCTGTAGGTATTTGGTGTTCAGTTCTTTTATATTTGCTAAGTTGTCCATATTCTGTCTATAAGTTGAGAATCCTCTAGACTTTCCTCTCCAAGTATTTGTCATTTAGGTTTATACTTGTTATTTCTCCATTTATATTTTAAGTGGATTTAGGTAAGAAACAAAGGTAAACATTGAACAGAGGTTCCATCCACCACTTTTAACTGGTGTCTTTCTTATAGTTCTTGGTTTTCTTTGCTTTCCCAATCTTATAATGTTTCTGTGTATCCTGGATTTTTATGTGATTATAATCAATAGTAAAGAAGAAATCCAGGAAAAGTCACTATTTACAGTGTTATTGCAGAATTTGTGTGCAGTTTTAAAATTAATTCACCTTAATAACTGATTCAGTTAGCATTTGCTGCCTAAGAAAATACCCCCAAAACTAACACCTTAAAATAACAATCACTTTGTTAGCTCATGAATCTGTGGGTGTGTAATTTTGTCTGGGCTTGACTGGATGCACCTACTAGTTAAGGCACAACTCAGTTATTCTCTGGTATCTCCACAGAGAATTATGGAGATGATAAGAAACCTCTGATGCCTCTCTCCAATGAATCCCTCATCCTCCAGCAGGCTAATGAGGGCTACTTTACGTGGTGGGAGAGTTTGAGGAGCAGAAGTGTGTAAACTCCAATGAATAAGCCAAAGCTATTCACCCATCATAGTTTTTATTGTCCCACTGACTAAAGTACATCACATGGTTTAGGCTACAATCAAGTGATAGAAGAGTAGACTCCACCAGTTTATGTAAGAGGCTGCAATGTGATGTTGCAAAAGTGGAATACAAAAATTGGTGGCCATTTTTTGCAATTTACCACATGACTATGTGTTTTATAAGAGAAAACCCATTGTTATTGAATACTCTTAAAAAGAGAAATAAAAGAAAAATTTCTCAATATTTATTTCTTGGTAGCCAAGCCAACGACGTTAATTTTTTTCATATAGAGCTCTTTATAACATGGGGATATAAATAGCCTTCACTAATTGCAGCCCACAGTCAATTACAAGTGGCTATTCCAGGGATAAAGGACCAATGAAGAATATTCATAACCACCATCCCTATATAGAAATATTTTCAGGTAAACACATTACATTTCATTTCCAAAGGATGAGTATTTGCATTAAAATTAATTTTTATAGAATAAAACATAAAGAAGCATTTATTCATAGAAAACCTGAACATTGATCATGGAGACAGTTTTTCATTACATTTTCAATATGGATGGAGTTCACAACCACAGGAGGGATTCGGTTACACTGCTCCAAGCATAACACAAAAGAAATGTGAGATATGAAGTGCTAGTAAGTTATAGGAAAGCAGGTAACAAGTTTACTCCTTGGTTATACATTCTACTTTTTAAAAAAAGTATTTGTGAAAATGATATATAGAAATAAAAGAAAATGCTATGCCCTCTAATAACAATATTTCCTGGGAAATATATGTGAAAATGGTGAAGAAAACAAACTGTTGGGTGAACACATATCTATGTAAATAAAGAGAGAAAAAAGATAATATTTATCACGAAGTTGTAGAAAATAGAATATGTCATACAGGCACAGAAGTAATACCGTATCTATAAAAGCCAATATGTTCATGTTAGGATTTTAATTTTTTTTGCTTTGTATTTTTACTTTATAATTTATTTGCTAAAGATTATATGAAATATAAATCAGAAAGAAGACAATCAGATGGTTAAGATGTAATTAAGATTTTAGAAAGCAAGCATTATGGAAGAAAAAAGAAAATCACAGTAGCCAAAATGACTTTTATTTGTAATGTAAAAGACACCACACTAGTATGAAAAGTCAGTCACATTTGAGCACACAAGTAATTTCAAAATCAGTCCTTTTAGGTCTTTCCTGGTGGCACAGTGGTTAAGAATATGCCTGCCAGTGCAGGGGAAAACTGGTTTGATCCCTAGTCTGGGAAGATCCCACATGCCATAGAGCAACTAAGCCTGTGTACAACAACTACTGAGCCTGTCTTCTAGAGCCCGCGAGCCACAACTACTGAGCCTGTGTGCCACAACTACTGAAGCACACATGCCTAGAGCCTGTGCTCCACAACAAGAGAAGCCACCACAATGAGAAGCCCGCCCACCACAACGAACAGTAGCCCCCGCTTGACGCAACTAGAGAAAGCCCACACTCAGCAATGAAGACCCAACACAGCCATAAATAAATAAATGAATGAATGAATGAATGAATGAATAACAAAAACCAAAATCAGTCCTTTTGGTGATCTACAAAATTATAGAACTCTAAGTGAGATCTTCCTCAAATAGCACAAAACGTTACCAAAATGTATTTTCTTTACGTACTAAGTTGTGCTACAACCAAAGTGATATTAACAATGATCTAATAGTGATGAACTAAACCTTAAACATGCATATATTTACAAATTACATAAGGAGGCTAAACAGAGAAATATTTAAAAGTTAGCTAGTGCACTTATTAATGAAATATATCTCTCTTGTTACATGAAATATAATCAAAATGTTGTTATTATTTAAGTTACATAAGGTCATGATCTTGTTTCTTCACTGCTATCTCCAGTGCCTAAAACATTGCCTGGCATGGTGTAAAAAACAAATTTTAGAAAAAATTGAATTATTAGTCTTTCATGTATATGGACTTTCTTCATCTTTTCATAGATTTTGCAAATCTATCCTACCAGTAAGAGCTTATTCAAAACTTATTTTGGGTGGATCAAGTTAGTATTTTCCATTCATTAATTAATAGTTTCATGTCAAACTTCAAGTTTTATATTGTTTTTTCTTAGCTGTGTTTACAAAAGTTTGTACTCTGTCCTGTATCTACATATTGTCCTGAGATGTAGTCCCCCTAGTTCTTCATTAAGCATCTGGAATGAAGCTGACCTTATCTCCCCAGTATTTCTCCTTCAACTTCAATAGCAAGATAGCATTATGCTTAACATTCTCATTATCACTTGATTTCTGGTTACGTGAAAAAGAAAGAAGTGTCCACTAGAAAAAACTTGAGGCTTCTTAAGTTATAGTTTTTTAATTTTAATTTTTAAACATCAGCCTTGAGATAAATTGTCAAAAATAAAATGCACATATTGAATAGTAATATGTAGACATAGATGTAGATGCAAATATCTCTGAAACCATCAACACAATAAAAACAAGAAACTTGTCTTTCATCCACCCAAATTTTCTCTCTCCTCTTTTAACTTCTCACTGCTCCCTTCCCATTTCCAAGCAATCATTGATTTGTTGTTGACAGTTTCTTTGCTATATATCAGTCTGCACTTTCTAGAATTTTATAGAAATGGAAACATATGACATGTACTCTCTATTTGTTAACTTACTACTTTATATCTTCCCCTAGTGTCTTGTTGTAATTCGCTTCTCCTTACACTGAATATTTCTTATTTTACTAGTACTACTCTAAACTTTATTATTTGTCATCTTTACTTAACATGTGGATAAAGAATTAGTTGGTAAGAAAAAGTGTAGCACTTCTTAGAGAATGTATAAGATTTGAAGAAAAGGTAGTTACATGATTATGAAAAAAGAAAAGTGTAACCAGCCGAAATCATCTCTGTTGTAGAGATAGTTACCAAACTTCATTATATTGACAAAAATGGAGTTTGAAGGACATTTTTCTTTATGACAAAATGAATTCACATAGGTTTCTGCTTTTTAATATACTTGAGGTAAGATATACATATTAATCAGAGAACCCTTGGAGAGTATCTACTGAAATTTCTGCTGTTAAGATTCATTGATGGGGACTTGCCTGGTGGCGCAGGGGTTAAGAATCCGCCTGCCAATGCAGGGGACGCGGGTTCAAACCCTCATCCGGGAAGATGCCACATGCCGCGGAGCAACTAAGCCCGTGCGCCACAACTACTGAGCCTGCGCTCTAGAGCCCGCGAGCCACAACTACTGAGCCCACGTGCTGCAACTACTGAATCCTGCGTGCCTAGAGCCCGTGCTCTGCAGCAAGAGAAGCCACGGCAATGTGAAGCCCGTGCACCGCAACAAAAAGAGTAGCCCCCGCTCGCCGCAACTAGAGAAAGCCCACGTACAGCAAAGAAGACCCAATGCAGCCAAAAATAAATACATAAAAAAAAAAAAAAAGACTCATTGATTCCACAACTTCCTAGTTTCTATGTATCCTAGTGAATCAGGAGAGCCTCAGGAGATTTCTGGAATGCTGATCAACACATTTAAGACTTTACAGTTTTAACTTCTTCAATGTTTACCTTTCATAAACACATAAACCTCTCAAATGAAGATGCAACAGTGTGCTTACACACATACACATATACACACACCAAATATCCACTGCTTATTTAGGTTTTGGGACAAGTCCAAATTATTATTGCCAAAGATATAAACTCTATTTTATTAATACCACCTGGTATACAACTGGTTCCAGATCAAGATAGAACACCTAACTATGGAAAATAAAGTTACTGTGCAGCCAGAGTATGTATCAAAAGATGAGTGATGCAGAACCAACAAATTGTAAGGTTAGTTGGGCCCATCAGTAATCTACCATATGATAGAAGTAGTATATCCAGGATTTATCATAAGCAGGAAAAGTGAGCAAACATGAGCTACGTTATTAAGTGACAGGTGCTAGGATTTTACACTACTCAGAAACTGATTAAGTTAACCTGTATGTTTTATTGATAGAGACAGAAGACATGAAACTCCTGACCCAGAGACAAAGGGCTTTTTCATTCATGGCACAGCAGGTGACATGAGATTCTTGTTAGCATTGATTCCTCTTATCCCCCAGGTCCTAGAGTGGTGATGCAGGAGGAAGTAGATGAGTACTGTGCATCTTGTGCAGCATCACAGCTGAGAAACACTGACTTTTCTTATTCTGGAGGAAACATTCCCTCAGCCTTCCCAATTTCTTGCTGCAAACACAACCCTGGGAAATGGCCCAAGAGTGTGGTTATGACCTTGCATTCTTGACATACCCAGGAACATATGTAGGAGCATGAGAAATCCATGGAAGATTTTTATCTCCCATGGTGTACAGTACACCATGTCATCCACCATTGTTTTGCCAGGGTTCTCCCCCAGCTCGCACTCATGGCCACATGAGTCTTTACAACCAGCTGACAGAGGAAAAGAAAAGGGTGGTTTTGCCTCATACATGAGTTGGTTTATTATATTGATATAAATTTCATTTTTTAAAAAACTGACTGCTATTGTATAACAGCTTAATTCATTTGTGTGTCTGAAAGGCCAGTGAATTAAAAAATCCTCTTAGTGGGCATAGTTCCAAGAAGCAAATGTGGTCATCATATTGTGTGGAAAGAGAAGTGACCTGAGGTAGGACTGTACCCTGATACATAGTCATTGGTGAATTGTTTGGCAAGTTGATCAATGGCTTGAAAAGAGAAAGACTGAAAGTTTGGTGATTAGGAGGTCTAGGGAGGAAGCATGCAGATGGATACATGAAAATGTATACAAAGTGTGATCTTTGTAACACATATTGACATCCTTCATAGAACATCCAACATAGAAGACATTCAAGTAGACACAATGTCTTGGCCAGTTGGTATCAGGCAGCCTTTGTCATCAGCACCCTACACAAATGGCCCAGTGTGCTCATAAACAGAGTAGCCATGGGAGCAAGGGTGGAGAATATTTGTGGGCCCAAGAGCAGGGACTCTCATACAACAGCAGTCCCCAATCTTTCTGGCACCAGGGACCAGTTTCATGGAAGACAATCTTTCCGTGGACCAGGGGGAGGGGGGTGGTTTGGGGATGATTCAAGTGCATTACACTTATTGTGCACTTTATTTCTAGTATTATTACATTGTAATATATAGTGAAATAATTATACAACTCACCATAATGCAGAATCAGTGGGAGCCCTGAGCTTGTTTTCAGTTGCCACTCACCGATAAGGTTTTTATATGAGTCTGCAAATGATTTATTATGGTCTCTGTGCAGTCAAACCTGTCTGCTAATGATAATCTGTATTTGCAGCTGCTCCCTAGTGCTAGCATCACTGCTTCAGCTCCGCCTCAGCTCCATCTCAGATCATCAGGCATTAGATTCTCATAAGGAACTCGCAACTTAGATCCCTTGCATGCTCAGTTCACAGTGGGGTTCGAGCTCTATGAGAATCTAATGCTGCCGCTGATCTGACAGGAGGCGGAGCTCAGATAGTAATGCAAGTGATGGGGAGAGGCTGTAAATACAGAAGAAGTTTTGCTCGCCCACTGCTCACCTCCTGCTGTGCGGCCCAGTTCCTAACAGGCCATGGACCGGTACCGGGGATTGGGGTCCCCTGTCATACAAGACTGAGATTGCATGGTGTCCTATGTTCCATCAACAGGGACAAATGCTAAACCCTCTATATACCATCTCTCAAAAATTCCAGGAGCCACTTCGTCATGACAAGTTGCTTATATTGATTGTTTCCACATGAATGGGATAGTGATTTATTTTGACTGTGAATGAGACATATATTTGGCATATGGGTTTACTTTTCTACCTACAGGACCTCATCTGGCACTACTTTCTGAGATTTTGCTTAGTGTTTGCTTGAGAATGCCAGAAGCCACCAGAATCTGAAGAAAAACAGTTCCCCTAGAATATTTGGAGGGAACCTGGCCCTACCAAACCCTTTATTTCAGACTTGCAGGCTCTACAGTTGTGAAAGAATAAATTCCTGTTGTTTTAAGCCACCAAGTTTATGGTAATTTGTTACTGCAGCCCTCTGTAACTAATACAAACCCATAAACGTGCTAACCAAAGATTAGAGGAATCTCCAATGGGTGAAGCAGAGAGGTGATAAGTATTAGTTGCCATTTTGAGAACAGCTGCAGGGATGAGGATAGTTTCTCCAATATATCTTACTCTTTGAAGTTTCTCCAGAAAGAGTCCAACCAGTATGCTAGTCCAACCACTTCCCATAATGGACTTGAACATTGCAAGAGAGATTTTTAATGGATACAATAGGGCCCAAACCAGATCCCCTTTTTGTATTGAGATGCTGATTCCTCCCTCTGCAGGGAGTGTTGTTGGCTTTGTGCTGTAAACTAAGGTCTCTGAGAATTGTTCTTGGTTGAAAAGTTCCACCTAGCCAAGGTCATTTCTCTTGGCCCAGGGTGCAGCATGCATACAGTGACAGGTCCACATACAGTAGCAAGGCTCAGATTCCTTGACTTAAGGTGGACAATTCTGAAAAGTCATTGTGGGTCCAGAACTCTCCATGAAACAGTGTCTGCATCATAGTTCAACCTTTCATTTGAACAGGATGAACAGAAGAGATAAGTTTCACATTTTCCTTAATTACTTTTGATAGCTCAGAATTATTATTTATTTATGCTAATCTATGTAGAAACTGGGAAATCAGGTAATCCATAATTTTAATACAATTTTATACAATTTTAACAATTTAGAAGTTTTTCTAATAGAAAACAAAAAATTTATAGACAATATTCATTAAATAAATCTTTTTTTTCATGCTGCCAAATTCTCAGCCTTCTAAATTTTTTACTTCTTATTGGTGGTTGAATATGCAGGGAATGTTCTGATTTGGGACCATACTCTCTACTGTCCTGTTTCTAAACAATCATATATTGTCCAACAGCCAGCCTTTGGAACCTGTGCAGAGCTCTGAAGGTGCTATTTATTCTCAGCTGTGTTATTAAGAATTTAAAATATTCAAAGAGATAGATTCACTAGTTTTATGTGTGAGAAGGAAGAAAAATAAACTCACATGTTTTCTTTTGGCATAATATTATGTATGCCTCCTCTTTGTGGTTTTTTTTCCAGGAAAAAAATCATTGTCAATCTTTATGCCTCTGGAGCCTTTCATTTTCATGAATTCATCGAATAGCCTCTCAAGTATTTTACAGAAAGTAACATACAATGTCCTATACCACTGTCATATTTGCATTTAAGTGGTGCATACATTGGCTTATACATTTAAACCTTCAAATCAATAGACATATTTGGAACATATTTCTGCAGGTATTAAAGTATAATCTTAAAATATATTTGTAAATAGATGCAATGTTTCACTGTTTTTTATATTTTATTTTAAAAGTATTATTCTCTAAGGAGAATGCTGTGCTGTGTTTGGATCACTAAATAGTAGGACGAATTCCCCAAAGAGATTATCTGGATCACTGGAGTTTTAAAATGTAGGCTAATTTCGTTCAAAGAGTATTTGGTATCTGGAATTTTTTCAGTGACTTGGAATAAAGGATTTAGTGTAAATATTCTTCAAATTTACACTGATTCACAGTAATAATAATAGTACTTTAACTTTTATATAAAAATTAACCAAGTAAAAAACTTCCACATTAAAACTTTCAAAAAAAGAACTATAGATAATTATGCATGTAATTTTAGATCTGTCTGAAGTTCATATGTCAGTTAAATGATTCAACAGTAGATAACCAAAGGATTAACAATTGTCTCCACTTGGAACAAAGAGAAGCTTATGTTGTATTGGATGTCAGAAGACCATTACATATCCTTCAGTCTGACCAAGTAGAAAGGATGAGGTGAATGCTATTAGGTCAATTTCCTCACAGAGAATAAAAGCACATGTTATTGACTAGATACACTTGCACTGACTTCCAACTACTATTTGCTGAATATGTAAGTAGTACATATTCTTACATAGTAACTACTATGTACATATTCTTACATAGTAACTACTATTTGCTGAATATGTAACTTGGTCAAACTATTTAATATTTTATGATCTGTAGTTTTAATGTGCATAATAGGAGTAATAGAATCTATCATGAATATTAAAGGTGATAACCTATGTAAAATGACTAGTGCAATGTCTGGCACACATGCAGATACTGAAACCACTTTATATTTAGTTTCCTCGGGCTGTTACAGAGTATCTCACAGGCCTGGCAACTAAGTTGTTAAAAGCCTTGATGACATGTTATGCTTACAAAAGTTACGTAAATGTTTAAGTAAGAAAGGAATTCAGAGTAAGTCAAAGTGTTTAAGTATATGTATTTTTCCAAGACATAAATTAAACTTGTTATTCAAAAATATGCTTTTGGTAAAAATGTGTTAAAAATGCCCTTTTCATGAGAATTTTATACCACACAACCATGGAGAGAAAGTGTAAAATGATGAAATTGGGGTTATATTTTTGTTCAACAAGGAATCAGAAGTAAGACACTTAAAATACCTCTTGTCTGTGGAGTATGACAAACTGTCCACCCCCCAAAATCAATTTTAATATGTGTAGTTTAGAATACCATGGGATACTATGTACACTGCTGATACCCATCTTCATTGTGGGCTTATAAAATCTGATAAAGTTATATTTCATTCAGAACAATTAGTGACATTTATAGATATTCCACATTATATTAATCTGTAGGGGTATGAAGTTTTAATATGTATTTATTTTCTAAATATTGGTGTATGAATAAAACTACTGTAGTTACTATTTTCAACTGATGATACATAATACAGCAAAATATTCTTTTCCTCTTCCAACTCCAACTGAATTGGGCAAAGGAAACTAAAACATACTCATGCTATGAAAACATCATCTTAGCAATTTCTCTGAAATCAGGTGGAATGAATCTGCCAAACGAAAGAATGTGAGCCACAGCTGCTGCCCCCAAATTGATATTTAGTAGAACATATCTGTTTAATCTTTCATGATGGATCATGACACAAAAAGCATCTTGACATGAACTGAACTTGACATTTGCCAAATTAATCTCTCATTTTCTTTCCAGAAACAAGAAATGTTGTTAATTTGCAGCATATTCACAGCATATACCAACATTTATATAATTACATAGCATATGGCAAATGATAAAATGGTCTATGGGATATTGTATTCAAAATGAACACTCATTCAAATAGGACTTAACTACTCAATTCTTGCTAAGTGCCTCTGTGTGATTCTGCCAAAATACTTGGTTTTGAGTATATATGTTGATCTTATTCTCTATTTTTCTAACTCCTTGTCAATGAAGCTGATTTGTTCAATTTTTATCAATGTTTATGTAAAATTCATGTATACTTAATATGAATATATTAGATGAAAGTATAAAGGTAAATAATAAGAAATTATAGTGATAATTCTAAATACCTTCTGGGAACTTTTTTTTTTTTTTTACAGAGTAAAACGTATTTCTTCATAGTTTGTTTTTTAAGGAAGGTAATATATTAAAATTATGGTTTAAAACTATCATTCTGAACATTATGCAGATCAGTGATTAGAAAGAAGCAAGTTCAGAAGGAGAGGAACCAGAAAGAAAGCTATCTGAAGAAGCCATGTAAAAGATGATAGTGATTATATGAGTGTGTTGTGGTAGATGGAAAGAAACTTACAGATTTAATAGTTTCAAATTGAAGAAAGACACACAACATTAGTTGTGAGTTTAAGTTGTATTCAGGGTCTCGCTGAGAACTAGAGCCTGGGAGACAACCACTCAGTCAGCTTAGAGGAAACTGCTCTGAAGAGATAGAAAAGGAACGAGTTTACATAAGATTTTTGGCTGGGGAATATGTGCAGCATACATCTTGTTTACTGCTAGTCACAAAGAACAGATATCTCAAGTTAATGATTCTCGGGTCATTATGATTCTTCCTGAGATGTTTATCTACCTAAGGGGCCTGCTTGTCCAAAGCACAGAGGGTGTCATCCTGTTATTGTCTTAATTTCCTCTCAGAGTGCACTGTCGGTCAGCAACTGCAGTGGGTTATGACTTAATCCTTGTAGAACTGGGTGGCGAGCAATGCTCTCTGTTCTTTTTCACAGGAGTAGGAAAGTTTTGGAAAAAGATGATGAGTTAAATTTTAGACATGTTGGTTTTCAGATGCCTAGATTTGAATTCACTAAGTTAAAAAAAGCCATTGTGTTAAGATGGTATAAATCACAAAGGAAATATGTGAAAGTCCTAAGACTGTAGTGCATGATTTTAGTCACTAGGCATAGGCGAGATCACTTGGGTAAAAAAGCGTGATCCTCTCTTTTATACTGGGTGAATTCTTTCCTCACATTTTCATTAGTAGTTAAGCTGCTGTCTATAGCTTAGAGCTCAAATTATATGGATTAATAAGCATTCTGCAACAGTATTGCATATTTGATAGTCTGATTTAATTGAACAATAGAAAATAAAACAAGTAACTGCCATTCCCAAAATAAACTGCTTCCGAGTAACTATACTTGAGAGTACCCTGTCTTGCAAAAAAAAAAAAAAATGTGTTTGGTGGGTGTACTTTGTGTTGTGAAATTGCTTCTTAATAATATACAATTTAACTTAATGTAAAAATATGTAAGGGAAAAGAATATTATTTGGCCATATCAAAATATCCCATCAGTTCTGTTTCTGATAATACATAAGTAAGTGTATCAGACCAAGCTCTGTTAAGCACTTATAAACTATGGGACATATTTTAGAAAACAGCTATTTGTAGTTACTTGTGAGAAAATAAAATAGGCAAAACTACAGAAGAAGTATAACATGAACGAAGAGAACTGAGATTGTATATATGAGAATTCTTACCTGAGAGTGCTCCCTAAACCACAGGTGTCAGAGAAGGGAGCTGGAAACTCAAGAAGAATGCACTGGTTTTCCTGCAGTAGTAGCAAGATACTGCAGTTTGGGGTTGCTAGAGCTACAGAAAGGTGAAGATGAAAATTACATAAAGGAAGGAGCTGTAGATGGAGAAGCCTAAATACTTGTGTAAACTCCACTCTAGTTCTTGGCTGAGCTCATAAACTGTGCATTTATAGAGGAGAATCCAAGGAGCTAGTGGAAAGTAACATTTTGAACTGAGTGAAGATTTCAGCTGCTGTCTGTTGCTGGGGAAACTGAGTTTGCAGTTTAAGCCCAGCCAAGATTATTTCTTTCTAGGACAAAATCCACACACTGCAGGGAAAGATAACCAAATATATTACTATTCACAGTATTGTGGCCAAAATTAAAAAAAAAAAATACTAAGCATGTAAAAACTAGAAAAGGGCAGCATAGCTTAATAGAAAACAGCCTAAAGATGATTCAAATGTTGGAATTCCAAGACAAGGATTTTAGAGTAATCATCAGATGCATATCCACCTACTTAAAGATAAATATGATCATAATAAACAGATGTAGAATATTATGAGAGGAAAAAACTAAATATACAAATAGATAGATAGGTAAAGAGAATTCTAAAACTGAAGAGCACAGTAACTAAAATGATATTTATTGAATGGGCTTACCAGCAGATTGGAGGGAGCAGATGACAGGGCTAGTGAACTTGAGAATAAAAATTAACTTCAGAGGACATAATTGAAAAAATATGAAGATAATTACAGTGACATGTGGGACAATATCAGCCCTCTAACATATATATAATAAAAGACCCAGAAGGATAGGAGTAAGAGAACTGAGCAAATGAATATTTTAAGAAACATTGGGTGAATATTTCTCAAAGTCAATTTAAAAATAAATTACTTTACAGATCCAAGAAACTCAGCCCACTTTAAGCAAGAATAAAACAAACAAAAAACATACCTAAGATTATCAAACTGTTGAAAATAAAATTTTTAAAAATAAGATTAAAGTCTTCTATGTATACTGCCAGAAAGCAGAGGAAAAAAGAAACCATATTACCTACAGGAGAGCAACTATACTAATGAGACTGACTTCTATCAGAATAATGGAAACTAGAAGTCAAAGGAATGAAATATACAAAGTGGTGAATTGAAAGGAAAAAAAAATCAACCCTGTATTCTATATCCAGAAGAATCATATTTCAAAGATAAAGGTGAAATAAAAACATTTTAATATAACTCTTAACTCTAGGAATTCATAACCAGCAGATCTGTGTACTGGAAAATAAGCCAAAAGAAGTTTTTCAGGCTGAAGGAAAATAACACCAGGTGGAAACTCAGCTCTCCTGGAAGAAATGAAGAGCAGTGGATGTGGGAAATTTAAAATCTTTAAAATCATTACACAGTATTGTGTGTTTAAATTATATGTCAATATAATATATGTGACAATAACTACAAATAAGACAGGGCAGTAAATTGAGTTGTACTATTAAAAGGTTCTTACATTTTATGTGAGGTAGTAAAATACTAACTCCATGCAAACTTGATAGGTTAATGATACATATTATAATACCTAGATCAAGCACTGAAAATAAAGCAAATAGATATAGCTTAAAATTCAATAGAGCAATTAAAATACAATACTATTTTAAAAATCAACCTCAAAGAAAGAAGGAAAGAGGAACCTAGGAAAGAAATAACAGGAAAAATGAAAAACAAAAACAAAATGGTAAATCTAAAACTAGCTATAAGAATAATTACGTTAACTTGAAAAGGATTGTACTTTCTAAATAAAAATATAGAACCCATGTTGGGGAAAGATGGCTTTTCCATTTTGTTCGGTGTATACTTTATGTCAGTTCTTATAATTAATGAAATTATCTTTCATTCTTTTTATTATACTGTGGCATGCCATGCCTGTTTAATGAACATTAGCTTTGGTAGCCACTCAGAGGCTTTGCTTTAGTCTTGATCTTTGAATATTGTAGCTTGTGAAAATTCCTTATAGATTCATGGTCTTTATCAATCTTAAAATGTGAGTTGTATTAGAAGGTTTTACATATTTCTGTGTTATATTTTCATAGGATTTTAGTTAAAATTTGGAATTGATTGCAACAGATCCAATTCTGCATATACCATTTTGATCCAAATATTCCAGCCTATTGGAATATTATTATTATTATTTTTTTAATATTTATTTATTTATTTATTTATTTTTGGCTGTGTTGGGTCTTCATTTCTGTGCAAGGGCTTTCTCTAGTTGCGGCAAGTGGGGGCCACTCTTCATCGCGGTGCGCAGGCCTCTCACTATTGTGGCCTCTCTTGTTGCGGAGCACAGGCTCAGTAGCTGTGGCTCACGGGCCCAGCTGCTCTGTGGCATGTGGAATCTTCCCAGACCAGGGCTCGAACCCGTGTCCCCTGCATTGGCAGGCAGACTCTCAACCACTGCGCCACCAGGGAAGCCCGGAATATTATTTTTTATAACATATAGTCAGTATATTTTTATTAAACACTAATGATTTACCAAATTCTTGTATTTTCTTGAAATGATTTTAAGGTATGATTTTCTTTAAATTTAGATGGTAAAATTCTGAATTTTGTATTAGTAAATAAAAGTTATTTAGCCCAGAAAGGAGTGCTATTAATATTACTGTTACTTTCCATTTATGTTATAAAATTTTATTTTAATTCACAATTGTATGTGGGGCATTAACCAGGAAGAAGTTTAGAAATACACTCAGTTTATCAGTTCTTCTTTTTCCCCCTTAATGTTCTCCAAAACTGTAAAATTTTTCCTATGGCTATGAAGTCAGATTGCATATCAATGTGGACAGATTAGAATAATGAATAGGTTCTCATACTCTGGAACCAAAATGCCTGTATTTGAGTCCCAGCTCTACAATTAGCTGGAAATATGGGCACGTTATTTAATTGATACGTACACCAGTTTTCTTCAATGGTAGAAATGAATGTAATACTAATACCTATTTCATAGAATAAATTTTAGAATTAATTAGGATAACATATGTAAAGCTCCTTGAAAATAGTGTGGCACAGATTAAGTGATCAAAGCTTGCTATAATTATTAAACTATTATTGTGCTAGAGTTCTCCAGATAAACAGAACCAATAGAATGTATAGATGTATAGATAGATAGATAGATTTTTTTTTTTTTTAAAGTAATTGGTACACAAGATTATGGAGGCTGGCAAGTCCATAATCTGCAGGTTTAGCAGACAGGCTGGGGACTCAAGGAAGAGCTGATGTTACAGTTCAAGTCCAAGGGCAGAATGCTGCAGAAGTCCTTCTTGTTCAGAAACGGGTCAGTCTTTGTTCTATTAAGGCATTCAACTGATTGGATAAGGCCCACACACTTTATGGAGGGCTATCTGTTTTACTCAAAGCCTTCTCACTAAAATGTTAACGTCTTTGGATAAGCACCCTCACAGAAATATCCAGAATAACGTCTGACCAAATATCTGGGCACTATGGTCCAGCCAAGTTGACACTTAAAATTAACAAATACAATTAATAACACAGCATTCTCTTCAGTAGTTCTCCTGACTAAGAAAATATCTCCATCTTTTGCATTTGTCATCTAAATATATGTTGACCCATAAACAATGCAGGCATTAGGGGTGCCAACCCTCCATGCTGTTGAAAATCCTGGCATAATTCTACAGTTTACCCTCCATCTGTATCTACTGTTCTGTATCAGTGAATTGGATTCAACCAACCTCAGATTGTGTGGCCCTATAGTATGTATTTACTGAAATATGTCTGCATATAAGTGTACCCATGCAGTTCAAACCTGTGTTGTTTAAGTTCAACTGTAATTCCTTTACTAAAAACAATGGATAAAAGTATGATTTATTTCACCAAACTTACATTTGACCTTTCAATTACTTAATTTTCCCAGAATTATTTTATATTTCATTGAAATTTTTTATTACTATCATGGAAGACACAGATATATGAACTGTGTTTTACAACTTTGGTACCATATTGAATATATTTGCTAATTATAACATGATTTTAGACATTGTTGTTTTATTGTTTGAAACGTTGAAATGTAGTGGGAGGAATGCTCATATACACAGGACATAGGGCTATTTTTTTTACACAACAGTGCACATGTGCCAGCTATAGAGGGAAGGATAACTATCCTGGGTTTCTTTAAAAACATGCTTAGTATTAAGTCAAATGCACTTTTGGAAAATATAAGAAATTTACATATGAACAAAAATAACAGAAATACATCATATTGGTGACTAGAATTTTTTAAATTATAAAATATAGTAAATTTAATAAAAGTTTGAATTTAATAGGTAAAATATGCTAAATTTCATAATATAAATTAGGAAAAAATATTGTTAGTATAAATTTCATAATTTATATTTTTATATACCTTGTTTTAGAGTAGATTTTCTACATTTCTGTTCTTTGGTAAGTAAGTTTGTAAATGTTATCCACAGGCTTTAGAATGTCTATTAGTGTTATCATAATATTTCTCCAACAAAATTGATAAATCCAGTGAAAATACAGCAATAGAAATGAGTTCAAATTTTCCTAAATGGTTTAGTATATGAACTACCACACTCTTATCAGAAAATTAGTGGGAGAAATTGCCATTACATTTAAAAAAATAAGTTTGAGATGAATAGTTGTAAGGTTAGGTAAAAATAACCTATACCATAATTAAATGTAAAGTTAGCTTCCCCAAATATGATAATATGAACCCATTTTATATTAATTTTTATGGACCCTAGAGTTTTGGTTTTAGCAATGTTTTACTGAATTACTTTCCGTCTTGGCTTAACACACTTTGTTTTGAAACTTACTTAACAATATTGCCTGAAGACATGCTACTTTAAAACTTTATTGCAATGAGAAGTATTACGTTTGCAGGATATGGTGAAGGAAAACAAGCTGTTTGCTTAGAGGCAAAAATTTTCAGAGGGCCTAATTAGTTGAACCGAAAGCAGTGTTGTAGATTCAAAATTAACAGGGCACTGAATTATTAGCTTTGAATTAGAAAACTTTAGATGACCACTTGAGCTCTTCTGTATTATTCAAACATGTTGAGGAATTAGATAAATATGCACTCTATTTATATCCATTATAAGAGACAGGTTTATCTTGGAGATATTGTGGGTTCAGTTCCTGACCACCACAATAAAGGGGATATCTGAAAGTGAGTCACGTGAAATTTTTGGTTTCCCAATACACGAAATGTTATGTCTATTAAGTGTGCAATAGCATATGTCTAAAAAAAAAAACAATGTGCATAGCTTAATGTAAAAATACTTCATTGCTGGCAAATGCTAACCGTCATCTGATAACGCAGTGTTGCAGCAAATATTCAATTTGTAAAAAAATACAGTATCTGCCAAGTTCAACAAAGTGAAGTGCAGTAAAATGAGGTATGCCTGTATATACAGTGTGTGTATATATATATGTATATATGTATATATAGATAGACATAAAGTTTTAGAATACTTACAATATATATTTTGGACATTAACACTATTCATATTTAATAAGAAGTCTGGATTACTGATTAGAAGAGGCACTAAACAAAGAAATATGACTTTATATGTTGTGTATTCATACTCTAAACCATATTTCTTCATTTTAGAATATTTATGGTGATCTTTCGCCAATCCACATGATCTTGAAATTAGCTGATGTTCTTTCCCTCGCCACCCTCTGTTGAGGTGCAATTAGTGTTTTTATTACAATTTCCCTCCTTTCTCCACTTCTCACTGCCAACTAAAGAGGACTACATATACTGATATTTGTTTGATCTAGGGAGACAGGACCTTGCTTTTCAAGCCAGACTGGAGTTGCTGTCTAACTTGCTAAGGTGAGTATTCCTATTTAAGGTCTACTAAGTTGTCCTATCCCACTATCACATTGCTTCCTCTTTAAAGAGGAGTTTGAGAAGAAAGGCAGGCAGTGTAGGCAGCTAAGAAAAAAGCCAAATACAGGCAAGCTTATTCCCAGTAGGTGTTGGTATGGGGATCATCCAAGATCACATTTGGCTGCTCTGGTAGAATAGTGTATAATGGGGGACTCTTTACTCATTTTTTTTTTTTTTTAACTTTTTATTTTATAGTGTAGTATAGTTGATTAACAATGTTGTGTTAGTTTCAGGTGTACAGCAAAGTGACTCAGTCATACATATACATGTATCCACTCTCTTTCAAATTCTTTTCCCATTTAGGTTGCTACATAATACTGAGCAGAGTTCCCTGTACTATACAGTAGGTCTTGTTGGTTATTCATTTTAAATATAACAGTGTGTACATGTTAATCCCAAACTCCCTAAAACTTCCATCCACCCTTCCCCCTGATAACTATAAGTTTGTTCTCTAAGTCTGTGATTCTGTTTTCTGTTTTATAAATAAGTTCATTTGTATCGTTTTTTTTTAGATGCTGCTTATAAGTGATATCATATGATATTTCACTTTCTCTGTCTGACTTACTTCACTCAGTATGACAATCTCTAGGTCCATGCCTGTTGCTACAAATGGCATTATTTCACTCTTTTTAATGGTTGAGTAATACTCTATTGTATATATGTACCACATCTGTTCCTCTGTTGATGGACATTTAGGTTGCTTCCATGTCTTGGCTATTGTAAAACAGTGCTGCAATGAACACTGGGGTGCATGTATCCTTTCGGACCGTGTTTTTCTCCAGATAAAATGGTAGCTCTATTTTTAGTTTTTTAAGGAACCTCCATACTGTTTTCCATAGTGGTTGTACCAATTTACATTCCAACCAACAGGATAGGATCGTTCCCTTCTCCGCACAGCCTCTCCAGCATTTACTGTTTGTGGATTTTTTGATGATAGCCATTCTGACTCGTGTGAGGTGATATCTCAATGTAGTTTTGATTTGCATTTCTCTAATAATTAGTGATGTTAAACATCTTTTCATGTGCCTCTTGGCCATCTGTATGCCTTCTTTGGAGAAATGTCTCTTTAGGTCTTCTGCCCATTTTTGATTGTGTTGTTTGGATGATATTAAGCCACATGACCTGTTTGTAAATTTTGGGGTGTAATCCCTTGGTGGTCACATCATTTGCAAATATTTTCTCCCATTCTGTGGGTTGTCTGTTCGTTTTGTTTATAGTTTCCTTTGCTGTGCAAAAGCTTTTAAGTTTCATTAGGTTCCATTTGTATATTTTTGTTTGTATTTCCATTACTCTGGGAGACAGATTGAAAAAGATATTGCTGTGATTTATGTCAGAAAGTGTTCTACCTATGTTTTCCTCTAAGAGCTTTACAGTGTCTGGTCTCACATTTAGGTCTTTAATCCACTTTGAGCTTACTTTTGTGTGTGGTGTTAAAGGATGTTCTATTTTTTTTTACATGTAGCTGTCCAGTTTTCCCAGCACCATTTATTGAGGAGACTGTCTTTTCACCACTGTATAGTCTTGCCTCCTTTGTCATCAATTAATTGACCACAGGTGCATGGGTTTATTTCTGGGCATTCTGTCCTGTTCCACTGATCTATATTTCTATTTTTGTGCCAGTACCATACTGTTTTGATCACTGTAGCTTTGGAATATAGTTTGAAGCCAGGAGCCTGATTCCTCTAGCTCTGTTTTTCTTTCTCAAGATTGCTTTGGCTGTTTGGGGTCCTTTGTGTCTCCATACATTTTTTAAGATTTTTTGTTCTAGTTCTGTGAAAAATGCCATTGGTCATTTGATAGAGCTTGCATTGAATCTGTAGATTGCTTTGGGTAGTACAGTCATTTTGACAATATTGATTCTTCCAATCCAAGAACATGGTATATCATTCCATCTGTTTATTTTGTCTTCAATTTCTTTCATCTGTGTCTTATACCTTTTTGGGATATAGGTTTTTGTCTCCTTAGGTAGGTTTATCCTTAGGTATTTTATCCTTTTTCATGAGATGGTAAATGGGATTGTTTCTTGAATTTCTTTTTCTGATCTTTCTTTGCTAGTGTATAGAAATGCAAAAGATTTCTGTGTATTAATTTTGTATCCTGCAACTTTACCAGATTCATTGATGAGCTCTAATAGTATTATGGTAGCATCTTTAGGATTTTCTATGTATAGTATCATGTCATCTGCAAACAGGGACAATTTTACCTCTTCTTTTCCAATTTGGATTCCTTTAATTTCGTTTTCTTCTCTGATTGCTGTGGCTAGGACTTCCAAAACTGTGTTGAATAAAAGTGGTGAGAGTGGACATCTTGTCTCGTTCTTGATCTTAGAGGAAATTCTTTCAGCTTTTCGCTGTCAAGTATGATGTTAGCTGTAGGTTTTGTCGTATATGACCTTTATATTATGATGAGGTATGTTCCCTCTATGACCACTTTCTGGAGAGTTTTTATCATAAATGATGTAGAATTTTGTCAAAAAGGTTTTCTGAATGTATTGAGATGATCATATGGTTTTTATTCTTCAATTTGTTTATGTGGCGTATCACACTGATTGACTTGCAAATAATGAAAAATCCTTGCATCCCTGGGATAAATCCCACTTGATCATGGTGTATGATCTGTTTAATGTATTGTTGGATTCTGTTTGCTAGTATTTTGTTGAGGTTTTTTGCATCTATGTTCATCAGTGATATTGGCATGTAATTTTTGTGTGTATGTGTGTGGTATCTTTGTCTGGTTTTGGTATCAGGGTGATGGTGGCCTCATAGAATGAGTTTGGGAGTGTTCCTTCCTCTGCAGTTTTTTGGAACAGCTTCAAAAGGATAGGTGTTAGCTCTTCTCTAAGTATTTGATAGAGTTTGCCTGTGAAGCCATCAAGTCCTGGACTTTTGTTTGCTGTGAGTTTTTTAATCACAGTTTCAATTTCATTACTTGTGATTTGTCTGTTCATATTTTCTATTTCATTCTGGTTCAGTCTTGGGAGATTGTTCCTTTCTAAGAATTTGTCCATTTCTTCCAGGTTGTCCATTTTATTGGCATATAGTTGCTTGTAGTGGTCTCTTATGATCCTTTGTATTTCTGTGGTGTCAGTTGTAACTTCTTTTTTGTTTTTAATTTTATTGATTTGAGTCCTGTCCTTTTTTTTCTTGATGAGTCTGTCTAAATGTTTATCAATTTTGTCTTTTCAAAGAACCATGTTTTAGTTTCACTGATCTTTCCTATTGTTTTCGTCATCTCTATTTCATTTATTTATGCTCTGATCTTTATAATTTTTTTCCTCTACTAACTTTAGGTTTTGTTTGTTCTTCTTTCTCTAGTTGCTTATGTGTAAGGTTAGGTTGTTTGAGAATTTTCTTGTTTCCTGAGGAAAGATTGTATTGCTGTAGACTTCCCTCTTAGAACTGCTTTTGCTGCATCTCATAGGTTTTGGATCATTGTGCTTTCATTTTCATTTGTCTCTAGGTATTTTTTAATTTCCTCTTTGATTTCTTCAGTGACCCACTGGTTGTTTAGTAGCATGTTGTTTAGCCTCCACGTGTTTGTGTCTTTTACAGTTTTTTTCTTGTAGCCTTTTTCTAATCTCATATCATTGTAGTCAGAAAAGATGCTTGATATGATTTCAATTTTCTTAAATTTACTGAGGCTTGCTTTGTGGCCCAGCATATGTTCAATCCTGGAGAATATTCCATGTGCACATGAGAAGAATGTGTATTCTGCTGCTTTTGGATGGAATGCTCTATAAATGTCAATTAAGTCCATCAGGTCTAATGTGTCATTTAAGGGCCTGTGCTTCCTTACTGATTTTCTGTTCAGAAGATCTTCCCATTAATGAAAGTGGGCTGTTAAAGTCCCCCACTATTATAGTGTTACTATTGATTTCTCCCTTTATGGCTGTTAGTATTTGCCTTATATATTGAGGTGCTTCTATGTTGGGCACATATATATTTACAATTCTTATATCTTCTTGGATTGATCCCTTGATCATTACGTACTGCCCTTCTTTGTCTCTTATAACAGTCTTTATTTTAAAGTCTATTTTGTCTGAAATGAGTATTGCTACTCCAGCTTTCTTTTGATTTACATTTGCATGGAATACCTTCTTCCATCCCCTCACTTTTAGTCTGTATGTGTCTCTAGGTCTGAAGTGGGCCTCTTGTAGACAGCATATATGTGGGTCTTTTTTTTGTATCCATTCAGCCAGTCAATGTCTTTTGGTTGGAGCATTTAATCCATTTACATTTAAGGTAATTATCAATGGGTATGTTCCTATTGCCATTTTCTAATTGTTCTTGGTTTGTTTTTGTCAGTCTTTTTTCTTCCCTTCCTCTTTTGTTCTCTTCTCTTCTGGTTTGCCGACCATCTTTAGTTTTGTGTTTGGGTTGCTTTTTCTTTTGTGTATGTGTATCTATTGTAGTTTTGGGGTTTTCTGTTCCCATGAGGTTTTGATATAGCAATCTATATATATACAATGTTGTTTTAAGTTGCTGCTCTCTTTCCCACCTAGAGAAGTTCCTTTAGCATTTATTGCAAAGCTGGTCTGGTGGTGTTGAATTCTCTTAGCTTTTTCCTGTCTGTAAAACTTTTGATTTCTCTGTCAAATCTGAATGAGAGCCTTGCTAGGTAGAGTATTCTTGGTTGTAGGTTCTTCCCTTTCATCACTTTAATTATATAGTCCCTCTCCCTTCTGGCCTGCAGATTTTCTACTGAGAAGTCAGCTGATAACCTTATAGGAGTTCCCTTTTATGTTTGGGAACATTTGTCATTTTTCCCTTGTTGCTTTTAATATTTTTTCTTTGTTTTTAATTTTTGTTATTTTCATGACTATGTGTCTCTGTGTGTTCCTCCTTGGGTTCATCCTGCCTTGGACTCTCTGGACTTCCTGGGCTTAGGTGACTGTTTCTTTTCCCATGTTAGGGAAGTTTTCAGCTATTATCTCTTTAAATATTTTCTCAAGTCATTTCTCTCTCTCATCTCCTTTTGGAACCCCTGTAATGCAAGCATTGATGCATTTAATGTTGTCCCAGAGGTCTCTTAGACTGTCTTCAGTTCTTTTCATTCTTTTTTCTTTATTCTGTTCGGCAGTGATTTCCACCATTCTGTCTTCCAGATCACTTATCCGTTCTTCTACCTCAGTTATTCTGCTATTGATTCCTTCTTGTGAATTTTTCCTTTCAGTTATTGTATTATTCATCTCTGTTTATTTGTTCTTTAGTCTTCTAGGTCTTTGTTAAAGGAGTTCTTCTAGGTCTTTGTTAAACATTACTTGCATCTTCTTGTTCCTTGCCTCCATTCGGTTTCCAAGATCCTGGATCATCTTCACTACCATTATTCTGAATTCTTTTTCCAGAAGGTAGCCTGTCTCTACTTACTTCACTTAGTTGTTTTTCTGGGGTTTTATCTTGTTCCTTCATGTGAGACATATTCTTCTGCCATTTCATTTTGTCTAACTTTCTGTGATTGTGGTTTCTGTTCCACAGACTGCAGGATTGTAGTTTGTCTTGCTCCTGCTGTCTGCCCTCTGGTGAATGAGGCTATCTAATTGGATCATGCAAGCTTCCTGATGGGAGGGACTGGTGGTGGGTGGAGCTGGGTCTTGTCCCTCTGGTGGTGAGGGCTGTGCTCAGTAAAACTTTAATCTGTTTGTCTGCTGATAGGTGGGGCTGTGTTCCCTCCTTGCTGGTTGCTTGGCCTGAGTCAACCCAGCACTGGTGCCTACAGTCTGTTTGGTTGGGCTGATGGTGGCCTCCAGGAGGGCTTACACCAGTGAATACTTCCCAGAGCTGCTGCTGCCAGTGTTTTTGTCCCCTCAGTGAGCCACAGTCACTCCCTGCCTCTGCAAGGGACCCTTCAATACTAGCAGGTCAGTCTGGCCCTGTCTTCCATGGGGTCACTGCCTTTTTCCCCTGGGTCCTGATGCACATGAGACTGTGTGCACCCTCCGAGAGTGGAGCCTCTACTTCCCCCAGTCCTGTGGAAGTCCTGCTATCAAATCCCACTTGCCCTCAAAGCCAGACTCTCTGGGGACTCCTCCTCCCATTGCCGGACACACTGGCTGTGAAGCCTGACATGGGGCTCAGAATTCTTACTCCAGTGGGAGAACTTCTGTGGTACGATTATTTTCCAGTTTGTGGGTTGCCCACCTGGTGAGTATGGGATTTGACTTTATCACGATTGCATCCCTCCTACCGTCTCATTGCGGCCTCCTTTCTTTGGATGTAGGGTATCTTTTTTGGCAGTTTCTGGCGTTTCTGTCAATGGTTGCTCAGCATTTAATCGTGATTCTGGTGCACTCATAAGAAGGGGTGAACATACCTCCTTCTATTCCACCATCTGAGGTAATCTCTCAAATAGCCAACCATTTCTGTCAACTTGTAGGAATACATTTGCTGTCATCTTTTACTCCTCCATCTATAGATATAGATCTGTATAATGCAGTTCGTTGTTGAGAACTGTCCTTAGTTGATTTCCTCAGGAGACAGAATCTGAAATTTTGAGATTTGTGTGCCGGAGTTTTATTGGGTAGACTCAATACCTACGCAGTGTGAGGCAAGCAGGATTGGACAGAGGAGATGTTGGACTGTGGTACATTCATAGTAGAAGCCCCAGCCAACCCCACCTCTTTAATCTACTCTTGATGTGGGTGTCTAATTTTATCTGAGCATGAGATTTGAAATAATGAAGGATATCAACTGCATCTGAGATCTCAGTGTCTCACTAAATCCTCTCAGCCCTTATGATTTCTGTGCATGCTGGCCAGATAACCCACTGCGAGCAGTTGAGTCTCATCATTGGGGGTCTTTTCTCTGATTGCTAAAGCCCGTTCTACTTATTTGTGCTGGCAATCCAAAACCGATGGACTTTTGATGCCCCTGGGTGTAGCCATCAAATAATGGCAGGCAGGAATTAATATGATAAATATCCATGGTCTCTCAGTGTGCAGTTGGATGTTTCTGAAGTGCTTGTTCTAAATGATCACTGCTGTCCTCTGGAACTAAACCCCAGTTACCCACAGTGGTAACTGGTTTGATAACCCCTGTTATTGGTTTCTTTTCATTTCCTGTCTCAATTACCACTCCCTCTCAACATTTCTCTGGATAACATCTTAAATAATCTATGTGAATGATTACCATTTCAGTATGTTTATTTTCAGACAAATTCCTTTATAATTTTAGTATTAAGAACAATAGTGAAGCAATAGTAAGTCACATTATAAAAGAGTTCTGATAGAGTTTGATAGCAAAAAGAACATGTACCAAGCAGGAACCACATCATTCCAACACTGGATTTTTGGATGTTTTGAGTATTCAATGTATCTAATAAAATATTAAAAGAGAAAATAGCTGTACTGATCAGAAAGACAATAAGAGAACATTATGAACAAAGTTGCATTGATAAATACAGCCAGTCAGTCACCAACAGATAAATACCTTGAAAAAATGAACAACAAAACTGACCCAAGAAGATATTAATGACCAGTAACTCTATTTCTGTTAAAGAAATTTAGTTTATAATTAAAAAAAAAAAAAAAAACTTTCCACAAAAAAACTGCCTACCAAGAGTCTTATTTAAAAAAGGAACAAACACTTCCCAACTTTTGTATGAGGCTAGTATAGCCCTGATACCCAAATCAGACAAGGTTAATACAAGGACAAAATCTATGTAAGAACAAAAGGAAGATTATGTGTTTGTGTGTGTATGTGCATGTATGTGTTCTAAAATTACCCAGATTCATTTTAGTAAGGTATGTTAAGTTATGCAGACATGAAAATGACTGTCACAAAGGAAAATATTTTACTAAAGTTCCCTATAAACAGTAGGCATGGCTCTATAAACACAGGGCCACATGGGAAGGTACCAGGGTCAGTGAGAAGGCAAAGGGAGAGAGCCTTTATCATGGTTTCTGTAGGAAGAAACAGGCAAGACAGGGTATGTAGGTTAAGGATTGGATAGTTCAAATAATTTCATCAAGTTCTGGGGCAGAGCAGCTGTCCTTAGTTACATAGTACCTGGCCCTGGGGTGAGTAGAGCAGATGGATAGTGGCCAAGAGTGTAAGAGTCTGATAAAATAAGTGGTTGGAGATATGGGTTCTGGATTGGTTGGTGTGAATATCAAAGGCATACTCCAAGGGTGAACTGTTTTACTCTCTCTAGGAATTAGCTAACCCTGGGAGAGGCAGTCCTTTTAAGGTCATCAAGGCCCCATGATGTCAAAGCATCAGAATATGGAAAATAAAAGACATGATTAATAGTGTGTATATTATAAATATTGAAAAAATTGTATCTGAAGTTGTTTTTCTTTTTAAAGAATTTACCATTTTTAGAAAAAAATATAATATGCAATTCTCAAGGGTCTAGAAATGAATGAAACTATTCAATTTGAAAAGCAATTTCACATGACCTAGGGATATTTAAAAATGTGTATTCTAAGAGTCTGAAATCCTACTTTCAAGCATAGGGTCTTTAGGACACACACACAAGGCACAGCATTTATTACAGTAATATTTGTTATAGCACTTACTGGAGATAAAATTATTAACTATAAATGAAGAAATAGAATATGATGTATTGATATACTTGACTAAATACTGTAGTTGAAAAAAGGATCTATGACTATATATGGAAAAGCATATAGCTACAAAAAGAATGGAGTGATATAAATATGAACACGCTTTCATAGTTTTCAAAAATAGTCAAAAATATTAATTTTTAATAAACTATGTGTAGATAAAACCATAACAATATTTAAAAACCATTCATAATGAAAACATGATGTTAATTATATTTGGGATAGAGTAGAAAGAAAGGGAAAAGAAGTCAGGATCAAAGAGGATGGAAAATATTTATTTCTAATTATTGCTTTAAAAATTTTTTATTGGATTATAGTTGATTTACAATATTGTGTTAGTTTCAGGTGTACAGCAAAGTGATCCAGTTATACATATGCATGTGTTCATTCTTTTTCAGATTCTTTTCTCATATAGGTTATCACAGAATATTGAGCAGAGTTCCCTGTGGTATTCAGTAGGTCCTTCTTGGTTATCTCTCTTATAGTAGTGTGTGTATGTTAATCCCAAGCTCCTAATTTATCCTTCCCCCCATGTTTCCCCTTTGGTAACCATAAGTTTGTTTTCAATATCTGTAAGTCTGTTTCTGTTCTGTAAATAATTTCATTTGTATCATTTTTTAAAATTAGATTCCACATGAGTGATATCATATATTTGTCTTTCTCTGACTTACTTCACTTAGTATGATAATCTCTACGTCCATCCATGTTGCTGCAAATGGCATTATTTCATTCTTTTTTATGGCTGAGTAATATTCCATTGTATATATGTACCACATCTTCTTTATCCATTCCTCTGTTGGTGGACATTTAAGTTGCTTCCATGTCTTGGCTATTGTAAACTGTGCTGCAGTGAACACTGGGGTACATATATCTTTGTGAATTATGGTTTTCTCTATATATATGCCCAGGAGTGGGATTGCTGGATCATATGGTAGTTCTATTTTTAGTTTTTTAAGGAACCGCCATACTTTCTCCATAGTGGCTGTACCCATTTACATTCCCACCAACAGTGTAGGAGGGTTCCTTATTTTATTACTTTTATCATAAAATACTTGAAACACATGAGAAAATAATGCTATGTTCTATTCTTATTCATGAAAATATGGTAATTTTTCAAATCCTCTATATTTTTATTGTTTTTCTTTCAATATTCAAAATTAGAACACACACACACGTGCATGCATACACCATGCATACATGCATGCACATACCATGCACACATATAGGATCAAAACCAAGACAAAATATAAAATTCGGCTTTTGAAGAAATTTACTGCACACTTTTTGAAGTTGAGGCACAGATTTGTCATTTATCTGGTCAAAAACTGGTGTGGTCACATGAGAGACAGACGGGGTAGGAGCAGGTAGAAACAATTATAAGATCTCAATATTCATGCAAAGAACACAAACATATATTGAAAGAAAAAATGATATAGCTTTTTTTCCTTGAATTTAGCTTTAAGAAAAAGACGTCACATGACAATTTGTATAGAGAACTAACCCCCTTCTTTTAAAGGAGAATGTCAATGTCCTTAAAATTAGTTAAAACTTCTTGCAATAGAGATTCTAAGACAGGATAAATTTTTAAATAAGTCATCTTGGGAGGCACTTAATTCTGATGAACATTTTAGAGTACCCCCCACCCCATTCTTCCTTTTATTACTATTTGAAAAAAAATAGTTTTACCTACTTTATTAATATTGACATATCTAGGGCCCCAAATAACTAAATATTCTGCAATTCTAACTGAACTCTCTCTTCTCTAATGTTGTTATGAACTGCATGTTTTTGCCCTCCCCACCCAAATTCTAATCTTATACTAAGACTGTAAATAAAAAATGTAGAGAACCATGAATAAGAATGACACATTTTCTAATAATACTAGAGATAAGAATTTTAATATGTAAAAGGCATGCATTTTTTGTAAGAGTAAATTACTATGTTAAATAGTATAAAACTATTTTAATTTCCTAAATATTTAATGGGGTTAATCTGCTCTTCCATGCAGGAATTTCTGGCATAGGCCCACCAAGATATGTAGTAGGGGCTTTGTACTATTAAGCTGACATCACAGCCCCTTATCAAAAATTAGCCTTTTAGAATATGTATTCTACTTCAACAAACCTCCAACCCCATCAGAATTTATTTCTGGCCAGGCTCTTTATCATTTATCATTGGACAAGAGACCGAAATAATATAACCTAGATACCAAAGTTGATTATGAATTGAAAGTAAATAACCATACAACCTAAAGATTTTCTTAGTAAAATTAATACTCTGGAGGTAATGTTTGTAATATATGTGGTATAACTGGAAGACAGTAATGTCAAAAAATAAAATTTAACTGAGTAAATTTTAAAGGTATTATTGGATTTATTCAATGATTCAGAGGATTGGGCAGCATCCAATCTAGGAATAGAAAGAAGCTCTGAGGAGCTGTGCAAAATAAAAGATTTTCACAGACAGAAGGAAGTGGAAGCAAGGAAGTTACACTAGCAAAACTAAGATTGGTCTTGGCAAGGACACCTCCCCTTAGGGGGTGGCAGGGATCTATCTGGCAGATTACCTCGCTAACATCATTCCTGACTGACTGGTTTAAGATTCCATTTCTGGGAGAGCTGAAACTGTAATTAATCTTTGGCGTAGTGACATGGGGTTTAGCATAAGTGCCTTCATTTTAAGCTTGTTGTTTTGTTTTTAACAGTAAGAAATAAGTTAGGAGGAGTGAGCAGTGTTTTCAGTACATATCTTTCATAGAAAAACTTCTAAAAGATATTATTTCATTTTGCTATCACTTATAGTATACTGGTATTATTTTGTGAAACACAGCAGTTTTGAGGATTTAAATTATCTGATAAATAGCTAATATTTGTTCAATTTTATTACGTAAATTATTTTATAAATACAGTTTGCATTTTTCCCTTTTAAAATACATAGATATTGAATACAAAGTTGAGTAAGGAGAGTCTAGATAACATCACAGAGAGTTCTAGTTTTTGTTGTTGTTTTTTTAAAGATTGATTGATTGATTGATTACTATGTTGGGTCTTCGTTTCTGTGCTAGGGCTTTCTCTAGTTGCGGCAAGTGGGGGCCACTCTTCATCGCGGTGCGCGGGCCTCTCACTATCGCGGCCTCTCTTGTTGTGGAGCACAGGCTCCAGACGCGCAGGCTCAGCAGCCGTGGCTCACGGGCCCAGTTGCTCCGCGGCATGTGGGATCTTCCCAGACCAGGGCTCGAACCCGTGTCCCCTGCATCAGCAGGCAGACTCTCAACCACTGCGCCACCAGGGAAGCCCGAGAGTTCTAGTTTTGTTAGGAGTTTTTTTTTTTTTTTTTTTTTTTTTTTTAAAGATGCATGGAGCAGCCGAGAGATAGAGTCTATTGAACACTGAAAGCTTGATAAACAATCAAATCATTAGGTGGCTCAGCAAACAAGTTGTGCTTCTCTATCTAAACACTATACTTACAACATTGCCTCTTATCTCTTCAGCCTAGACTGTATTGTCAATATGTCTTGAGATATTCATTTCAACTTTAATTCCAAAGTTGAAAACAAGATTTTGTTTCTATCCCAATGTAGTCATTTGAGAAATACCAGTAGAAACACAATCTTTTGAGTTGTATGTCTTTTATGTATGTGAATTTAATGAAAATAAAAATATACTTATTTTTGGAAGGCATTGAAATTATGAAGACAAAAAAAGTCAGGAAAATAATCTATTACCTTACACGCTTTCAGTTCTTAAAGGCCTTTTCTGCTGTGATTCTTAGTATATCAGTGTTTTAGATTATTTTTATAGAGCAACTTTTAATTACAACATTGACATATTATTCTTGTGTTGTTGCTTCTCCTCCTGCTCCGAAAAACTTTTGGTACATATTTTATTAGAAGGAACCTCTGAAAAATTTGCATTCAGATTTTAATTTGTGTGAGATTGATCTCCATGTAGTTTTATTCCAGAATGAAATTGTTTTGCTTAAAACTTTCCTATGAATGTTCCTTCTCTAAATTCAATTGTAGGAAAAGAATAGGAAAGTAAATTTATGATTTGTATATATGTAATATATTTGTGCTGTGTTTACTTTAAGATCTTCCAATCTCATATACTCCTACTTCTTTGTTTCAGCTCTAAGGGACATATTTTTCTTCTTTCTAAAACATGCTCTCTTTACTTATCTTTCATTTCCAAGTGAATAATTTTTTTCCCATTTCACCTGGCCAACTCTATCATCTTTCAAGTCAATATTGAAGAGTCTTTTCATCAAGGATGCCTTCTCTGGACTTACTCAAGACTAGCCTATTCACCCTCTTCACCCTACATGCCCCCACTGTCTAGTAAACATAGCATGCCACAGCTTCATCCTTTCAATTACTTGTTTGGTATTAGGCTTCTCCACTAGCCCCAAAGCTCCATGAGTGAAGTGGGTTTATGTTTGTGCACTGTGGTATACTCAAGACCCATCCTAGTACCTGGACAAAGAAGAGACTTTCAAAATATATGTGCTGAATAAATAAAAATAGCTATCATGTATTACTATGTGCCAGATACTGTTCTACAAAGATTAGATAGACAAATAGATCTCAAATATATATATTTTTATCACACAAATCTGTCATGTAAATGCTATTATTATCCCTATTTATAGATGAAACTGAGGAGGTGAGAAATTAAATAACCTACCCCAAGGACACACAAATGACAGCTAGAATACGAACCAGGCAATCTGACTTCAGGGTCTGTGCTCTTAACCAGTGAAGAAGCACTATATTTTCAGTGGTTGGATTATCTTTATGAGAATGTCAGGTGGTGAGTTTGTACCATGACAGTGACTCAGACTAACTGCAAATTAAAAAAAAAAAAAAAAAAAGAGAGCGAGAGAGAGAAGAAGATGCCACTTAAAGGTTACAATACAAAAGCATGATAGCCGCAGAATACATAAGTAAAAGTTTTCAGATTTATTTTATAACATGTACAGAGGTTTCCCCTATTTTGTTGTGGAACTTAATTCAGAGAAAGACTCTTTCTATTTAGTGAAAGGAATACTATATTGTTTGCTTTTCAGTGTTTTTCACCAGCATGAAACATTTATTTTAACCATCCTATTTGAGGTGCCCAGTCATGCCACATGATAAATCAGCTTTGAGCTTCCTCTGGGACTTCATAAAATTCACTTTTTTTTCTTCTTGAGTTTTAGGCCTGTGGTAGCTCAACATGATGTCCTTTAAAGAGGAGAATCCTACTAAGATCACATCTGTTCAAATCACTTTCTCTTTGTTTTGAAGTTACTGAAGATAAAATATTCGAATATGAATTAAGACTCAATATTGCTTTAACAGAACTATGCATTTTTCTGCATATTAAAGTTTTTGTTTAGATTTGCCATTTCAAGTTACTTAAAAATATTTTCCTGCTTTAAAATGCTTATCTCTTTACTTCCTTACATTAATCACAACTGTGGATTGAAATGCATTAGCTTTCTAATATTAATGAGAACCTAACGGAAAGGAAATTGTGGAAAATCAAGAGTTGTGACCAAATTAATTACTTAGTTATTTATACTGCAAAATAAAATTCTATTGATGAGAAAATTAAATGAAATATAAAATTAAAGCATTTTAAGCATATAACTTTATCTTCCCTATGTCTTTTTTACGTTTTACCTATTATTCAAACAGTATAATAGTATAGGATTTATGTAACACCATTTCATACAGGTAAAACTTGTAAATGTGCTCCATGGAATCCTAATAAACTACTTTAAATGAAGTGGTTTGTTTATAATTTATCTGAAATGAAAAGTAAATATTTGTAGTAGGGTAGAAATATTCCTGTTACCTTTTGATGCTTATGCTAATCTTGTGACAATTGAACTAGTATGAATTTTTATTGTATCCATTAGCCATGTAGCCAAGAGAGCCATGTCTCCACCAGAGTGATTTCCTCCTTCACTCATATTACTAGAAGTACCAGTCACATGGCTGTTCTGTGACCCTGTATTTTAGAATCTCCCTTTAAGTTATGTGACGCTGTTAAAGAAAAATTATT
Organism: Balaenoptera borealis; assembly: GCF_965194805.1. NCBI lineage: Eukaryota > Metazoa > Chordata > Mammalia > Artiodactyla > Balaenopteridae > Balaenoptera > Balaenoptera borealis. Next base: position 68,296,955 of record NC_138861.1, on the reverse strand, counting down.
CAGACACTTGTTAAAATGATAAGGGAGACATTATTCAAGTCTACTGTAATAGTATTGCAATGGGGGAGAGAGGCTGGGCTCAACTCTGAATATGAGGACAAGTGGGGATTTACAGCCAAGAAGCATGGTGAGGGGGTCAGTGGATGGAAAATGACTAAAAGAAGACATCAAAGGTAGGGGGATTTTTGCTAATCTGATCTAATGGGATTTTTGCTAAAGACAGGCCAAGGACTTAGACATCAGAGGTGGGGTATCAGATATCTAGGGTTGGAGGTTTCTCACTAAACTGACTTAGCAAGATTCTTGCTAAGACTGGGCTAGACCAAAGATAAGACTGGGGGCAAGGTCAAGGCCTAGACATGAAAAGGCTGATAAGTTTTGGTAGAGAGAGTTTCTGTCAAGGCCAAATAGCCATGTTATCTCCAATGGGAGGCAAACAAAAGTGATATGACTTCCAGGAACAGATCCTTAGGAATAAATCACGCCTTCTGCATGGTTTCTTTCCTCTTCCCTTAAGTCATAGTACAGTTGTGCATGTGACCTAGCTTCAATAATGCAGATAATGATGGTGCTCTATGAGCTGACCATAAAACAAACACACAAAAAACAAAAGCAAACCATCAAAATACAAGAGAAGAAAGGAAACTTAGCTTTCTGAATGTTAACATGGAAAAGAAACATTCTACGTTAGAGAGAAATAGAATTCCATCTTACTGAATAATTATATTTTGGGTCTCCTTGTTAGAGCAGATCAACTTGTTGGAACAAGGAGTGCCCATTAGCAATATACAACATGTTCCACCGGCTTGGTAATTTAACATCCAGGAGAGAGGAAGCAAAAATTGCAGGCGGAACAATTACCACTTATAAGAACTAGGAAGGTAATCCTACCAAGCCAGTAGTTTTAGGGGAATGGTTGAAATAACCAACTATTAGTATAATGGCAGTTAGAAGGTATTACAAAAAAACAAAAATAAAATGCAGCAAGTTGCAAAGAGAGATGAATAATTCTAATAATTCTATAATTCTCATAGAGTCTTGAGATTAGAGGACTTAAAGATTTGAAAAGTCCAGTTCTCTAGGACCCAAAATGTGGGAGATTAAGATGATGACTCCAATCTTTTTCCAACCATGTTTTTTTACATGGCCTCAAGCTAATGATCTTTAATATAACAAAGGAAGAGTGTATTTCTCTTCCTGTGTTACAAGCCACCCCCAAACTTAGTAGCTTAAAACAATAATGATTTATTATTACTCATGATTCTGTGGGTTGCCTAGGATCATCTGGGTTGTTCTTTTCTTCAGGGTTAGGAGAAGTTATTCATGTAGCTGCACAGAGCTGGCAGGAGCTGGTACATCCAAGAAGGCCTCTATTTTTATTTTTTAGGACCTGTATCCATATGGCCTCTTATTACTGAGTACTCTAGATTGAACTTCTTTTCTTCATCACATCTGGATTCTAAGAAGCACATTCCAAGGAATCAAGCCCCAATCTATAAGCACTTACCAGTTTTCTGAAATATACTTGCTAATGCCTTATTGTACAAACGTCACATGATCAGGACCAGGGTGAATGTGGAAGGTATATAAGCCATGAGCTGTATTTCACTGTGGGCTACCTGAGGCAGAGCTAGTATGAAAAGTAACAACATAGATATAAAAATGGTGTATGGAAAAGAACATGGGGAATAGTCACTGGTACATGGAACAGACTGGAAGCAGACACTATGAGCTTACTAAGTTCCTAAAATTTATTTCCTAAGAAAACATGAGTCTGTCTTGTGAAAGCCAAAAATAACTATTGGATTACCAAATTTTCACTAGCAGGAAGCAGTGTGCAACAGTTATATGGTCCCCAAAAATTTATACCCCACAGTGCCTACTTCAGTTATATTTAAGGAGGAAGTAGACAAAGGAAAACATCCCAAAAGGCAGGCATGGAGGTGGAACATTCTTCCTTCTTGCCTACCTTCCTTCTCTCCTTCTTTCTTTTCCTTTAAGAAAGGTGAATACAATTTTTCTATAGAAAAATTAGCATAAAGTCATAAACATATTGAATAAATTCCAGAAAGAATGTATTTCTAGCATCCATGAAATGCTGTGACAAGCAAAATCTGAATAAGGGTCTTAACTTGTCAGAAGTCTATTAACTGCACCAATATTTATTTAACTCTTCTGATTCTGTGTTTCCATTTTAGAGATTAACAGAATTATTGAAAGAACTAGATGTTGTTAATCATTTTTAAAGCACATGGAGAAAATTAATTGTATGTAATGAGGCCCACCATGGAGGAAAAACAGTTTAGTATGGTTATATTATCATCTCCTCAAATCATTAGCTTCTGATTAAGCAATATGAGTTTTAGTCCTTTAATATATTCATTTTAGAATCTCTTATTATAAAAAAAAAAAGTAAACAATATATTAAAAGGCAAAAAAAAAGGCATATCAAATATCCAATCAAGTGCACTGGAATGATGCTTTAAAACATAAAATTATTGATGTTCTTACAGAAGTATATTCTTTAAACTTATACTTTATGAAATTACAAAAGCTTATTCTGGAGATTATTATATTTAAAAATGTTTTAAATGTTACACTCAGAAAAAATGAGATTGTTTTCTCATACAAAGCTTTAAAGTCTGCTCTGTAATTGGAGAACATGTTAAAGCAAGGTCCAACAAGAACTGAAGATCTTGGCTTCTAAGAATAGTGAAACTGATTTTTTAAACTTCATGGGAGAGTTCATGGATAAACAGAAGAACATAGACTATCTGAAATACCATCTTGGCTGTCAGAAGGATTTAGAAAATCTGGCCTAGTGGGAAGTCCTGTTTGAAAAGCCTGCTGAAGTGTCAGGTAAAGAGGTGTAACTTCTGAAGGCAACACAGCAGGTCTTCCCATTGTAGGTCTCATTTCTATGGAAGTAATTATCTTCACTTAATTTTTGTTTAATTACAGAATAAGATTTGATTTGTTTTTATTCATATCATTGGAGTGTTTAGTTAAAAAAATTGTGTTGGCAGTGACATAAGATATTTCTATCACTTTTTAATAAAAGTTAATTAATTTGTATATTTACTTTAGGGTCAAATTATGCATCTATTATAAAACCAATTATCTACAACAGAATTCTATCAAAGTATCTTTCTAGAAAGTTTCACTATGCTTATTTATTTTAAATGAGTGCAACTTGTATTCAAAGATGACAGTAGAGGAAAGGAATTCCTTTATGCAACTAATATCTTCCTTTTCTAATCTCATGCCCAAATATACACAGGAAGTTGCACACACACTCAGTAGTAGTTTCCTTATAAGGTTTTGTATACCTGAAAACAGCCAGAAATATCTGTAGCTCTGTTCAGTGAGAAAAATTTTTCTTGAAAATCACAATAAGTCTTTCATCTTGCACACCACTCAGTCTATTGCACTTAACACTTACATAAATATCAATGTCAATGTCTGTTTTTATATCTTCAAATGTTTTTGTTTAATCAAATATAATTGACAAATACTACTGTCATTTAGAAAAGAGTAGAAAATAGAAAATAGTTTATTTTAATTCTTCCTTGAATAGTCCATGTGAATTGTACTATTGTTAAGACATTTCTAAGCCAGTTTCTAAGTGCTGCGTTCTTGAGAGAAGTCAACACTAATATACATTACTCATACAGTCTTTGCTGTCTGGACATATGCATCTTGCATTTTGTGTTACTGAACCACCAATATACAAACATGATACTAGATCATCACCTACTGAGGTTTATCCCAGCAATGCAAAGCTGCCTCAACATTCATAAATCAATTAATGCAAATCACAGTGTTAACAGACTGTGGGACAAAATCATATGATCATCCCAATAGATGCTGACAAAGTATTTGGCAAAATCCAACTATCTAGCATGATAAAAACTCTCAAAGAACTAGGAATAGAGGGAACTTCCTTTAACCTGATAAAAGGCATCTACAAAATAGCTATAGGAGGTAACATTATACCTAACAGCAAAAAAAAAAAAAAAAAAAAAGCTTTTAACTTCTGAGTATCAGGAATAAATCAAGGGTAAGCTATATGACAAGAAAAAAATACAATTGGAAAAGAAGAAATAAGAATGTCTGTATCAATAGGTAGCCTGATTATCTATGTAGAATGTAGAAAATACCAAAGAATCTACAAATCATATCCTAGGACTAGTAAATAAGTTTAGCAATGTAGCAGTATGCACAATTAATACACATAATTAAATTCTACATTTATTGCCAATTACTTACATCAATATGAAATTTTTAAAATTTGAAGAATCAATAAATATATTTAAAACTAGTGAATAAATGTAAATAACAAAGGTAATTGAAGAGAAAATTACCAAATTATTTTATTTTATTAATTAATTAATTTATTTTTGTCTGTGTTGAGTCTTCGTTGCTGTGCAGGCTTTCTCTAGTTGAAGTGAGCAGGGGCTACTCTTCATTGCAGTGTGTGGGCTTCTCATTGTTGTGGCTTCTCTTGTTGTGGAGCATGGGCTCTAGGCACGCAGGCTTCAGTAGTTGTGGCATGTGGGCTCAGTATTTGTGGCTTGTGGGCTCTAGAGCACAGGCTCAGTAGTTGTGGTGCATGGGCTTAGCTGCTCCACGGCATGTGGGATCTTCCTGGGCCAGGGCTCGAACCCGTGTCCCCTTCATTGGCAGGTGGATTCTTAACCACTGCGCCACAAGGGACGCTCACCAAATTATTTTTAACCTATATTCTTGTCCAGATAATATATTTTTTTTAAAACTACAGTATAGCAGTAACTTGATGAAAGTTTAAATGAGGGAGATAAATTCCCACTCATTCTTGTTTATTTGGCTATCCTTACTGATTTTGTCCCTTGAAGTCCACCATATACACAAGTACAGAAGTCATTGTTGGATTGAAGACAGTGTTAAGAATCTACATTTATAAAGATATTCCTATTTCTTTTCATCTAATTCAGTTATCATTCGACCATACTTTCCTAGAAGAAAGAAGGAGAAAGCAGATGAAAGCACATTATTCAGTCTAGGTAGTCCTTATTCAATCTGTGCAAAGTATAATGTAGTGGGAAGAGTAATAGGTTAGAATTAAAGTGATCTTGGGTTCCAAAAACACAATTGTCAATTATGTCCAAGGCATATTTGTTATTATTTGAGTATTAAGTCTTGTCATCAAAATGTAGAACTCTGAATGATCTCATAAATTAAAATAATTTACTTAAGTCCAGGAAATACATTTCAAAGTTAAATTATCATGGAGAACCCATTAGAAAGCAGATTTATGCTTAAAAACATACCTTAAGGATTCACTTATTATAATGGTGGTTAGGGGTTTGGTCCGATAACCTCCTGAGAAGAAATAGAAAAAAAATAGTATCATTTAAACATCTCTTTGAAGGTTTATAAGAAAGATGCAGGCAACAAGAATTGTGGAATGAAAATCCAGATAAATCAAAGGAGGGAACCTCACAAAAGTGAGCTGAGGATGTGGGGACACTTTTTCTAGAATTGCCTGTTGTACCTTTTGAGAACAGGAATACCTGTGCAGAGTTGTGACAGATTCAGGAGGCTAGGAAAACAAAGGTTGTAGATCAGGGTTTCCAATGAGAATAGTTTCTTTCTTTCTTCTTTTTTAAAAACAAACTTCTGGCATGGGACTTCAAAGGAACACCCTAAGGAGAAAGAATAAATTAGAAATACACCAATCCTCAAAGAATTCTGATTGGATAAGGTGATTATTATTGCTAAAGGCCTTGATGAAAAGAAATGCGAACATTTTTGAATAAAGATGACATCACCTCTATCTACCCTTAAATTAATTGTAAAAAATGTTTAATAATAAACTTTAATTTTTAAAATGGTTAAGTTTATAGAAAAATTGTGAAGACAGTATGAAGATTTTCCATATGCCCCATGCCCTGTTTCTCCTATTATTAGTGTCTTACATTAGCTTGGTACATTTGTTACAATTAATGAACCAATGTTGATACATTATGACTAACTAAAGGCATGCTTTATTGATCTTTCCTTAGTTTTTACTTAACGTCCTTTTTCTGTTTCACAATCTCACCCAGAATCAATACATATTAATTGTCATATTTCCTCGGGCTCCTCTTGGCTGTGAGAGGTTTGCCAAACTGTTCTTCTTTTTGATCACCTTGACACTTTTTGAAAAGTACTGGTCAGGTATTTTGTAGAACATCTCTCAATTGGGATTTGTCTGATATTTTTCTCATGATTAGACTGAGGTTATGGGTTTTCCAAAGGAATACCACAGAAGTAAAGTGATATTTTCATTACATCATATCAATGATAAATACTATCAACACGGCTTATATTGTTGCTATTAACCATGGTCATATAGCTCAAATAATAGTCAGGTTTCTTCACCTCCTTTTCCAGCGCCTTTTCCATACTGTACTCTTTGGAAGGAAGTCAATATGTACAACTCAAAATTAAGGAGGGGGGGAATCTACTTAATTTATTGTATTTGGATTTCTTCAACAGAGTATTTTTCCCTTCTCCTCCAGTTAGTTATTAATTCATCATTGATTTATATCAGAATAGACTAATTGTTGTTTATTTTATACCTTGGGTTATAATCCAATACTGCTGTACTTATTTCCCCTGCTCATATTGTTCCACATTTGGCCATTGGGAGCTCTTTGAGATGGCTCCCGTGTCCCTCTGACATACTCCCATCATTGTAAGCTTTTGTTTTCATTTTTGTTTTTGTTTTGGAGTACTTCCTTGCTCTCTTGTACAACCAGATTGTTCCAGGTTCATCATGTATACCTGATGCCCCAGTCCTAGAATTAGACATTTCTGCAAGAAACTCTTGTTTCTGTTATTGAGAAAGCATTAGAAACCAAGATCTGTGTGATAGATGTGCTTATTGCTACTAGGTGTAAGCCATCTCACCTGACAGAACAAGGAAATATGTGTGTGTGTATACACCTGTTATATACACAGACCCATAAACATTTCTATATATAGCTGCATATACACACACACATATTAAGCTAAACATGAGTTCATACTGAAATCTCAAACTCTAATCCTTTACTACATAGATCGTTCTAGAATCCTCCCCCTTGCTTATCTCTTTCTAGAATCCTTCCCCTTGATTATCTCTAACTCCATGTTCTGACACTGAGAAACCTAGCTCCAACCATCTGCCACCCATTTGCTTAATTGTTCAAGTATACATATACAGCAGTGTCAGAATTTTGGACCCACTGTTACATCCCTGGGAAGTAACTTTATAAACTAAGGCATGGTGCTTATCCAGTTTCTTTTGCCTTAGTCTTACAGACTCTACTCATTTCAATTACTTAGATCAGTAACTTTTGCTCCCACTCACATCAGGGAGATCATTTCATACACATGTAATACAAATACATTGTTTTGTTGTAATCTGTGTTTGTATACATGAAATTTCACTTTTGTTCTGTAAAGTTCTGTGGGTTTGGACAAAGCAATATATCATGTATCTATAACTATACTACCGTAGTGCTTTCCCAGATCCCCTGTGCTTCACCCATTTAATTCTCCCCTCCTCCTCCAAACCCCTGGCAACTACTGATCTTTTTACCATCGCTATAGTTTGAATTTCCTAGAATGTCATATAGCTCAGGGGTCCTCAACCCCTGGTACTGGTCCATGGCCTGTTAGGAACCGGGCCTCACAGCAGGAGGTGAGTGGTGGGTGAGCTAGTGAAGCATCATCTGCCGCTCCCCATCGCTCGCATTACCACCTGAACCATTCCCCACCCCAATCTGTGGAAAAACTGTCTTCCACGAAACTGGTTCCTGGTGCCAAAAAGGTTGGGGACCACTGATATAGCTGATTCCTATACAGAGTATGTTGCCTTTTCAGACTGGGTTCTTTCATTAAGCAATATATATGCATTTGTTTCTTTCATGTCTTTTTGTTGCTTGATGGCTCATTTTGTTATATTGTTGAATAGTATTCCATTATATGGCTATACCACAGTTTGTTTATCTATTTACCTATTGAAGGACATTTTTTAGTTGCATAAAGTTTGGGGTGATATGAATAAATCTGCTGTAAACATTTACATGCAAGTTTTTGAGTGTACTTAAGTTTTAAAATCAGTGAAATCAATACATAGAATCATGACTGCTTGATGATAAGCTAAAACTATGTTTAGCTTTGCAAGAAACTGCTAAACTGTAGTACAAAGTGGCTGTACCACCTTACATTCTAACCAATAATGAATAATGATACTGTACATCTTTCCCAGAAGTTGTTATTGTCATATTTTTTTGAATTTAGGCATTCCAGTATGTATGTACCAGTACTCATTGTTATTTTAATTTGCAATCCTCTAATCTTCTTCAACAGAGGATGTTGAACATCATTTCATATGTTTATTTCTACCTCTATATCCTCTTTTGTGAGGCATTTGCTCAGACCTTTTGCCAATTTTTAATTGGGTTGTTTGTTTTCTTATTGTTAAGTTTTAAGTGTCTTTTGTACATTTTGAATGTAAGTCCTTTATCATATAAGTGTTTTTTAAATATTTTCTACCAGTCTGAGAATTGGGTATTCATTCTCCTAACTGTGCTTTTGCATAACAGAAGTTTTAACTTTAAGCAGATACAATTTATCAATTTTTTCTTTCATCGGTCATGCTTTTGATATTGTATCTAAAAACTCATAGCAAAACCAAAGGTCAGCTAGGTTTTCTTGTATGTTTTACTCTAGAAAATTTAGAATTTAAAGTTTTACATTTAGTCTATGATCCATTTTAAATTATATTTTGTGTATGATGTAAGGCCTGTGTCTGGGGTTTTGGTTTTTGTTTTTTGCATACTAACATTCAAATTTTCTGGTACCATTTGTTAAAAAGTCTAGCCCTTCTCTATTGAGTTGCCTTTGCTCATTTTTCAAAGGTCAGTTGACTATATTTATTTGGATCTATTTCTGTTTTCTCCCATTTTGTTCCACTGATCTTGGTGTCTATTCTTTCACTGATACGATGCTGTCTTGATTAATGTAGTTTTATAGTAAGGCTTAAAATTAGATAATATTAAAGTGATGTAAGCATCATGGTGGACTGATATGCTCCCTTTGTCTCTTCCTTTCAATCTACAACCAGTAAAACAATCATAACTCAACAAAGGTGCCTCTGCTCAACATACCAGGATGCTGGGGAAATCCACTCATCTACACATCTAAAGGTGGGTTCACTGGAACACATAGAGAAAGTGAAACCAGGGGAATATCAGAGGTGGTGCCTGTGATCCTGGACCTCTGGCCAGATGGCTGAGCTCACAGCCTCAGAGAATCTAGTAGCATCAGAGGCAGTGGCACAGACTCCCACCTCCTGGTTGCAGTGCCACTTGCAGCTACAGGGAACTGAGCAGCAGCATAGGGACCTGTGACCCTGTTCCCTCCAGCTGCGGAGGTGCCGAGCAACTCTGCCTTCCCTGCCCACAGTGATGACACACACAAACCTTACAACCCCGGACTTGGCAGAGGCACCTGAAGCCCTGGGTCCCCCGATTTTCCCTCCCCATCTCATGGCCCCAGGTGGCGATGCCCTGAAGGCATTAGCAGCAGGAACAATGGGCAACACCTCTGTCAGAGGCGATGCAAGGTGAAAAAATGCATATTATCAAATACAACCAGAGGCAATTCAGGTAAGAGAAATCCAAAACTTGTGCTATTTGTTATGCTAACATAACAGAAATCTAAATCTAAAAAAAAAGGTTCTGAAGAACCTAGGGCCAGGACAGGAATAAAGACGAAGAGATAGAGAATGGACTTGAGGACACAGGGAGGGGAAAGGGTAAGCTGGAACGAAGTGAGAGAGTAGCATTGACATATATACACTACCAAATGTAAAATAGATAGCTAGTGGGAAGCAGCCGCATAGCACAGGGAGATCAGCTCCGTGCTTTATGACCTCCTTGAGGTGTGGGATAGGGAGGGGGAGGGTAAGAGGGAGAGACAAGAGGGAGGGCATATGGGGATATATGTATACATATAGATGATTCACTATGTTATACAGCAGAAACTAACACAACATTGTAAAGCAATTATACTCCAATAAAGATGTTAAAAAAAAAACAACAAAAAAAACCAACTTGTGTTATATAGTCACCTACTGAAAAACAAAAGAAAGACTTCTAATTACTAACTGTTGAATCATTAGAATCAAGTAAAAAAAAAAAAAAAGGCTTTACCTAAAGAAAAAAGATGCTCACTACTTCAAATGCAGGGGAAGAAATCTGCATGAAGAACCATAGTAACATGGTATCACAAAAATTAAATGACAGTTTTCTAGAAACCAAACTTAAAGTCACAGAATATTGAGATCTGACAGAATTCAAAATACTTATCAGGAAGAAACTCAACAGGCTGTAAGAAAACACAGAAAAGCAGTTCAATGAGATCAGGAATAAAATTAGTGAACAGAAGGAATACTTTACCAAAGAAATTAAAAGCCTAAAAAAGAACCAAACAAATTCTGGAACTGAAGAACTTAGTAAATAAGATGAAGAACACATTAGAAAGCAGTAGTAACAGAGAAGACCACAGGAAGAAAGAATTAGTGAGCTCAAAGGTAGAAATCTAGAAATGATACAGGTAGAAGAAGAAAGAGAATTAAGATCTAAAAAAATGAAGAAATTCTCTGAGAACTATCCAACTCTATTAGGATGGGCAACATTAGAATAATGAGTATCCCAGAAGGAGAGAGGGAGAAGGGAGCAGAGGGTTTATTTAAAGAAATAATAGCTGAGAATTTCCCAAACTCGGGGAAGCAAATGGATATACAAGTCTAGAAGCTAAGAGAATGCACAATTACTTCAACAGACCTTTTCCAAGGCACATTTATATTAGAACTGTCAAAAGTCGGTGACAAAGAAATTTAAAAACAGCCAGGGAAAAAAGGATGGTAACCTACAAAGGAACCCTCATTAAGCTATCAGCAAATTTCTCAGCAGAAACTTCATAGGCTAGGAGAGAGTAGAATGACATACTCAAAATTTTGACAGATAAAAACTGTCATCCAATAATACTCTATCTAGCAAAGTTACCATTTAGATATGAAGGAGAAAAAAAGGCTTTCCCAAACAAAAGCTGAAAGATTTAATCAACACTAGACCTACCTTACAAGAAATGTTGAAAGGAGCTCTTCTACTTGAAATGAAAAGGCATAAGTACACAAAACTTTGAGTAAAGTACTAAATAGAATCAGAATACTGCAACTCTATATCAGAATAGGTTATTAAAAAAATACAGCATATATTTTAAAGGGGAAAAAAAGCAGTAAAAACAACTATATCTACTTCAGTTTGGTAACAAACTCACAACATAAAAAGGGATAATTTGAGACAACAAAAACATAAATAAGGAAGTGGAAAAAAATGGAACCTTTACAGGCAAATGAAGGTAAAATGCTATCAGCAGAAAATAGGACTATTTTATCTGTGAGAGGTTTTATACAAACCTGATGATAACCACAAAACATACATCTGGAGCAGAGACACAAATGGAGATACAGAGCAACCTGAAAACAAAACATAAAATGGCTGTACTAGGCCTCATTTATCAATAATTTCCCTAAATGTAAATGGATTGAATTCCCCAATCAAAAGACACAAAGTGGCTGGACGGATTCAAAAACAAAAACCAACTAAACAGTGCCTCCAGGAGATTCATCTCAGGTCTAAAGACAAACAGGCTCAGTGAAGGGATGGAAGTTCCTCAAAAACTTAAGAATAGAACTACCATACGATCCAGCTATTCCATTTCTGGGTATTTATCCCCAAAATATGAAAACACTATTTGGAAAAGATATATGCACCCCTATGTTCATTTACTCTAGCATTATGGGAAACTTACATGTTATAAACCAATGTTATAATGTTATCTCAATGTTAACTCAATAAATTTTTAAAAATTAGATAATATAGTTTCTCCAACTGTATTTTATTTCATATTATTTTGTCTATTCTAGGACTTCTGTCTTATAAACTTTAGAATCAGATTGTCTGTATCTATAAACTAGTTTGATGGAATTTTCATTGGAATTGCATTGAATCTATTGAATGAGTTGGGAAGAATTGATAATCTTAGCAATATTGAGTCCATGAACATAAAATATCTCTTGATTTATATATATACATATATATGTTCTTTGATTTATTTCATCAGGGTTTCGTAGTTTTCCTCCTATATACATTTTGTTAAAAATATACCTACATATTTCATTTCTTGGTGCTAATGTAAATGATATGTTTCCCTTTTAAATTCTAATTGTTCATGGATGTTATATAGGAAAATAATTTATATATATATACATATGTATATATATTTCTGTATATATATCTGTAAACAATGATAATTTTATTTCTCCCTTTCCAATCTGCATAACTTTTATTTACTTTTCTTGATGTTGTAGTGCATTGAATAAACATTTTACTGCACTTAGGAAAGAAGCATCCAGTGTTTCAACAGTTTTTTATATACATTCTTTATGAAGGGGGGGATATTCCAAACTGTTCTTAGTTTCTGATAGTTTTTTGTCATGAGTGGGTATTGGATTTTGTCAGATGATTTTCTGTATCAATTGATATGATCTTCTGTGTTTTCTACTTCAGCATGTTGATGTTGTGTGATTGATTTTAGTCTTTGTATACCTGGAATAAATCCCACTTGTTCCTGCTGTATGATTATTTTAATGCCTTGTTTGTTCAATTTGTTAATATTTTTTTGAGATTTTCCCATCTATTATTATGAAAGATATTGGTTTGTAGATTTCCATTCTTGTAATATCTTTATATGATATTGGTATTAGGGTATAATGCTTGCCTTATTGAATGAATTAAAAAGTGCTTTTTCCTCTGCTACTATTTTCTGAAAGAGACTGTGGAGGGTGAATATCACCTTATTAAATGTTTGGTAGAATTCACCAGTGGAACCATCTAGGTCTGCTGCATTCCTTTTTGAAAGATGATTAATTATGGATTCAATTTCTTTAATAGATATATACCTATTCAGATAATTTATCTCTCCTTGTGTTAAATTTTGTAGTTCATGTCTTTCAAGGTGTAAGACTATTTTACCTATATTATTAAATCCGTGGGCACAAAGTTGTTCACAGTATTCCTTTATTAATCTTTTAATGTCCATGGGATGAGTAGTGATAACTCTTCCTTCATTGATGATATTAGTGATTTGTGTCTTCTCACCTTTAATTAGGTAGCCTGGCTAGAGGTTTATAATTTTTTTATCTTTTCAAAGAATCCACTTATGGTTTACTTGGATTGGTTAATTGTTTTCTGACTTTTAATTTCTTTGATTTCTGCTCTAATTTGTATTTATTTTCTTCTGCTTGCTTTATACTTAAATTGGTCTTGAGCTGGTTAGGACTGGCTTCCACGTTTTGGCCAAAGGAAGATATGATGTTACTTGAGGAAATAACTTGTCCTGTGCCAGTAACTTCATCAACATTAAATACCAACATTATGGGAATATCATGCTTCCCTTTATTTACATTGTGAAAATATTGTCTGATGTGTCTGGCAGCAAAGTAGAACTGCTGGGCTTTTTAGTTAAAGGGGTGGGGACATGGGGTACAGGGGGAAATGTGTAAATCGTAGTCACCAGAGTATTTTAATTATCTGTCTCAATCTGAAAACTGAGAATCAGTAAATCTACAAATGTCTAAAAACATTGCTCTCCTTTTTCTATTTTCCCAAGGTGATTCTTTTCATATCTTTCTTATTTTCTAATATATACATTTAATTCTATAAATTTCCCTCTAAGCAATTGCTTTTGCTGCATCCCACAAATTTGGATAAGTTACATTTCATTTTTAATTAATTTAACTTATTCAAACATTTATCTTGATATTACTTTTTTGACCTATGTGTTATTTAGAAGTGTGTTGTTTAATCTCTAAATATTTTGAAATTTTTCCAACTATCTGTTTTTGATTTCTAGTCTAAATCCATTATGGCCTGAGAGCATACTTTGTATGATTTCTATCTTATATGTGTTAAAGTATATCTTATGGCCCGTAATATGTACTATCTTAGTGAATTTTCATGTGCGCTTGACAAGGATGTGTATTGTGCTGTTGTTGGATGGGCTAGTCTATATTCTATAAATTTCAATTAGATCAAGGTAATTGATGGTGTTTTTCAGGTCACCTGTATTCTTGCTGATTTTCTACCTTCTTGATATATCAGTCTATGAAAGAGGAATGCTGACTTCTGTAACTGTAAGTGGACTTACCTATCCTTTCATTGTACCTAGTTTTACCTACATATTTATACTCCTGTTGTTAGGTGCATTTAGGATTATCATGTGTTCTTGGAAAATTGATCCGTTCATTGTCATACTGCATCCCTCTTTATTTCAGATAATTTTCCTTGTTCTGAATTCTGCTTTGTCTCAATTTAACTTCTTTAATTTAACTTCTTTAACTTCTTTAATTTAACTTCTTTAGATTTTGTTTGTTTGTTTGCTTGTGTTGTTATGATTAACATTGTATATATTGATATTTATCCTCCCTTTACTTTTAACCATTCAGAGTCTTTACATTTTAAGTATTTTTTTAATAAACGGTTTATACTTGGGTCTTCTTTTTTTGATCCACTCTGACAATGTCTATTTTACCAATAGTGTATTTAGACCACTTATATCAAAGTGACATTGAATAGTTGGATTAATATATACCATGTTTTAACTATTTTCTATTTATTACCTTGTTCTTAATTTTACTTCTTCCCTTTTTCTTCCTTCTCTGATTTTAATTAAGAATTATCTCTAATTCTATTTTATATCCTTTCTTAGCACCTCAAATATACTTCAAAAATTTTAGTAGTTTTCACAGAGTTTTCAATGTATATACATTTTCAACTAATCTAATCTAGTTCCACCTAAAATAAAACTATACCACTTCATTTTTAGTTCAGGCACCTTATAACAGTGTTTCCAATTCCCCCCTTTTACCTGTATATCATTACTGTCATTCATTTCATTTATCCATATTCTATAATCATCAAATACCATTTTTTATTGAAGTATAGTTGATTTACAATGTTGTGTTAATTATACAATACCTTTTTAATACTATTATTTTAAACAGTTAACTTTTATACCAATTAAGAATAAGAAAAATATAAGCTTTATTTTACCTTAATACGTTTTCCTTCTCTGATGCTCTTTCTTTGTTAATGTAAATCCAAGTTTCTGACTTGCATCACTTCTTGTTGCTGAAGAAGTCCTTTTCACATTTCTTATAGGACAGATCTTCTGGCATTGATTTACTTCAGTTTTTGTTTGTCTGAAAAAGTATATTTCTCTTTCACTTTTGGAGGATAATATTGCTGGGCATAGAACTCTAGATTAGTACCATTTTCCTTTCAACAGTTTAAATGTTATTCCCCCCTCTTCTTGATTGCATAGTGTGATGAAAAATCTACTATAAGTTGTATCCTTGTGTCTCTAAAGTTAAGGTGTTTTGTTGCCCCCTTACCACTCCTAGGATTATTTTAAGATTTGCTCTGTTTGGTGTTTTTCAGTTGAATATGATATGTCTACATGTCGTTTTTTTTTGTTTTGTTTTGTTTTTTTTTATCCTGAGTGGTGTTTTCTGAGCTTCCTGGATCTGTTTGGTGTCTATCATTAATTTTGGAAAAATTTCAGCAATTACTTCAAATATTTCTTCTGCTCCATTTTCTTTTTTTTCTCCTTCTGGTATTCCAATTATTTGTATGTTCCATCTTTTTTTGACCTATCTTCAAACTCACTTATTTTTTTCCTAGTTGTGTGTGGTCTCCTGGTTAGCCCATCAAAGATATTTTGAAATAAAGCATTTCCTTTTGATTCTATTTTAGATCTTCCATTTCTCTGCTTACAACACCCATGTGTTCTTACATACTATCTGCTTTTTCTTTAGAGCTCTTAACATGTTATTCATAGTTCCTTTATATTCCCATTTTGACAATTCCAAAATCTGTGTCATAATGGAGTATGGTTCTGAAGCTGGCTTTGTCTGTTCAAACTGATTTTTCTGTCTCTTAGCATCCTCTGTAATTTTTTGTTGAAAGCCAAACATAATGTATCAGGTCATAAGGACTGAGGTATCGATAAATAGGTCTCAGTGTGATATTTTATGTAAATCTTTCTAGAGTTTGACAATATTAACTGATTATTGTAGCTATATGTGCCAAAGGCTTCAAATCCTCTAGTGTCCTTGATTTTATCTCCTCTGTTGTCTTTGGGCTTTCATAAGAACTCCTTATCAAATAGTGTCTGTGTGTTTCTGCTCTTTCAGCTATAATCCACTGTTACTACAGTGGTACCCTGTCGGAGTGGTGGTAGGGTGTGTGGGAAGGGAAGTGTTCTATCATCTCATGAGTAAATCTCATTGTTTTAGTTAGGTTTGTCTCTGAGTTTCTGGGCTATTATTTTCACAAGTGTTTTATCTCTTTTTTTCTTTTTTCCATTTGAGTGATAAAGGAAAGATAGACTGTGCTGGACTCAGAGAACTTCTCTTAGCTTACATGTAATAAGGCTCTGGTAAAGTATTTTACCTTGGAGAATTTTTATGAAGACATTCTTGGTTTATTTCATCATGGATAGTCTTTTCCATCTTTTGCCAGAACCACTGGGAAATCATTCCTGGCTATATACAGTGACAGTCTTGTGGAATTCCTGAAGGTTAAACCCATGAAAGTGTACGGCCCTCTAAGATTGCAGCTCCTAGTAGTTTCTCACTCTCAATCTAATCCACAATCAGCAATGAGCTTCCAGAAATTTGTCAGCATTACCATCTAAGTATCCCTACTAGTTTATGGCTCCAGTTGATGGAGCTTCTGCTTTAGGTAAGACCTTGTCTATGCCTCTGTTGATCTGCCTGTCTGTCCAGATTTCATGATGGTGGTTTGCCCTGCAATTCCAGTTCTCTAATAGGTATAAGAAAAATTGTTAATTTTTATTTTGTTCACATATTTCTTTTTTGTCATGATGGGAGTGACAAGTTCTAAGTTCTTTACATATTGGAACTGAAACTGGAAGTCCAATTGTGTAATTCTCAATTTGCAATTCATAAGAATATATCAATATTAGCTAAACATAAAAAAGACAATATAACCAAAAACAAGGGAAAATAGAAAAAAACAAAAGCAAAAAACTGTAGTAGACCCAAAAAACTAGATTCAGCAGTCATGTACTTCCAAATAACTGTCCTTACTATGATGATAGAATTGAAATAAGAGATAGATGATTTTATTAGAGAGGGTTATCAGAATTTTAATGGAAAACAACAAATAATTATAAAGAGCAAAAAAAATTATAGGCATTATGAAAATAATAAATGAAAATAAATTACTCAGTGGCTATGTTTAGCATTAGTTTTAAACTTCTGAAGAGAAAGTATGAACTGAGGAAATTCAGAAAAAATGCAGGATGACACATGGAGAGAAGAAATGATAAAAAACAGAAAGAAAGCATGATAGTGAAGTATGTCTGTGGTGAAAAGGCTTACATATGCTTATTTTAAGTCCCAGAAGAAAATAAGAATTAATAAGGCAGAAGAATTATTTAAATAATGGCTAAGAATTTTTCAATATTGAAAAAAAATTATTCTGCATACTCAAGAAGACTTGAAATTCCCAAAGCAGTATATACCATATGCTCATAATAGAAAAAACTACTGAAAACCAAAGACAAAAAATTAAATATCTTAAAGTAGTCTTTGGAGAAAAAGCAACACTGTGTTTCAAACAAGCAGTGTAAAACCGTGACTTCTTGTAAAACAATAAAGGCTGGAAGACAATGGATATTTAACTTCTGAAGATTTCACTTGTAATGTAATAAATGAAAATATTTTTCATTCCCTATGTTATATTTTTCTTGTTTACAATGCCAGAAATACATTTTTCTAGTTTATAACAAAATTAAAATTTTTACTATAGGTTCAAATAAAAAAGAAGAAAAATAGTTGGGAAGTCATTTGTCATTTTTATTTTATAGTTTCAAATATGAGGTTATCCTTAGTTCATTACTATCCACTTTAACTTTCATCTGATGTGACAGGATGGTTTCTAAAGTAACAATGAATTCTTTGGATCAACATTAAAGGGGTATAATTTGTCCTTAAAAATGGGCAAAAGTATAGCCTAAATGTATATATATCTCAAGATAAGTTGTGAAATAATAAAACATAAAATCTCATTGTTTTATGCTGAGATATTAAATTAGAAACAACTCTTTGCAGCTTACTGAGCTGCTAAATGACATGAAGTGTTGAGGGAAGCTCTGCATAGATTGATCAGGTAGGAGAAGCTAGGAAGTGGCTGTTTTGGTGTCTGTAATTTTACATATTATTTTCATTTTACAGGACTTTTAAAGACAATACATAACCCTCACATTACTATAACTTCTTCCCAAGATTAAGAAAGTTCTTTACTTTGGAATGGCAATTCAAATTTTCTACAATTGATAGTGTTATAATCTCTCTATTATAGATTCAATAAGATATGGAGGAGACCTCATAGATCTGTGAGTTAAGGCAGCTTACCCAAGCAATCTCTAAAGTTTCAACTTCATAATTACCCATATTAGGCTATACTGTGGGTAATATTATCCCAGACTATATATACACACATACTCTTGCCTTCTGCAGACAAGGACAAATAAAGAATGCACAATATTCAAATAATTAAATGTTTCCAGAGAAAGATTACTTATTGAAGGACTTGAGTGTCTGTGTGTCTGCTTCTGAGCTTTGATTTCATTGTTTACCTTTCCTTCCTGAAGTTGTTCTGATTCCTTGAAAAACCTAGTATACCTAAGAGTTAGGGAAATTAGTCCCTTTGATTTGATGACTCAGAATGGTTCACACAAATATAGATGAAGTAGAAAACTGTCCCTCTAATATTTGTTCATTTAGAGATAAATACAAGCTTGAGGCTGAGCATGCTCGTTGTTGCCTTCAGAATCCTCTCTCAGTTTCCTAGATCATAATGCTACTTTTGCAATTTTGCATGTCATCTAAAGAGTCAGAATTCTTTGAGGAAATAGTGCCTTTAAACAGTCATGATGATCTGACTAGAATAGTATACAACAAAGCATAAACCACGTACCACCTATTTCAGAATGTTTGTTTAAATTTGGGAGGGGGAAGATGTAGAACGTGCATTTATTACAACTCTCCAAGTAATTCTTATATACACTAACATTTTAGGGCCTTTGGTCTTAGATAACACATTGCAATGACTCCTTGGAATGCGAGGAATTCATTCTATTCCAAAGACTTTAACTAAAACAACAGCCTAGATCTTTGTCAGTCTTAACAATCACAAAGAGTTCTGAGCTTCCATGTGACAAGAAGGTAGCGTACTGAATTGCTCTTATCACCTTAATGTTCGTTTTTATGATGTTTAAAGTTAGCCCATCGTGCATATGTACCATGTGAAAGGATTAACAATTTTTAATGTACCCTTTACTTTCTGTTTTGGTTATCCTGGTAAGCATTATAATATCATTATGGGTTTGAAATTACAGTCTTTGTTATCAGAATACTAATATAGTATTTTTGTCTATATTTTTCTATTGGATAAATTTGATCGGGTTAGTAGTAAATTCAGCTACTGGCTAGAAACCTTTTCTAAAAAAGAAGGGATTAAAAAAAAAAAAACTACTGGTATATCTGACTTCCCTCACATTTCCATTTTTGTTCATAACGCTGTCCTATCCAACATATTGTTCCTTCTTAAATGCTAATATTGGCTAATATCATTCTGAGTGCATCGCCCCTCTGGATGCCAAGTAACACACTGCTTGTTAGTTCTCCCACGGGTTAACTCTATAGCAATTTCAGTTCCTTGGCCGCCTGGTCCAAATTTTACCCCATTCTTACTGGCTCTGGCGTCTGTCTTCCCAGGATTACTTTTGGTTGAGATTGCAATAATTTTGACAGTCAATCTCTCAGTGTGATATAAATTGGGAAAACCGGATTCCCTTATGATATAAAACACTTTTCTTTATTTAGAAACACATAGTTTCTCTTAAACATTTCATATAAATTGCTATTAAATTAAAATATATTTTATTTAAAAGTCATCTTATCCAATGTTGTGCTAATCATATATATTATAAATACATATATAAATAATATACATAAAATTATTACATATGATTTGATTGAAGGGATTCAGTTTTCCCTTTAGACAGTTTTTGAGCCTATCATTTGTGTTATTTATGACCATAATGACAGGTACAGAGATGTGCCATATGTAAGATACGTTTGGTTTTTTTGCAGTAACTTGCTGTATTCTTATTTATGAGTTGACATATGATATTTTTCTAATGAGTTTAAGTATGCTTATAATAGAACGCCAGATATTTTTAATCTTCATTCTGGATACACAAAAAGAGGCAAAGTGTTTTCAGTAAATAATTTCCCATATTCTTACTCATCTCTGTCAATTATAATCACACATATAAGAAAAAGAAATTATATTCCATATCTAATCTGGTGTTCTGACCCAAAGTCACTAACCAGGATTATTGATATATTCCCCAGAATTATAAAATCTTATGAGCATTATAAATATTTTAATCGAAATTTCTTTAAATTATATTTATTTTCTTCTGGTCTCCCTCTATCTAAAAATGAGAATTCTGAATATATGTAGATGGGTCTAAATGTATTTACTTCTCAATTCAAGAAGAATTTATGAATGCTAAGTTTATATAATTTCCTGAAAGAAATTAGCACTTTTAGGTTTCTTTAGAGGAATACCAGAGATGATTCTTGCATATATCAGTGATGACTGGCTAGTCAGCAGCCTGTTACTAGTAGAATTTTAATTTCAAAGTAGACTAATAAGAGTTGACTGGTGTCTACCTGTGCACGTAGTCGAGTGATAATCAGTATAGAATTACTCGTCGGTAGAGGCTTATGTCATAAGCTGACTGTCTAAATGATGAATGTATAATGAAATTAAACAGAATTGAGACAGATGGTTCTAACTTTTGATAAATGTGCATATCTTCATAATTAGATAATAAGTCCATTGCCTGGAAGATCAATTGGGATATAATAACTTTGAAAACTAAATCATTTCATTGTTTGGCATTTATAAGACATGGTAAAAAGCAAATTCCATTTTAATTTACTTAAAATATTGCTTATTGTCTTCCTAAGCACTTGATTAAAAATGGAAAAGCAGATATTGTCATTTTGTATTCTTCTCATATAAAATTATTTATTTTGTTATATAGACTTTAGAAAATCATTCCAAAACAAAATTTTGCCAATTAATGGCTTCTCCCAGGTAAGAAAGAGGAAATAAAGCAGCTAAGTCAAATACCATACATTAATGTGACAGAAAATGTGAATAACATTGTAAAATTTATCTGAAATTCCTTACTTCCTTTATACAAATTTATGAAGTAAAAACAGATCAGTATGCTTGTTTTTCTTGGAAGAGACTTGGTATTTGATATATTCATATTTGCTTTTCCATTCTTATTAAGCATTTTCAAATAAAATACACATACAAGAAATAACAATAAAACTTTCTAAAAAGTTTCAATTAGGAGTGACAGTAGTGAGATGACTGAATAAGCTGTACCTAGCCCATATCTCTCCCTCAACAAATATTTGGCATTCATCATGGACCAAAGTGCTGTGAGATCCAGCATCATACTCTGATGGACCCTGGCAGGAGTCTCACACACCTGTGTGTCAGGTAATAGACATATAGACCTTGGACCCAGCTGTGGACCATGAAGTGGCCTATGAACTGGCTCCAGCCCCTCTTGGCCATGGTCTGGGGAACCCTGGAAAATACTGACTTAGAAAATAACCCATAGATGAGAGAGCCTTTGTGGAAGTCCAAGATTCTACCAGAGAAGTTTCAGCACATTGCTGGAGCAAAAAAAAAAAAAAAAAAAAAAAAATCCAAGGTTAGACCCACTGGAGAGAGTGTGAGAGGAAAACTGTGACATTACCTATGACTCCTGTCCACCAAGGCGGCACAGCTCAGTACCAATAAAGTCCTTCTTGGCCTTTGATTTCACCTGTGGGAAAAAGAGCATATGAGTCAGTGCCAGTTTTCCCAGTTGTGTGAGATGCAGATAAAGAGGCTCATTTCTCTCTCAGTCCATCCAGTGTACCAAGTTGTGAGCTACAAACTACGGGTTAGTTAGCAGCTGGGAGAAAAGCATCTAGGAAGGCATCAAAGGGATGCACATTCTACTAACTACATCACAAATTCCGTCAGGATGCTGGCCTATGACTATGTATCCCCACAACTGGACCATGGGCACCCACAGCTTGCCTCACCTACACATCCCTCAACCACCTTGTAGCCAGCTCCTGTGTGCACTCCTAATGGCAGTGAGAGGGAACTTTCGCAGATGGCTAATTGAGCACACACAGAAAGCCTGCCTGAATCTGTAAGACCAAGAGGATATGGCAAACATCAGCATTTAGTGCTACCCTTGGGAAAGCAAAAGGAAGACTATCAGCATGCAGACTGATGTACTGCAGGATCTAGAGAAAGCATAAAATCTTAAGTCAGCCACAAGAGGGAGCAAGAAGAGTGGAGCAGGCATATCCATAGCCTGAGAGAGCTTCGGAATTCCTAGCAGGGCTGATGGAAGGTAATTCTCTACCAAAGTCAGTCAGTAAAGACTGCTATTTCAAATGCAAAGACAGCAACGCAAGACTTCAGCGAACACGAAAAATCAAGGAAACGTGATGCCAGCAAAGGATCACAATAATCTTCTAGTAACTGACCCCAAAGACATGCAAATCTGTGATTTACCTGACAAAAAAGCTGTTTTGAGGAAGCTCAAGGAGTTACAAGAAAACACAGAAAGATAATTGAACAAAATCAGGAAAACAGGGGCTTCCCTGGTGGCGCAGTGGTTGAGAGTCTGCCTGCCAATGCAGGGGACACAGGTTCGAGCCCTGGTCCGGGAAGATCCCACATGCCGCAGAGCAACTAAGCCCGTGCGCCACAACTACCGAGCCTGCGCGTCTGGAGCCTGTGCTTCGCAATGAGAGGCCACGACGGTGAGAGACCTGCGCACCGTGATGAAGAGTGGCCCTTGCTCTCCACACTGGAGAAAGCCCTCACACAGAAATGAAGACCCAACACAGCTAAAACTAAATTAATTAATTAATTAATTTTTAAAAATAAATTAATTTTAAAAAAATCAGGAAAACAAGACATGAACAAAATGAGAAGTTTAACAAAGAGATAGAAATCATAAAAAAAAAACCAAAACAAAATTCTGAAGCTGAAGAATATGATGAATGAAATGAAAAAATGCAATGAAGAGCATCAACATCAGATCAAGCAGAAGAAAGAATCTGTGGAGTAAAGATACGTTTGAAATCATCGAGTTCAGGGATAAAAAAGAAAAAAGAACAAAAAATAGTAAAGAAAGCCTATGTGAATTATGGAATATCAAAAAAAAAGCAATGTTCAAATTATTAGAGTCCCAGAAGGAGAACAGAAGGAGGAGGTGGCAGAAGGCATATGTAAAGAAATAATGCCTGAGAGCTCAAATTTTGGGAGAAATTTTGTCATTCAAGTTCATGAAGCTCATAGGTCTCCAAACAAATTCAGCTTAAAAAGATCTTCTCCAAGATACATAATAATAAAGCTGTCAAAAATTAAAGACAAAGACTCACACCTGTCAGAATGGCTATCATCAAAAAGAAAGCAAACAACAAATGTTGGTGAGAATGTGGGGAAGAAAGGAGCCTTATGCACTGTTGGGGAGATTGTTAATTGGTGCAGCCAGATGGACAACAATATTGAGATTCCTCAAAAAAATTAAAAATAGAACTGCCATATGATAGAGCAATTTCACTTCTGGGTATTTACCTGAAGGAAACAAAAACAGTAATTTAAAAAGATATATGTACTCAAATGTTCATCACCAACATTATTTACAATAGCCGAAATATGGAAGCAATCTAAGTGTATACTGGTGGATGAAAAAATAAAGAAGATGTGGTATATATACAAAATGGAGTAATAGCCATAAAAAGTGTTTTTTTTGTTTTTTTAAAAAACAGTGATCCAAGTATTTTACAGTTTTCATTAATTCTAATAATCTGGTGAAAAATTTTTTTGTATTTTCTCTGTCAACAATAATATATTTTGGACTACCTACATTTTCTTTCATATCCAATTTTAATATATTCTTACTTTTCCTTTGTAAAATTTATCTAGATAGTATTGTAGGTCACTGTTGAAATCAATTTGGTAATAGCAATCATAGTCGTCTTGATTCTAATTTTAAAGAAAAGGCTCACTTGTGCCAGTAAGCTGTATGATGTTTGATGTTTGTAAATTTTTGATAAATATTCTTTTTGAGTTAAGACAGTTTGCTTTTTACTTCTAATTTACATTTATTCATCAATGATTGTTGAATATACTGAGTTTATTTTCTACCTAAATGGAAATTAAAATACGTATTTCCCCTCCTAAATCTGTATGAGCTAAACTAAATGGATATATTGTATAATAGTAGATAATGCATATTCTATAGGTAAACCCTATTTAGATATCATGTACTATCTTTTTATTCATTGCTGATACTTATCTTTCACTCAACTTTTCTTAGGAACATAAGTCTATCCAATTAAGGTATACATTTTTGCCATAATCTGATGAAGTGTCATGAATATATCATGAGCTCAAAAATAACTGAATTTGTTCAATTCATGATGAATTGGTGACTTTTTTCTCTTTTTAAAAATACTTATATCTCATATTTATTGACATATTTAGAATGCATCAGGGCTTATAGCCATGTCCTAGGCACCGGGTTATTGATTTACTGTATCCAGCTTAAATTATTTCATCATCCACATTTTAAATTTAAGGAAGCTAAGAGCTAAGGTATTAATGCACTTTTGCCAAGATCACACCAGTATGGCAATATTGAGATTTTTTTCCCATGACAGATGTTGAATCACAACACAACATTGCTTCTCATCATGAGTTTGAAAAGGTAATTGCAAACCCATAAACCTAAAAATGTTCTTTATATAGTCACCATCAACAATTTGTGATGTGATTGCTAAAAACTAACCATATTTCAAAGGCTATTAGTTTAACAACTGTGCACACACTTAACGAGGTTTGGGTTTTTTATTTGGCAATAACTATGAAGATATTTGACATTTTATTCACAATATTGAAATATAATTGCAATGATAAGATGTTCTAAACACAGAGGAGAGACAGTAAGTTTCTTAAAAAGTAACCAGGAAAAACTTATATTCATAGATTGTTAAGTAAACAATATTAGTTCTAGAAAATTGCTGGCTTCAATTCTAATTGCAAATTTTCCTTTGTATTTTTTGAAATGTTTAGAAAAAGTTTGTTGAGGAAAATGATGGATTGCAAAGTTTGTAAGTGGCATTTAAGGATTTCTTAAAGGATTTTATCATCATTTTAGGCAAATCTTTGATTTAGATATTGGAACAGCAACTAGAATAATAGCCATGTTTCCCTATTAATGTAACAGAATGCCATGGTGCTTGCTTTACTTGGCACACAATCACTGCATTTCATTATTTTGTAGATGTTTATCATGCCTTATTGCCTTAACACTATTTATCAACTGTGAATGTACACCTTGTAAATGTATTTATACCACCTAATTTTGATATAACCCTTGTGCAATTATTTACACTTTCAAGGAATTCAAAATTGCACCTGACTTTGCTAAATTATTTGATATATAAATAAGAATTAGGTTTTTTTTATCATGAGGTATGAAATGTATTCATGACTGATTATGCCCATTATTCTAAATGCATATAGATCATTTAGAAATGGATACATTAATATATGGAAAGCACATGAAATATTTCAAAAAGAGGTATGGATACATTTTAATGCATCATTTGTTTCTTTTTGGTGGTTGTGTCTTAACTTTTTCACTGCTCTTTTTTAAACTTTCAATTTATCATGTTTATTTTCCAAATATTTTTTCTCTCTTAGCATTAATTACTTCATCGACTCACATTTGAAGACTGATAGTCATTTAATAATATTAGAAACATTTTCTTATCCATCAATAAGGTATATACTTATTGATATATATCAATGTCACTATTTACAATTCTTTATTAAATAGTTACTATTAGGGCCTGGATGAGGTGAGTCTGTGGCAGATCTTAAGAACATGTAAACATTTGAGAGGAAAAATAATCATGTAATAACAAAACTGCAAAAGTATTAGAAATTTATTATAAAAAAATCTCTTCAAAGTCAGATAACATTTTGTTTATGAAATTTTAAATTATTTTAGTAAGAAATAGGAGATAATTATTCCAATGCTGAATAGAGTGCTCTCCCATATTAAGATCTGCATACAGTTAACTTTAAGCTAACTTTGCCAAACTTATGTATTTGAATTTTAATAGTGAGATTATGCCATTGTGCCCAGCAAGAGAAAATAAATAATAGATTTTTGATTGAAAGAGAAGTTCAGTGTTAAGCAAAAATAACTATGCTAAATTAATACTCTTCCAAGACCATAGTCAATATTCTATATAGATACTTATATGTATGGACAGATGGATTGATGGATGACTAGAGAGACAGATTGGCAGATGCACTTAATAAATGGCAGGGAATTGTTGTAGTGACATGAATTACCAAATGAAAGCCTTGCATTTTGTTAATTATCAGTAAAGTTAAATAGATTTTATTTTATCACTACTTCTTCCATATTCTCTTCATTGCAAAAAAACATACACATTGTCGAAGAGCTTCTATTCATTTCCTTCTTTCACATCCATGAACCAGTATTTTTAGTAAAATAAAGAACAACTCTATGCCCTATAAGTCAGTTATTCTGTGGATGCTATCCATGTTTGCTCTTTAAAAAGCAAACTTGTCACAGTAGTTATATTTAAAGATTTTGGACTATGGGCCACATACAAGTGCTATAAGATGGTAATAATAAGAATGAATAATGAAAAAGAAAGGAAGATACATTTCAAATTAAAGTAAAATTCAATTAATTGGGTTTGGTGTTGAAATGCATTGATATTTGATCTTTAATTGCCACACAATATTAAGATATACATTAAGTATACAAGTTATGGTTTTTCATGGAGCATAAACTTATTCCCTTTGTCTTAGGAACATTTGGACTGTTAGGTTAAATAATTGTGTTGAAGATTTTCAAAGAAAGTTTTAAAACAGAAAACTTGAAATACACTGTGTTTAAAAGTAAATCTAAATGATAAAAAGCTTATAATTTTTAAAGGAAAACTTGTTTTGCTTTTAAGTTAACTAATTACAATGCATAATTTTAACTTTCCTATGCATCAATAATTCTATAAGCAACTTGCAAAGAGATTTTTATTTAATGATTCAACATTATTGTTCATGAATATCTAACATTATTCTAAAAATATTGATGTATTTTGGGGGATGTTTTGAAGTTATTCACTTGCTCTTTTGTCCATAACTTCACCAGAGACTCTCCACTTTAGTTAGCTAGTTTCAATTTAAGAACAATAGTATTTAGAAAAGCTTCTTTTTCCAATTAGTTTTTACCTAGAATGTTCTGTTTTTAGCACCCAGATTGGCAATTAGTATAAATTAACCTCACTTATTTCTAATGACTACCAAATTGACAAGATCTAAGTGTTCATTTTATTCTTCTAAAATTCTAAAACTCTCTTTTCTTTGTTGGTATACTGTTGTTATTCTCAACATCAAAGTTCTATTCTTTGAAATGTCTTCACTAAATCCCAGTAATTTATACCAGACAAATCCCTTCGTTTATTCACAACACTAAACGTATTTTTCTGGGAATAAAGTGATAAATATGAACATTTAGTTTTATTTCATAAAATTTAAGGCTCTAGGAGCACAGTCCTTAATTAGGAAACGTAAGTAATTTTGATGACAACAAAAGAAATGCAAAATATGAAAACACTCTACATTTCTTAAGCCTGTTGATAAAGCTAAATAGTAGATAGAGTTGGGGGTAGGTATTAATATATACAGCTGTGTTTTGGAATGAGAAGAATTCTGAAAAATGTTCTGTCTCACTACATATTAATGAAGACAACCTTATTTTAGAGTATCTCTTTGTTTCTGAGAGAATAATTTTGTTTCTGATTGCTGATGATTTTTTTGTTTTTTGGAAGTTCCATGTAGTTACTTGATACTTGGTATAATCTTGTGGACATTTGGAATTATATGAATTAATTTTTTATTCCAATTTTCTTGACATTTTCATTTGTTTCCTAGGGCTACTGTAACAAAGTACCTCAAAATAGGTGGCTTAGAAATTTATTGTCTTATAGTTTGGCTAGAAATCAATGTGTTGGCAGGGCCTTTATCCCTTAGAAACCTGTAGGTGGAATCCTTCCTTGCCTCTTCCTAGCTTCTGGGAGCCTCAGACTTTTCTTGGTTTGAAGTAGCATAACTCTAATCTTTACATGACATTGTCCTGAAGTCTCTTCACATAATCCTCCCTCTCTGGGTATCTGAGTCTGTGCCCAAATTTCTCCTTTTTATAAGTACACCAGTCATATTGGATTAGGGTCCATCTAACGAAACTCATCTTAAATTGACTGTGTCTGCAAAGGCCCTACTTCCAAATAAGTTCAGATTCAGAGATACTGGAGGTTAGCATTTCAACATACATTTAGGGAGGACACACTTCAACCCATGAAAGCATCTGATAATGTAATCATAGAAATATTATTTTTCCCCAGTGTTTCCATCTTCATTGTTCTGCTCCTAACACCTTCAAATTACTAGATTCACTACCTCTTTTCAAAAGATATAGTTAATATTAATGTTAATAAGCCCTAAGGTGTGTGTGTGTGTGTGTGTATATATATATATATAAAATGACTTCACATTTGTTCCACCACATGCCTTTATCCATGTCTGAAATTGGGTTCTCCAAAAGATGATGAGATGATGAAAGGGTAGACTCCTCCTTGAATTCTTTCCAATATAAAACTTTATTATCAACTTAATGTGCCCATTGATGTTTTTAATTTTTAGCTGAAAGCTCTAAGATATTATACTCTTTAGTTCATGTATGTACAAGATATTTATTGAGTGCATGTTATGTATTTTAGGTATCTGGAATATGGCAGTGAATAAGGCAGAAAAAGCTCAACCCCGTGGAGATTATATTATTATTATATATTTTTTGAGATTATATTCTAATCCTGCATGACTAGACAATCTAGAAACAAGCAAATACATCAGATTGAAAGGTACTAGGGAAGAAATGAGTGGACATAATGTTTTAGAGTAGGCTTTCTGAGTCAGGGAGGGGCAATATCAGGAAAATCTTCTCCCAGAAAGAAGCATTTCAAAGAAGATCCGTCATGTTTGAAAAGTGCCCGGGAGAGAGTTGCTCTAGCAATAGACAAGAACAAAATCATAGGACCTATGGTGCAAATGACATGGTGTTATTTGAATACAAAGAAGTTCAGTGTTGCTAGACTCCAGTTTACAAAATGAGGTTGAAGATGTCGTCAGGAGTTTCCTAATTCTGAGTAGGAATCTTTAAAAGTTTGTGTTGTATTCTAAGTGAGTGGGGAAGCTCTTGGAGGCTTTCAAGCTGAGGAATGACATGCTTTATATTTTAAAAAGAAAATTGCACCTCTGGTTTGAAAATAGTGATGAAGGCAGCACCTGTAGGTAACTGAAAACAACAAAGGAGAAGAAGTAACAAAAACTCAAAACCCATTATGAATAATACTAATGTAGTTCCTAACTACAAACCCAGTAAAAGACTGCCAAAAGCAGAAGGTTGATGGACAGAGTAGCACAAGAAATAAAGTAGAGAGAGAGTTCATGGTTTTAGATCTCAGGAAAAAGCTGCTAAGGGATTATGCTACATCACTTAGTGAAATATTCTGCTAAAATAAAATACATTAAAGATTTTATTAAATTCTGATATGAAATCTTCTCCACTATGTAGTGTTAAATTAAAAAAAGAAACATGTGCTGATTATTACATATATTATGGAAATATATACAATTTTTACTTGTATATGTCAACTGATATCAAGAATACTGCTAACATTTGTTGCTCTTGGTAGTCTCCCCAGATCACTGGGAGACAGGTGAGTGTTGGGAAAGATTTTGCGAAATTTAATTTTGAAACTTTTGAATTTTTTATTGAAGTATAATTGACGTATATTATATTGGTTTCAGGTGTACAACTTAATGATTTGATATTTTAGGCAATGCAAAATGATCACCCCAATAAGTCTATTTACTATCTGTCACCATACAAAGTTACACATTTTTTTGCTTGTGTTGAGAACTTTTAAGATTTAATTTCTCAGCAACTTTCAAATTTGTAATACAGTATTATTGACAAAAATCCCTATGCTGTACATTATATCCCCATGACATTCATTTTATGACTGGAAGGGAAACTTTTGAATTTTAACTCATCTAAATCTAACTACCTACTCAAATGCTATCTTGAAAAGAATGAAACGAAATCACCATAGCTTAAAAGGAGGATTTATTATAGGAAGCTAAGTTCAGAGACCATTTAGAAGGTTCTTAAAATCATGAAAGATGATGTTTTGGATTAGTAGGCAGATTTAAGACACATTTTTAAAATAAGATTGATACTATTTGCTGAAGGACTGGATATGGGGGAAGAGTGAGAAAACATGAGGGACCAAGTGTAACTCCCAGAGTTTTGACTTAATTAGCAGGGTGGATGGTGACACCACTTGTAGAGACTGAGGAAATACTAGGGAGATAAGTGTCATGGAGGAGGTTGAATCAGAACCACATGAGTGCCTCTTCGGAGAAAGTAGATTAGAAACTGCATTCAACCATGAATATCCCATCAGGTAAGTCAGCACATGCATACCTGAAACACTCTAGGACACTGTGACAAAAACATGAGCAGAGAAGTCATGCTCGGGCTTTTGTGATAGCTGTGGCATCATGGAGTGGTGCTAAGGGAAGGCTTCAGAAAGACCTTACTTGAGGAAGACCACTTAGGCTGAGAGATATGATGAGTAGAAACTGACTAGAATAAATGGAACCTGCACATAAAAAAGTCGTAGGATAGAAAGATACAAATAAAACAATTTTGGTTGAAGTGAAGAGGTAGGCATGAGCCCATACATGAAAGGTCTAAATAGCATGAACAGCTATTAAGGCTGGCAAACGCTTTAAAAATGAATCAAGCCTAACCAATACCTGGGGATTACATACTTAAAAAAAAACCCCAAAAACAAAAAAAACCTTTAATGAAATTTTACTTAAACTATAAAAATCATTAATTTAGAACAGCTTTGTCACTGTATTTTATTTTTGTACTTAATAGGCTGATTTTCTTCAGATACCACATTACAGAAAAATTACTTCACAAGTAGGTGCAGTTAGAGTGGTTTTATAGCACAGCAATAACTTCAGCATATTTATTGTTATAAATGTAGAGCTTTTAATGATGAGTAATTTTAAATTAAAATGATACATACATGACAAATACATTTTCTAAGGGAAATATCAGAATAGTTAGTATGAAAGTGGTGGTCATAAGGGGGGAAAAGTAATTTAGTTAAGAAAATAGAAAATGCTCTTAATGATATAAATGATAGAATAGAATGTCTAACGCTCATGCTGTGTGCTTTATATAGGTATTTCCTCTTAATGCAAGCAATAGAGCACACAAGACATTTTTATTGGTTTTTTTTTTCTACATTTTGTCACACAGTTCAGCCCATAACACATGTCTTATTAGGGTCTGTATTACTTGATTTGTACTTACATCTCCAAGTCTAGTTCATGTCACTAACTCACCTTCACTCTGCTGCAGCGCAGATTTTCTTTCAATTCTTAATACACTTTCTTATCTGATGATCTTTACGTGTGCTGTTCCTTTATTGTTCTTGCCTACCTTAGTTTTCCTAGTCTGTTGGTCCTATTTTGCCTCCTAAAGGTTTATCCTGAATGCACACTCTCAAATAAAAAGAGGGGGGACTATTTGTTTTTTTCTAATTATAGTTAGCTATTTATTTTCTACATAATTCTTATAATATATTGTAACTTATTGTTTACTTACTAGTTAATAGTACAATGCCACAAGGATCCTGACTATTTCGTTCACTCCTGTATCATCAATGATCATAACAGTGTTTGGTTCTTGATAAGCTCAATAGCCATGTTTGAATGAATCATGTAAACTGTTCATGAATTTTGACACTACAATAAATAATAAATCATAGGCAATTTCCATTTTTTTTCTTTTATTTTTTTTATTGGAGTATAATTGCTTTACAATGGTGTGTTAGTTTCTGCTTTATAACAAACTGAATCAGCTATACATATATATATATATATCCCCATATCTCTTCCCTCTTGCATCACCCTCCCATCCACACTCCCTATTCCACCCCTCTAGGTGGTCACAAAGAACCGAGCTGATCTCCCTGTGCTATGCGGCTGCTTCCCACTAGCTATCAGTTTTACATTTGGTAGAGTATATATGTACATGCCACTCTCTCACTTTGTCCCAGCTTACCCTTCCCCCTCCCCGTGTCCTCAAGTTCATTCTCTAGTAGGTCTGCGTCTTTATTCCTGTCTTTCCACTAGGTTCTTCATGACCATTTTTTTTTTTTTTTTAGATTCCATAATATGTGTTAGCATACAGTATTTGTTTTTCTCTTTCTGACTTACTTCACTCTGTATGACAGACTCTAGGTCCATCCACCTCACTACAAATAACTCAATTTCATTTCTTTTTATGACTAATATTCCATTGTATATATGTGCCACATCTTCTTTATCCATTCATCTGTCGATGGACACTTAGGTTGCTTCCATGTCCCGGCTATTGTAAATAGAGCTTCAGTGAACATTGTGGTACATGACTCTTTTTGAAGTATGCTTTTCTCAGGGTATATGCCCAGTAGTGGGATTGCTGGGTTGTATGGTGGTTCTATTTTTAGTTTCTTAAGGAAACTCCATACTGTTCTCCGTAGTGGCTGTATCAATTAACATTCCCACCAACAGTGCAAGAGGGTTCCCTTTTCTCCACACCCTCTCCAGCATTTATTGTTTGCAACTTTTTTGATGATGGCCATACTGACTGGTGTGAGATGATATCTCACTGTAGTTTTGATGTGTATTTCTCTAATGCCTAATGATGTTGGGCATTCTTTCATGTTTTGTTGGCAATCAGTATATCTTCTTTGGAGAAATGTCTATTTAGGTCTTCTGCCCATTTTTGGATTGGGTTGTTTGTTTTTTTGATATTGAGCTGCATGTGCTGCTTGTAAATTTTGGAGATTAATCCTTAGTCAGTTGCTTCATTTGCAAATATTTTCTCCCATTCTGAGGGTTGTCTTTTCGTCATCTTTATGGTTTCCTTTGCTGTGCAAAAGCTTTTAAGATTCATTAGGTCCATTTGTTTATTTTTATTTCCATTTCTCTAGGAGGGGGGTCAAAAGGATCTTGCTGTGATTTATGTCATAGAGTGTTCTGCCTATGTTTTCCTCTAAGAGTTTTATAGTGTCTGGCCTTATATTTAGGTCTTTAATCCATTTCGAGTTTATTTTTGTGTATGGTGTTAGGGAGTGTTCTAATTTCATTCTTTTACATGTAGCTCTCCAGTTTTCCCAGCACCACTTACTGAAGAGGCTGTCTTTTTTCCATTGTATATACTCTTGCCTCATTTATCAAAAGTAAAGTGACCATATGTGTGTGATTTTATCTCTGGGCTGTCTATCCTGTTCCATTGATCTATATTTCTGTTTTTGTGCCAGTACCATACTGTCTTGATTACTGTAGCTTTGTAGTATAGTCTGAAGTCAGGGAGCCTGATTCCTCCACTCCATTTTTCTTTCTCAAGATTGCTCTGGCTATTCGGGGTCTTTCGTGTTTCCATACAAATTGTGAAATTTTTTGTTCTAGTTCTGTGAAGAATGCCATTGGTAGTTTGATAGGGATTGCATTGACTCTGTAGATTGCTTTGGGTAGTAGAGTCATTTTCACAATGTTGATTCTGCCAATCTAAGAACATCGTATATCTGTCCATCTATTTATATCATCTTTCTTTCATCAGTGTCTTATAGTTTTCTGCATACAGGTCTTTTGTCTCCCTATGTAGGTTTATTCAGAGGTATTTTATTCTTTGTTGCAATGGTAAATGGGAGTGTTTCCTTAATTTCTCTTTCAGATTTTTCATCATTAGTGTATAGGAATGCAAGAGATTTCTGTGCATTAATTTTGTATCCTGCTACTTTACCAAATTCATTGATTAGCTCTAGTAGTTTTCTGGTAGCATCTTTAGGATTCTCTATGTATAGTATCATGTCATCTGCAAACAGTGACAGCTTTACTTCTTTTCCGATTTGGCTTCATTTTCTTTTTCTTCTCTGATTGCTGTGGCTAACACTTCCAAAACTATGTTGAATAATAGTGGTGACAGTGGGCAACCTTGTCTTGTTCCTCATCTTAGTGGAAATGTTTTCAGTTTTTCACCATTGAGGATGATGTTGGCTGTGGGTTTGTCATATATGGCCTTTATTATGTTGAGGCAAGTTCCCTCTATGCCTACTTTCCGGAGGGTTTTTATCATAAATGGGTGTTGAATTTTGTCGAAAGCTTTTTCTGCATCTATTGAGATGATCATGCGGCTTTTATTTCAATTTGTTAATATGGTGTATCACATTGATTGAGTTACATATATTGAAGAATCCTTGCATTCCTGGGGTAAACCCCACTTGATCATGGTGTATGATCCTTTTAGTGTGTTGTTGGATTCTGTTTGCTAGTATTTTGTTTGAGGATTTTTCATCTATGTTCATCAGTGATATTGGTCTGTAGTTTTCTTTCTTTGTGACGGCTTTGTCTGGTTTTGGTATCAGGGTGATGGTGGCCTCATAGAATGAGTTTGGGGGTGTTCCTCCCTCTGCTATATTTTAGAAGAGTTTGAGAAGGATAGGTATTAGCTCTTCTCTAAATGTTTGATAGAATTCGCCTGTGAAGCCATCTGGTCCTGGGCTTTTGTTTGTTGGAAGATTTTTAATCACAGTGTCAATTTCAGTGATTGTGATTGGTCTGTTCATATTTTCTATTTCTTCCTGGTTCAGTCTCGGACAGTTGCGCTTTTCTAATAATATGTCCATTTCTTCCAGGTTGTCCATTTTTTTGGCATATAGTTGCTTGTAGTAATCTCTCATGATCCTTTGTGTTTCTGAAGTGTCAGTTGTTACTTCTCCTTTTTCATTTCTAATTCTATTGATTTGAGTCCTCTCCCTTTTTTTCTTGATGAGTCTGGCTAATGGTTTGTCAATTTTGTTCATCTTCTCAAAGAACCAGCTTTTAGTTTTATTGATCTTTGTTATTGTTCCCTTCCTTTGTTTTTCATTTATTTCTGATCTGATCTTTATGACTTCTTTCCTTCTGCTAACTTTGGGGCTTTTTGTTCTTCTTTCTCTAATTGCTTTAGGTGTAAGGTTAGGTTGTTTATTTGAGATATTTCCTGTTTCTTAAGGTAGGATTGTATTGCTATAAATGTCACTCTTAGAACTGCTTTTGCTGAATCCCATACGTTTTCGGTCGTATTGCTTTCATTGTCATTTGTTTCTATGTTTTTTTAATTTCCTCTTTGATTTCTTCAGTGATCTCTTGTACTGTTAGTGTAGTGTACTGTTTAACCTCCATGTGTTTGTATTTTTTACAGATTTTTTCCTGTAATTGATGTCTAGTCTCATATCATTGTGGTCAGAAAAGATACTTGATACAATTTCAATTTTCTTAAATTTACCAAGGCTTGATTTGTGACCCAAGATATGATCTATCCTGGAGAATGTTCCATGAGCACTTGAGAAGAACATGTATTCTGTTGTTTTTGGATGGAATGTGCTATAAGTATCAATTAAGTCCATCATGTTTAATGTATCATTTAAAGCTTGTGTTTCCTTATTCATTTTCATTTTGGATGATCTGTCCATTGGTGAAAGTGGGGTGTTAAAGTCCCCTACTATGATTGTGTTACTGTTGATTTCCCCTTTGATGGCTGTTAGTATTTGCTTTATGTATTGAGGTGTTCCTGTGTTGGGTGCATAGATATTAACAATTGTTTTATCTTCTTGGATTGAGCCCTTGATCATTATGTAGTGTCCTTCTTTGTCTCTTGTAATAGTTTTTACTTTAAAGTCTATTTTGTCAGATATGAGAATTGCTACTCCTGCTTTCTTTTGATTTCCATTTGCCTGGAATATCTTTTTCCATCACATCACTTTCAGTCTGTATGTGTCCCTAGGTCTGAAGTGGGTCTCTTGTAGACAGCATATATATGGGTCTTGTTTTTTTATCCATTCAGCCAGTGTATGTGTTTTCGTTGAAGCATTTAATCCATTTACATTTAAGGTAATTATCGATATGTATGTTCCTATTACCATTTTCTTAATTGTTTTGGGTTTGTTATTGTAGGTTTTTTCCTTGTCTTGTGTTTCCTGCCTAGAGAAGTTCCTTTAGCATTTGTTGTAAAGCTGGTTTGGTGGTACTGAATTCTCTTAGCTTTTGCTTGTCTGCAAAGGTTTTAATTTCTCCATCGAATCTGAATGAGATCCTTGCTGGGTAATCTTGGTTGTAGGTTTTCCCCTTTCATCACTTTAAATATGTCCTGCCACTCCCTTCTGGCTTGTGGAGTTTCTGCTGAAAGATCAGCTGTTAACCTTATGGGGACTTCCTTGCAGGTTGTTTGCTGTTTTTCCCTTGCTGCTTTTAATAGTTTTTCTTTGTATTTATTTTTTAAATAAATTTATTTTTTATTTATTTTTGGCTGCGTTGGGTCTTCGTTGCTGCGTGCAGGCTTTCTCTAGTTGTGCAGAGCAGGGGCTACATTTCGTTGCCCTGCACGGGCATCTCACTGCTGTGGCTTCTCTTGTTGTGTAGCATGGGCCCTAGGAACGCAGACTTCAGTAGTTTCAGCATGCGGGCTCAGTAGTTGTGGCTCATGGGCTCTAGAGCACAGGCTCAGTAGTTGTGGCTCACGGGCTTAGTTGTTCCGTGGCATTTGGGATCTTCCCGGACCAGGGCTGAAACCTGGGTCCCCTGCATTGGCAGGCAGATTCTCAACCACTGTGCCACCGGGGAAGCCCTGTATTAAATATTTGATAGTTTGATTAATATGTGTCTTGGTGTGTTTCTCCTTGCATTTATCCTGTATAGGACTCTCTGTGCTTCCTGGACTTGGTCAACTATTTCCTTTCCCATATTAGGGAAGTTTTCAACTATAATCTCTTCAAATATTTTCTCAGTCCCTTTCTTTTTCCTCTTTTTCTTCTGGGACCCCTATAACTCAAATGTTGGTGCGTTTAATGTTGTCCCAGAGGTCTCTGAGACTGTCCTCAATTCTTTTCATTCTTTTTTCTTTATTCTGCTCTGTGGTAGTTATTTCCACTCTTTTATCTTCCAGGTCACTTATCCGTTCTTCTGCCTGTTATTCTGCTACTGATTCCTTCTAGAGTATTTCTAATTTCATTTACGGTGTTGTTTATCATTGTTTGTTTGCTCTTTAGTTCTCCTAGGTCCTTATTAAATGTTTCTTGTGTTCTCTCCATTCTATTTCCAAGATTTTGGATCATCTTTACTAGCATTATTCTGAAATCTTTTTCAGGTTCACTGCCTATTTCCTCCTCGTTTGTTTGGTCTGGTGGGTTTTTACCTTGCTCCTTCATCTGCTGTGTGTTTCTCTGTCTTCTCATTTTGCTTAACTTAATGTGTTTGGGGTCTCCTTTTAGCAGGCTGCAGGTTCGTAGTTCCCGTTGTTTTTGGTGTCTGCCCCCAGTGGCTAAGATTGGTTCAGTGGGTTGTGCAGGCTTCCTGGTGGAGGGGACTGGTGGCTGTGTTCTGGTGGATAAGGCTCGATCTTGTGTTTCTGTTGGTCAGGTTCGCGTCTGGTGGTGTGTTTTGGGGTGTCTGTGACCTTATGATTTTAGGCAGCCTCTCTGCTAATGGGTGGGGTATGTTCCTGTCTTGCTAATTGTTTGGCATAGGGTGTCAGGACTGTAGCTTGCTGGTCGTTGAGTGGAGCTGGGTCTTGGCATTGAGATGGAAATCTCTGGGAGATTTTCGCTGTTTGATATTACTTGGAGCTGGGAGGTCTCTGGTGGACCAATGTCCTGAACTCAACTCTCCCACCTCAGAGGCACAGGACTGATGCCCGGCCAGAGCACCAAGATCCTGTCATCCACATGGCTCAGAATAAAAGGGAGAAAAGAAAGAGAGAAAGAGAGGAAGGGAGGAAGGAAGGAAAGAAAAAGAAAGAAAGAAAAGAAAAGAAAGTTATTAAAATAAAAAATAATTATTAAAAAATAAAAAAATTTTAAGTAATAAAAAAGAAGAAAGAAGGAAAGAAGAGAGCCCCCAAACCAAAACACAAATCCACCAATGATAACAAGCACTAAAAGTATACTAAGAAAAACCAAAAAAAAAAACAAAACAAAAAAACGGACAGAAAGAACCCTAGGACAAATGGTAAAAGCAAAGCTATACAGACAAAATCACACACAGAAGCATACACATACACCCTCACAAAAAGACAAAAAGGAAAAAAAATATATATATTGTTGCTCCCAAAGTCCACTGCCTCAATTTGGGATGATTCGTTGTGGATTCAGGTATTTCACAGATGCAGGGTACATCAAGTTGATTGTGGAGATTTAATACGCTGCTCCTGAGACTGCTGGGAGAGATTTCCCTTTCTCTTCTTTGTTCCTACAGCTCCTGGGGTTCAGCTTTGGATTTGGCCCCGCCTCTGCATGTTGGTCACCTGAGGGCGTCTGTTCCTGGCCAGACAGGATGGGGTTAAAAGAGCAGCTGATTAGGGGGCTCTGGTTCACTCAGGCCTGGAGGAGGGAGGGGCATGGAATGCAGGGCGAGCCTTTGGTGGCAGAGGCCAGTGTGACGTTGCAGTAGCCTGAGGTGCGCCGTGTGTTCTCCTGGGGAAGTTGTTCCTGGATCACTGGTCCCTGGCAGTGGCGGGCTGCACAGGCTCCTGGGATGGGGAGGTGTGGATAGTGACCTGTGCTTCCACACAGGCTTATTGTTGGCTGCAGCAGCAGCCTTAGCATCTCATGCCCATCTCTGGGGTCCGCTCTGATAGCTGTGGCTCGTGCCCATCTCTGGAGCTCGTTTAGGCAGTGCTCTGAATCCCCTCTCCTCATGCACTACAAAACAAAGAGGCATGAAAAAGTCTCTTGCCTCTTCGGCTGCTCCAGACCTTTTCCCGGACTCCCTCCCAGCTAGCTGTGGCACACTAGCCTCCTTCAGTCTGTGTTCACGCAGCCAACCCCAGTTCTCTCCCTGCGATCTGACCTCTGAAGCCAGAGCCTCAGCTCCCAGCCCCCACCTGTCCCAGCGGGTGAGCAGACAAGCCTCTCGGGCTAGTGAGTGCTTGTCGGCACCGATCCTCTGTGCAGGAATCTCTCCACTTTGCCCTCCGCACCCCTGTTGCTGTGCTCTGCTCCGTGGCTCCGAAGCTTCCCCGCTCTGCCACCCACAGTCTCCACCCACGAAGGGGCTTCCTAGTGTGTGGAAACCTTTCCTCCTTCACAGCTCCCTCCCACTGGTACAGGTCCTGTCTCTATTCTTTTGTCTCTGTTTTTTCTTTTTTCTTTTGCCCTACCCAGGTACGTGGGGAGTTTCTTGCCTTTTGGGAGGTCTGAGTTCTTCTGCCAGCATTCAGTAGGTGTTCTGTAGGGGTTGTTCCACACGTAGATGTATTTCTGATGTATTTATGGGGAGGAAGATGATCTCCACGTCTTACTCTTCCGCCATCTTGAAGTTCCTTCCATTTTTAATTAGTAAGTTATTTCTATTGGATAATTTATAGACATGATATTTTCACCATTTTGACATTGTATATACAAGCAAATAAGAATCAACATACAAAAAACTGAGTGAAGGATTAACTGTATTTTGGATCCTTTCTTATTAAACTTGCTTAATTTCTTAGATTACCATTGTCATTTAAAATATTCCTTATTATAAAGAAAATGCTAAAAGCACACTTTAAAGCATGTTTCATTATCTGGATCAGAGTTGACATTTTTAGGATTTATTGGTACAAGTGACCTATTCAGACAAATCAGGCATGCCTGCTTCCCTTTAATCATACTGAATAAATATTTAAAGATTGAAATAAATTGTGTAAATCATTAAATATTAATATACCATGTAGTCTTTAAAATTATATCTCTATCAGTGGAGTAAATAAAAAGAAATGACAAGTGAATAAAGAGAACAAAGACTTTATCTCTTTTAAATTGTATACCCAATGTTATAATAAAGTGGTATAATATAAATTCATGCTGTGTTGATGCTTTCTCAAACTTGATTTACTTTGGGGATATTATAGTAATGGAAGCATAAGTTCCTAGTACCCCATGTTTTAATTAATGTATTAATAGAGTAGAAGCCATTTTAACAAAATTGTTATGCCATGCAACAAGAATATACTGCCTTTCTTCTTTCATACAAAGGATTTAGAAAGAAAATGGTTACAGGTTACAAGGAGGTATTTTGAGAAATAGGAATCATGAGAATAATCAAAATACATATAAATAAATGAGAAAGATAAGACAAAAAGAGAGAGAGAAAGACAGAATAGAGAGAGAGAATTAGAATACTTTGATACCTACTATCTGGCACTGATTTTCAGAAAAATATCATTTGTTCAAGATTTCGTAGTCAAATTTGGTATACAGAGCATCACTTTATTTTCTTGTAATTAATAGATTATTTTAAAGAAAATTTTAGACTTACATAAAAATAAATCAAGAAGTACAGAGATTACTATATACCCTACACATGCAGTGTCCTGTTATTAACATCTTTTAACAATTAATGAACAATACTGACACATAACTATTAACTTAAGTCCATAGTTCACATTAAACCATGAGTTGTATAGTTTTTATATGTTTTGGCAAATGTATAATGTCATAAATCCACCCTTACAGTATCACACAGAATAGTTTCAGTTAAACTGGGTAGATGTCTACCAGCTTGATTGCCGGGTCATATGGTAAGCCTATATTTAGCTATATAGGAAATTTAGCAAATTGTCTTTCAAAGTGGCTCTGTCATTTTGTATTCCCACCAGTAATGAAAAAGTTCCTATTGCTCTGCATCTTCATCCACATTTGATATTGGTGGGTTTTGGGATGTTAGGCATTCTTAATAGGTGTGTAGTAATATCTCATTGTTGCTTTAA
This sequence comes from Balaenoptera borealis, assembly GCF_965194805.1. Classification (NCBI taxonomy): domain Eukaryota; kingdom Metazoa; phylum Chordata; class Mammalia; order Artiodactyla; family Balaenopteridae; genus Balaenoptera; species Balaenoptera borealis. Next base: position 68,255,663 of record NC_138861.1, on the reverse strand, counting down.
TTTGCAATTACTTAATGACATATGATACTGAGATCTTTCCATATGCTTAGTCACTATCTTACATCTTCTTTGATATGGTGTCTGTTCAGATCTTTAGCTCATTTTTTAATTGGGTTTTTTCTTTTCTTATTGTTTGGTTTTAAGCATGTATGTTTTGGATATTAGTCATTTATCACATACATGTTTTGCAAATATTTTCTCCCAGTCTTAAGCTAGTATTTTCATTCTCTTTATGTCTTTTGCAGAGCAGAAGTTACTAATTTAATAAAGTTCAACTTAACATTTTTCTTTCATGGATTATGTTTTTGACAAACAAAATGTTACTTAGATTTTCACCTATGTTATTTTTTAGGAGTTTAATAGTTTGTTTTCAATTTAGGTATATGATCTATTTTGAAGTAATCTTTGTAAAAGTGAAAAGTGTAAGTAGCTTAGCGCCTGCACTGATTGTTTTTCGGCATGTAGATGTACATTGTTCTAGCACCAGTTCAATTTTTTAAAAAGATAATATTTATTGTGGTTATATATAAATATATAAAATGTGCCCTTTTAACAGTTTTTAAATGTGTGATTCAGTGAGATTATATTCAGTTTTTGTTGTGCAACAATAACCACTACCTATTTCCAAACCTAATTTAATACCCCAAACAGAAACTCTGTACCCATTGAGCAAAAACTCCCAATTCCTCCTCCTTTTTAGTCCCTGATAACCTCTAATTTCCTTTATGACTCTAATAACGTGACTATTACAGAAATTTCAATTTCTCCACATCCTTGCTTAAAATTATTTTCCACTTTTGTTTTTCTGTTAATTATACCCATCCTAGTAGGTGGAAAGTGATATCTTATTATGATTCTGATTTGCATTTCTCTAATGACTAATAATATTGAGCATCTTTTCAGATTCTTACTGACCATTTGACATCTTCTTTGGAAAAAGACTAAAGTCCTTCATCCAATTTTTTACTTAGGTTGTTTTTGTTTTTGAGCTGTAGAAGTTCTTTAAATATTTTGGATATTAAATCATTATCAGAGATATAATTTGCAAATTTTTCCTCCCATTCTGTAGGTTGTGCTTTTTTAATATTTCATTTTTTAGAACTGTTTTAGGTTTGAAAAGAAACTGAAAGTACAGAGATATTTCCCATATGCCCTCTGCCCATACACATGCATAATCTCCTCCATTATCAACATCACTTGTCAGAATGGTATATTTTTTACCAAGGATGAACCTATATTGACACATCATAGTTGTTCAGAGTTCATAGTTCACTCTTGATATTGTACATTCTATGGATTTGGACAAATGTATAATGACATATCCATAATTATAATATACAGAGTATTTTTACTGCCTTAAAATCCTCCATGCTCTGCCTATTCATCTCTTTCCTCTCCCTTACCCTTGGCAATGACTGAACTTTTTATGTCTCCATAGGTGTACCTTTTCAAGAATTTCATATTGTTGGAATCATACAGTACATGGCCTTTACAGATTGGTTTCCCTCACTTAGCAATATGCATTTAAGTTTCCTTCACGTCTTTTCATGGCTTGGTAACTCATTTCTCTTTAGTGCTAAATAATATTCCATTATCTGGATGTACTACTGTTTACTTATCCATTCACCTACTGAATGACATCTAAGTTGCCTCCAAGTTTAGTAAATTATGAATTTACTACTATAAACATCCATGTGCAGATTTTTCTGCAGATGTAAGTCTTCAGTTCCATATATATTAGTAGTTATTAGTAATATGTGTACTGTCTCATTTTTTTGTACTTAGGCTGAATAGAGGCTTTTGAATTTTATTGAGCTTTTTAAAGAACTGGCTTTTGGTTTCATTTCCTCTGTTGATTTCCTATTTTAATTTTACTTTTTTACTTTTTTAAATTTTTATTGAAATATAGTTGATTTATAATGTTTGTTAGTTTCAGGTGTATAGCAAAGTGATTCAGTTACATATATGTTATATCTATCTATATATACATATATTTTACATTCTCTTCTAATATAGGTTACTACAAGATATTGAGTATAGTTCCCTGTGCTTTATAGTAGGTCCTTGTGGGGTATCTATTTTATATATAGTAGTGTGTGTATTTTAATCCCAGCTCCTAACTTATCTCGCCCCCCTCCCTTGGTGAGTCTATTCTGTTTTGTAAATAAGTTTATTTGTATCATTATTTTAGATTATACATATGAGTGATATCACATGATATTTGCCTTTCTCTGGCTTGCTTCACTTACAGTAATCTTGAGGTCCATCCATGTTGCTGCAAATGACATTATTTCATTCTTTTTAATGGTTGAGAAATATTGCATTGTATAAATGTACCACATCTTCTTTATCCATTCATCTTTCAATGGACACTTAGGCTGCTTCCATGTCTTAGCTATTGTAAATAGTGCTGCAATGAATATTGGGGTGCATGTATCTTTTCAAATTATGGTGTCTCCAGATATATGCCCATGAGTGGGATTACTGAATCATATGGTAGCTCTATTTTTAGTTTTCTAAGGAACGTCCATATTGTTCTCCATAGTGGTTGTACCAATTTACATTCCCACCAACAGTGTAGGGGGGTTCCCTTTCCTCCACACCCTCTCCAGCATTTACTGTTTGTAGGCTTTTTGATGTTGGCCATTCTGACTACTGTGAGGTGATACCTCACTGTAGTTTTGATTTTCATTTCTCTAATACTTAGTGACGTTGAGCATTTTTTTCATGTGCCTGTTGGCCATCTGTATGTCTTCTTTGGAGAAATGTCTTTTTAGATCTTGCACCCATTTTTGATTTATTTATTTTTGATATTGAGCTGTATGAGCTCTTTTTTGGAGATTAATCCGTTGTCAGTCACATCGTTTGCAGATATTTTCTCCAATCCTGTAGGTTGTATTTTTGTTTTGTTTATGGTTTCCTTTGTTGTGCAAAAGCTTTTAAGTTTAATTAGGTCCCATGTGTTTATTTTTGTGTTTATTTCCATTACTCTCAGAGACGGATACAAAAATATATTGCTGTGATTTATGTCAAAGAGTGTTTGGCCTATGTTTTCCTCTGGGAGAGTAATAGTACCTGATTTACATTTAGGTCTTTAATCCATTTTGAGTTTATTTTTCTGTATGGTGTTAGAGAATGTTCTAATTTCATTCTTCTACATGTAGCTGTCCAGTTTTCCCAACACAACTTATTGAAGAGACTGTCTTTTCTCCGTTATATTCTTGCCTCCTTTGTCACAGATTAATTGACCAGAAATACATGCATTTATTTCTGGGCTTTTCTATCTTGTTCCATTGATCTATATTTGTGTTTTTGTGCCAGTACCATACTGTTTTGATTACTGTAGCTTTGTAGTATAGTCTGAAGTCAGGGAATCTCATACTTCCAGCTCAGTTTTTCTTTCTCAAGATTGCTTTGGCTATTTGGGGTCTTCTGTGTTTCCATAGAAATTAAAAGATTTTTGGTTCTAGTTCTGTGAAAAATACTGTTGGTAATTTGATAGGAATTGCAATGAATCTGTAGATTGTCTTGGGTAGTAAAGTCATTTTGACAGTATTGATTCTTCCTATCCAAGAACATGGTATATCTTTCCATCTGTTTGTATCATCTTCGATTTCTTCCATCAGCATCTTATATTTTTCAGAGTACAGCTCTTTTGCCTCCTTAGGTAGGTTTATTCCTAGATATTTTATTCTTTTTGATTACATGGTATATGGGATGGTTGCCTTAATTTCTCTTTCTGATCTTTCATTGTTAGTGTATAGAAATGCAACAGATTTCTGTGTATTAATTTTGTATCCTGCAAATTTTCTGAATTCATTTGATGAGCTCTAGTTGTTTTCTGGTAGCATCTTTAAGATTTCCTATGTTTGATATCATGTCATCTGCAAACAGTGACAGTTTTATTACTTCTTTTCCAATTTGGATTCCTTTTATTTCTTTTTCTTCTCTGACTTCATGGCTAGGTCTTCCAAAACTGTTGAATCAAAGTGGTGAGAATGGGCATCCTTGTCTTGTTCCTGATCTTACAGAAAATTCTTTCAGATTTTCACCATTGAGGATGATGTTAGGTGTAATTGTCATATATGGCCTTTATTATGTTGAGGTGTTTTCCCTCTATGCCTGCTTTCTGGAGAGTTTTTGTCACAAATGAGTGTTGAATTTTGTCAAAAACTTTTTCTGCATGCATTGAGATGATCATATGGTTTCTGTTCTTCAACTTGTTAATGTGGTATAAGACACTCATTGATTTGTGTATATTGAAAAATCCTTCCATCCCTGGGATAAATCACACTTGATCATGGTGTTTGATCCTTTTAATGTATTATTGGATTGCTAGAATTTTGTTGAGGACTTTTGCATGTATGTTCATCAGTGATACTGGCCTGTAATTTTGTTTCTTTGCGGTATATTTGTCTGGTTTTGGTATCAGGGTGATGGTGGTGGCCTCATAGAATGAGTTTGGAAGTGTTCCTTCCTCTGCAATTTTTTGGAACAGTTTCAGAAAGATAGGTGTTAACTCTTTTCTAAACGTTTGATAGAATTTGCCTGTGAAGCCACCTAGTCCTGGACATTTGTTTGTTGGGATTTTTAAAATTACAGTTTCAATTTCAGTACTTCTAGTTGGTTTGTTCCTATTCTCTATTTTTGCCTGGTTCAGTCTTGGGAGAGTGTACCTTTCTAAGAATTTGTCCATTTCTTCCAGGTTGTCCATTTTATTGGCATATAGTTGCTTGTAGTGTTCTCTTACAGCCATTTAAATTTCTTTGGTGTCAGTTGTAACTTCTCCCTTTTCATTTCCAATTTTATTGATTTGGGCCTGCTCCCATTTTTTTCTTGATGAGTCTGGCTAAAGGTTTATTAATTTTATCTTTTCAAAGAACTAGCTTTTACGTTTTGTTGTCTCTTTTTTTTTTTTTTTTTTTTTTTTTTTTTTTTTTTTTTAGTCTCTATTTCATTTACTTCTGCTCTGACTTTTATGATTTCTTTCTTTCTGCTAACTTTGGGTTTTGGGTGTTCTTCTTCCTCTAGATTTTTCTTGTTTCCTGTCGTATGTATGTACTGGTAAAAACTTCCCTCTCAGAACTGTTTTGCTGCATCCCATAGGTTTTGGATCCTCATGTTGTTGGTTTCATTTGTCTCTAGGTATTTTTTGATTTCCTCTTTGACTTCTACAGTGATTCATTTGTTGTTTAGTAGCATTTTGTTTAGCCTCTAGATGTTTGTGTTTATTGTAGTTTTTTTCTTGTGGTTGATTTCTAATCTCATAGCATTGTGGTCAGAAAAGTTGCTTGATACAATTTCAATTTTCTTAAATTTACTGAGGCTTGCTTTGTGGCCCAGCATGTGATCTATCCTGGAGAATGTTTCATGTGCACTTGAAAAGAATGTGTATTCTGCTGCTTTCAGATGAATGTTCTATAAATATCAATTAAATTCATTTGGTCTAATGTGTCATTTAAGGCCTGTGTTTCCTCACTGATTTTTTGTCTGTATGATCTGTCCATTGGTGTAATTGTGGTGTTAAAGTCCCCCAATATTATTGTGTTACTGTTGATTTCCCCTTTTATGTCTGTTAACATTTGCCTTATATATTGACGTGAGCCTATGTTTTGTGCATATATATTTACAATTGTTGTATCTTCTTCTTGGGTTGATCCCATTATCATTGTGTAGTCTTTGTCTCTTGCCTTTATTTTAAAGTCTATTTTGTCTGATATAAGTATTGCTATTCCAGCTTTCTATTGATTTCCATTTGCATGGAATACCTTTTTCCATCCCTTCCCTTTCAGTCTGTATGTGCCTCTAGATCTGAAGTGGTGTCTTGTAAATAGCATATACGGGTCCTGTTTTTGCATCAATTCAGTCAGTCTATGTCTTTTGGTTGGAGCATTTAATTTGTTTACATTTAGGGTAATTATCTATATGTATGTTTTGTATTGCCATTTTGTTAATTGTTTTGGATTTGTTTTCATAGGTCTTTTCCTTTCCTCTTCTGTTCTCTTCTCTTATGATTTGATGACTTTACTTAGTGTTGTATTTGGATTCCTTCTTCTTATTTAGATGCATGTTTATTACAGATTTTTGGTTTGCCATTACCATGATGTTTTGCTATAGTAGTCTACATATATATATCCATGATTGTTTTAAGTTGCTGATCTCTTAATTTCAAATGCATTTCAAATACTGTGCATTTGTACTCTCCTCCACTCACAATTATTGTTTTAGATATCATATATGTATGTGGATGATTTCCTATCTTTACTGTATGTTTGCTTTAACTGTTGCTTTCACATTTTGTACTTTTCTTGTTTCTTGCTGTGGCCCTTTCTTTTTTGCCTAGAGAAGTTCCTTTAGTATTTGTTGTAAAGCTGGTCTGGTGGTGCTGAATTCTCTTAGCTTTTGCTTCTCTGTAAAGCTTTTGATTCCTCTGTCAAATCTGAACAAGATCCTTGCTGGGTAGAGTATTCTTGGTTGTAGGTTTTTCCCTTCCATCACTTTAAATGCATTGTGCCACTCCCTCTGGCCTGCAGTTTCTGCTGAAAAATCAGCTGATGACCTTCTGGAGGTTCCCTTATAAGTTATTTTTGCTTTTGCTCATAGCTTTCAATATTTTCTCTTCACTTTTTTGTCAGTTTGATTGCTATGTGTCTCAGCATGTTTCTCCTTGGGTTGATTCTGTATTGTAATCTCTGTGCTTCCTGGACTTGGGTGACTGTTTCCTTTCCCATGTTAGGGAAGTTTTCAGCTATTATCTCTTCAAATATCTTCTCAGGCCCTTTTATCTCTCTTCTCCAGACACCCCTATAATGTGAATGTTGGTATGTTTGATGTTGTCCCAGTAGTCTCTTAAACTGTCCTCATTTCCTTTCATTCTTTTTTCTTTAATCTGTTCTGCAGTGGTGATTTCCTCCACTCTGTCTTCCAGATCACTTTTCTGTTCTTCTGCCTCATTTATTCTTCTATTAATTCCTTCTAGTGTATTTCTAGTATTGTATTCTTCAACTCTGTTTGGCAAGTTGTTTTTCTAGTTCTTTGTTAAAAACTTCTTGTAACTTCTCGCTCTGTGCATCCATTCTCTTCCTGAGTGCCTTGGTCATCTTTATGAGCATTACTTTGAATTCTTTCTTAGGTAGATTGCCTATTTCCCCTTCACTTAGTTGTTTTTCTGGGTTTTTATCTTGTTCCTTCATCTGGAACATCTTCCTCTGCCATCTCTTTTTGTCTAAATTTCTACTTGTATTTTTATGTATGTGGAAGGGTAGTTATGTTTCTTGACCATGGAGAATTGGTCCTCTGTGGGGGATGTGCTATGTGTCCCAGCAGTACATTCCCCTGTCATAATCTAATGCCCAGAGACCAGCTGGGCCCAGGGTAGGTTCTGACCTTTGTTTATAAACTCAGTTCCACAGGCTGTGGGACTGTATATTACTTGCTTCTGGTGTCTGCCCCTTTGTTGGTGAGGCTGGTCTCAAGGCTTGTGCAGGCTTCCTGGTGGGAGGGGCCAGTGCCTGCCCACTCATGGCTGGAGTTGAGTCTTGCCCCTCTGGTGAGCAGAGCCATATCAAGGGGTGTGTCTAGAGGTGGCTGTGGGATCAGGAAGTCTTTAGGCTGCCTGTCTGTTGATGAGTGGGACTGTGTTCCTGCCATGTTGGTTGGTTGGCCTAAGGCATCCCAGCACTCTAGCCTACAGGCTGTTCGGTGGGGCCAGGTCTTGGTGCTTATGTTGCAAGCAAGATGTCAGCTTTCAGATGAGTACTCCTGGATATGTTTGCTACCAAGTTTTATGTCCCACAGTTGCCACAGAGCCACAGTCAGCCCCCCACCTCCCCAGGAGACCCTCCAAGACCAACAGGTAGGTCTGGTCCAGGCTCCTATGAAGTCATTGCTTTGCCCTGGGTCCTGGTGCACATGAGAACTTGTGTGCATCCTCCAAGAGTGGAGTCTCTGTTTCCCCCAGTCCTGTGGAACTCCTGCAATCAAGACCTCCTGGCCTTCAATGCCAAAAGCTCTGGAGGCTCCTTCTCCTGATGTCAGAGCCCAAGCTGGGGAGCCTGACGTCAGGCTTAGAAATTTCACTCCTGTGGGAGAACTTCTGCAATATAATTGTTCTCCAGTTTGTGGGTTTCCTAGCCTGGGGTGTATGCAATTTGTTTATATTACGAGTGCACCCCTCCTACCATCTCACTGTGATTTCTTCTTTGTCTTTGGATGTAGAATATCTTTTTTGGCAGGTTCCAGTCTTTTTTGCTGTTGGTTCTTCAGCAGTTAGTTGTGAATTTGGGTGTTCTTGTGGGAAGAACTGAGCTCAACGTCTTCTACTCTGCCATCTTGTCTTCTCTCCTGATGCGTAGCCACTAGAGCAGACGGGATTTCCTAATTTTCTATTTTCAATTTCATCAATTTTGCTCAAATTTTTATTATTTCTTTCCTTCTGGTATTTTTCTTCTTTTTTTCTTTTTTAGTTTGCTAAGGTGGAATCTTACATTATTGTTTTTACCTTTCTTTTGTTCAAATATATACATTCGTTGCTATAAATTTCCCTCTAAGCAATTCTTTCACTCCATCCCACAAATTTTAATATCATGTGTTTATTTTCACTGGGTTTAAAATATTTTAAAAATTTCTGTTGAGATTTCTTCTTTGTCCCATGTGTTATTTAGAAGTGTGATATTTTATTTCCATGTATTTGGGGATTTTCCAGTTATCTTTCTGTTACTGATTTCTAGTTTAAAATCATTGTGGTCTGAGAGCAGACATTGATTTCTATTTTTTTCAAATGTGTTAAGGTATGTTTTATGGCCTAGAACATGGTCAGTCTTGGTGAATCATCCATGCGAACTTGAGAAAAATGTGTACTGATGGTGTTGAATTCAACTATGTATGTTGTACTTCTGAAAACAAATATATAGTTAAGAGGAAAAAAAGAATTACTATGAACCTGAATCAAATTAAATACAAAAAAAAATCACTCCATATTATTTCCTAGGAGAAGTAATTCAAAGTAAAGATAAAGATATTTGTTAAAAACAAGCACTAGATTTACTAAAAACAAGATAGATACTCTTCCTTCAAAATCAAATAAAAAGCTGACAGCTGAATTCTATAATATGAATTTAGGGCAGCACTCCATTAATCTCCTTGCTTTCATAAGCACAAACTCTAACCAGAAATTCATCAAAGCAGTCCATGTTCCTGGCATTGGTGTTAGCTCATACCTGTATCTACAAGTCTTTGAAATAGCTGGATAATCCCTCTTCCTTTGTGCACCATTACACTGTGAAAAAGGTACAAATAAAAAAGGTACCAATACCTTATTAAAAATTGAAGGATTATGTATTGATATTACTTGCAGTGTTTTTTGGCCCTATTCAATGGGACTCAGCTTCTAGTCATTGGGTGTGTATCTACAAAGTGGCTCAAAACCTCAAAATTGAGTAAGCTACCAAATTTTTATACTGGGGTGGCTGAAAATACCTTCCTATTTTGTCTAATTCCACAAATTGAGCAAAACTTTAGTCATCTGACCAACTATCTTTGCTTTGGAAATCAATCTACTAATCAATGCCAGAGATTCCTCTAGGTCAAGGCATCTGGAATACAACTTCTTCATTGTTTAAATTATCCCAGTTTGCATAGTTAAATAACTGGCCTCTACAATCTGAGACCCCCAGACCCACAATAATATCAGATGTTCCAACTCCATGAGAGCAGCCTCCTCTGTCATCCTGGTCTCCAAAGGACAAGTACTACCAAGCCTATCAAAGCAGCAAGTGTCCCCATCATAAGGGCATTTCCAATGGCCTCAATCTGTTAGTATTCTTCTAGGATTTTTTTTCTTTTCCCCATATTTAATGATGTCTTCCTATTAGTGTGCAAATATAATTAGGACTTAACAAAGATTATTGTCAGACTGAGCAACTTTTAAATTTCAAATCAGTGCTAAATTTTCTATCAAGAGATTATGACCAGATATATTATATTATATATTAATATATTTTATATTAATATAGTATAGATTTTAACATTGTCATATAATTTATTATATGTTAAATATTATATAACATTATAATGTAATATATAATAAATATAACATTAGGTATATATAATGTATACATATGTGTATATATACACACATATATATACATATATATGTGTGTGTGTGTATCTATCTATCTATCTATCTATCTATCTATCTATCTATCATCTTTTTTCGGTTCTGTTTCTCTGTTAGTTTATTACCCAGAGTAATACACTAACGAATTACAAGCATTGAGCAAGGGCCCATATATGCCACAAAACCAGGGTAAATTAGATAAAAGGTTAAAAAAATAAAGACCAGTAGCAGAGTTTTCTTGATACTAAATCAACTGGGAGGCTTACTTTTAGAATCCTTGCATTCCTGTGTGAGAGTTGGAAGTATTTTTTAAAAAAAGAGTATAATAACACAAAAACAGGGAGAAATATTTCCATTTACTTAACACCAAACCAATATAGAGATAAGGTTCAAATCTTTTATCTCACAGATAAAAAGCCTGTATTTTCAACCAGGGTGCTTTCTGTATTAAATATGTATCCTTTATCAAGTTATTTATATTATGTCATAGCAAAAATTGCACCAGAAAAAGTTAAGTAGGCAAGGAAGACTTTATTCAAGTTTGTTGCAAGAGGGAAGAGAATCCAGAATGCAGTCTGATCTCAACACCACTGAAACAAAGGTTGGAGGGGTATTAATAGTGGAAGACATTGGCTTTTCCCAAAGAAAAAGTAAACTTTCTTCTGTCTACATGATAAGTGGTGCTTTTACAAGTTGGAGTGAGGTACCCACCAAAGTTAGGCTCCTGCCCTCCAACAGAGACTGGGAGATAGAGGTACTATCTTCCTTGTTAATTACATTTCAAATGGAAGGCTCACAGTCCTTGAGAAAGACAGTCCTCCGCTGTAAAACTGGCAAGAGGCTTTTCAAAAGATTTACATCTCAAAGAGGCAAAGGATATACAATTACAAGGGTTTTTGTTTATCTGTTTGTTTTGTTTTATTTTTGAAGTTAATGTTATAAGGAAAGGGAGGTCAGGGTTCTAGAGTCAGGTAAGAGCCAGTCTAAAGTTTTGTCAAACTGAGAGGAAGACTAAAGCCTTCTTGGTCAATTCATGACAAATTCCATGTCATTATTAAGGGAGAAATCAAAATAGATCAGTTTCTTAATTTTTTTATAGAACATATCAGAATTTTCAAAACTTTAGAAAGTACATAATGAAAGCTAAATGCTACAATAAATGTAAGACTTTTCTGTATATAAGTTTAGCTGTTTTCCTTAAGGGAAAGAAAGGATAATAATATCTTTAATAACGTTGACAAAATTTCACTGCAAAATTGTCAAACATCCATTCATTCATTCAAAAAATGAATTCTTTCAATTTCTTAATTTAGGAATATTTTGAAGATTAGTATGCTAATCTTTATTATTTGCTGTTCTAGAGAAACTTTTTAGACAAGGTATAAAGAAAGAAACATGGCTTAGCTACTTAGGGTTATTTAGAGATATGTTTAAATCTTATATAAGATCCTTGCAGATCTTATACAGAATATATAAATATACTATATTTTGTTTTCTGTTTTTCTGAATTTCTTATAACTACAAAGCTACAAAGCAAACTCTATAGTAGATGTACCATTTATATGTGGGCTGATACCTTGGGAGAAAGAAAGTCCTTTAGCTATAGTGTTACATCACCATCCCCTGTTAAGTATTACAAAGATCATACTGGAATAGCTATTTGTCTATTTATCTATTTGAGTAAAGATGTTGTAATAAAAGTGAGAGTCAATCAAGGTAAAAAAAAATCTCATGTGTGTCTTAAATATTCTTATTGGAGTGGAGAAACAGAGCACTCTTATTGCTCTTTAATTCCTTCTTTATTTTATCTGAGCATTCCTCTGTGCACACTCAAGCTCAGCAGGGAGATTCAAAAAGAGGCAATAAAGAAGAGACTTGATAAACCAATATCTGAATAATTTAGGTGGCACTTAGGAGAACTGGGAATCATTAAGAGAGGCAATATCTAAGAGCAAGAGCTTCAAGCTTAGAGTACTATTAGTAAGTGATCCAATATAAAGCAATCAGGAATTCCCTTATAGTCCTGGAGATTGAAACTGTGGAGCATAGCTATTCTATGAAATGCTCCAGTTGGTTATGCTGAGACAAAACCTGCTTTTACAAATGCATCCAAATTTATTCACAGGCACCTGTAAGCTGCTTTTTTTTTTAATGATACAATCTGTATTAGCACTAAGGAAAATGGCCTATTTTTCAGGCAATTTAATTAACTATGGTATTGAATTTATCATCATGATGTTATCATCCTCCTCCTCCTCTTCATCATCATCATGTAGGTCCTTAAAAGTGAATTAACATTTTAAAACCTGCCAAAGCCTTCCTTCCTGACGTTCACTAGCTCTCACTTCACAAAAGAGAGCAAGTTTTTACATGCATCTGAACAGGAATTTTAAACATGTGGGAAATGGTACAATTTATTCTGACAAATAGGTATGAGAAACTGAGAGAAATGTATGTGGCAAAGATAGAACAATAAATGGAAACTGCTTAACACCTCTCTTAGGATAGTGATAACTAAAAATGCTAACATATTTGGGCCACTGCTACCACTACTGTGCCTCACTAATTTGAAATCCCCTAAGGAAATCACATTTAAATTAAAATCTATTTGCGTTTTGCATTAATGGCAAGGTGTGAAAACAGACATTAGTGTCCAAGGCAAAATTAACATTTAATATAGTTTTTTTTTTCTTTTTCCTTACTTTGTAGTCATCAAGGAAATACCAGGAGAATACTTCCTTTTGGTACTGAGACGAGTGTAAGCAATGGTATAGAAAATGACAATCAGATTAACCTCCAGATCAAGAGAGAAGGAGTAACTGTTAATTTCATTTTGTTAGAAAATAGTGTTAGAGTAGTCTGAATGATTTCTTACATATTTGTTGGGATTTCCCCCTGTATTTTTTTTCCTTTATTTATTTTTTTATACAGCAGGTTCTTATTAGTCATCCATTTTATACACATCAGTGTATACATGTCAATCCCACTCTCCCAATTCATCACACAACCACCCCCACCAGCCGCCGCTTTCTCCCCTTGGTGTCCATACGTTTGTTCTCTACATCTGCATCTCAATTTCTGCCCTGCAAACCAGTTCATCTGTACCATTTTTCTAGGTTCCACATATATGTGTCAACATATGATTTGTTTTTCTCTTTCTCACTTACTTCACTCTGTATGACAGTCTCTAGATCCATCCACGTCTCTACAAATAACCCAATTTTGTTCCTTTTTATGGCTGAGTAATATTCTATTGTATATATGTACCACTTCTTCTTTATCCATTCATCTGTTGATGGGCATTTAGGTTGCTTCCATGACCTGGCTATTGTAAATAGTGCTGCAATGAATATTGGGGTGCATGTGTCTTTTTGAATTATGGTTTTCTCTGGGTATATGCCCAGTAGTGGGATTGCTGGATCATATGGTAATTCCATTTTTACTTTTTTAAGGAACCTCCATACTGTTCTCCATAGTGGATGTATCAATTTACATTCCCACCAACAGTACGAGAGGGTTCCCTTTTCTCCACACCCTCTCTAGCATTTGTTCTTTGTAGATTTTCTGATGATGCCCATTCTACCTGCTGTGAGGTGATACCTCATTGTAGTTTTGATTTGCATTTCTCTCATAATTAGTGATGTTGAACATCTTATAGTGTGCTTCTTGGCCATCTGTAGGTCTTCTTTGGAGAAATGTCTATTTAGGTCTTCTGCCCATTTTTGGATTGGGTGGTTTGTTTTTTAATATTGAGCTATATGAGCTCCTTATGTACTTTGGAGATTAATCCTTTGTCCATTGATTCGTTTGCAAATATTTTCTCCCATTCTGAGGGTTGTCTTTTCGTCTTGTTTATGGTTTCCTTTGCTGTGCAAGAGCTTTTAAGTTTCATTAGGTCCCCACTTGTTTATTTTTGTTTTTATTTCCATTACTCTAGGAGGAGGATCAAAAAAGATCTTGCTGTGATTTATATCAAAAAGTGTTCTTCCTATGTTTTCCTCTAAGATGTTTATAGTGTCCGGTCTTACATTGAGGTCTAGAATCCATTTTGAATTTATTTTTGTGTATGGTGTTAGGGAGTATTCTAATTTCATTGTTTTACATGTAGCTGTCCAGTTTTCCCAGCACCACTTATTAAAGAGACTGTCTTTTCTCCATTGTATATCCTTGCCTCCTTTGTCATAGATTAGTTTACCATAGGTGCGTGGGTTTATCTCTGGGCTTTCTATCTTGTTCCACTGATCTTTGTTTCTGTTTTTGTGCCAGTACCACATTGTCTTGATTACTGTAGCTTTGTAGTATAGTCTGAAGTCAGGGAGTCTGATTCCTCCAGCTCCGTTTTTTTCCTTCAAGACTGCTTTGGCTATTCGGGGTCTTTTGTGTCTCCATACGAATTTTAAGATGATTTGTTCTAGTTCTGTAAAAAATGCCATTGGTCATTTGATAGGGATTGCATTGAATCTGTAGATTGCTTTGGGTAGTATAGTCATTTTCACACTATTGATTCTTCCAATCCAAGAACATGGTATATCTCTCCATCTGTTGGTTATCATCTTTAATTCCTTTCATCAGTGTCTTATAGTTTTCTGCATACAGGTCTTTTGTCTCCCTAGGTAGGTTTACTCCTAGGTATTTTATTCTTTTTGTTGCAGTGGTAAATGGGAGTGTTTCCATAATTTCTCTTTCAGATTTTTCATCAATAGTGTATAGGAATGCAAGAGATTTCTGTGCATTAATTTTGTATCCTGCAACTTTACCAAATTCATTCATTAGCTCTAGTAGTTTTCTGCTGGCAGTTTTAGGATTCTCTATGTATAGTATCATGTCATCTGCAAACAGTGACAGATTTACTTCTTCTTTTCCAATTTGTATTCCTTTTATTTCTTTTTCTTTTCTGATGGCCATGGCTAGGACTTCCAAAATTATGTTGAATAATAGTGGTGAGAGTGGACATCCTTGTCTCATTCCTGATCTTAGAGGAAATGCTTTCAGTTTTTCACCATTGAGAATGATGATTGCTGTGGGTTTGTCATATATGGCCTTTATTATGTTGAGGTAGGTTCCCTCTATGCCCACTTTCTGGAGAGTTTTTATCATAAATGGGTGTTGAATGTTGTACAAAGCTGTTTCTGCATCTATTGAGAAGATCATATGGTTTTTATTCTTCTATTTGTTAATATGGTGTATCACATTGATTGATTTGCGTATATTGAAGAATCCTTGCATCCCTGGGATAAATCCCACTTGATCGTGGTGTATGATCCTTTTAATGTGTTGTTGGATTCTGTTTGCTAGTATTTTGTTGAGGATTTTTGCATCTATATTCATCAGTGATATTGGTCTGTAATTTTCTTTTTTTGTAGTGTCTTTGTCTGGTTTTGGTATCAGGGTGATGGTGGCCTCATAGAATGAGTTTGGGAGTGTTCCTTCCTCTGCAATTTTTTGGAAGAGTTTGAGAAGGATAGGTGTTAGCTCTTCTCTATCTTCTCTAAATGTTTGATAGAATTCACCTGTGAAGCCATCTGGTCCTGGACTTTTGTTTGTTGGAAGATTTGTAATCACAGTTTCAATTTCATTACTTGTGATTGGTCTGTTCATATTTTCTGCTTCTTCCTGGTTCAGTCTTGGAAGGTCATAGCTTTCTAAGAATTTGTCCATTTCTTCCAGGTTGTCCATTTTATTGGCATAAAGTTGCTTGTAGTAGTCTCTTAGGATGCTTTGTATTTCTGTGGTGTCTGTTGTAACTTCTCCTTTTTCATCTCTGATTTTATTGATTTGAGTTCTCTTCCTCTTTTTCTTTATGAGTCTGGCTAATGGCTTATCAATTTTGTTTATCTTCTCAAAGAACCAGCTTTTAGTTTTATTGATCTTTCCTTTGTTTTCTTTGTTTCTATTTCATTTATTTCTGCTCTGATCTTTATGATTTCTTTCCTTCTGCTAACTTTGGATTTTGTTTGTTCTTCTTTCTCTAGTTTCTTTAGGTGTAAGGTTAGATTGTTTACTTGATATTTTTCTTGTTTCTTTAGGTAGGCTTGTATAGCTATAAACTTCCCTCTTAGAACTGCTTTTGCTGCATCCCATAGGTTTTGCCTCGTCATGTTTTCATTGTCATTTGTCTCTAGGTATTTTTTGATTTCCTCTTTGATTTCTTCAGTGATCTCTTGGTTTAGTAACGTATTGTTTAGCCTCCATGTGTTTGTGTGTTTTATGTTTTTTTCCCTGTAATACATTTCTTATCTCATAGCGTTGTGGTCAGAAAAGATGTTTGATATGCTTTCAATTTTCTTAAATTTACTGAGGTTTGATTTGTGACCCAAGATGTGATCTATCCTGGAGAACGTTCCATGCGCACTTGAGAAGAAAGTGTAATCTGCTGTTTTTGGATGGAATGTCCTATAAATATCAATTAAATGTGTCTGGTCTATTGTGTCATTTAAAGCTTGTGTTTCCTTATTTATTTTCATTTTGGATGATCTGTCCATTGGTGTAAGTGAGGTGTTAAATTCCCCCACTATGATTGTGTTACCGTCAATTTCCTCTTTTATAGCTGTTAGCAGTTGCCTTATGTATTGAGGTGCTCCTATGTTGGGTGCATATATATTTATAATTGTTATATCTTCTTCTTGGATTGATCCCTTGATCATTATGTAGTGTCCTCCCTTGTCTCTTGTAACATTCTTTATTTTAAATTCTATTTTATCTGATATGAGTATAGCTACTCTAGCTTTCTTTTGATTTCCATTTGCATGGAATATCTTTTTCCATCCCCTCACTTTCAGTCTGTATGTGTCCCTAGGTCTGAAGTGGGTCTCTTGTAGACAGCATATATATGGGTCTTGTTTTTGTATCCATTCAGCAAGCCTGTGTCTTTTGGTTGGAGCATTTAATCCATTCACGTTTAAGGTAATTATCGATATGCATGTTCCTATGACCATTTTCTTAATTGTTTTGGGTTTGTTTTTGTAAGTCCTTTTCTTCTCTTGTGTTTCCCACTTAGAGAAGTTCCTTTAGCATTTGTTGTAGGGCTGGTTTGCTGGTGCTGAATTCTCTTACCTTTTGCTTGTCTGTAAAACTTTTGATTTCTCCATCAAATCTAAATGAGATCCTTGCTGGGTAGAGTAATCTTGGTTGTAGGTTCTTCCCTTTCATCACTTTAAGTATATCATGCCACTCCCTTCTGGCTTGTAGAGTTTCTGCTGAGAAATCAGCTGTTAACCTTATGGGAGTTCCCTTGTATGTTATTTGTCATTTTTCCCTTGCTGCTTTCAATAATTTTTCTTTGTCTTTAATTTTTGTCAATTTGATTACTATGTGTCTCAGCATGTTTCTCCTTGGGTTTATCCTGTATGGGACTCTCTGCGCTCCCTGGACTTGGGTAGCTATTTCCTTTCCCGTGTTAGGGAAGTTTTCGACTATAATCTCTTCAAATATTTTCTCTGGTCCTTTCTCTCTCTCTTCTCCTTCTGGGACCCCTATAATGCGAATGTTGTTGCATTTAATGTTGTCCCAGAGGTCTCTTAGGCTGTCTTCATTTCTTTTCATTCTTTTTTCTTTATTCTGTTCCGCAGCAGTGAATTCCACCATTCTGTCTTCCAGGTCACTTATCCATTCTTCTGCCTCAGTTATTCTGCTATTGATTCCTTCTAGTGTAGTTTTCATTTCAGTTATTGTATTGTTCATCTCTGTTTGTTTGTTCTTTAATTCTTCTAGGTCTTTGTTAACCATTTCTTGCATCTTCTTGATCTTTGCATCCATTCTTATTCCGAGGTCCTGGGTCATCTTCACTATCATTATTCTGAATTCTTTTTCTGGAAGGTTGCCTATCTCCACTTTATTTAGTTGTTTTTCTGGGGTTTTATCTTGTTCCTTCATCTGGTATATAGCCCTCTGCCTTTTCATCTTGTCTATCTTTCTGTGAATGTGGTTTTTCTTCCACAGGCTGCAGGATTGTAGTTTTTCTTGCTTCTGCTGTCTGCCCTCTGGTGGTTGAGTCTATCTAAGAGGCTGCTAGTGTTGGAAGGTCTCCTGCAGATGCAGGGGGTGGCTCTGTTTCACCGTGGGGACCTAGTCATTACAAATTGTTCAGATTTTTAAAGTCACATTTTATCAAAATGTGATGTAATTATGCATACAGTTCTATGGGTTTGTATATAGTTTCAGAACTACCTCCAACATTAAGATACAGAACATTCCATCACCCTAAGTCATGCCTTCATGTTTCTTAGCATTCAGTACATTCCACCTGTCCCCAGTCCTGATTTGATTTCAGTCACTATGGTATCGCCGTATATTCCAGAATATATTAGTGGAATCATGCAGCATGAAGCCTTTTGAGTCTGCCTTCTTTTACATAGCATAATGTTTTTGAATTTCACCAGTGTTGCTGAATGCATCTGTACCTAGTTCATAACAGTAAGTTTTAATTTAATTTCTAATGTATGCCTTCTATGGGAAATATTCATGGGAATCTTTCTGTAAATCTTATTATTAGAACTAAGTTTGAAAGTATCGTGGGGATCAATTATTTCTTCTCTGGGCTTAAAAACAACAACTGAGATTCAAAGAGGTACCTTCTCCAAATATAAGAGAAATAACTAATACTTTTAATAAGAGTCTTTATAATAGTCTCATAAGCAGCTGTTAAACATTATTCATTTATATGTACCTGTTGATCATAAAAGACTATAGTTCAGAACAGATTAACTAAACATATAAAAATATAGATATATATTGAAGTGTGACTTGAGGTTGAGTAGTCGATCCTTATGGTGCACCTTTCTCCTTTATTTGAGCTCAATTTCATGTATTTAAGTTCCTTGGGTGTCCTAATAATTCTTTCCTGACTTCATCTTCCGTCTCTGGAAACATTCAGTTGAATTTTTCTCCATAATCTTGCTATAAAAGTTGGTATTCCTTAGGTATATATTTTAGAACCTCTTCTTCTTTGGACTTGATATCTACTCTTTCTTGGCTTCATTTGACATCCAAACATCATGACCATATTAAGTAACATAATTTCAAGATATAAATAATCAAATACCTCTTTTGTGTTTAAAGCATATATGAAATAACTTACTAAAATATCTAGTTAGATATCCAGCAGGAATCTCAAATACAACATGTCCAAAAATAAACTTACTCTCTCTCTTCCACTTATTTCCTCACTGTCCCCAGCCTCAGTGAGTGACACTATAATATGCTCAACTTATTTATCCAGACACCTGGGGTTTGTATGTGATTGCTTCTTGTCCCTTAAACCAACTTCATTTAGTTACCAGGCCTTCGTTTGTTACCTCTTTCTCCTACATATCTCTACTTCCTCAGTTTTCTTCTTTTCTACCACACCTGTCCTTAGTCCATGTCACTCTATACTTTGATTTCACTTCAGTGTCATCTTAGTTTCCTGCTTACTCCCATTCCATCTTGTACATTAGAATATTTGTGCTTTCTCAAGAAATAACATTTTATTCATGCCACTCACCTGCTGATTATCCATTACCCTAGGGAAATCCAAGCTATAATGTTTATGGTCCATCACCAATCATCTCTGTAGTTTCACCTTTCAGTAATTACCCCTCGCCTTCTGTGTTTAAACTTTACTAAAAAAGCCTCACCTCTTGGCCTTCACTTACATTGTCTTTTCTGCCTGGGGCAATAATTTCTTATGTGCCAACCTAACTTCTACTCTCTTTTTAAAAAGAAGCTTTAAGATCATCTTCTTAATGAAGTTTTGCCTGATCCTCCTGCACTAGATAAGGAGGGTTTTTTTAGTGTCTTTTTGTCTTAGTTTTCTATTACTGTTGTAACAAATCAGTACAAAATCAGTGGCTTAAAACCTCACATATTTATTACCTTATAGTTCTGTAGAAGTCCAACACAAGTCTCATAAGGTGTCCACAGAATTGTATCCCCTTCTGGAGGCTCTAGGGAAGAATCTATTTTCTTGCCTTTTCTAGCTTCCAGAGGTTGCCCCCTTCCTTGCTTCAGGGACCCCCTTTTCCATATTCAAATCAGCAACATCACATCTCTCTGACTCTTCTTCCACAGTTAACATCTCACTTTGCCCATAACTAGGAAAGACTTCCTGATTTTAAGAACCTATATGTTAGATTGGGCCCAGCTACATAACCCAGTATGTTCTACCCATCACAATTTGAAGATTTTAGGGATTAGGACATCAGAGCTAGAACATTATGACGAGGACATCTTTGGAGAGCCATTATCCTACCCACCACAGTTCCCATTTTACAAGTAATATCCAATTTCGATTTAATGGAAATTCATTCCATATCCTTCCAAAAGATTTTAAAAAATTAAAGATATTATGATTGTACTCTTTAAAAAAATCTTTCATATATCTTCATGGGTAATTTCATGGAAAATAAGAAAAGAGATAATCATCAATGGCTTCTTGCATAGGTCTTACTCTAACCTGAAATAAATTCTGCTTCCTCTTATTTTTATTAGGAATATTGGTTACTATTGTCATTTTTTTAAAATAAAATCCATATCAAATGGTTGTTTGGAGTTGTTCATCTTTCTTTGATCTGTTTGCCCTCAGATACATTATTCACCCTTCTTCTGTTATTCTGTTTAATACAGTAGGCTGTCTGCCTCACCCTTGCCCATCCACCTGCACATATGTTACAGGTTGATTTGGACAACAGGTGAAACTGGAATAGAACTGGATAACAAGACATGAAGAAGGGAAAAGCCAAGATATATTTCTCTTGCTTTCTGCCTTGAGCAGTATCTATCTCCAGCAATGGATATATCTCTTAACATGGTTCCAGAGTCTATCATATACCTGCCTCTTTTTATGTTTCTTTTTTTTTGTTGTTATTCTCAGCTTTATGCTTTATTCATAATTTCATCACCAACTCATGTTTGACTGGACTTTGCATCATTTTGCATCATTTAACTAAATTCATGAATTGAATTCTCCTTCTTTGAACTACTCATACTTACTTTTTTGTTTGTTTTCCAGTTCAGACTCTAACTTATATAGTTGTTTTATGTGCACATATTTAAAATATAAGGCAGTTTCTTAGGCACACATTTACACAGTTCTGAATAATATATAACATCCTATTTTAACAATAAAGTATTTTAAAATATTCTTTTCTTGGAGGGGACAATATAAAATTTTAGACATATAGATGAAAATAGTCCAATATCTACTTGAAATATCAAACACTAATTTATGTGTATATATTCTAAATATGCTATACAAAAATATATTTACTCTGAGACATTTTTCTTTATTCTCTAATTCATGTAATGTTTTTAGTTAAAATTCCTAATATGTTTCTTTGACATTACTGGTTTTGTCATCATTAGACCTTCTTCTATGTTGAGAAATCTAATGATTTTCATGTCACAGTAATTGTTTTAGATTTTTTATTTTTTGGAAGATGAGGGTTTAATCCCACAAGTAGACATTTGCATAAAATTCTGGCAGACACATTTCCACTTGTTCTGGTGGTGTCTGACTGTACTTTAAGCATATTTTTATTGCTTTCAGGAATGATGTGTAATAAAATTCAATTTCATATTCATATTATTATGAATAGCTATTGAACTTGTGTTATAATTGAGCACTTTTTTAAAATAAAATCAATTCCAAAGGTGTTTTGCATAAGCAATTAATGCTAGAAATAACTGAGATCTGAACTATTAAACCATCCCCAAATAGAACTCGGTTGTTTTAAAGGCACTAATTTTGAGAGCACTTTATATTGAGAGACTTTGTAAGGACTCTTAGGAATATTTTTTGAGGTAACATCACATTACTTTTCAGGAATACATCAGGAATAAACCTACCCTTTTCTATGTACTATCTTGACAGGCAACACAATGCTTGAAATTGCATTAATAATATGTTAAAATGTGCCAATTTAGTAAAATAATAAAGAAGTGTTGCTTGATGTATTAACAAAAAATTATTTATTAAAATAGGGCATGTTTCTTTCTGTTTTTTTAGGTTATTACAGAATATTGACCAGAGTTCCCTATGCTATACAGTAGGTCCTTGTTGGTTATCTGTTTTAAATATAGCAGCATGTACGTGTCACTTCCAAACTCCCAATCTATCCCTCTCCCTCATCCTTCAGGCCTGGTAACCATAAGTTTGTTCTCTAAGTCTGTGAGTCTGTTTCTGTGTTGTAAATAAGTTCATTTGTATCATTTTTTAGAAAGATTTGGCATATAAATGATATCATATGATATTTGCCTTTCTCTGTATGACTTATTTCACTTTAGAATGATAAACTTCAGGTCCATCCATGTTGCTGCAAATGGCATTATTTCATTCTTTTGAATGAGTTATACTTCATTGTATTGTATTCGTTGTACTACATCTTCTTTATCCATTTAGGTTGCTTCCATGTCTTGGCTATTATAAACAGTGCTGCAACGAACATTGGGGTGCATTTATTCTTTCAGACAATGTTCTTCTCCAGATATATGCCCAGGAGTGGGATTGCTGGATTATACAGTAGCTCTATTTTCAGTTGTTTAAGGAACCTCCATACTGTTCTCCATAGTGGCTGTACCAATTTACATTCCCACCAACAGTGTAAGAGGGTTCCCTTTTCTTTACACCCTCTCCAGCACTTACTGTTTTTAGATTTTTTGATGATGGCCATTCTGGCAGGTGTGAGGTGACAACTCACTGTAGTTTTGATTTGCATTTCTCTAATATTTAGTGATATTGAACATCTTTTCATGTGCCTCTTGGAAATCTGCATGCTTTCTTTGGAGAAATGTCTATTTAGATCTTCTGCCCATTTTTTGATCGGGTTGTTTGTTTTTATGATATTGAGTTGAATGAGCTGTTTGTAAATTTTGGAGACTAATCCTTTGCCGGTTGCATCATTTGCAGATATTTTCTCGCATTCTGTGGGTTGTCTTTTCATTTTGTTTATGGTTTCCTGTGCTGTGCAAAAGCTTTTGAGTTTAATTAGGTTCCATTTGTTTAGTTTTGTTTTTATTTCCATTACTCTGGGAGATGGCTCGAAAAAGATCTAGCTGTGTTTTATGTCAGAGTGTTCTGCCTATGTTTTCCTCTAAGAGTTTTATAGCATCCGGTCTTACATTTAGGTCTTTAATCCATTTTCAGTTTATTTTTGTGTATGGTGTTAAAGAATGTTCCAATTTCATTTTCTTTATATATAGTTGTCCAGTTTTCCCAGGACCATTTATTGAAGAGACTGTCTTTCCTCCATTTTATAGTCTTGCCTCCTTTGTCACTGATTAATTGACCATAAGTGCATGGCTTTCCTTCTCAGCTTTCTTTCCTGTTCCATTGACTTTTATTTCTGCTTTTATGCTGGTACAATGTTTTGATGACTGTAGCTTTGTGGTATTGTCTGAAGTCAGGGAGCCTGATTCCTCTAGCTCTGTTTTTCTTTCTCAAGATTGCTTTGGCCATATGGAGTTTTCTGTGTCTCCATACAAATTGTAAGATTTTTTGTTCTAGTTCTGTGAAAAATGCCATTGGTAATTTGATAGGGATTGCACTGAATCTGTAGATTGCCTTGGGTAGTATAGTCATTTTCACAATATTGATTCTTCCAATCCAAGAACATGGTATATCTTTCCATCTGTTTGTGTTGTCTTCAATTTCTTTCATCAGCACCTTATAGTTTTCAGAGTACAGGTCTTTTGTCTCCTTAGGTTTATTTATAGGTTTATTTCTATTTTATTCTTTTTGATGCGATGGTGAATGGGATTGCCTCCATAATTTCTCTTTCTGATCTTTTGCTAGTGTATAGAAATGCAACAGATTTCTGTGTATTAATTTTGCATCCTGCAACTTTTCCAAATTCATTGATGAGCTCTAGTTGTTTTCTGGTAGCATCTTTAGGGTTTTCTATGTATAGTATGTCATCTGCAAACAGTGACAGTTTTACTTCTTCTTTTCCAATTTGGATTCCTTTTATTTCTTTTTCTTCTCTGACTTCCAAGGCTAGGACTTCCAAAACTATGTTGAATCAAAGTGGCAAGAGTGGACATCCTTGTCTTGTTCCTGATCTTAGAGAAAATTCTTCCAGCTTTTCACCAGTGAGTATGATGTTAGCTGTAGATTTGCCATATATGGCCTTTATTGTTTTGACATATGTTCCATGTATGTCCACTTTCTGGAGAGTTTTTTTTTCATAAATTGGTGTTGAATTTTGTCAAAAGCTTTTTCTGCATCTATTGAGATGATCATATGGTTTTTACTATTCAATTTGTTGATGTGATGTATCATACTGTTTGATTTGTGAATATTGAAAAATCCTTGCATCCCTGGGATAATTATGACTCGATCTTGGTGTATGATCCTTTTAATGTATTGTTAGATTCGGATTGCTAGTATTTTGTTGAGGATTTTTGCCTCTGTGTTCCTCAGTGATATTGGCCTGTAATGTGTGTGTGTGTGTGTGTGTGTGGTATGTTTGGTTTTGGTATCCGGGTGATGGTGGCCTCACAGAATGAGTTTGGGAGTGTTCCTTCCTCTGCAGTTTTTTGGTTTTGGTATCCGGGTGATGGTGGCCTCACAGAATGAGTTTGGGAGTGTTCCTTCCTCTGCAGTTTTTTGGAACAGTTTCAGAAAGACAGGTGTTAGCTATTCTCTAAATGTTCGATAGAATTCGCCTGCGAAGCCGTCAGATCCTGGACTTTTGTTTGTTGGGAGTTTTTTAATCAGTTTCAATTTCAGTGCTTGTGACTGGTCTGTTCATATTTTCTATTTCTCCCTGGTTCAGTCTTGGGAGATTGTACCCTTCTAAGAATTTGTCTATTTCTTGTAGGTTGTCCATTTTATTGGCATATTGTTGCTTGTAGTTCTGTGGTGTCAGTTGTAAAACTTCTCCTTTTTCCTTTCTAGTTTTATTGATTTGAGCTGTCTCCCTTCTTTTCTTGATTAGTCTGGCTAAAGGTTCATTAATTTTGTTTACCTTTTCAAAGAACCAGCTTTTAGTTTCATTGATCTTTTCTCTTGTTTTCTTCATTTCTATTTCATTTATTTCTGCTCTGATCTTTATAATTTCTTTCCTTCTACTATCTTCTTTCTCTAGTTGCTTTAGGTGTAAGGTTAGGTTTTTTATTTGTGATTTTTTTTGTTTCCTGAGTAAGATTTTATTGTATTGTATTGTAAATTTAGAGAAAAACTTAAATTATTTATTAAAATAAGGCATGTTTCTTTTAAAATGTATGTGAGAAAGAAAGGGAAGAAATATAACAAATTACATCATGGCAGTTATATAGTGAAGATAATATTGTAATATATGATAGGTTTACAACAGATGCCATTCTATTGCTTTATTTCTCCTGAGAGTATTTACCTGACAATCATGTGACCAACTGAAAGGGATAGTTCTATGTATGATGTGACTAACCTTACTCCCCTAG
Source organism: Balaenoptera borealis (assembly GCF_965194805.1). Taxonomy (NCBI): domain Eukaryota; kingdom Metazoa; phylum Chordata; class Mammalia; order Artiodactyla; family Balaenopteridae; genus Balaenoptera; species Balaenoptera borealis. The sequence goes on along the minus strand of NC_138861.1, from coordinate 68,230,150 downwards.
TCATAATGATTGACTGAGCAGATTCAATCTTCAATTAGATTGTATCTTCTAAGTATTTTAAACTGGAATACTGGCAGACTAAGCCAATTTATTGACGAACAGAAAACAAACTGCCCTATGAGTGGTGGTTGAGGCTGTTAAGATTCCTTGGATGGGAACTCTGGAAGTGTCTTTGTTTCTACACTTGCTCGCTGGTTCAGTGTTTCCTTGGACCTGTGAAGTACATCTTCTTGTAATAAACTCAGGATAGCTTGAATGACTTTCTAATCACTGACATTAATTTTTCCTTAAAAAATTTAGAGGGCTAAAATAATTAACTAGATAAAATGCAAGCTTTGGCCATCTTTGCTTTGTAACATATATTGTTTCATTTTTCTGCTATGAATATAAATAATACATGTCCACCACCAAATATTTTACATACATTTTTATATAAAAAGATGAAAGTCATCTCTAAGAGAATTGCATATTAAACACTGTGCTATAAAAAGTGAAATATTTTATAATTGAATCATTTTGTTCTCACTTCTTAAATTTTGGTTCTTTTATTTCCTTTCATGTCTTTTTACTTACAATTCTATAGCTAGATATACAGAATAGATATGTTATTTCTTTTCCTAATATATTTCCCTTTTACAACTATTTACAACTATTAATTTGACTGTTCATTGTCATCATGTTTTCTAACGTCTTATTTTATTTAATATTTATGTGTACACACACATCCATCAATTTAACAAGTATCTGCCATGTTCAAATATCATTCTGATCTACATTGTACAATAGCGTGTTTACTAGGCATATGAGGCAATTAAAGAGCTTTGAATGTGGCCAGTGGAACTGACACGTTCTGTATGAGTGAAATAAACACCAGATTTTCAATACTTTTCAATAGATTACAGTTAGGAAAAAATGTAAAATATTTTGCTAATATTTTATACTGATTACACGTTGAAATTACAACATTGAGTTAAACAAAATGTATCATTAAAATTAACTCAACTTTTTTTGGACTTTATTTAATGTGATTCCTTTAAAATGTAAAATTATATATTTGGATCACTTTTGTGATTCATGTTTTATTTCTTTGCCAATACTGTTCTATAAGAGTTGAAAGACATGTTCACTTTCAAAGAATATGTAGACCAGTGTGTAATAATTATATACCTAACAAAAATAATATCACAATGTGAGAATCATATATTATATATATTTCACAGTGAAAATTCAATTGGTGTTGAAATTTGAAGACCAGATAGGAGTTCACGGTTAAAAGCTAGGGAAAAATTTATGCCACACATGATGGCTAATTGATATTCTAAAAGACTTATATACAGAATGATATGAATAAGAGCAGGAGGTTAGAAGCATATTAACTAGGTAAGTGAAATACTGCATCTATATCTAGGGAATGCTCAACTTTTTAGATATCATGTTCAAAGAGGCTTGATAGTCCTGGATTACTATCTTCATGGAGATCTGAAAAATATTCTTAAGAGTAAATATCTATGACTCAGAATTACATTTTAAAATTTACTCTAGTGTATAAGTCCAGCTTGTTTAAACATCTGGAAAGAGTACACAGTCCATCTCTCCTTTATAATTTTTTTTTGTTATTTCTCAATGTTATTATGTTTCTTAAAAGGATAAACGCTTGGGCATTCACTGTATATGTAGGACACATACATGAATCATGGTTACTTGGGAATTCCATAATTTCCATCTAGCTTTGACTTTTAAGATCATTAAATTTTGAACTTGAATGGCCAAAGGAAAAGAAAATAAAACTGCTATTAATTTCATGGTCCTGTTTTACCTCGTTAGAGTTTCCTACTGTTTATAAAATTGAAAAACCATGCTGAGCTGAATGTCCAATGGCCTGAATAAAATCGATTTTAACATTGTGTATCCCTCATCTTAACTTAGTCATTGACAGCAATGAAAAAAAGTTATGGTAGTCAATATTTCTTTATGTACTGCATGTGTAACTGCTGTTTGTTTATGCTGTGAATTTACCTTGTCATGAGGAACAAAACTGATAGAATTAGAGATCAGGATCATCATTCAGAAAACCAAGGTTAGGTCAGTTCTCAATCTTCTCATTAAAACAGTGATTAAAATGACACCTAAAATTTAAGAATAAAGTACATTTTAGATTAACTATGTATTTTAGTTTGCAGAATTTTATTATTTAATTTTGAAGGAGATGGTAAAATATAGTTGTATTATACAAAATTCATATAAATGTATTAAAAATTCACATTATTTCAAAAATTCTTCATTAAGAATGAGAGATATCAGAGGTGACATAGCATATTAAGCTAGAGAAAGTATTTTTAGCTCTTATCTGCTCACTTTGATCATATATGAAAAATGTAGAAAAATTATTTCTACCAAATAAATATAAAAACATGAGGTCAAGTTAAAAAGAGTAGTAATGGAAAAAAATGATTTTGCTTTATTTTGTACATCAGCCACCGTTTGAATAAAATTATAATTGCTGTAAAGTTTATCACTGCCTTATTATATTTTGCCTTGAATAATTTTATATGAATTTATTAAGATATTCTGACTTCCATTCCCAGAATCTGGGGGCAAGATTTCATTTTTAAACCAACATTCAAAAACCCTGTTCTCTTGATGATAATAGCATGATGCTTGTTTTCTTGACTCAGTGCTTTAATTTAGTTAAACCTTCCTGCTGTTTGGAAACCACTGTTCAGGAATTCTGTTTTGTAGTAGGAAAAGAAAAATTACTGCAACATTTTCAGTCCAGAAGACCATCTACTGGGAAGTTGGATCCCAGTGTCCCAAAAGCTACTAAATATAAAAGTAGCTTGGCATAGATTCACCTTAGCACAACTTCTAGAAAATTAGTTCACATTAAGCTGCATTTAAGTAATTTAGTATAGTAATATTCTTATCTTAAAATATCTCTAAAAATATGCTGAATATAAACATAATATTCACATATCCAACTGTTCCAAGGAGATTTTGATTCATCTCTTGATCCCATGAGGTTAATCAAACTAAAAATGACAAATTTAAAAAGCACTAATTGCAATAGATTTTGTAGCTTGTTTTTGATATTGTTGCTTGTTTTAACTATATTTACGGGGGAATTAACAAAAGCATAAGCTTAGGAATCATTATTTATCTCTAAGCATGTTTGTTTTCACTTATCAAAAGTACAAAATTATTTTTTAGAGTAGCCCCATTGATCTTAGTGTGTGTATCTGATGAGCAATTAGATAGAAAATTATTCAACTACATGAGCATAATATTATATGACTATTGCTTATTCATTCATGCTATAACCCAATCCATGCCCAATGATTATTAGTGGGAAAAAAAGCTTGCTTTTTTAACTTTATCAGAGATAAATATTATTACATTTTAAAAAATTAAAATATACTATTTCCCATTTAAAGTTTTAAAAAATACTTCCAGGGATTGATTTCAGGTAGAATCCTTTTTCTTCCAACTGAGATAAATATAATTTGTCCCAATCAGAATGTACTGTTAGAAATAGAGAGACATTTACTACTCTCATAAATGATGTTAAACAATAGTAAGTAATAAATGTCTACCAATCCAGGTGTCCACTTTCTTAATATCCTTCAGTAGTCTACCTTATCTGGGGTGAAGGGTGGAAGTTATATTATAGATACTGTTTTAAGTAACAGATCCATGCTCTGTTACTTATTCTAATAAAGACATACGTGCAAATGATGTAAAGGACTAGTAGTTCCATAGATGTTATGAACTAATGGGACGTTTATTCTGTGCCACAGATGTTATGAACTAATGTGACATTTATTCTTAATTTATAAAGCTATCAATGAGTGCTGACAGAGAGGCCAATGCCACTGAAAGAATATACTATTTACATTTTCCTATAGAAGGGGCACACAGGCTCACATGGGAAACACCAGGAGTCAGGAGGCAGAAGACTTGAGTGAGGGGAAAGCCTGAGCCAGGGCCTTAACTGGGGTTTCTGTAGGAAGGCAAGTCAGGGCAGGGTATACAGTGTAAGTCTGGCTAGTTTGAGTAATTCTAGCCATTTCTGGGCTACAGGGGTGGTCTCTAGCACCTGGTACCTGACCCTGGAATGATTTAGGACAGGGGAAACATTGACTTGGTGTGTGAGAATGAGATTAGAAGGTGGGTGGGGTCATAGCCTTGGATCCTCACAGGAAAGGCCAGTTCCAGGCAAGCTGACTTACAGGAGAGAAGTAAATACTTTGGCTGATAGTTTGGTCTAGTGATTAAAAGATATACAGAATCTAAGAAAACATAACTAGAACAACAATAAATGTGGCAATTTTAAGTACAGCACAAGGCAAGTGGAGGTGGTGTATTTCTGTGTGGAAAATTCTTCATGTGCTCTTGCCTAGCTCTTTCTTAGAACAACCAGCCACCTAAGCTAAACAATAAAACAAACTTAAAAGATTAAACACTGTGCTTACCTGCAGGATTTTCCAGTTCAACTTAGAGTATGGCCTAAGGAAGGGATTGAATAAAACTATTTTCTTGAAGACACTTCTCTTGGGAAATATGACTGACTGAATTTCAAATCTAGCTCTAGCAAAAGCTAGCCACATGTCTGGGCAATTTAGGGAATTTCTTTTCCTCCTCTCTAAAACCAGTAATAGTAATAATAGTAATAGTTAAACATAGTTATTGAAAGAATTAAATGTGATAAATTTTCAACAATGCTTAGACTTAACGCTTTGCTTAGGCAGAACTCCCTAAACAGAACTACCACAGCACGTGGCGAGAGAAGGCACTGCTGTTCCCCACATCCTATCTTAGGCAGATATTCTACTGACAGGGTGGTTTTATTAGTTTTGAGCTAGAAACTGGAGATTATTAAGAGAACTTTCTATTACCTTGAAGTCTTTCAATTAAACCTCACTAGAGAAAGAAATATAAAGTCTATCAAACATATAGTTTAACAAGTTAAAACACATCAATTTAATTTAAAAGATATTTAACTTTAAAAAATTATGACATTAGTATTTTCAAATTACTTCAAATTGTTAAGAAAAAAAGACATTACCCAATCTATCTATCTGTACATGTGTATCATGCAAAAGTGTCAGACATGGAATGAAATACATCGTGTTACAAAAGGTGATACACCATTGTTAAAAAATAAAGCTTATCATTTTATTGCATTACTGTTTAAAATAGAAAATTAAAAATTTGCCTCTCTTAACTGTAAAAAGAACATCATAATGAATTGGCAATTTATTAAACAATATTTAATATTTTTGCCCATGGTATTAAGAATCTAAATACTAAAGCTCAAAACAACTATAAATCTACCTCAACAGACAGGATAAGTTTGAATTTATCATTTTACTAAATAATGTAAGGGAAAGTGAGCCATTGCAACTAACACAATATCTGAATTACATTAAGCCCTGGTACAATATATGGCCACAGTAGGCACCCAGAAATTATTTGAGACTATTCAAAATTCATATATATATGTTAAATAACATTATGTCCAAGGCATTGTACTAGATGGTACAGAGTGCATGAAGAGGAAGACGATAAATTACCTGTTACCAAGGAGATATCCAAGGAGGGCATACATATAGTATAAGCACTGTCTGTTTTTCTTTTTCAATCAATAAATAGACATTCTTAGAAAACAAATACAATAATAAATTGCAGCTGATTGAAGATGCACTGAAGAAGTCCTGAGACTCTCTAGACAATTAGGGAACAATTCTCCGTTTAATATAAGTGACAAAGGGAGAAGGAAAGTAGACTGAATGAAACATGCCTTAAACCTAAATTTAAAACGCATTACTTAAACGACAATAAGCGTGATAATTGTTGAAACTTTCCATTTAGGTCATGGATCTTGTTCTCTTTTAAGCCAGCATTCTATTATGTTTTTTCCTACATCAAATATAGTTAATAACAGTCTGTAACATATGGACAGCTAATAGTGCCAAATGGTGGTGGCAGTGAGAAGCTTAACAGAATACGGTGTGATTATAAAACAGTGTTAGACTTGACTTGGCATTTTGTTTCCTAGCTTGTGAGTAGGACAAAAAAAGGCACATTTAATATTTTTTAACAAATAAATGGTAGAGTAGATTTTTTTTTAATATAAGTTTTTAATTTTTTTCACAGCTATTGAGTTTTTGATGGTTTTTTACTTCAAGACTGTAAGAATAAAAATTTAGAATCAATGTAAATGTCAGGAACTCATGACAGTGCAAGTTACTGTAGTATTGTTAACTCACCTTTGATTTAAATATAATGCTTTAATGTGAAATTTCATCATTGTTATTTAGGTAGTAAAACGCTATTATTTTATCTACTACTATCACTTAGTGAATTTTTCATTTATATCAAAATGTCATATATCGTATTGCCAATATAAATACATTTGTTATGTTTCTAGATTTCCTCAGCAAAGTGTGATAAAGAACAGAAACTCAATTTCCAATTATTGATCCCAAGAATGCTAAAATTCATCTGGTGTTTGGATGTAATTCCAAGAAATGCATTATCACAACACCTGTGCATTTTGAAATGCTTTGCTCTCAAGCTTTATAATAATCTCTAAAGCATGAAATAGTCACTCTCACTGAGGAAATCATTGGCATTATAAAACCTTTTACTCAACTAGAAGCACATTTTTCAAAATCTACATTGCTCATAAAACATTACAGAAATTCATATCACAAAGCAATACTGAATTTGAAATTAGTTATTCAGATTTACTTTTTATTAAAAAATTATATGGAAATAACATAGAAAATTTTAAAATGTGTTTGTATATACTGACATAATTTCTCAATATTTTCAAATGTTTATTTGTCCTTATCAGTATAACCAGGCTTTGACAGGCCTGATTATAAGCGTGTATTTTATTACATGCAAATTGAGATACTACTATTTGTTTATAGTTTGAAGGATTTAAATTTTTAAATTATTGTTTCACCATGTATCCCCAAGTATTTTAAAATGTTGAAATATTTTTTAACTATCAGATGTTCCTTATGTCAAAATGATTAAATGTCTTCATTATTTAACAAGCTAAGTATTTCAATAACCTTCCACCAAGCTTTCAAAAATCTTTATTTATTACACTAAATGTATCTAAATCCAAATTAAATGAACACAAATTGTGACTTTTTAAAAATGAGTTAACTGCTAAAAGCTTTTTCAGTGTGAATTCAGTGAGACTACCAATTCGAACTGGACATTTAAAAATATTTATCTGATTTTAATCATATTTTATTTTTTTGATTTTCAAATAACTTTTGTTTTTAAATAAAAATTTTAGCTTTTAACTTTTATGAAAGACAAGAGTAAAAAAGAAAGAAGACTTGGTCATTTAGAACCTAGAATAAGAATTAAAACTGGTGAAAAAAGTTTTATGACATTTCTCTTAACATCTTTAAATGTTATTTTAATATTTTAATATGGCCATCACAATTTATGCAAAAGAAATTTAGAATATTAATGACAATATTGAAGGGAACATTTTCAGTATTATTTCTAAATTTATTTAGAGCTCTGGAAGGAAAAATGGGTAATAATTGTTGGGTGCCATCCAAACTCTAAGATCTAGTTATAAATTTATTGATGTAAATTTACAACATCAGAACTGACCACTCTCATGAGATACAGACAGCCTGATTGATATACCTCCTTGTTTTATTTATAGAATTCTAAAGTTAATATTTCCAAATCTGAATTCTTTATTCACTGTTGCTATACCTATTTTTCTCCTAGTCTTCAAACTTTAAAATTATCATCATTCACTGACCATTTGATCAACCCTTGGTTATACCCATTCCCTTATGCCACATGAATAAGGCATCCATAAATCTTGTCTTCTTTTCAAATTATAATCCATTCAATTCTATTGATTTTTTTTAACAATACAGTTCAAGACACAATCATGATTCACCTAATAATGGCAATAGCCATGGATTCCTTTTCACATTTGCTTATCCAAAATTCATTCCCTCCGTGATAATCAGAATGGTCTCTTTAAAACTTTATAGATCATAAGGCTCATAAAACTTCTCATTGACCAAATAAAATTTAAAACCCTAATCTGACTTAGGATGGCCTCCATTATATCACTCCTATATAAATCTATTTTTATTTATTATCAGCCCTTAGTAAGAATAAATTGTGGAAAGTAAAGGGTGGAATTGTGAGATAACTAGGGATTATAATAATCATTGTGAGAGATGATAGGAATTTGAACCAAGATGCTAGTGGTGAAGGTGGTGAAAAGCAGTCAAATTCTCTGATACTGTGAAAGTAGTGCCAACACATTTCCTTGGTTGATTGGAATTAAGGGAGAAATAATAAAAGGCCTCAAGAATGACTTACAAATTTGGTCCTGAAAAATTGGAAAAATGGGTTTTTTGCTGACATGGGCAAAACTGTAGTAGAACCTGAACTGAAGGTAGTGTTGCAAAGATTTGGTATTTCTTTATAAACATAATAATTTTGAGAAGCCTATCCAATATCAAAATGTAGATGTGAAAGAAGCATTTGAATCTATGTGCTTCTAGTTCAGAGAAGAGATGTATAACGTAAAGTTGAGAGTTGTCTACATATAGTATTTAAAACTTGAGATAGACTATCAAAAATGTCAGTTGCTATAGACGACATGTGTCTCCTCAAAATTCATATGATGAATGTGATAGTATTAGCAAGTGGGGGTAGTTGGGAGGTTTTAAGATCATGAGGGTGAAGCCCTCATAAATGGGACTAATGCTCTTGTAAAAAGAGACCCTAGAGAGTTCTCTCTCCCTTTTTCCCACATGTTAGGACACAAGGAGAAGTCAGCAGTCTGCATCCTGGAAGAAGGCTCTCACCAGAATTCGACTACTCTGGTATCATGATTTTGGACTTTTAGCCTTCAGAACAGTGAGTGAATAAATTTCTATTGCTGACAAGTAACCAATTTATGTTATTTTTTACAGCAGCCCAAATTGATTAAGATATCAGTAGACATGAATAGATAAAAGAGAAAGAACAATCCAAACCAGACTACTAGATATAGATGAAGTATTTGACACATGGCCCAAAATATCTATCATTACAACAACTGTATTCCTTTAAGTGATATAAAATAATATTTATTACTGTTAATAAATAGAACATATTTTAATATAAAAAAATTATAACAAAATTTGGGAGAAAGTGACCTGTATTTCATGTCCTGAATACACATTAAATAGTTTAGAGATTTTGCAAATCTAAGAAACACTACTCAAGGAAAACCCATGTTGTTGGTGGTTTCCTTTGCAGAGCAGAAGCTTTTTATTTCGATGTAGTCCCATTTTTAAAAAATTCTTTTGTTCCCTTGTCTTTGGAGTTAGATCCAAAAAGAAAAAATATTAAGATTGATATTAAGGAGCTTACCGCCTAGGTATTCTTTTAGGAGTTTTACGATTTCAGGTCTTACATTCCAGTCTTTAATCCATTTTGAATTAATTTTGATGTATGGTTTAAAACAGTAATCCAGTTTTATTCTTTTGCATGTAGCTATCTAGTTGTCCAAATACCACTTATTGTGAAGAGAATGTCCTTTCCCTACTATATGTTCTTGCCGTCTTTGTCATATATTGATGATAAATGGGTGGGTTTATTTCTGGGCTCTCTATTCTGTTCCACTGATCTTTTTTTCCCCAGATTTACTGAGGTATAAATGACAAATAATAAACTGTAAACTTTAAAGATACATAGTTGGAGAAGTTTTGACATATGTGTATACCTGTGAAACCATCACCATAATTAAGATAATTAAAATATCCATCACCCCAGAAGTTCTTCAGCCGCATCGTAATTTCTCCCTCCTTTCCATACCAACACAATTCCACCCACAGATAACCACTGATTTGCCTTCTGTCACTGTAAATTAGTTTGTATTTCCTAAAATTCTACAGAAATAGAATCATATGTATTCTTTAAAAACATTTTTAAATTTATTTATTTATTGAGGTATAGATGATTTAAAATATATTAATTTCAGATATACAACATAGTGATTCAAAATTTTTATAGATTATACTCCATTTATAGTTATTATACAACAGTGGCTATATTCTCTCCGCTGTACAATATATCCTTGTAGCTTATTTATATTATACATAGTAGTTTGTACCTCTTAGTCCCCTAACCCTCTCTTGCCCCTCCTCACTTCACTCTGCCCATTGGTAACCACTAGCTTTTCTTTATATCTGTGAGTCTGTTTCTGTTTTGCTATACATTTGTTTTATTTTTTAGATTCCACATTAAAAGTCATAGTATATAGTATTTATCTTTCTTTTATTTAACTAAGCATCATAGCCTCCCTCCTTCAGGTCTATCCATGATGTTGCAAATTGCAAAATTTGTTTCTTTATTATGTCTGAGTACTCTTCCATTGTATACATATACTACATCTTCTTTATCCATTTATCTGTTAATGGACACTTTGCTTCCATATCTTGGCTATTGTGAAAAATACTGCTGTGAACATCAAGGTACATGAATTTTTTTGAATTAGTGTTTTCATTTTCTTTGGATACATAACCAGGAGTGGAATTGCTAGATCATTTGGTATTTCTTTAATTTTTGGGGGGAACCTCCGTAGTGTTTTCCACAGTGGCTGCACCAGTTTACATCCCCACCAACAGTGTACAAAGGGTTCCCTTTTCTCCATATCCTTGCCAACATTGGTTATTTGTGGTCTTTTTGATGATAGCCGTTCTGACAGATGTGAAGTGATAGTTCAAGGTGGTTCTGATTTGCATTTTCCTGATGATTAATGATGTTGAGCATCTTTTCATGTGCCTGTTGGCCACCTGCATGTCTTCTTTGGAAAAATCTTAACTCAAGTATTCTGCCCATTCAAGTTGTTTATTTTTTGATATTGAGTTGTATGAGCTGGTTATATACTTTGGATATTAACCTGTTATCAATTATACATTTGCCAATATTTTCTCCCATTCAGTAGGTTGTTTTTTCATTTTGTCAGTGGTTTCCTTTACTGTGCTTTTGCACCTTAGGAGACAGATACAAAAAAATATTACTACAATTTATGTCAAAGAGTGTTCTACCTATGTTTTCGTCTAGGAATTTTGTTTCCAGTCTTATATTTAGGTCTTTAATATATTTTGAATTTATTCTTGTATACATTGTAAGAAAATGTTATAATTTCATTCTTTCCCATGTAGCTGTCTATTTTTCCCAGCACCAATTATTGAAGAGACTGTATTTTTACCCATTGTATATACTTGCTTCAGTTGTCATAGATTAATTGACCATAAGTGTGTGGGTGTATTTCTGGGCTCTCTGTTCTGTTACATTGATCTGTGTGTCTGTTTTTGTGCCAGCACCATGCTGTTTTGATGACTGTAGCTTTGTAGTACCATCTGAAGTCAGGGAGCGTGATATTTCCAGCTCTGTTCTTTCTCAAGATTGTTTTGGTTATTTAGGGTCTTTTATATTTTAGTACAAGTTTTTAAATTAGTTGTTCTAGTTCTGTGAAAAATGTCATGGGTATTTTCATAAGGATTGCATCAAATCTACAGATTGCCTGGGATAGTAAAGTCATTTTGACAATATTGATTCTTCCAATCCACGAACATCGTATATGTTTCCATCTGTTTGTATCTTCGATTTCTTTCATCAGCATCTTACAGTTTTCAGCGTACAGGTCTTTTGCCTCCTGAGGTAAGTTTATTCCCGGGTATTTTATTCTTTTTGATGCAATGGTAAATAGGATTTTGTTTCCGTAATTTCTCTTTCTGACCTTTTATTGTTAGTGTATAGAAATTCTATGTATTAATTTTGTATCCTGCAACTTTTCTGAATTCATTGATGAGCTCTAGTAGTTTTCTGGTAGCATCTTTAGGATTTTCTATGTATAGTATCATGTCATCTGCAAACAGTGATAGTTTTATTTCTCCCTTTCCACTTTGGATTCCTTTTATTTCTTTTTCTTCTCTGATTGCTGTGGCTAGGACTTCCAATACTGTGTTGAATAAAGGTAGTGAGAGTCAGCATCCTTGTCTTGTTCTTAATCTTAGAGAAAATTCTTTCAGATTTTCACTGTTGAGTATGATGTTAGCTGTGGGCTTATCATATATGTCCTGTATTATGTTGGGATATGTTCCCTCTATACCCACTTTATGAAGACTTTTTATCATAAATCGATGTTTAATTTTGTCAAAAGCTTTTTCTGTATCTATTGAGATGATATTATTTTTATTCTTCAGTTTGTTGATGTGCTGAATCACACTGACTGATTTGCAGATATTGAACCATGTTTGCATCCCTGGGATAAATTACACTTGATCTAAATGTATGACCCTTAATGTATTATTGGATTTGGTTTGGTAATACTTTGTTGAGGATTTTTTGCACCTATGTTCATCAGTGATATTGGCGTATAATTTTCTTTTTTTGTGTGATATCATTACCTGCTTTTGGTATTAGGGTGATGCTGGCTTGTGGAATGGTTTCAGAAGCATTCCTTCCTTTGCAAATTTTTGGAATAGTCTGAGAAGGATAGGTGTTAATTCTTCTCTAAATATTTGATAGAATTCACCTGTGAAGCTATCTAGTCCTAGACTTCTGTTTGTTGGGGAGATTTTTATTACTGATTCAATTTCATTACTGGTAATTGGTCTGTTCACATTTTCTATTTCTTCCTGGTTCATTCAGGAGATTTTCCATTTCTTCTAAGTTGTCCAATTTATTGGAATATAGTTGTTCATAGTTACCTCTTGTGAACCTTTGTATTTCTGTGGATTCAGATGCAACTTCTTCTTAATTTCTGATTTTATTGATTTGGGCCTTCTCTTTTTCCTGATGACTCTGGCTAAAGATTTATCAATTTTGTTTATCTTTTCAAAGAACCAGCTTTTATTTTCATTGGCCTTTTCTATTGTTTTCTTAGTCTCTATTTCATCTATTTCTGCTCTGATTTTTATGATTTCTTTCCTTCTACTAATTTTTGTTTTTGATTATGTTTGTTCTTCCTTTTCTTGTTATGTTAGGTGTAAGGTTAGTTTGTTTCTTGGAGATTTTTCTTACTTCCTGAGGCAGGCTTGTATCACTGTAAACTTCCCTCTTAGAACTGATTTTGCTGTGTTCCATATATTTTGGAAGGTTTTGTTTTTACTTTCATTCACATCTAGGTATTTTTTTAAATTTCCTCTTTGGTTTCTGCAATGATCCATGGTTGTTTAGGAGCATATTGTTTAGCCTCCACATGTTTGTAATTTTTGCAGTTTTTTTTCTTGTAGTTGATTTCTATTCTCATAGCATTGTGGTTGGAAAAGTTGCTTGATATGATTTCAGTTTTCTCAAATTTACTGAGACTTGTTTTGTGGCCTAACATGTGATCTATCCTTGAGAATGTTCCATGTGTATTCTGCTCTTTTTGGATGGAATGTTCTGTATATCAATGAAGTCCATCTGATATAATGTGTCAATGAAGGTTATTGATTTTCTGTCTGGGTGATCTGTCCATTGATGTAGGTGGGGTTTTAATGTCTCCCACTATTATTGCATTACTGTCAATTTCTCCCTTTATGTCTGTTAATGTTTGCTTTATTTATTTAAGTGCTCCTTTGTTGGGTACATATATATTTACAAATGTTATAACTTCTTCTTGGATGGATCCCATGGTCATTATATAATGTCCTTCTTTGTCTCCAGTTACAGTCTTTGTTTTAAAGTCTATTTTACCTGATAAGAGTATTGCTAACTTCTTTTGATTTTCATTTTCATGAAATAACAATTTCCAACCCCTCACTTTCAATCCGTGTGTCTTTAGATCTGAAGTGAGTCTCTTATAGGCAGCATATGTATGGAGCTTGTTTGTGTATCCATTTAGTCAGTCAACTTTTTTTGTTTGGAGCATTTATTCCATCTACTGGGTTGGTCAAAAAGTGCCTTTGGTTTTTAAGTAAAATAAAAGGCACATTTTTCATTTTCACCAAGAACTTTACTGAACAACGTATTCATCCTTTTGTTCCACTACCTTCTGCCATTTTCCAGGCAACTTCATAATTCCATCTTCCCAAAACTTTTTATCTTTTTGAGCAAAGAACTCTTCCAGGTGCTTTTTACAGTCTTTCAGGGAATTGAAATTTTTTCCATTAAGAGGATTTTGTAAAGACTGAAATAAATGGAAATCCGAAGGTGCAATGTCTGGTGAATACAGCAGATGAATCAGAACTTCCCAGACAATCTGTAACAGTTTTTGCCTGGTCATCAAAGAAACATGTGGTCTTGCATTTTCCTGATGGAAGATTATGCATTTTCTGTTGACTAATTCCAGATGCTTTTCATTGAGTGCTGCTTTCAGTTGGTCTAATTGGGAGCAGTACTTGTTGGAATTAATTGTTTGGTTTTCTGGAAGTAGCTCCTAAAAGAGGACTCCCTTCCAATCCCACCATATACACTACACCACCTTCTTTGGATGAAGACTGGCCTTTGGTGTGGTTGGTGGTGTTTCACTTCACTTGCCCCATGATCTCTTCCATTCCACATTATTGTACAGTATCCACTTTTCATCGTCCACCACAATTTGTTTTAAAAATGGAATGGTTCATTACGTTTCAGTAGAGAATCATATGTGGAAATATGGTCAAGAAGGTGTTTTTCGCTTAACTTATGTGGAACCCAGACATCAAAGTGATGAACATAACCAAGCTGGTGCAAATGATTTTCAGTGCTTGATTTGGATATTTTTGAGTATGTTGGCTATCTCCTGCATGGTATAACATTGATTGTTCTCAATGAATGAATGTCTCGACTTGATTGCTATCAACTTCAGCTGGTCTACCCAACCGTGGAGCATCATCCAGCAAGAAATCTCCAGCACAAAACTTCGCAAACCACTTTTGACACGTTCGATCAGTCATAGCCCCTTCTCCATACACTGCACAATTTTTTTTTTTGCATTTAGGTTGCGTTTTTACCTTTCTTGAAATAAAAAAGCATAAAATGCCAAAAATGTTGCTTTTTTTCTACCACCTTCAATATTAAAATGGCTACACAAAAATTCACCAATTTTGATAAGTCTTTTTTTAGTGCAAACTGATATGACAGCTGTCACATACAATCTAACAAAATTGCTTTGAATGAAGTTAAAGACAACTAAGTGCTACTACAGCCATCTTACGGAAAAAACTGAATGAACCTTTTGGGCAACCCAATACATTTAAATTAATTATTGATAGGTTTGCATTTACTGCCATTTTGTTAATTGTTTTGGGGTTGTTTTTGTAGTTCTTTTTTATTCCTTTCTTCTACCTTTGTTCTCTCACCTTGCTATTTGATGACTATCTTTATTGTTATCTTCGGATTTTTCTTTTTTGTGTATCTATCTCTTATAGATTTTTGGTTTGTAGTTACCATGAGGTTTAAATATAGCAATCTATCTATCTATCTATGCATGATGATTTTAAGTTGCTTATCTCTTAGTTTCAAATGCATTTTAACTATTCTGTATTTTTTACTCCAATCCCCCCACAGTTATTGTTTTTCACATCATATTTTATGTGTTTTCATTTTTGGTATCCCTTAACTACTTATTGTATATATAGATGATTTTACTACTTTTGTCTTTTAATTTTCCTACTTGCTTCATATGGGGTTGATTTACTAACTTTATGTTTGCCTTTTCCAATGAGCTTTTTCTTTTTGTAATTTTCATCTTCCTATTTGTAGCCTTTTCTTTTTTGCTTAGAGAAGTCCCTTTAACATTTCTTGTAAAGCTGGTTTCATAGTGCTAAACTCTTAGCTTTTGCTTATCTGTAAAACTTTTGATCTCTCCATCAAATCTGAATGAGAGTCTTGCCAGGTAGTATATTCCTGATTGTAGGCTTTCCCCTTTTCATCACTTTAAACATATTGTGATACTTCCTTCCCACCTGCGAAGTTTCTGCTGAAAAGCCAGATGGTAGCCTTATGGGAGTTCCCTTGTATGTAACATTGTTTTCCCTTGTTGCTTTTATTATTGTCTCTTTAATTTTTGCCATTTTAATTACAATATGTCTTGGTGTGGTCCTCTTTGGGTTGATCCTGTTTGGGACTCTCTTTGCTTCCTGGACCTGGATGTCTGTTTCCTTTCCCAGGTTAGGGAATTTTTCAGCTATTTGTCTTCATATATAGTCTCTGCCCCTTGCTTGCTCTCTCTTCTTCTGGGACCCCTATAATGTGAATGTTAGTAGACTTGATGTTGTCTCAGAGGTCTCTTAAACTGTCCTCATTTCTTTTTATTCGTTTTTCTTTTTTCTGTTCAGCTTCAGTGATATCCACTGCTCTCTCTTCCAGCTCACTGATCTGTTCCTCTTTATCATTTAATCTACAGTTGATTCCTTCTAGTGTATTTTTCATTTTAGTTATTGTATTTTTTATCTCTGGTTCTTCTTTGTATTTTCTATCACTCTGTTTATCCATTCTTCTCTCAAGTTCTTTGAGCATTTTTACAATCATTACCTTGAATTCTTTATTGGGTAGATTGCCTATCTCCACTTCAGTTAGTTCTTCTTTTGGGGTGTTATCTTGTTCCTTCTATTGGAACATGTTCCTCTGTCACCTCATTTTGCAAATCTGGCTGTTTCCTTTTCTGTGTATCTGGTAGGCTGGTTACATTTCATGACCTTGCGGTATTATCCTTCTGTTGGAGATGTCCTATACATCCCAGCAGCAACCTCCCCTCTGTATGCTGTATGCTCTAGGTATGTCTCCTATGTGCGCTGTGTGGGTCCTTCTGTTGTGGAGAGCTGACTACTGAAGGTGGTATCGTAGGTGTGGCTGGTCCCAGATCCATTTGGGTGCCAGTCCCTTCCTTGTGTGGAAGCTGTTGGATGCTGGTAGGTAGGTCTGGGTCATGCAGCAGCTGGCTATAGAACTCTAGGGGGTCCAAGGACTAACGTGGGCTCACTGATGGGTAGAGCCAGGTCCCCAGGTCTCTGGCTGTAGATCCCTGTATGTCCCAAAGCTGGTGTCAGCCTGCTGGTGGGTGGAGCTGGATCTCAAGGATTCTGGCTGAGGAGCACAAGGTGTCCCAGAGTATGCCTGCTAGTGGTCAGGGATGGAACCCATGTGGTTGTAGGGCTGGTGCTGGCCTGCTGACATGCTGTTTGGATCCCAACAAAGGAGGCCGCTGGGCTGAGGTTGTCTTGAGGCTGCTGTCTGCATGCTGGTGGGTAGGATGGGGTCCAGTAGATCCTGGGGCTGCTACCCGCCCAACAGAGCATTAAGTTGGATCCTGGAGTTAGTGCTGGTCCACTGGCAGGCAGAGGTCGGTCCTAGGCTCTCTTCCTGCAGGGCCCAGGTATCTCAGAGCTGCTGCTGGACTGCTGATGGGTGGGTCCTGTTCCTGACATAGCTGGATGTGGGTTCCAGGGTGTCTTGTCCTAAAGCTTGTATTGGCCCGCTGGTGAGTGGGGCTGGATTCAAAGGAGGTGGGCTGAGGGGCCCACATTGTCTCAGAGTTTGTCTTTGCCAGCTGATGCACAGGGATGGGACCCTTTGTGACCCAGGGCTGGTGTTGGCCTGCTGGCAGGTGGACTGGGTCTGCCATGGCAGGCTGCAGCACTGTTGTGATCCTGGGGCTAGTGTCTGCCTGATGGTGGTGAGGCTGGTGCCCAGTGGGTCCTGAAGCTCATGCCTGCCCACTAATAGGCAGAGTTGGGTCCTAGGGTCTCTGGTTGCTGGGCCTTGGGGGTTCCAGGTATCGTTCCTGTTGTGTGGGGTTGGTTCCTGTGCCCTCTAGTGGACAGGGCCATGTATAGGGTGGCTTTGGGTTCAGAGGTTCTTAAGTCAGCCTGCCTGCTATTGGTTGGGGCTGTGTCCCCACCTTGCTAGTTACTTGGCCTGAGATGTCCCAGTAATAGTGCCTACAGGCTGGGGGAAGAAGCAGGGCTGGGTCCCAAGGGTCATAAGCTACAGGGAGGAGTACAAATTGGTGCTTGCCAGCACTCGTGTCCATGTGGTAGAAGGAGCTCCCCAAAATGGCTGCTGCTAGTGTCTGTTGTCCCAGGGTGAATTTAGGTTGCCTCCTGCCTCTCCAGGAGACTCTCCAAGATCAGCAGGTGGGTCTGGCCCAGGCTCCTTTCAAATTACTGCTTCTGTCCTGAGTCCCAGAGCTCGTGAGATTTTGTATGTGCCCTTTAAGAGCGGAGTCTCTATTTTCCCACAGCCCTCTGTCTCTCCCAGAAGTATACCCTGCTGGCTTTCAAAGACAAATGTTCTCGGGGCTTGTCTTCCTGGTGCAGGAACACTGGGCTGGGAAGCCCGATGTGGGGCTCAGGCCCCCTCTCCTTGGGGAGAACCCCTGCAATTGTTATTATTCTCCCATTTGTGGGTTACCCACTCAGGGGTATGGATCTTGACCATACCACAAGTCTGAGTCTCTTATCTGTCTCATTGTGATTCCTTCTTTATATCTTTAGTTGTATAAAAGCTTTTCCACTAGATTTCAGTCTTTTTCATCAATAGTTGCTCTGTAAATAGTTGTAATTTTGGTGTGCCCATGACAGGAGTTGAGTGCAGGTCTTCCTACTCTACCATCTTGCAGCAGTCTCAATGTATGTGTCTGTTTTTATGCTGATACCATACTGTTTTGATTACTATAGCTTTGTAGTACAGTCTAAAATCAGGATGTGTGATACCTCCAGCTTTGTTCTTTTTTCTCAGTATTGTTTTGGCTATTCAGGGTCTTTTGTGGTTCCATACATATTTTAGAATTATTTGTTCTACTTCTGTGAAAATTGCCATTGGCATTTTCATAGCTATTGTAGATAGCTTTGGGTATTGTAATCATTTTAACAATATTAATTCTTCTAATCCATGAGCATGGAATATCTTTCCACTTATTTGTGTCTTCTTCAATTTCTTTCATCACTGTCCAGTAGTTCTCTGTGTACAGTGTCACTCCTTGGTTAGATTTATTCCTAAGTATTTTATTCATTTTGATGCTATTATAAATTGAACTGTTTTCTTCATTTCTCTTTTTGATAGTTTGCTATTAACGTATAGAAGTTTGTATCCTGCAACTTTACTGAATTCATTGATTAATTTTACCAGTTTTTGGTGGAGTCTTTAAGGTTTTCTATATGTAGTATCATGTCATCTGCAAATAGTGAGTTTTATTTCTTTTGTTCCAATTTGTATGCCTTTTCTTTTTCTTTCTAATTTCACTGTCTAGAAATTCCACTACTGTATTAAATAAAACTGGGGAGTGTTGGCATCCTTGTCTTGTTCCTGATCTTAGAGGAAAAGCTTTCAGCTTGCCTTTGAGTCTGATATTAGATGTGGGCTTTCATACATGGCCTTTACTGTCTTGGAGTACATTCCTTTTATATCTAATTTGTTGAGAGTTTTTATCATGAAAGATTGTTGAATTTTATCAAAAGCTTTTTCTGCATCTATTGAGATGATGTGATTTTTATCCTTTATTCTGTTTTAATGTGCTGTATCATACTAACTGAGTTTTGTGTGTTGAACTATTCTTGCATCCCAGAGATCAATCCCACGTGGTCATGGTGTATAATCCTTTTAATGTGCTGTTGAATTTGGTTTGCTGGCATTTAGTTGAGGGCTTTTGCATCTGTGTTCACCAGGGATATTGTATTGTTTAGTTCTTTTCTTGTAGTGTCTTTGTTTGGCTTTGATATCAGGGTACTGCTGGCCTCATGAAATGAGTTTAGGAGTGTTCCTTCTTCTCCAGGAAGACTTTAAAAGGGTTTGGTGTAAATTCTTTTTTTTTAATTTTTAGTAGAATTCACCAGTGAAGCCACCTCATCTTGGACTTTGCTTCATGGGGAGATTATTAATTACTCACTTATTATTCATCTAAGTGTTTTACTTCATCATGATTCAGTCTCGATAGGTTGTATGTTCTATAAATTTATCCATTTCTTATAGGTTATCCAATTTGTTGGTACATAATTATTCATAGTAGTTTTTTATGATCCCTTTTATTTCTGTGGAGTCAACTGTAATGTCTCCTCTTCCACTTATGATTTTATTTACTGAAGTCTTTTTTTTCTTAGTATAGCCAAGAGTTTGTCAGTTTAGTTGATCTTTCAAAAAAAACAAAAACAAAAACCCCAACCTTTAGTTTTGTTGATTTTTTCCCTATTGAGTTTCTATTTTCTGTTTCATCTATTTCTGCTCTGATACTTGTTATTTTCTTCCTTCTGCTAACTTTGGGCTTAGATTTTTCTTCTTTCTCTAGTTCTTTGAGGTATAAAGTTAGCTTGTTTGGAGTTAGGGGAAATGGGAATTTGTTATTCAATGGGTATAAAGTTTCAGTTATGCAAGATAAATATGTTCTAGAGATCTGTTGTATAAAAGCATGCCTAGAGGTAACAAAGCAGTGTTTTGCACTTAATTTGTTCAGAGGGTAGATCCTGTATTAAGTGTTTTTAACACAATAATAAAAGAAAAAAGTGGTTAAAATAATAAATTTTATATTTTGTATATTATCACAATAAAAAGATAATGCTAAGCACCAAAACCTCCCAAAGCATTACCTTTACTTTCCTTTGCTCTTCACTAATTTGCAGAGAAAGCAGTACTGAGAACTACCTTATTAGAATGATCTTGTCTCACCTTGGACTCTGGCATAAGTAAATTGCACCTGTTTCTACTAATAGCTTATATTTGTTTTGTCTATTTAGACAAGATTTGGACACATATTTTGAAACTGTTCTTTAGATTATACAAGATGTATTTTAGAGATAACTTAAATATTAAACCTGATATTTTGTTTATGATTTAATTAAAAGTACCTTGGGCTACAAGACAAATCTACATTCAAATCATAGGTCTACTAAATATTATCTTTACTTTTCCCTTATGATGAAATTGAACAAGTCCTGATTCTTCCTTTTTTAGTCTCCTGATGCACAGCAACTATACAATATTTATCTCATGGACTGAAACAAACACAATATCCGTTTTCAAGCAACAGTATGGATTACTAAACTGAAATAAATGTCAGCATATCAAGGATAAATTTTAATGAATGAGTTTAGGGAACTATATAAAGGAGATTATTCATTATTACAAACTACTCCCTACTCAGAAACACAACACTACATACATAACTTTAGAAAATATTGTTCATACTATTTTCTAAATGCTGTTCATACTATTTTCTAAATGCAATGTATGTGTGTGTGCATTATATATGTGTATTATATATACAGTTATAAGAAGTTAGTTATCAAATATTTTCACTTTTCCAACAGAGTACAGCATTGATGATCACCATTTTTTTCAGTCAACAAGTTGATGAGTAATGGAATAACTGAATACAAATAAGTTTGACTAGTTCCATGGTTAAGTTTCAAATTATGAAAAAAAAAAAAAACTCCACTTGCCTATTAATGTATTTTCTTGCTAGAACTCATGTGACATATTCCAACACATGTTGGAACTTCATTTAGAGATGGACAATCACACTCTACCATCCAACAGCTTCTGTAAACTACACATCATGTAGCTTGTGGACGAGTGTATAGAGTATATAAAATCGACTTGGCTTCTACCCCATCTCATTAGCTTCAACATGAGGATAATACTAGTAGCAACTTCATATCCATAAAGTCACTGTTAGGCTTTTATGAGAATATATTATATTGTATCATGTCATATTATATCATAATATCACAAATGAGCACTCAATAAATGTCAACTATTACTTTTTTTTTATTGGTGGCTATACTTCCTTTGTGGCTTAAAGAAACAAATAGGATGTGGTGGGTAGGTGTTTATTTAATTGTGTCTGTGAGAGGGTAGTAGTCCTAAAAATAAACATATATATATGTGTGTGTGTATATATATGTGTATATATATATATATATATATATATATATATATATATCTCCATCATAGCAAGCTACTGTGTATTTTTACAAAACTGTATTACTCAGAGCATATTTTATTGTCAATCTTGATGTTCATATGCACTCTTCCCTCTCCCTAGAATTTTCCATTATCATCTATCTATCTTCCCTCAACTTACCTGTCAACTCTTTTTTCTTCTTAACTGTCACTTCTTTTCAGAAGACATTTTGGTTTTCATCAAAGGACTGACTAGAAGCTTCTCAGGAATAAAATTAAATTCTAATTTCCTAGTAAAGGATTTAAGGGCTCAGAAAATATTTGTTTAATGACTGAATTTAGCTCCATGTGTTAAGGGAATATTTCATAAATTTCATTCAAAGGAGCTGGGGAGGAGACAAGAAACTATTTGGGAATTGCTTCTTGATGGTGTAAGAATAATGAATGGTATTTATTATGTACTATAGTTGGAATAAGGGTGTGGAGAAGCACAGCTAGAGAGAAAAAAGAAAGTTTAAAATATGACAAACCTAAGTAGTGGTCCCATAACATCTTAATGAAAAAAAGTGTAATAGCAACAGGCTCCAAAATCCTAGGCTTTCTAATTCAAGAATGTGGGACTGGTCTGCAATCTATGGAAGAGCAACAATTCAAGTTTTAAAAAATTTTTCAATTGAGAATGTCAGTTCTATGTGAGGTAAAGGGAACTGGGGTAATAAATAAGCTTGAGAAACTAGGATCACAGTCATGCATTAATAAGAAGATTTAGTCAGTCTGTCTCTCTCTGGCTTACTCAGAGGTCCTTATGTCCAGAATGACCAGTAAACTCAACATGAAACAGCACTGGTTAGAAATAACAAATACTAGACAAAACACAGACGACAGACATTGTGTCAGAGTGGCAAAAGTAAATTCCTGGCAATGTATCCTTAGAAGTTTGAATTCCATCCACTTACAATTATTTGCTTTGGTCCCCAATATTGTAGTATCACAACATTATATTGAAATTCCTTCTTAATAT
Source organism: Balaenoptera borealis (assembly GCF_965194805.1). Classification (NCBI taxonomy): domain Eukaryota; kingdom Metazoa; phylum Chordata; class Mammalia; order Artiodactyla; family Balaenopteridae; genus Balaenoptera; species Balaenoptera borealis. The sequence continues at coordinate 68,207,271 of NC_138861.1, read as the reverse complement.
CAAGAATTGTGACTAGTCTAGGATTTTACTCTACTTACAAGCCTCTGAGTGACGTAGTTACTGCTTCATGGATACTAGCAGGAGACACAAGACTCCTGAGTAAGAGACAAAGAAAGAACTTTATTATTCATAGTAAAAGGAGTAGTCAGAGCTTCATATTTGTTTGTGTCAGTTCCCCTTTCCCTCAGTCCCCACAGGGGTTAATCAAAAGGCCTATGAAGAATGCTCTACATGCAGGGGGTTATACTACAGGAAAGGATCACTGCATTGGGGGATTCCCTGATTTTACAGTGAGGAGAAGCAAGCTTACTCTCTGTCAAAGAGAAGACATAACAACCCCATCCCTCAAGGTTGTTTATTACAAATATAAAACACTGAAAAATGGTCCAGTTAATGAGCAGTAAGGGCCTTGAATTCTTGGCAGAGTCAGCAAGTGCATGCAGGGAACTTCAGAGCCCATGGTGGATTGCCTCCACGGACACCTAACAGCTATTGATATAGCCTGTCACGTTAAGTGCCAACTCAAGCTAAAGGAAAGCTAAGATAGATAGACTGAAAGAAGAGTAGACTGACAAAGTTTAGGTTTGAACATCCTTTAATTACCACTGAGAAGAACAAAAATAATTATATTATCAAGCTATTTCACTTTATAAATAATGAGAGAGATAGTATGTATAGCACCTTATTCTAAGAGGTGTCATTTGCTATTAACATACTTTGGAAACCAAGGGAAAATACACTATATTAAACATTCTTTTAGCCTCCATATAGAGAAAACAACATTTTAAAACATCACAAATTTTCCTTAGATGATTTTTATTACTTTGGTTCAAAAATACTTTTGGAAAATTTTCTGACGTATTATCTGGGAATTAACTTGCACACAGCAAATCAAAACCTAAAATGTAATTTAGAAACACTTCAAAATGAATAATAGCTTTTTCAAATTGGAACAGAATAACTGAAAACAGTCCAATGTATTTTTAGGTAATACTACTCACTATTAAAACATGCCAGTAAATTCTTTTCAGAGAAACACTGAAAACTTATGCAAATAAATTAACATTCCATGTCCTGTACTTAATTGTCAGGATCAACTTTTAAACAACAATTTTTAAGCTGGCCAACCTAACCTCTCCAGAGAAAAATTTAATTTAAATTTAGAATGTAAAGTTTTCACACAAATAAGAATTGAGAAGCAGTAAGCTCTTCCTTGCTATTCTCATATAAAAAGTGGCAGTTAGTTATATAAGAAATTGAACAGGACAGATACTGTTTAAATAGAACCGTTATACTGTTAATTTTTTATGGTAGAAAAAATATTTATAATAAGCATTATGAAGAAACTTTTAAATTTTATTTTTGGATTTAATTTTTAAAATATTTATCTTTATTTGATGAAACCCAACAGATTATAGCTAAATGTCTCTAATGTTATTACTAGCCATATGGTATGGGAGTATTTCAAAGAAAGTTTCATGTAAAAAGAAAGAAAATATTCTTAATATAGTTTTGTTCTTTTATTTGTCCTTGATAACAAAAGAAAATGACACTTAGATTTTAAAACTTAGATGAACATAATAACTACATAGACTTTTTTGAAAATAATATTTTAAAGAAAATGGAATAGTGGACATGATGGAGGAGCAGAAAGACCTTGAACTCACCTCCTCCCACGAGAACACAAAATCACAACTAATTGCTGAACAGCCATTGATAAAAGAGGCTGGAACCTACCAAAAAAGATATTCTACATCCAAAGACAAAGAACAACCACAGGAGATTTGTAGGAAGGGAGCATTCACTATATAATAATCAAATGCCATACCACCCAGATGGGCAATCCACAAACTGAAGAATAATTATATCGCAGCAGTTCTCCCACAGGAGTGAAATTTCTGAGCCTGACATCAGGTTCCCCAGCCTGGGGGTCTGGCATCAGGAGGAGGAGCCCCCAGAGCATTTGGCTTTGAAGGCCAGTGGGACTTGATAGCAAGAACTCCACAGAACTAGGGAAAACAGAGACTCTACTCTTGGAGGGTACACACAAGGTCTTATGTACACTGGGACCCAGGGAAAAGCAGCGACTTCATAGGAGCCTGGGTCAGACCTACCTGTTGGTCCTGGAAGGTCTCCTGGGGAGGTGGGGGTGGCTGTGGATCTTCTGGGGACCAAAAAAGCTGGTGGCAAACATATCTGGGAGTATTCACCTGAAGGCTGATACCTTGCTTCAGTCATTAGCGCCAAGAACTGGCCCAACCCAAACCCTGTAGGCTCCAGTGCTGGGACCCCTCAGGCCAAACAACCAACAGGGCGTCAACACAGTACTACCTATCAACAGACAGGCTGCCTAAAGACTTCCAGAGCCCATAACCACCTCTAGACATGCCCCTAGACATGGCCCTGTCCCCAACACAGGCCAAAACCAAGCTCCACCCACCAGTGGGCAGGCATCAGCCCTTACCCTTAGGAAGACTGCACAAGCCTCTAGAGCAGCCTCACCAATCGGGGCAGACACCCGAAGCAAGAAAACTAAAATCCCACAGCCTGTAGAACTGAGTACACAAACAGAGGTCAGAACCTACCCTGGGACCAGCTGGCCCCTGGCCCTTAGGTGACAAGAGGGGAGGGTATTGCTGGGACACATAGGACATGGCCTACAGAGGACCAATTTTCCACAGTCTAAAAACATAATTAACCTTCCACATACATAAAAATACAAATAGGAGTTTAGATAAAATGGTATGGCAGAAAAATATGTTCCAGACGAAGGAACAAGATAAAACCCCAGAAGAAAGACTAAGTGACGTGGAGATAAGCAATCCACCCAAGAAAGAGTTCAGAGTAATTATCATAAAGATGATCCAAAAACTCTGGAAAAGAATGAATGCACAGGAAATTCCCTGGCAGTCCAGTGGTTGGAACTCCGCATTCTCACTGCTGAGGGTCCGGGTTCAGTCCCTGGTCAGGAAACGAAGATCCCAGAAGCCTCATGGGAAAAAAAAAGAATGGATGCACAGATCCATACAGGATCAACCCAAGGAGGAACACACCAAGACACATAGTAATCAAATTCAAATTGACACAAATTACAGATAAAGAAAAAATATTTAAAAAAACAAGGGAAAGGCAAGAAATAGCATACAAGGGAATCCCCATAAGACTATCAGCTGATTTTTCAGCAGAAACTCTGCAGGCCAGAAGGGAGTGGCATGATATATTTAAAGTGATGAAAGGGAAAAACCTACAACCAAGAATACTCTACCTAGCAAGGCTCTCATTCAGATTTGATGGAGAAATCAAAAGCTTTACAAACAAGCAAAAGCAAAAATATTCAGCACCATTAAACTGGCTTTACAACAAATGCTAAAGGAACTTCTCTAGGCAGAAAAGAAAAAGTCACAACTATTAATAGAAACAAGAAAATTATGAATGGGAAAGCTCACCAGTAAAGGCAAACATACAGTAAAGGTAGGAAATCATCCACACACAAATGCAATATCTAAACAAGTAATCTTGAGAGGAGGAGAGTACAAATCAGAATATCTGAAATGCATTTGAAATTAAGAGATCAGCAACTTAAAACAATCATGGATAAATACAGACTGCTATATCAAAACATCATGGCAACCACAAACCAAAAATCTATAACAGATATACACACAAAAAAGAAAAAGGAATCCAAACCCAAAACTATAGAAACTCATCAAATCACAAGAAAAGAGAACAAAAGAGGAAAGGAAGAAAAAAGACCTTCAAAAACAAATCCAAGATAATTAACAAAATGGCAATAAGAACATACATATCAATAATTCCTTAAATGTAAATGAATTAAATGCTCCAACCAAAAGACATACAGACTGCCTGAATCGATATAAAAACAAGATCGATATATATGCTGTTTACAAGCACAAACTTCAGATCTAGAGACACATACAGACTGAAAGTGAGGGGATGGATAGAGGTATTGCATGCAAATGAAAATCAAAAGAAACTGGGAGTAACAATACTTATATCAGACAAACTATAAAATACTGTTTCAAGAGACAAAGAAGGACACTACATAATGATCAAGGGATCAACCCAAGAAGAAGATATAACAATTGTAAATATATATGCACCCAACATAGAAGCACCTCAATATACAAGGCAGATGTTAACAGACATAAAACGAGAAATTGACAGTAACAAAATGATAGTGGGGGGACTTTAATACCCCACTTACATCAATGGACAGATCATTGAGAACGAAAATCAATAATGAAACACAGGCCTTAAATTGGCACATTAAATTACATGGGCTCAATTGATATTTATAGAGCATTCCATCTGAAAGAGACAGAATACACATTTTTTTCAAGTGTACATGGAACATTCTCAAAGACAGATCACATGCTGGGTCACAAGGCAAGCCTTGGTAAATTTAACAAAACTGAAATTATATCAAGCATCTTTTCTGACCACAATGCTATGATATTAGAAATCAACTACAAAAAAAAAAATGCAAAAAACACAAACATGTGGAGGCTAAAAACATTCTACTAAAGAACCGATGGATCCCTGAAGAAATCAAAGTGGAAATAAAAAAAATACCTAAAGATTAATGAAAATGAAAACACAATGATCCCACACCTCTGGGATGCAGGAAAAGCACTTCGAAGAGGGAAGTTTAGAGCAATAAAGCTTACCTCAGGAACCAAGAAAAATCTCAAATAAACAACCTAATGTTACAAGAAAAGACAACCTAGAGAATGGGAGGAACAATTTGCAAAAGATGTGACTAACAAGGTATGCAAACAGCGCATACAGCTCAATATCAAACAACAACAACAACAACAACATCCCAATGAAAAAATGGGCAGAAGATCTAAAAAGACATTTCTCCAAAGATGACATACAGATGGCCAACAGGCACATCAAAAGATGCTCAATATTGCTAATTATTAGAGAAATGCAAATCAAAACTACAATGAGGTATCACCTCACTCTGGTCAGAATGGCCATCATCAAAAAGTCTACAAATAATAAATGCTGAGAGGGTGTGGTGCAAAAGGAACCCTCATGCAGTGCTAGTGGGAATGTAAATTGGTGCAGCGACTATGGAGAAGAGTGGAAGTTCCTTAAAAAACTAAAAATAGAGTTACCATACGATTCTGCAATCCCAATCCTGGGCATATATCTGGAGGAAAGCATAATTCAAAGAGAGACATGTACCACAGTGTTCACTGCAGCACTATTTACAATAGCCAAGACACAGAAGCAACCACAGAGTCCACTGACAGATGAATGGATAAAGAAGATATGGTATATATAGATAATGGAATATTTCTCAGCCATAAAAAAGAATGAAATAATGCCATCTGCAGCAACATGGATGGACCTAGAGATTATCATACTAAGTGAAGTAAGCTAGACAAAGAAAGACAAGTATCATATGATATCGCTTATATGGGAAATCTAAAAACAATGATACAGAGGTGGCGGGCTCCGGCTCTGGCGTCTGGGTCGCTCGTCCTCCCTCCCCGCCGGACTCGTCGCCCCTGCGACCACGGGGAGGCCGGGGCAAGAGGTTACCCTCCTAGCGAGAGCGCCGCCCCACTAGTCACCCTTCCCCAAACTTTCCTGCAGCCGGGGCGTCGGCGACGTCAGCCTGGTGGGTGGAAGGGGACAGTGCCCGGGGCGCGGCCCCTTTTGGCAGCTTCCCTCAGCCTGTGAGGGACCCGCAATTCCCCACTTTCCCCACGGGCACAGTGAGCCGGTTCCGGCAGCATTGGAAGCCTTGAGTCCGGAGCAGGGCGCACGGGAGCACCACAAGGAGCCGAAGATTCAGGCCTCTTCCTTTGAGGCTGGCAGAATGATGGAAAAGTGATACTAATTGTATGAAAGCAACCCCTTCAGCCAACTCCTGTCTTCCTGGGAAGGCCCCTGGAAGAAAAGGCTGAAGAAGTTGAAGCCGAAGAGTTCAAATGCCTTGCCGAGACCATTCTGCTGTTAAAAAAAAAATGCAAGCAACCTGAAGAGAACTTCCACAGAGAGCTAAAAGTGAAGTCAGAGGAGATAGCCTCAACCACCAGAGGGCAGACAGCAGAAGCAAGAAAAACCATAATCCTGCAGCCTGTGGAACAAAAAACCACATTCACAGAAAGACAGACAAGATGAAAAGGCAGAGGGCTATATACCAGATGAAGGAACAAGATAAAACCCCAGAAAAACAACTAAATGAAGTGGAGATAGGCAACCTTCCAGAAAAAGAATTCAGAATAATGATAGTGAAGATGCTCCAGGACCTCGGAATAAGAATGGAGGCAAAGATCAAGAAGATGCAAGAAATGGTTAACAAAGACCTAGAAGAATTAAAGAACAAACAAACAGAGATGAACAATACAATAACTGAAATGAAAACTACACTAGAAGGAATCAATAGCAGAATAACTGAGGCAGAAGAACGGATAAGTGACCTGGAAGACAGAATGGTGGAATCCACTGCTGTGGAACAGAATAAAGAAAAAAGAATGAAAAGAAATGAAGACAGCCTAAGAGACCTCTGGGACAACATTAAGCACAACAACATTCGTATTATAGGAGTCCCAGAAGGAGAAGAGAAAGAGAGAGGACCAGAGAAAATATTTGAAAAGATTATAGACGAAAACTTCCCTAACATGGGAAAGGAAATAGCCACCCAAGTCCAGGAAGCGCAGAGAGTCCCATACAGGATAAACCAAAGGAGAAACACGCCGAGACACATAGTAATCAAATTGGCAAAAATTAAAGACAAAAATTATTGAAAGCAGCAATGGAAAAATGACAAATAACTTACAAGAGAACTCCCATAAGGTTAACAGCTGATTTCTCAGCAGAAACTCTACAAGCCATAAGGGAGTGGCACGATATACTTCAAGTGATGAAAGGGAAGAACCTACAACCAAGATTACTCTACCCAGCAAGGATCTCATTCAGATTTGATGGAGAAATCAAAAGTTTTACAGACAAGCAAAAGCTAAGAGAATTCAGCATCACCAAACCAGCTCTACAACAAATGCTAAAGGAACTTCTCTAAGTGGGAAACACAAGAGAAGAAAAGGACCTACAAAAACAAACCCAAAACAATTAAAAAAATGGTCATAGGAACATACATATCGATTATTACCTTAAACGTGAATGGATTAAATGCTCCAACCAAAAGACACAGGCTTGCTGAATGGATACAAAAACAAGACCCATATATATGCTGTCTACAAGAGACCCACTTCAGACCTAGGGACACATACAGACTGAAAGTGAGGGGATGGAAAAAGGTATTACATGCAAATGGATATCAAAAGAAAGCTGGAGTAGCTATACTCATATCAGATAAAATAGAATTTAAAATAAAGAATGTTACAAGAGACAAGGAAGGACACTACATAATGATCCAGGGATCAATCCAAGAAGAAGATATAACAATTATAAATATATATGCACCCAACATAGGAGCACCTCAATACATAAGGCAACTGCTAATAGCTATAAAAGAGGAAATTGATAGTAACACAGTAATAGTGGGGGACTTTAACGCCTCACTTACACCAATGGACAGATCATCCAAAATGAAAATAAATAAGGGAACAGAAGCTTTAAATGACACAATAGACCAGACACATTTAATTGATATTTATAGGACATTCCATCCGAAAACAGCAGATTACACTTTCTTCTCAAGTGCGCATGGAACGTTCTCCAGGATAGATCACATCTTGGGTCACAAATCAAGCCTCAGTAAATTTAAGAAAATTGAAATCATATCAAGCATCTATTCTGACCAAAACGCTATGAGATTAGAAATGAATTACAGGGAAAAAAACATAAAACACACAAACACATGGAGGCTAAACAATACGTTACTAAAAAACCAAGAGATCACTGAAGAAATCAAAGAGGAAATCAAAAAATACCTAGAGACAAATGACAATGAAAACACGACGATCCAAAACCTATGGGATGCAGCAAAAGCAGTTCTAAGAGCGAAGTTTATAGCTATACAAGCCTACCTCAAGAAACAAGAAAAATATCAAGTAAACAATCTAACCTTACACCTAAAGGCACTAGAGAAAGAAGAACAAACAAAACCCAAAGTTAGCAGAAGGAAAGAAATCATAAAGATCAGAGCAGAAATAAATTAAATAGAAACAAAGAAAACACTAGCAAAGATCAATAAAACTAAAAGGTAGTTCTTTGAGAAGATAAACAAAATTGATAAGCCATTAGCCAGACTCATTAAGAAAAAGAGGGAGAGGACTCAAATCAATAAAATTAGAAATGAAAAAGGAGAAGTTACAACAGACACCACAGAAATACAAAGCATCCTAAGAGACTATTACAAGCAACTCTATGCCAATAAAATGGACAACCTGGAAGAAATGGACAAATACTTAGAAAGGTATAACCTTCCAAGACTGAACCAGGAAGAAATAGAAATTATGAACAGACCAATCGCAAGTAATGAAATTGAAACTGTGATTAAAAATCTGCCAACAAACAAAAGTCCAGGACCAGATGGCTTCACAGGTGAATTCTATCAAACATTTAGAGAAGAGCTAACACCCATCCTTCTCAAACTCTTCCAAAAAATTGCAGAGGAAGGAACACTCCCAAACTCATTCTATGAGGCCACCATCACCCTGATACCAAAACCAGACAAAGATACTACAAAAAAATAAAATTACAGACCAATATCACTGATGAACATAGATGCAAAAGTCCTCAACAAAATACTAGCAAACAGAATCCAACAACACATTAAAAGGATCATACACCACGATCAAGTGGGATTTATCCCAGGGATGCAAGGATTCTTCAATATATGCAAATCAATCAATGTGATACACCATATTAACAAATTGAAGGAGAAAAACCATATGATCATCTCAATAGACACAGGAAAAGCTTTTGACAAAATTCAACACGCATTTATGATAAAAACGCTCCAGAAAGTGGGCATAGAGGTAACCTACCTCAACATAATAAAGGCCATATATGACAAACCCACAGCAAACATCAATCTCAACGGTGAAAAACTGGAAGCATTTCCTCTAAGATCAGGAACGAGACAAGGATGTCCACTCTCACCATTATTATTCAAGATAGTTTTGGAAGTCCTAGCCGTGGCAATCAGAGAAGAACAAGAAATAAAAGGAATACAAATTGGAAAAGAAGAAGTAAAACTGTCACTGTTTGCAGATGACATGATACTATACATAAAGAATCCTAAAAGTGCCACCAGAAAACTACTAGAGCTAATCAATGAATTTGGTAAAGTTGCAGGATACAAATTTAATGCACAGAAATCTCTTGCATTCCCATACACTAATGATTAAAAATCTGAAAGATAAATTATGGAAACACTCCCATTTACCATTGCAACAAAAAGAATAAAATACCTAGGAATAAATCTACCTAGGGAGACAAAAGACCTGTATGCAGAAAACTATAAGACACTGATGAAAGAAATTAAAGATGATGCCAACAGATGGAGAGATATACCATGTTCTTGGATTAGAAGAATTAATATTGTGAAAATAACTATACTACCCAAAGCAATCTACAGATTCAATGCAATCCCTATCAAATTACCAATGGCATGTTTTATGGAACTAGAACAAATCATCTTAAAATTTGTATGAAGACACAAAAGACCCCGAATAGCCAAAGCGGTCTTGAGGGAAAAAAACAGAGCTGGAGGAATCAGACTCCCTGACTTCAGACTATACTACAAAGCTACAGTAATCAAGACAATATGGTACTGGCACAAAAACAGAAATATAGATCAATGGAACAAGATAGAAATTTCAGAGATTAACCCACGCACCTATGGTCAACTAATCTATGACAAAGGAGGCAAAGATATACAATGGAGAAAAGACAGTCTCTTCAATAAGTGGTGCTGGGAAAACTGGACAGCTACATGTAAAAGAATGAAATTAGAACATTCCCTAACACCATACACAAAAATAAACTCAAAATGGATTCGAGACCTAAATGTAAGACCGGACACTATAAAACTCTTAGAGGAAAACATAGGAAGAACACTCTTTGACATAAATCACAGCAAGATCTTTTTTGATCCACCTCCTAGAGTAAGGGAAATAAAAACAAAAATAAACAAGTAGGACCTAATGAAACTTCAAAGCTTTTGCACAGCAAAGGAAACCATAAACAAGACGAAAAGACAACCCTCAGAATGCGAGAAAATATTTGCAAACGAATCAACGGACAAAGGATTAATCTCCAAAATATATAAACAGCTCATTCAGCTCAATATTAAAGAAACAAACAAACCAATCCAAAAATGGGCAGAAGACCTAAATAGACATTTCTCCAAAGAAGACATACAGATGGCCAAGAAGCACATGAAAGGTTGCTCAACATCACTAATTATTAGAGAAATGCAAATCAAAACTACAATGAGGTATCACCTTACACCAGTTAGAATGGGCATCATCAGAAAATCTACAAACAACAAATGCTGGATAGGGTGTGGAGAAAAGGGAACCCTCTTGCACTGTTGGTGGGAATGTAAATTGATACAGCCACTATGGAGAACAGTATGGAGGTTCCTTTAAAAACTAAAAATAGAACTACCATATGATCCAGCAATCCCACTACTGGGCTTATACCCAGAGAACACCATAATCCAAAAAGACACATGCACCCCAATGTTCACTGCAGCACTATTTACAATAGCCAGGTCATGGAAGCAACCTAAATGCCCTAAAGAAGTTGTGGTACATATATACAATGGAATATTACTCAGCCATAAAAAGGAACGAAATTGAGTCATTTGTTGAGACTTGGATGGATCTAGAGACTGTCATACAGAGTGAAGTAAGTCAGAAAGAGAAAAACAAATATCGTGTATTAACGCATGTATGTGGAACCTAGAAAAAAGGTACAGATGAGCTGGTTTGCAGGGCAGAAGTTGAGACACAGATGTAGAGAACAGACATATGGACACCAAGGGGGGGAAAACTGTGGTGGGGTGGGAATGGTGGTGTGCTGAATTGGGCGATTGGGATTGACATGTATACACTGATGTGTATAAAACTGATGACTAATAAGAACCTGCAGGATAAAACAAACAAACAAACAAAACAACTAAATACTAAACTTTCATTGGGTTATTTGTATGGAAATATGTTAATATAAATGTTTCAGACATTACATAAAATTTCTAAAAATCTTATATGTTCTGGTATAATGTTATAAGTCATAATTCTAGTTATTACTTTAAAATGTATATCTTAGAAATAACTAAATTTCCTTGTCAATTGCATTATTATGAACTTTCATCAAATCTTTAACCACGGTCATTTTTAAGTCTTTTGTCATTTACAGGCAGTTCTGGGTGTACTCTGATGCTTTTGCAAATATGTTCCTATAAAAGGGTTTCATCTTCAAGGAATTCATGGAAAAGACTCTGACAAGTACAGGTTTCTGGTAACTGACTGTACTGCTGAACTGAATGAATAAGCATTTTCGGAACTCTAATGAAAAACTGATGAACTCATAAAAGTGCTAACAAAAGATCAAGATGAAAAAAAAAATTAATTACATGGGACTGAGTGAACTGATGAGGATGAGTATAATTTTTGTGACTTTCTGTTTGAATTTCAAAAAAAAATCCCACAAGGACTCAGAGGCAAAGAATATACAAATCAATTTTCACTGCAAAGTAAGGGAGCTGTTACAGTGGAGGATTACTGGACTGAACGTCAATACTATGATATAGTATGAGTGCGTTTCGTGTTTGGTAATTGCAATCATTGTTGCTTTTGTTGTGGTCATCCATTTACAATGCTTGGTGTCAGTCTATTTATCTCTTGTAAAAATAAAATACAGTGTGTGTGTGTGAAAAAAAATAAAAATAAAAATAAAAACAATGATACAAATGAACTTACTTACAAAACAGAAACAGACTCAGAGACATAGAAAATCAACTTATGGTTATGAAAGGGGAAAGGTGGGGAGGAATAAATTATGTGTTTCGGATTAACAGACACACACTACTATATATAAAATAGATAACCTACAAAGACCTGCTGTATAGCACAGGGAACTGTACTCATTATCTTGTAATAACCTATAATGGAAGAGAATGTAAAAAAAAGAATATATATATATATATATATGTATAACTGATCACTGCTGTACACCTGAAACTAACATGGCATTGTAAATCAACTATATTTCAATAAATTTTTTAAAAAATATTTAAAGAAAATGAGGTAAATATTTTTATTTTAATAAGAACAATAAGAGGTAAAAAGAATGCATTAATGCTTTACTTATTGATTTTATTTATGCTACAAAAATCAATGATATCAATTAAACAATTTGGGGTTTGTTGTTTCACCTGACACAAATACTCTTGTCAGCATTACTTTATATTATTTTAAAATGATAATACTTATAGGACATATTTGCCTGACCATCATTTTCCCTCTCTTATTTTAATACAGAATTTGTCTGTCCATTGGGTGAATCCATTATGTGTGAATCTATTGGAAATTTTGTCAACTAAATGGCTACAAATACAGTGATGTAACCTAGGTAAAGAGTATTAGTTTTTTGTTGCTTGTTTAAGTCACAAACTTACTGGCTTACAACAACACTAATTTGTTATCTCACAGTTATGTCAGTCAGTAGTCCAAAATGGAGTCATTGGGCTGAAAGCAAGGTGTTGGCAAGGTTGGTCTAGGTCTCTGGTGGCCCTGGTGGAGAATCTGTTCCCTTGACTTTTCTACTTTTTAAAGACCATTCACGGTCTTTGGCTCATGGCCCCTTCCTCCATCACCAAAGCCAGGAAAAGCAGGTTGAGATTTTTTTTAACTGATTTTTTGAAATATAATCCACATACCATACAATTCATCAATTCAAAGAATACAATTTCAATGATTTTTAGAATATTCACAGATATCTATACCATCATCACAGTCAATTTTAGAGCATTTTCATCAACCCGAAAAGAAATACTATATCTTCTATCACATCCACTATTCTCCCCTCTCACCCCTAACTCCCCATCCCTAATCAACTGTAGTGATTTTGTTATTTTATATTGAGACATATACTCTTTCTTGAGCCAGAAAATGATAAATGATTCCTTCCACATATTTGAGGTAGACTGCACAAACAAGTTCAGATACACAGCCACTGGAGATCAGAGAAAAAAATAATCTATGCTCTTTGTTAAAATATTCACTTAAGATTTATAGATTATGAAATCATCACCCATTCTACAGAGTGAAAAATGATTACCAAGACAAAACTATTTTAAAATAAGTCATCCAGCATCTAATAAAATTTGCAGAGGAAGCAAAAGACTCTTTAGGGCACAGTGGGAAGTCAGAGCTGTTCATTATTTTACATAGATGACTTAAAACGCTATGCTCAGTATAAAGTACTTTGGAATCACAGAAGTACCTCACTTCTTAGTAACTGGACCTAGCTTATTTGATAAAACAGTAAAGGGAGTCCATCATTTACATAAGACACTCTTTAAAGATTTTACTTTAGGTATCTGAAACCAAAATGTAAAATTATTTGAGCATGAAATAACTTTTTTTTGCATTTTATATTAAATTTGGTTATAGTGTTTAAAAAGTAAAAATACACATTATCTAAAATGATTCCACATTATTCCCAGTTTGGAACTAGGAGGAAATGTAGTCTGCTTGGTAGTGCTCTGCTTGGTAGTTGATAGTTCAGGAATTCAATTCTGCTTATCTCTGCATATTAGATTAAAATTTTTCTAATTCTTAGCACTGTATGCAGCAATTAGCCAATGTACTGATCTTCATTAATAAATGTAACTTAAACTTAATCAGAAGTACACGACTTGAAGGTCTTCCCGTTAATCATGTCTATTTCTTTGTATGAGTTTGTAAGATGAATGGCTAGGCTTTAGTAGAATGATACAGCATTGAACTAAAACAACTGCTCTATGTCAGTCACCTCATGATTACAAATTTTAAAAACTGAGCTAACGATATACATATCTATGTGTGCTGTTGGATAAGGCATTAAACAAAACTCTAATAAAAACTCTGTTCTCTGAAGCTTGTCATATAATAAAATAATGAAGAAATCATTGTTAATACTTTGTCAAATATAAACCTTACTAAAATGAAAAAAAAACTAAACACATACTGACAACAAATAAGATTTTTTTTTCTCCCATTGAAAAATCTGCTTAGCATTTATCCTGTTTAACACTGTTAAACGTTTGATTATCAGCAACTACTTCCAAAGCACAAACACTAAAGCCTCAGATAACATCCAAATCCCTTAGTCAAAAAGACCAGTCTTCATGATGAATTACTTGTTTACCTTATTGATAAATCATATATGTTGAGGTCTCTACTTACCAGATTGTTTGGTTTTTCCCCAATAAGCTGTGTCCTCTTTCACCTTTTGGTTCACCTCTCTTATCTGGGATTTCCTCCACTGGTTTCCCTCCTTCTGAAACATACCCAAATGATTTCACACTTAGGTCTTGCAGACTTTTACTTAGCAATCACTTCACATGAAAATTCTCTTTAGGAAGCCAGAAGACTGGCTAAATGACACCATTAGTGGGCTTCCACATGTTCTGTGCATACACTCACCACAATACTTATTCAATATTGCATTTATTTGCAACTATTACATTCTTCCCAATGCTTCTGGGAAACAAGAATATACTTTTTCAACACTGTATCCCCAAGGTCTAGCAAAATTCTCAGAACAAAGTAGTTGCCTAGTAAATATTTTTGGAAAAATATTTATAATAAAATAAATGATGGGGAAGCTGTTTATTCTAAATAACACTATAATTTAGAGTTACATTAAAGGGAACTATGAAATCATATGTGTTAGAGAATGGCGAGAAAGAAAAGTACCCACTGAACTGAGAAGGTAATTTGAGACCAAAAAGCGAGGCAGACAGCTCCATATACAGTAAGTCCCCTACATACGAACCTTCAAGTTGCGAACTTTCAAAGATGCGAAAATATGTTCGCATGTCCAATAATATGTTACTTCACATGTCTGGTGTACATTGTCACGTGCATACATCATCTACAAGTAGTTGTGCTTTTGTGTACTTTACTGTACGGTACTGTATAGAGTACAGTATCTTTATTTCAAGCCCAGGATGTCCAGAAGCAAGCGTAAAAGCAGCGGTGATATAGCTGGTACTGGTAAGAAGTGCCAGGAATTGGAGGCCCAGAGAATGGACAAAGAGAGACAAGAGGAAAACGAAGTAATTGAAGAACTGAAGAGGAGAAGATGGCGGAAGAGTAAGACGCGGAGATCACCTTCCTTTCCACAGATACAGTAGAAATACATCTACACGTGGAACTGCTCCTACAGAACACCCACTGAACGCTGGCAGAAAACGTCAGACCTCCCAAAAGGCAAGAAACTCCCCATGTACTTGGGTAGGGCAAAAGAAAAAAAGAAATAACAGAGACAAAAGAATAGGGACAGGACCTGCACCAGTGGGAGGGAGCTGTGAAGGAGAAAAGGTTTCCACGCACTAGGAAGCCCCTTCGTGGGCAGAGACTGCGAGTGGCAGAGGGGGGAAGCTTCGGAGCCACGGAGGAGAGCACAGCCACAGGGGTGCGGAGGGCAAAGCGGAGAGATTCCTGCACACAGGATCGGTGCTGACCAGCACTCACCAGCCCGAGAGGCTTGTCTGCTCATCCGCCGGGGCGGGTGGGGCTGGGAGCTGAGGCTCGGGCTTCAGTTGGATGGCAGGGAGAGGACTGGGGTTGGTGGCATGAACACAGCCTGAAGGGGTTAGTGCACCACAGCTAGCCGGGAGGGAGGCCGGGAAAAAGTCTGCAGCTGCCGAAGAGGCAAGAGACTTTTTCTTCCCTCTTTGTTTCCTGGTGCGCGAGCAGAGGGGATTCAGAGCGCCACCTAAACGAGCTCCAGAGACGGGCGCGAGCCGCGGCTATCAGCGTGGATCCCACAGCAACAGGGGCGCAGAGGAAAAAACAGAGAGATTCCCGCACAGAGGCTCGGCGCCGAGCAGCACTCACCAGCCCGAGAGGCTTATCTGCTCACCGGCTGGGGTGGGCAGGGCTGGGAGCTGAGGCTCGGGCTTTGGTCAGATTGCAGGGAGAGGACTGGGGTTAGCGGCGTGAACACAGCCTAAAGGGGTTAGCGCACCACAGCTGGCTGGGAGGGAGACCAGGAAAAAGTCTGCAGCTGCCAAAGAGGCAAGACACTTTTTCTTGCCTGTTTGTTTCGCGGCGTGCCAGGAGAGGGGATTCAGAGCACCGCCTAAACGAGCTCCAGAGACGGGCGTGAGCCGCGGCGATCAGCGCGGGCCCCAGAGACGGGCATGAGACACTAAGGCTGCTGCTGCCGCCACCAAGAAGCCTGTGTGCGAGCACAGGTCACTCTCCACACAGCCCCTCCCGGGAGCCTGCGAAGCCCGCCACTGCCAGGGTCCCGTGATTTGGGAAAACTTCCCCGGGAGAATGCACGGCGTGCCTCAGGCTGGTGCAATGTCAAGCTGGACTCTGCCGCCGCAGGCTCGCCCCGCCCCCTCTGTACCCCTCCCTCCCCCTGGCCTGAGTGAGCCAGAGCCCCCGAAGCAGCTGCTCCTTTAACCCCGTTCTGTCTGGGCGGGGAACAGACGCCCTCAGGCGACCTACACGCAGAGGCGGGGCCAAATCCAAAGCTGAACCCCGGGAGCTGTGCGAACAAAGAAGAGAAAGGGAAATCTCTCCCAGCAGCCTCAGAAGCAGCGGATTAAAACTCCACAAACAACTTGATGTGCCTGCATCTGTTGAATACCTGAATAGACAACAAATCATCCCAAATTCAGGAGGTGGACTTTGGGAGCAGGATATATTAATTTTTCCCCTTTACCTTTTTTTGTGAGTGTATATGTATATGCTTCTGGGTGAGATTTTGTCTGTATAGCTTTGCTTTATAATAGCTTTATTTTACTTCACTATATTATAGCCTCTTTCTTTCTATTTTTTCTCCCTTTTACTCTGAACCGTGTGGATGAAAGGCTCTTGGTGCTCCAGCCAGGCATCAGGGCCGTGCCTCTGAGGTGGGAGAGCCAACTTCAGGACACTGGACCACAAGAGACCTCCCAGCTCCACGTAATACCAAACGGCAAAAATCTCTCAGAGATCTCCATCTCAACATCAAGACCCAGCTTCACTCAATGACCAGCAAGCTACAGCACTGGACACTCTATGCCAAACAACTAGCAAGACAGGAACACAGCCCCATCCATTAGCAGAGAGGCTGCCTAAAATCGTAATAAGGCCACAGACACCCCAAAATACACCACCAGACGTGGACGTGCCCACCAGAAAGACAAAATCCAGCCTCATCCACCAGAACTCAGGCACTAGTTCCCTCCACCAGGAAGCCTACACAACCCACTGAACCAACCTTAGCCACTGGGGACAGATACCAAAAACAACGGGAACTACGAACCTGCAGCCTGTGAAAAGGAGACCCCAAACACAGTAAGATAAGCAAAATGAGACGACAGAAAAACACACAGCAGATGAAGGAGCAGGGTCAAAACACACCAGACCTAAAAATGAAGAGGAAATAGGTAGTCTACCTGAAAAAGAATTCAAAATAATCATAGTAAGGATGATCCGAAATCTTGGAAATAGAATAGACAAAATGCAAGAAACATTTAACAAGGACATAGAAGAACTAAAGAGGAACCAAGAAACGATGAAAAACACAATAAATTAAAAATACTCTAGATGGGATCAATAGCAGAATAACTGAGGCAGAAGAACGGATAAGTGACCTGGAAGATAAAATGGTGGAAATAACTACTGCAGAGCAGGATAAAGAAAAAAGAATGAAAAGAACTGAGGACAGTCTCAGAGACATCTGGGACAACATTAAGCGCACCAACATTCGAATTATAGGGGTCCCAGAAGAAGAAGAGAAAAAGAAAGGGACTGAGAAAATATTTGAAGAGATTATAGTTGAAAACTTCCCTAATATGGGAAAGGAAATAGTTAAACAAGTCCTGGAAGCACAGAGAGTCCCATACAGAATAAACCCAAGCAGAAACACGCCAAGACACATATTAATCAAACTGTCAAAAATTAAATATAAAGAAAACATATTAAAAGCAGCAAGGGAAAAACAACAAATAACACACAAGGGAATCCCCATAAGGTTAACATCTGATCTTTCAGCAGAAACTCTGCAAGCCAGAAGGGAGTGGCAGGTTATACTTAAAGTGATGAAGGAGAAAAACCTACAACCAAGATTACTCTACCCAGCAAGGATCTCATTCAGATGTGATGGACAAATTAAAACCTTTACAGACAAGCAAAAGCTGAGAGAGTTCAGCACCACCAAACCAGCTTTACAACAAATGCTAAAGGAACTTCTCTAGGCAAGAAACACAAGAGAAGGAAAACACCTACAATAACAAACCCAAAACAATTATGAAAATGGTCATAGGAACATACGTATCGATAATTACCTTGAATGTAAATGGATTAAATGCTCCCACCAAAAGACACAGACTGGCTGAATGGATACAAAAACAAGACCCATACATATGCTGTGTACAAGAGACCCACTTCAGACCTAGAGACACATACAGACTGAAAGTGAGGGGATGGAAAAAGATATTCCATGCAAATGGAAATCAAAAGAAAGCTGGAGTAGCAATTCTCATATCAGACAAAATAGACTTTAAAATAAAGACTATTACAAGAGACAAAGAAGGACACTATATAATGATCAAGGGATCGATCCAAGAGGAAGGTATAACAATTGTAAATATTTATGCACCCAACACAGGAGCAACTCGATACATAAGGCAAATACTAACAGCCATAAAAGGGGAAATTGACAGCAACACAATCATAGTAGGGGACTTAAACACCCCACTTTCACCAATGGACAGATCATCCAAAATGAAAATAAATAAGGAAACACAAGCTTTAAATGATACATTAAACAAGATGAACTTAATTGATATTTATAGGACATTCCACCCAAAAACAACAGAATACACATTTTTCTCAAGTGCTCATGGAACATTCTCCAGGATAGATCATATCTTGGGTCACAAATCAAGCCTTGGTAAATTTAAGAAAACTGAAATCGTATCAAGTATCTTTTCCGACCACAACGCTATGAGACTAGATATCAATTACAGGAAAATATCTGTAAAAAAAATACAAACACATGGAGGCTACACAATACACTACTTAATAACGAAGTGATCACTGAAGAAATCAAAGGGGAAATCAAAAAATACCTAGAAACAAATGACAATGGAGACACGACAACCCAAAACCTATGGGACGCAGCAAAAGCAGTGCTAAGAGGGAAGTTTATAGCAATACAAGCCTACCTCAAGAAACAGGAAACA
The DNA here is from genome assembly GCF_965194805.1 of Balaenoptera borealis. Lineage (NCBI taxonomy): Eukaryota > Metazoa > Chordata > Mammalia > Artiodactyla > Balaenopteridae > Balaenoptera > Balaenoptera borealis. The sequence continues at coordinate 68,187,863 of NC_138861.1, read as the reverse complement.
TCTTGAATAAACAACCTAACCTTGCACCTAAAGCAATTAGAGAAAGAAGAACAAAAAAACCCCAAAGCCAGCAGAAGGAAAGAAATCATAAAGATCAGGTCAGAAATAAATGAAAAAGAAATGAAGGAAACAATAGCAAAAATCAATGAAACTAAAAGCTGGTTCTTTGAGAAGATAAACAAAATTGATAAACCATTAGCCAGACTCATCAAGAGAAAAAGGGAGAAGACTCAAATCAATAGAATTAGAAATGAAAAAGGAGAAGTAACCACTGACACTGCAGAAATACAAAAGATCATGAGAGATTACTACAAGCAACTCTATGCCAATAAAATGGATAACCTGGAAGAAATGGACAGATTCTTAGAAATGCACAACCTGCTGAGACTGAACCAGGAAGAAATAGAAAATATGAACAGACCAATCACAAGCACTGAAATTGAAACTGTGATTAAAAACCGTCCAACAAACAAAAGCCCAGGACCAGATGGCTTCACAGGTGAATTCTATCAAACATTTAGAGAAGAGCTAACACCTATCCTTCTCAAACTCTTCCAAAATATTGCAGAGGGAGGAACACTCCCAAACTCATTCTACGAGGCCACCATCACCCTGATACCAAAACCAGACAAAGATGTCACAAAGAAAGAAAACTACAGGCCAATATCACTGATGAACACAGATGCAAAAATCCTCAACAAAATACTAGCAAACAGAATCCAACAGCACATTAAAAGGATCATACACCATGATCAAGTGGGGTTTATCCCAGGAATGCAAGGATTCTTCAATATACGCAAATCAATCAATGTGATACACCATATTAACAAATTGAAGGAGAAAAACCATATGATCATCTCAATAGATGCAGAGAAAGCTTTCGACAAAATTCAACACCCATTTATGATAAAAGCCCTGCAGAAAATAGGCATAGAGGGAACTTTCCTCAACATAATAAAGGCCATATATGACAAACCCACAGCCAACATTGTCCTCAATGGTGAAAAATTGAAACCATTTCCACTAAGATCAGGAACAAGACAAGGTTGCCCACTCTCACCACTATTATTCAACATAGTTTTGGAAGTGTTAGCCACAGCAATCAGAGAAGAAAAAGAAATAAAAGGAATCCAAATCGGAAAAGAAGAACTAAAGCTGTCACTGTTTGCAGATGACATGATACTATACATAGAGAATCCTAAAGATGCTACCAGAAAACTCCTAGAGCTAATCAATGAATTTGGTAAAGTAGCAGGATACAAAATTAATGCACAGAAATCTCTTGCATTTCTCTACACTAATGACGAAAAATCTGAAAGTGAAATTAAGAAAACACTCCCGTTTACCACTGCAACAAAAAGAATAAAATATCTAGGAATAAACCTACCTAAGGAGACAAAAGACCTGTATGCAGAAAATTATAGGACACTGATGAAAGAAATTAAAAATGATACAAATAGATGGAGAGATATACCATGTTCTTGGATTGGAAGAATCAACATTGTGAAAATGACTCTACTACCCAAAGCAATCTACAGATTCAATGCAATCCCTATCAAACTACCACTGGCATTTTTCACAGAACTAGAACAAAAAATTTCACAATTTGTATGGAAACACAAAAGACCCCGAATAGCCAAAGCAATCTTGAGAACGAAAAATGGAGCTGGAGGAATCAGGCTCCCTGACTTCAGACTATAGTACAAAGATACAGTAATCAAGACAGTTTGGTACTGGCACAAAAACAGAAATATAGATCAATGGAACAGGATAGAAAGCCCAGAGATAAACCCACGCACATATGGTCACCTTATCTTTGATAAAGGAGGCAAGCATATACAGTGGAGAAAAGACTGCCTCTTCAATAAGTGGTGCTGGGAAAACTGGACAGATACATGTAAAAGTATGAAATTAGAACACTCCCTGACACCATGCACAAAAATAAACTCAAAGTGGATTAAAGATCTAAGTGTAAGGCCAGACACTATCAAACTCTTAGAGGAAAATATAGGCAGAACACTCTATGACATACATCACAGCAAGATTATTTTTGACCCAGCTCCTAGAGAAATGGAAATAAGAACACAAATAAACAAATGGGACCTAATGAAACTTAAAAGCTTTTGCACAGCAAAGGAAACCATAAACAAGACCAAAAGACAACCATCAGAATGGGAGAAAATATTTGCAAATGAAGCAACTGACAAAGGATTAATCTCCAAGATTTACAAGCAGCTCACGCAGCTCAATAACAAAAAAACGAACAACCCAATCCAAAAATGGGCAGAAGATCTAAATAGACATTTCTCCAAAGAAGATATACAGATTGCCAACAGACACATGAAAGAGTGCTCAACATCATTAATCATTAGAGAAATGCAAATCAAAACTACAATGAGATATCATCTCACACCAGTCAGAATGGCCATCATCAAAAAATCTAGAAACAATAAATGCTGGAGAGGGTGTGGAGGAAAGGGAACCCTCCTCCACTGTTGGTGGGAATGTAAATTGATACAGCCACTATGGAGAACAGTATGGAGGTTCCTTAAAAAACTACAAATAGAACTACCATACGACCCAGCAATCCCACTACTCGGCATATACCCTGAGAAAACCATAGTTCAAAAAGAGTCATGTACCAAAATGTTCATTGCAGCTCTATTTACAATAGCCAGGACATGGAAGCAACCTAAGTGTCCATCGACAGATGAATGGATAAAGAAGATCTGGCACATATATACAATGGAATATTACTCAGCCATAAAAAGAAATGAAATGGAGGTATTTGTAATGAGGTGGATGGAGTTAGAGTCTGTCATACAGAGTGAAGTAAGAAAGAGAAAAACAAATACAGTATGCTAACACATATATATGGAATCTAAGGAAAAAAAAAAAAAAAGCCATGAAGAACCTAGTGGCAAGATGGGAATAAAGACACAGACCTACTAGAGAATGGACTTGAGGATATGGGGAGGGGGAGGGGTGAGATGTGACAGGGTGAGAGAGTGTCATGGACATATATACACTACCAAATGTAAAATAGATAGCTAGTGGGAAGCAGCCGCATAGCACAGGGAGATCAGCTCGGTGCTTTGTGACCACCTAGAGGGGTGGGATGGGGAGGGTGGGAGGTAGGGAGATGCAAGAGGGAAGAGATATGGGAACATATGTATATGTATAACTGATTCACTTTGTTATAAAGCAGAAACTAACACACCATTGTAAAGCAATTATACTTCAATAAAGATGTTTAAAAAAAAAAAAAAAGAACTGAAGAGATTCAGGACACAGGAAATGGCAAGGGGATTTTCTTTATTTGAGGAGGCACTGTAACTTTTTTGAGGTATAGGACCCAAATGTAGAATGGTACATGAAGGTTGCAGCAGCCATTCAGAATGCAATCCAGTGCTACTGTGTCATCTATGATGAGAAAAAAAGGGCTACTACCCAGACATCACTGGATAGTTATTTCAAGAGGGTAGATAGAATTGAACCCAGCAAGGAACCAGAACCTATGCCATCAACGTCAGGTGTGAGTGAAATTGCAGCTTGCCCTCTGTCTCCTACTGCTGATGATCCTTTGGCTCTACCGTCTCCCACCTCCTCTCCCTCCTTCAGTCAGTAACTCTCCTTGCCTGTTCACTCGATGCCAGCCCCTGTATGCCAGCTGTTATACTGTACTACTATACTTCTAAGGAGGGTGGGAGGGAGATGCAAGAGAGAGGGGATGTGGGGATATACATATGCATATAGCTGATTCACTTTATTATACAGCAGAAACTAACACAACACTGTAAAGCAGTTATACTCCAATAAAGATGTTAAAAAAAGGTTTTTTTTATTTTTTGTTTTCTATGTATTATTTGTGTGAAAAGCATTATAAACCTATTACAGTACAGTATTATACAGCCAATTGTGTTAGTTGGGTACCTAGGCTAGCTTTGTTGGACTTAAAAACAAATTGGATTTACGAACGCACTCTTGGAATGGAACTCGTTCGTATGTAGGGGACTTACTGTAATCAATGGATCAGTTTTTTTATAGGGTAATTTACTCACAAAGTAGGATCGGTGGACAACAATCTGAAAGCATTCACAGCTGCACTCTGCACCACTGAGGGGCCACTGGGACAATTTTATAATTAACCTAGGGTATGGGAATACGTGGTTGGAAACAGGAAGTGCATCCTGAAGTCAATATTTCTGAATACGTAACTAGTCTTGTGGGCGCCTGAAATACACAATGAAGGTCGTCATCACTGTTTGGAGGCTAACAGATCATAGAGGCCACCTGGACCTAACTATCATTAAACAACATCTTTTAACTACAAAGTCCTTGACAGCAGAGAAGAGATTTACTACACAAAACAGCCCTAGGTAGGGTCGGGAGGAACAGAATGGGACCAAGATGGCATCAGTTATGCTGACAGCCATACATGTATGTCTCATTATTACAGTCTTATATTTTATTTCTGATTTATCCCAATTAAACATATAAAAATCCTAAAATGATAGAATAGTAAATTCCCACATACATATTTAGGCAGTAAAATTTCTATTTTTCTTTTATTTTTAGGTATTAGAAATAGACAGTTTCTGCAGAAAGTAGGCATAGAGGGAACTTTCCTCAACATAATAAAGGCCATATATGACAAACCCACAGCCAACATTGTCCTCAATGGTGAAAAACTGAAACCATTTCCACTAAGATCAGGAACAAGACAAGGTTGCCCACTCTCACCACTATTATTCAACATAGTTTTGGAAGTGTTAGCCACAGCAATCAGAGAAGACAAAGAAATAAAAGGAATCCAAATCGGAAAAGAAGAAGTAAAGCTGTCACTATTTGCAGATGACATGATACTATACATAGAGAATCCTAAAGAGGCTACCAGAAAACTCCTAGAGCTAATCAATGAATTTGGTAAAGTAGCAGGATACAAAATTAATGCACAGAAATCTCTTGCATTTCTATACACTAATGACGAAAAATCTGAAAGTGAAATTAAGAAAACACTCCCGTTTACCATTGCAACAAAAAGAATAAGATATCTAGGAATAAACCTACCTAAGGAGACAAAAGACCTGTATGCAGAAAATTATAAGACACTGATGAAAGAAATTAAAGATGATACAAATAGATGGAGAGATATACCATGTTCCTGGATTGGAAGAATCAACATTGTGAAAATGACTCTACTACCCAAAGCAATCTACAGATTCAATGCAATCCCTATCAAACTACCACTGGCATTTTTCACAGAACTAGAACAAAAAATTTCACAATTTGTATGGAAACACAAAAGACCCCGAATAGCCAAAGCAATCTTGAGAACGAAAAATGGAGCTGGGGGAATCAGGCTCCCTGACTTCAGACTATACTACAAAGCTTCAGTAATCAAGACAGTTTGGTACTGGCACAAAAACAGAAATATAGATCAATGGAACAGGATAGAAAGCCCAGAGATAAACCCACACACATATGGTCACCTTATCTTTGATAAAGGAGGCAAGCATATACAGTGGAGAAAAGACAGCCTCTTCAATAAGTGGTGCTGGGAAAATTGGACAGGTACATGTAAAAGTATGAAATTAGAACACTCCCTGACACCATGCACAAAAATAAACTCCAAATGGATTAAAGACCTAAGTGTAAGGCCAGACACTATCAAACTCTTAGAGGAAAACATAGGCAGAACACTCTATGACATACATCACAGCAAGATTCTTTTTGACCCAGCTCCCAGAGAAATGGAAATAAGAACACAAATAAACAAATGGGACTTAATGAAACTTAAAAGCTTTTGCACAGCAAAGGAAACCATAAACAAGACCAAAAGACAACCCTTAGAATGGGAGAAAATATTTGCAAATGAAGCAACTGACAAAGGATTAATCTCCAAGATTTACAAGCAGCTCATGCAGCTCAATAACAAAAAAACGAACAACCCAATCCAAAAATGGGCAGAAGACCTAAATAGACATTTCTCCAAAGAAGATATACAGATGGCCTACAGACACATGAAAGAATGCTCAACATCATTAATCATTAGAGAAATGCAAATCAAAACTACAATGAGATATCATCTCACACCAGTCAGAATGGCCATCATCAAAAAATCTAGAAACAATAAATGCTGGAGAGGGTGTGGAGGAAAGGGAACACTCTTGCACTGTTGGTGGGAATGTAAATTGATACAGCCACTATGGAGAACAGTATGGAGGTTCCTTAAAAAACTACAAATAGAACTACCATACGACCCAGCAATCCCACTACTGGGCATATACCCTGAGAAAACCATAGGTCAAAAAGTGTCATGTACCACAATGTTCATTGCAGCTCTATTTACAATAGCCAGGACCTGGAAGCAACCTAAATGTCCATCGACAGATGAATGGATAAAGAAGATGTGGCACATATATACAATGGAATATTACTCAGCCATAAAAAGAAATGAAATGGAGGTATTTGTAATGAGGTGGATGGAGTTAGAGTCTGTCATACAGAGTGAAGTAAGTCAGAAAGAGAAAAACAAATACAGTATGCTAACACATATATATGGAATCTAAGGAAAAAAAAAAAAAAAGGCCATGAAGAACCTAGTGGCAAGACGGGAATAAAGACACAGACCTACTAGAGAATGGACTTGAGGATATGGGGAGGGGGTGGGGTGAGATGTGACAGGGTAAGAGAGTGTCATGAACATATATACACTACCAAATGTAAAATAGATAGCTAGTGGGAAGCAGCCGCATAGCACAGGGAGATCAGCTCGGTGCTTTGTGACCACCTAGAGGGGTGGGATGGGGAGGGTGGGAGGGAGGGAGATGCAAGAGGGAAGAGAAATGGGAACATATTGTATATGTATAACTGATTCACTTTGTTATAAAGCAGAAGCTAACACACTATTGTAAGGCAATTATACTTCAATAAAGATGTTTAAAAAAAAAAAAAAAAAAAAAAAAAAAAAAAAAAGAAATAGACAGTTTAATATATGTCTGTAATTTTATATATCCATTGGCATTTCTGCTAATGTGCTTGTGATCTAAACCCTTTTATTCACTTGAAATTAACTCACAAACCGTACTGAAAAATTTGATGTCAGTGTCAAACAAATTACTCTCACAACTGTGGAATTATCGAGTATCTGGCCTCAGACACTACTGTAAAAGACAAGCAATTACAATTAATTACAAGAAGTAATTAATTAACACATGGCTTCTAAATAACTTGTCAGCTAACATTTGATATATAAAAAAAGTTTAAAATAGAAAAGTAGGTTGAGTAATTTTTAGCTTTACAAATACATATATTTGTTGATATATTTGCCACTGTTTCAGTGGTACCACAAGATACTTTTAGTGCATCAGATTTAAAGATAAAGTAGGAAAAAGTGTACAAAAGTTTGTATATGTATTTAAATAGGCATTTTGTTTTTAGGGTTGGTTATTTTTCCTTTGAGCCATTAGTCATTGAGTAACTTCAGTAAAGCTTGGGCTATATCACTTCATTAAAAGCATCAATTACACTTATATGCATTGTCTTTATAAACTTTGGTCCTCAAAGACTAGTAGTTCTGTAATTCTATTTTCCTTGTTTGCAAAGACACTGTCTCCTTTAACATTTGCCTCAAGTAGATAAGACCTTCCAGGGAGTGGAAAAAAAAAAAGGGCATGAATTCCAACCTTTTGATATCACCTGTCTTAGAACTGTTTTCATTTTTTACTAGATGCATTGATGTCTAAGGTGAAATTTTACATTTGATCCATATTCATTTACATGTACTTCTAGATCTTAAAAAAAATTACCAGTAACCTCAAAGGAAGAAAAATAGAAAATTTACTACTATTAAACTAATAACCAGTAAATGCACTACTTCTTAGAGAACAGTTTTGCACAGTGTAACTGTTCTCCTATGACTGATATTGTGTTTAAAATCTGAACTTTATTCAGATTTTATAAGGAATTTCTCAGGCAATCAGAAAGTTAATTAAACAGTTGTTCTATTAATAAAATTTGGATTTTTAAAAAGCACTTTTCAAATAAAATCTTCATATTTAGAGTTTACATTTAATCTGTACTTGTTATGATTTGTAGTTTCCAGTATTTTCTTTTGATATTTTTCCTCTAAATGATTTGAGTCAATTTAAAAGAACATTTGGATTAAATCACATTTTCTTGTATCTAGTGATTGACATTTTATATTATTAACATCAAGTTTAAGATAGAAGTGAAAATTCTCAATTCAGTCTATTACATATATCTTCTAAAGTTTAAGATTATAATATATTTTATGTATATTATGAGCAAATATTTATTATAAATTAATTATAACAACACCACATCTAGAATGTGTTTAAACTAGTGTTTCAACATTTTCATAAAACTGTTATTTTTTTCATTCCAGAGTGACAGTGTAACATAAGTGCATTGTCAAAAACAGCTTCCTAAAGATGCAAATATCTTGGAACAGGTTTAAAAATAAAGTTTGCTTTAGAAGAGCAGTGACTGATAGACAAAGAAAAGGAGAATGAGGTGGATAGAAATAAGACTGAATATTCATTCTTTTAATACACATTTGAGTGCACTCTGCTGGACACTGTGAAAAACATTATTAAACCAAACACAAGTTCAATGCCCAGGGAATATAACAGTAAGTAGAATGTAGAATGGAAGTCAGATCACAAAACTGAGAAATGAAAAAGAGTACTGCTGACATTCAACTGGTTCACATGTACACGTACCTCAAGACTGTTCAATAAAGAAGACTTTCCTTCCAGAAAAGCTTTCCTTAAACCCCCAAGGTTAAAGTCATGCCCCTCATAAGATCTCCCATAACTTCCTGTGTAGACAGATTATTAGGTCCTCAGGCCCCATCCAGATCCACTCTGCAATCCCACCCCAAACCCCATCCGCAGCTAGGAGCACCCGCAACATTCACAGTATTGCCCTATCACTCTTGCATTATCTTCCCCGTATCCCTCAGTGATCTATGACTGGTGTGGGAGTACAAAAGCCCAGCTCTTACCTTCAGTTGAAACAAACTTCTGAATGTATACTACAAAGTTCCTCCTGAGATTAGGTTTGTCTGGGACTTTAACTTAAATGCCGCCCTTGCCAAGTTTCTTCCCCTTTTCTATCCTGCTTCCTCCACATTCTTTCTGGCTCCTCCTGCAAGCTTTTCCTGCATAAATCACATGCACCTGGATCTTTAGCTTATGATGTGCTTATCAGATACCCTCACCTAAGACAGACATCTTTCATTATGCGTATCAAAAATCACTGTACTAGCTGTTTACTGGTTATTTGGGGATCATGTGCTCTTCATCTTTGTGTCTTCTAAGTATGACACAAAATAGTAAATCTAATTCTGTTGGTTTGCTGATGCTGGAATAACAGAATGCCACAAACTGAGTGGCTCTGAATAACAGAAATTTATTATCTCACAGTTCTGGAGGACAGAAGTTCAAATTTAAGGTGTTGGTGGGACTATGCTCCCTCTGAAGCTACTAGAGAAAGATCTGTTCCAGGACTCTCTCCTAGCTACTGGCAGTATAACTCCAATCTTCACATAATGTTCTCTTGTATATGTCTGTCTCTTCACATGGCATTCTTTTATTAAAATACCAGTTTATTGGATTATGGACCCACATTACTCATGTAGGACCTCATCTTAATTTAATTACATTTACAATGACCCGATTTCCAAATAAGGTCAGATTCTGAGGTACTTGGGGTTATTATGTCAAATATGAATTTTTCAGGACCCAAATCAACCAGTAACACTATTTAATACTGTAACCAAGTTAAAAATATATTGAACATAATATAAAATATCTAAATGGAATTTTAAAAGTTATATCTCTTTTTATTATATGCTTATTCTATGTCAGACACTACTCTCAGCAAACAATGTGAATTAGTTTCTTTAGCCCTCAAAAAAGATGAAAAACCAAGGGAACAGAGAGATTAAATGCACTTTATTTAATTTGGGTTCTTAATCTGCAATGTTCACCACTGCCCCACAAAGAAGATAATCTCATCATATTACGATAACTGTGGAAAAGGACCAGCATTTAATAAATACTAATATGCTTCACGTGATTTTTATACCTGAGTTGGAAAAACTCCACCTGTGTGTGTCCTTTACTCCATCTACATGGAGATAGTGTCAGATCCCACAGGTTAAGGGCTCAGTCCCTCAAGACTGCTCCCGCCGAGCTGCAGATGCCAATTGCAAAGAGTAGGTCCTCAGGTCACCCACTACATCTGTCCTACTGGACTTTAAATCAGTAGTTCCCACAACCACCTCCTGGGGTTTGATTAATTTGCTAGAGGGGCTCACAGAAACCAGGGAAACACTTATATTTACTAGTTTATTAAAGGATATAATAAAGAATACAGATGAATAGACAGATGAAGAGATTCATAGGGTGAGGTCTGGGAGGGTCCTGAACACAGGAACTTCTGTTCCCATGGAGTCAGGGTGCATCACCTCACCAGTATGTGGATGTGTTCACCAACCTGGAAGCTCCCCAAATACCACAGTATTGGGATTTTATGGTGGCTTCCTCATGTGGACATGATCAATTATTAACTCCATTTCCAGTCCCTCTACCCTCTGGAAAACGGAAGGTAGGGCTGAAATTTCCGAGCTTCTAATCATGGCTTGGTCTTTCCAGTGGCCACCCCCATCCAGGAGGCATCCAGAAGCCCTTCCAGAGTCACCTCATCAGAACAAAAAATACTCCTATCACCCAGGAAATTACAAGGGTTTCAGGAGCCCTCTGTCAGGATCCCTGCCAAAGACCAAATATTAGAACAAAAGATGCTCCTAGTGCTCTTATCACTTAGGCAATTACAAGAGTTTCAGGAGCTCTGTGCCAGTAACTGGGGACAGAGACCAATATATATTTTCTATTATCTTACAATACCTTACGTCAGTCATATTCCATAGGCGTTACCTGATTCATGTAATTTCACTGTGCTGTTAAAAAAAATTATGTAGCAAAAAACTTGCCAAATTTCAAATCAATTATCCTTTAGTAATGGAGCTTAAAACTGTCTGTCTGATTACAAACCTATAGGCATTGCACTACAGTGAATTTAAGTCATGTGCAGACCCTCTGTAAAGGTAAAGTTCTCACGAACTCCCAATGTTGAATACTTATTTAAATGCAAACTCATATGTTACCTACTAAAATAAAGCTAGGTTTAAATTACACTGACAAATTTTAATTTCAAATTAAAAATCATAAGTTATGTAAGCAGAAGCATTATTAAAATTAAAGGTAAGATCAACTGTGAAATATTATATCATATTGAAAACAATTCAGTCATTATTTTTATGGTCTAATTACTCTTACAGTTTATACCTCCAAATATAGTATTGACATATTTAATCTACATTTATCAAAAACTGCATAGCATATTTACCACTACTCAGCAGTCAAAATATTAAAAGTTAGCATCACTCTAATACATCCACTAGAATGTGATTTTGGTCTTGACCATAGGTCCTTGGTTCTCTTGACTTTGGACATCTTTCAGACAATATGTTGTATAAAGATTCACTTCTCTCAACACATTTCTCCTTTTGAACCACTTCAAAGACATTTTCCCATATAGTGCATCTGATGCAAATGAATTATTTTTATGTTATATCACCACTTATTAGCCTTGGACACAATTAAATAAAATATGAATAGCTGCCCTACTTCATGATGACAAATGAAATAGTTTAATATTGAAATTAATTCCTTAAATCTTAAATACAAGTTTTGATTTATGAAAATGTATTTTAATTGCAATTTATCAGTATAAATAAAAAAATTTTGTCCATATACAGAAGTATGATCATTGATGATCATTCAAATTAACAATTATTGAGTGTCTTATAAAGGCCAGGTACTATTCTAGATGTTTAAGATATATCAGTGAGAAAAATAAAATATAAAATCTCTGTGCTTATGGAGTTTACATAAAATGATGTCATTATACATTAAGACATGCCAAAGTAGGGTAGTCATATACACTTACCACTATATTGAATGTTAATTTCTTATTATAGATTTATACTCGGCAGCAAAGATATCCTAAACGTTAACAAAGGTATTAAAAAATTGAGTGCTAATCTTATCTACAAGGTTATAATTTGGAGAACTACTTGTTAAGGGTTACTAGACTCTCATTTTAATACATTTATTAATGTTTTTAAAAATCTTATCATGGAAATAAAAATTTAAAATTCAAATATGTTATATAAAACTTATTGGTCATGACTCGAGTTAACATTTGTGGATCTACAAGGGTTCAGAAAAACCCCACTTGAAAAGATAATGATTCTAATATGGTTATATTGAGTTTGAGTTGTCTGTGATACTGACAATATACATGTCTTTCTTATTATTCCTAAGGTTTAAAAATGAGTCCAAATTTCCACAGAAAAATAGAATTGATTTACAAACATTTGCAAAAATGGTCAGTTTATATACAATTTGAAACATACACATTGAAACAAAATTCTTTTTTTATAAAATTCTCAAATTAGTGGAGCATCTTCCCCCCTCCCTATTTTTCTCTCATCTACTTATCTACTTAAATATTTACATCTTAACTTTGGTGAATATATGTGACTATGGGCCAGCAGTGGCAATGTAAATTGATTCTAATATTTCTGGGAAAAAAACTGCTAATATTCATCTTTGTGCTATTTACCTCTGATTCTCTCAAGTTAATACAAATTCATCTTAGATAAGCAGAAATATTCAAAGGATCTGAGTAGAAAAACAGACTTAAAGAATATCACAAACACATCAATATAAATGTAAATACTGTTTTTAAAAAACTATATAGCACTAGCCAAATAAGTTAAAATATAGAATACAGCTATTAAAATAACCCCACAGAAATATATATAATGATGCCTCTTTATTCACTTATTCATATAATTTATATGATTGAATATCTCTTGTGTGCTTGAGACTATACTATGTAATTGGGCATATAGCACTGGACAGCATACATGTGGTAACTTCCTTTACAAATCTTAGGAGAAAAAATAATTAATAGACATCAGTTAAACAGTAAAATGAAAAGAAACAAAATATGAATGGGTATGTTACATAAATAATAATCAGGTTTTGAAAAGTATAATCTAAATATTCAAAAAAGTCTATATTGATATATTTCTAGAAAACAGACAGTAAGGCAAAGAGGCATAGATGTGATTATAAGGAGTAATTAGCATTTTCTTGTAGCACAGTGCTTGAGCTTCAGCATTAAATTCATATACCTTTCAATAAATATAACAAAATGTCTTTATAGTAAATAGACAATGTCAAACAGTTTTGTCATTGTGTGTATGCACATGTATACATAAAATAACACAAATGTGCACAGGCATATTCTATGGATTTATGCTGCCCCATCAAAATAGAATGTGATTCACAAGCATGAGCCACATATGTAATTTAAAATTCCTAGTAGCCATATTAAAAATAAGCAATAGGTAAAAATAATTTTAATAACTATTTTTAAACCAACCTATCCAACATATTATTATTTTAACATATAATTAACATGAAGATTATTAATACTATTTTATTTTTATTCTTTTGCACTACATCCTCAAAATATAGTGTGTACTTCACACTTACAATGCCTCTCAATTTGAACTAGCTAGATTTCACATGCTCAATGACATGTGACAAGTTGCTAACATTTTGGACAATGTAGATTATAGATAAACTAATATAATTTTAAAATGCTAAGGGAGCAAAATATATAGGAGAGAGAGTTGAATTCAGTCAGATGTTAGCTGGTGCTTTTATGTAGTGTGCCTATAATGAATAATTTATTTTTACCTAATCTGATAATGTAAGCAGCTTTTTTGCTCCTTTCCTGTTTGTCTATTTTGGTTCCCATTAAGCCTTAATTATAAAAATGAGATCACTAGGTAACATTTAACCTAACTCCTGACTTGTGCTCTTCTGAATGCACACAATGCCTTGCCTAACTTCTTGATTCTAGATTAAAAGAAGTAGGAATGAAGAATTAAATAGTTAAAGAATGACTAGCTCTCAACCCCCAGGAACCCCCTTAACAATTCTATAGGTAGACCACACAGGCAAGACAACAACTAAAGAAAGATCATGAGGAGTCAGCCAGCCTGCATGCAATAAAAATGATGCAGAACTTAACCTTTTGCTTCAACAATTAACTGAGATCTTCCCTTTTTTTGCTTTAAAAACTGTAATGGCTGAGCAGAAACTTCAGAGTTGTTTTGGGGACATGAGTCTACCTTCTCCCTAGATTGCCAGCTTTTCTCATTAAAGCAACTTTCCTTTCTACCAACACTTGCTTCTCAAGTATTGGCTTTTGAGTGGTGAGTAGCAGAACCTGAATTTGGTAACAATAACCCTATCACCTTCATTGTACATAATGCAGTAATCTGAATGTATCATAAAATTACAAATTAATTTTGTAATTACATTTCGTGTATATCCAAAATAACATTAACATCTGGAATTTCTACTACTTAGTTTAAAAAGCACTTGTAATTATAAAACATGAAAAGAAGCCCACATCTGTTCCACAAATATAAATGGCAAATGGACAGAGGAACTGTACCTATGCAAAAATCTGTTTGAAAAGTAATCTTATATTTTAAAACAATAAGTATATGTTTAATAAACTTTCTCCTAAAATTGATTAGCTATTTTAACCAAAACAGTTCCCAATTAAAATGTTTCAAATACTCACAGACTTATAAAAAAGGATGATTTCATTTCTGCTTTAGACTCTACAAAAAGTAAAATATTATTACCTCACTCCTGACCACCAAGATTACCTGACAGAAATATTAACGTCAATAGCAAAAATAACGCTTACATTCACTGGACAACCAACATGCCAGACATCTGTCTAAATACATTATATATTATCTCATGTAATTTTTATTACCCTCTCATGAGATAGGCGATGTTCATAAATATGGAAAATAACAAACAGACCAGACTGTTTCTGTAGTTGCCTTTTTTGTATGTATAAGTAGAAACCCCAAAAGGACAACTGTGGTAAACATGATGGTTCTCGTTATGCTATATTTCTCATTTTTGAAGCCCAGCTTTGGGATATATACCTAAAAGTGCTTGTGATATGAATTCAAGTTCTATTCTAATTATAGAAGCCTGTGGCTACCACTTTAACATAGCCTGTAGCTAAAATGCCTACGAGGAAATAAATGGATTAAATAATTATAATATTAAAAGACATAGATTTAATTTTTTATGTATCTAAGAAGCAGCAATTTATATTTTTAAATTTAGAAATATTAACATGATTTTATTTCATTTTTTCAGATGCAAATATATAATCATTGCTTTAAATCTAACTTAGACTCCTGAATGACAGATTTGCTCCTGTAGAAAACCATACAGAAGAGGCAAAACAGTAGAGATGTCAAGTCTAAAGGGGGTTAGAAATGACAGAGCTGTCCTGGACTCGTGGATCACCTCTTTATAGACATATGACTGTAAACAGATCAACTGACCTCTCTATGCCTGTATTGTTCTCCTCTAAACTGTGTATAATAGTCCTGACCTCCTAAGGCAGATGGGAGGAGTAAATGAGATACTGTTTGTAAAGCCCTTAGCACAGTATGAGCAAGGCACATAAGCACTTACCTGGTAGCTATAATGACTTCTTGGAAATTACTACTATAGGATTAGGGAATAGATTTTTATGGTAAGTAAATGAATATAGTGCTTATAACAGCATCAAGACGAATCATTTTCTAATGATCTCACAATGGTTCTAATTGACCCTGCTTTGCTATTCATTAGGTGTGAATTTGTGAAGTTTCTTTCAAATAGGTTAACCTATATAATCGTTATTTTAGCCTGAGATCATTTTTAGTTAATGTAGCCTGAAATGTGAATCTGGTGAGTAATGCATTTTAGTTTCATTGCCAAGAATTCTGAGAATATTCCCAAATTTGCTTGGCAAATGGAGTGTGTCTCCATAAGGTCACAAATTTAACACTTTTACATAAAGAAGGTGAAAAAGCATATGATTGTAAAATTTAAAATTATTTTAAAAATTATAGGTGCCATATGGTAATATTTCTTTTTGTTAGTTGCAAATATAATTACTTAAACATTTATTTTCTATACCATATCTTTATCCATGTGGTATGGAAAATAAAAGTAAACTTAATCCCTGCATTTATAAAATATAATTATATATGATTTCCACTTTTGCTTTAAGTATATTAATGCATGTTATATCATTATAAACATGTTTTATACAAAAAGTAATTAGTTTGAATGCTTCCTTTTTCCCATAATTATTGGTCTGTATAGTCATATTTTATTCTTTTGAATACTATATAAAACCAATATATGTATGCACTAGAACTTAATATGGTTGTAATACAACTATAAGTTAGAAATGACAGACTCAATGGAATAGCTTTACTCAGCTTTGCATAAATTGTTGATGAGCCCAAGGATATTTAAGTTTAAGTAGTTTGTACTTTAAGCTTCAGTATATTTCTCAGGGCAAGTGCTTTATTTATACACCACCAAATTTTATTGACCCAGAGTGATTTTGAAACACTTGAAATGACAAACCAAAATTTTATGTCAGAAAGAAAAAATTTTCCTATTCTATTTTTATCTTTTTGTTTTAAATGTCCTTTAAACTGTTGATAAAAAAGGTGAAACCAGAACTGACTGCTTTATGTACTTCCAACAATAACAAACTGCTGACACTACTTTTTTCTTCACTGCAAACCATTTTTGGCTCTTTTGTAGAAAGAGCCTTAGTGATAGAGGTGAAAGCATCTTGTGAGTCACCAGCAACATCCACATAAAAAGATAAAACTTCAAAGGTTTTTTTTACTGGACCATGTTCTAAAATGATAATGCCTTTTAAGTCCAGATTTAAGAAATGCTTTTCAACTACTATTTCTGCTTTTGTAATGCAGCATGAGTGGCATATAACCTTACATGCTGCAATGCAGCACAGTACTTTAGCTGAAACATCTGAAAATAACTGTTCTCAAAAAGCAAAGTGAAAATTGAGGGAAAAAAGTGACGCTTTCTGAATAGATCATATTTATCTATAGAGCCCGTAATTTGTAAAAGTTTTGAAACAGTTTCTATTTCCACAAATGCACCTTCAGTGAAATGCCCAAATAATGGCATTCTGCATTTTTAAACAAATTGGTAAATTTATATCAATTTAGTGAGTTCTCTTTCTCTTGCTATCTTCAGGAAGCAGTGAGGAAGTTTAGGAATATGTATTACCTGGATAGAATAACTCATTTTGTTTTGTTTTTCAAGAATATTCATTTCTGTTAAAAATGGATTAGTATTACTAGATTGAAATATAACTTATGACCTTATTAGGAATGTAATTAGCTCACATGCAATCATTATGGTCAGAGGTAATGAAATAGCACAGGAGCCACATGGTGATAGCTATGACAAATACCACGACACTTAAGTATAGGAAAAGCGTCCTACTCTGGGCCACACACTTTGGAGGGTTTCACAAATACTAATGCTGAAATAAAAATATATAAATAGAACTTTATATGTTATAGAAAATATAAATACAAATATCTGTAAGTATATACATGTATCTATATAATTATTTTTCTTTTCATTCTCTTAAGAAAGTTTGTTCAAAATCTGTAACTAATCTAGTGAATGAAATATACTAGAGCAGGCCCTTTGAGGAGAACCTAGCTTCCCAGGCCAGGAGACACAGTGAGACTGAGAACGTGTGAGCAGGTGGAAGGAGGAAAGAACTCAAGTCACCTGGACAGGGTGCCTACACTACCCAGTTCCCCAGATAAAGGGTGCTTCTTTCCTCCCCTCTGCTGTAGTGGTGTTTTGGGAAATATTGAGTGAAGTGTGGCATGGGGGAGGGGAATCAGCCTGTCCTGGTACCCGGGGGTCTTTGAGCTTATCGGTCTCTAATCTGGATTTAAATGAGGTAACGCAGATCAGGACTGTATCTTCTGCTTCTCACCCTGAGACCACTTCCAGGAGGATAGATCATAACAGAAATTCTTTAACATCCGTCCTCAGAGTTCCAGTGACTGTACTGCTAAGTCCTACTTCTGACGAGTGCAGTTTCCCATACGTTGAAGTGCCCCTAAGTCTTTTTCTTTTTTTCCCCTTGACATTAGCTTCTTGATTTGCTTTGTATTGCTTAGGAATCTTATAGATAAGGTGGAACAGGGCTAAGAATCTTAGTGCCTGATTATTTGTATTTTGTTTCTTCTCTTCACTTGGATATTGGTAGTTAGCAGACTTTCCGAAAACCTCAGGGTTATGGTGACAAAAGCACTAAATAATTAAAGTTTTGACAAGATTCTATCAAGGAAAAATTAGAACTTCAGTGTCTACTCCAAAGAATTTAGGATAATATAACCCATCTATGTGCCTTAGAGTCAAAACTTCCAATACATTTAAATAACCATTGGTTGGCATTTTTAGATTGGCATGAAGAGCCCACTAAAGAGCAGGAAAGTTCTAAAATTATTTCTCTAGAGACTCATGAATGAAACCTAATGAAAATGTGAGATATCTAACATCCAAACCTAAACACTGCTCACCCTGTTCTGCTGCAACTCCGGACTGGCATCCTGCCTCCTCAGACCTCAGCTTCTTCCTCCCCTTTTCTTTGCTTTTCCTGTATCTCTTGAACTTTCACCAGACCCCTTTCTGTTTCACACACCAGCCTTTCCTAAAGATACTCCACTCACTGAACATTATCATAATATCTTATACTGTGGTTGGAAAAAAATGACAAAACTCTGGTTCCTTAATTTGAAATCTTGCTTGAGATCATATTTGCATAATCTCACTGAGGTCAGCAAAGATGAAAGTTTACTGAAGAATTTAGCATTGCTCTGTGAACTTTTATTCCAGGATTCCTTGATCTCTATCAATTAGTTTATTCCTTTGTAGATCCTGGATATGTGAAAAATTGGTAGAAAAAGCAGGAAGGATTGATTACCAAAATGTTATCAAATATATGGATCAAAATTTGACCATAGATGGATATGAAATTAGCATAAAAATAGGACAATTCATTTTAGTAGCTTTATCTGATGTTTTTTCTCAAAACTGATTGATCAAACATTCAGTCTGGTAAACAGGAAGAAATAAGCATCTACTTCAGAGTCCCCTTAAATGCCACCTTCTGGGAACGCACGGATCAAGATAAGGGTGAAGATATCACAAAAACT
Organism: Balaenoptera borealis; assembly: GCF_965194805.1. Lineage (NCBI taxonomy): Eukaryota > Metazoa > Chordata > Mammalia > Artiodactyla > Balaenopteridae > Balaenoptera > Balaenoptera borealis. The sequence goes on along the minus strand of NC_138861.1, from coordinate 68,168,593 downwards.
GTATCTATGCTCTTTGTTGATCATCTTAAACTTTCTGTTAGAAACAGAAAATAAAATGGCAGATTGCCTTTCTCCCCTAAATTACAAGAGCTTGCTGAGCTCTTGGAAGATACTCTGACTCAGAAAAAAGAAAAGTTACATACCAAATTAACAATGCTTAAGATCAAATAATTAGCTGAACCCAGGATAAGGACACCTCTATGTCTAGGCTAGAAAAAACACACCATCAAAATTGTAAGGAAATAAAGCAGAAACTAACACACCATTGTAAAGCAATTATACTCCAATAAGGATGTTAAAAAAAAAAGTGTAAGGAAAGTAAACACTGAACGAAAAATTATCCAATAGAATGACTCCTCTCCAAGGAAATAGCCCCCTCTTGTCTGCCCACAATTTCCTTAACACAAAAGTAATGTAATTATTAAAATCTGTTATGCCTTTTGAAAACCATCAGTGAACAAACTGACCCTGGGGATAGCCAAGTGAATTCTGCACTTTAAATAGCATGTCATGAATAAATTCCACTGTCTTTATCTTGGCCAAGAGTCAAAACCATACATTCTGGCATTCCCAGAGATAAGATAGAGCTTACCAGTTCAGCTATAAATTAACTCTTTCTTACAAAGTTAACCTCCTGACGCTGGAACAAGTCTTCTAATTATGAGCTGCTTTGATCATCTCTTCCCATGCATCTTTTGCAATATTTATAGAACAAAAAAGCAAAAGGACAACTTTCAAATACTATTTTTGCATCATCAAATGAGGTATAGGTAAATCAGTCAAATTATTCTTACTAATTATATCAGTATTACACTAAATAGCAATTGCATCATTAATCTAAAATTATTACAAAATAAGTCATTTAGAATTACAATAGTATTTTTTTAGGGTTTCCTAACAAAAGCAGTCCTTGCCTGTATTATCAAATGTCGTCAGGGATTGTGATGTAAGTCAGGAGTCAAAGTTTTGTTAATTCTGGATTCCAGGTCTCTTTTGGGGCATAGCCATATGACCTATTTCATACTACAAGATTGTATTGACCAGGTTTCATGATGAGCCTTATATTTAAGTAATCCTTCAACCACCCCACAGTCCCATTCCCCAAAACACACACATATACACACACAAGTAAATTCTTGGTTAAGCTGAATAGGATTCCATTTCCAGCTACTCTAGTAGGTATATCTGTTGTTTGTTTATACATGGGGCCTTGGCATCTGGGGAGCACCTATGCAAATTACATTCTCCATTTAGGAATTCCCATAGACTAGGTGGACAATAAATTTCTCATAAAGTTCACTGCTTTTACTTCTTTTGCCAAGATCTAGCCCGTTGTCCTTGAGCTACCTCTGTTTTCATCTCAAGGAGCATTCTTAACAGCGCCTCTTGGTTCAGTGTCCATGCTCTTTTCCACTGTTATTCCTATCATGCTGTTTATCCTTTGAGGTTATTTTATTCATTTTTCAAATAAGCATAATCTGTCTAGACTGCTTGCATCCTTTTCCTTTCTCCTGAAATAAATTCCCCCTTAAGTGGCCAATAAAGGCCAGTATGACTTTTTCCTCAGTATGTCTCTCCTTAGTGAAGGCAAATTTGGCTTGCCCAAGGACTCCTAGACTTGTGCCAATTTCTCTAGGGCTCTTTTAGGTAGGATGTCTTGGTAAATGTTAATTTATCTACCAAACATTTTGTTGCCTTAGAATGTTCCTTTGATAATTACAAATTGAGTACGTACTTTGGACTCAGAAATGTTGAATTCCCCAGGGTAGTATCGTATGGATTGTAGTCATCAAAGTATAATTTAGTTTGAGCATGTCAAAGAGTTTCTCATAGGTATCTTTGGCAGCCACTGGAGTTATAAGAAGCAAGAATATGTGCCACCAAATCACCCCTAAACTAATATTGACCTCTATTTTCTAAGTGTTCTTAACCTTAGCTATTTCCCTCCATCCACACACAAAAAATGCTCTGTATACAGTAAGACACTGTTGATAAGTCAGGAATGGAGCAGGTGATTTGACACAATGGGTATCTTGAGTGTCAAGATAATTTTTTGTCCCTCTATAGCAGAAGCAGTTGCAACTAAATCCCAATAACAAACTAGCAATTGCCTTTTAAATACTGTATAACTTGAAACTGCACAGTAAGTTTGTCCAAAATCAGGATGATCTCTGCTGGGTGGCAGTAACAGGTTTTCATGTCTGATCATTATGGACATAAGTTTCAGACACTTCCAAAATCATTTGAGCATGGGGTCTATACATGCTGGATTGTACCATGTGTTTTTTTTAAGTTGAAAGAAAGCTTGCTCTTGGGAGAAAAACATCAAATTTAATTGTTTTTCTGGTAACTTTGTGAACAGGTGCTAATAATATTCCCAAATTTGTCATGAAATATCTTTAGAAACTGAACAACCCAATAAATCTCTATACCTCTTGACTGACTTTGGAGACAGTAGAGTTAATAACTTAGTTTTGATTGTCTGAGCAATGTCTCTATTGCCCCCCTATTTAAGTAATACCAAGGAATTTTATCATTTGCTTTGAGCTCTGTACTTGGATGTTAATTAGCCATCCTCCAGTGGTCATATGATTAATAAGTATTTTTAATTATTTCTTGGATTAGTCTTCAGATTGAGATATCAATATTTTATGATTAATATAATGAATAACAGTACTTTCCGACTAAATCCTATCTATATCTCTTATCACCAAGTTGTGGCAATCAGCAAGAGAAATTAGATATTCTTGTGATTACACAGTAAATGCACATTTCAGCCAACCCAGGTGAATGCAAACAAGCTTTAACTTTCTTCTAAACAGAGTTGGAAAAGAAGGTAAGAGCCAAACAAGCTATGTCCTTCAGTTTGTGGCATATTTTGAATTTCTGAACTGCTGCTACCATATTAGTACAGCTGATGTTTTTGAAGGCACCACTTTATGCTATCCTCTATGATCTATAGTTATCTTTCAAAGCTCATTAGCTTTTTATGGGCCAGGCTGGACTATTAAACAAAGAGTTTTGTGATGCTAATATATTTGCATCTAATAGCTCCTTTATTAAACCAGAATATTTATACCTCCCAGGTATCCTACACTGTTTTAAATGAAGCACTTGCGTATATTTAGATTATTCTAAATGTTCCCATTCAGACTTTCCAATCAAACAGCTTGAAAAGCAGATTTGCGTATCATCCCTTTTTCCTGTATTTTGGATAAGGGAGAACTCCTCCATTTAGACATCACATATATTCCAATAATACATTCTGGCAATGGTGAGCCAACACCCATAAATAACTTTTGTTCATAAATTCCTGCTTTGGGCCATATTTTCCCCTGAAAACTTTCTATATTTGTATCACCATATCCCATACCATTTATTATCTTCTTAATTTTCATTAGCAAGTTTATAAAGGATAGTACACTAACACCAGTGTCCATCAATTCTAAGAAATTTCCTCACCAGCCCCAGGCCATTGCACCCATCTCAGTGCAAATGACCTCGGTCCCCTACTAGGGACTGTGCCGAGACCCTAGCCCTCTTGTCAGTCAGAATCCTGATTCTCTGCTGTTTTAATTGGCACTGACTCTAAAAGGACTGTAGACTTCAGTTTTCTATAATCATCAGATTTTAAAAAGTGTATCAAGGCCAAGATAAAGTAAGTGAATTTGTCAAAGTCCTTTTACAACCTGAGTAGTTGGTAGGGCTGGATGACCTTGTCTCCTATAGTCATCCATTAAAATTTTAGTCGCTACTCCATCTGTTTCTTCCTTTTTTTCAGGTCATTTTTAATTGAGCCTCTGAAGAATTCCACATAGTTTAATTCCACATTGTAAGGTTTTCTCATACTTTTTCTTTCTTATTGTTCCAGTTCTTTTGCGTAATCCTGAATAATTTCCTGCCATTTAGCTCCATTTCGGGGCTTAAAATCCCTAACAGCTTTCTGCCATCATCTTTTCTCCTCAACAATAAAGTAAATAGGGGTCACAAAAAATTAGAGACCCTTTTATCAGAGCATCAATCATCACTTGGTGAGGGGTATGGAGAGAGTGGAAACCTTAATATCATACTGGAAGTAAAGGTCATAGTTTTGTAGCTCTAGCAGCCTCCAGCTGCTGCTTTGTTAACTTCAATTTTACTAGAATATAATAAAAAAACTACAGCACATTCTTGGCTGATTTATCTTTTCTAAAAAATTTATCTTGTAATACATCTAGCTGTCCACCTAGCCCTGGATCCATGAACTTCAAGTCTCATTTACAATTTTCCTCCTGTCAGTGGATGTAGTGCTTGTGCAGCCTAAACCCAGCAATGCCCAGGAAGTCAACCTTTAAACAACAATTATTCCCCCGCCTTGGCTTTATATCTCCCAAACATTGTCTTAGTCATTGTTATTTAAATTGCATTGTCAGGGATGGTTTCAAATATACCATTCTCATTGCCAACTGCAAAGATTGCATACCTATTGATCTTTAAAAGGTCTCAAAAGTTGTACAGAGCATCCTCATGTAAAGCTTATTTTAAAGCAACCAAAAAAGTACAGGAAAGCAATGGGATTCAAGAGACATCCAGGTGCAAGCTCTGAGGATCCTTATTCACACAGATGTTCTTCGTCCCTAAATTGAACCACCAATAATTGTACAATGAATCCTGACTTCAGAAAAATTCAACGCGGAATGAATTTCCCTGTGGGGTTTTTATGTCCCTCTGATCGCATATTCAAGACAAGCTGCCTAACCAGTTACACCAGCTGAAAACCATCAGTGAAAAAACTAGTCCTACAGTTCCTCGTGTCCCAGGGCAATGCCTAGGGAGGTGCGCAACTGTGATCCCTCAGCATCTGGAGTACAGCCCAGCCTTGAAGAGGGGCCCTGGGGAGACACTACACTATTCACTACAAGTAATCAATATTTCTAGGGTATGTCCGGGGATCAATATGTATTTCACCTCATTATAAAGTGAGAAAAAGAAGATATTTGTTTAGTGCTTCCTATGTAGCAGATGATACTATACTAAGGGCTTTACACTCATCATCCCTAATCCTAGCAAAGTAATTATTATTAGTTCCATTTTACAGATGAGGATACTAAGCCTCATAAACTCGACTGGTAACTACATGTCTGAGTCCACCCAGCTGGTTAAGTGGTGGAGCCAATTTTGATATCAAAACTAGCCCATTTAATCCCCAGTTCACCACACAGCACGTGCAGCACACTCTCAGGATGCTTACAAAAGAACTAATGTTCACAAACGTCAATTTAATATTGTAAGATTCTTAGTCCTCAAAGAAAGATAAGATTATATTCAGTAAACTGAGCTTCTTAAATAGGTAAAAAATTCCCAAGACCAATTGACAAAATATTAAACAAGGACTGAAATGAAAAAAAAACCTCTGGTAGCCCAGAAGTGGCTGAGTAGATCAAGGTTTTCACTGTGCATTACAAATCAAAGATAAGTACATTTTTACTCTATATTTTTTAAACAAACAAGCAAACAAAACCTAGCCTTGGGAAGTTGTGAAGTCATCAGGGAGGTCTGAAGTTCAAATGCCACGTCATAAATGACCCTGCCCTTATCATGGCCAAGAGTTAAAAGCTAGACATTCTGGCTTCTCCAGAGAGAAAGATAGTTTTCCCAGTCCCCCTGTGAATTCACTCTCTCTTAAATAGGAAGACTAAAACTTGTCTATATTAAAACCAAAGATATTCTGTTTATCCAAATAGAGCATAAAGGAAGTGAATATTCACCTTAAAATAGAAATAATATTGGACATAAAACTGAAAAATAGTTTCCAATATATAATTTAGATGCCTACAAATAAGAATAAGGTAAATCAATTTATATAAAATAAAAAAAACCTTAAATAGAGTATTCATTCAAGAGGAAGCCTGAATAGCTAATAGGCATATAAAAAGATGCTTATCATCATTTGAAGTAAACAAAATGAAAATCAAAATAACCAAAAACATTTTCCCTGTCTCCATTTGATAAAATTTTTAAGTCTGAGAGTATCAATCATTGCCAAGAATTTGAAGCAATCAGAACTTTATATCCCTGGTATAAATGTAAACTTATACTGAATGGTGTAAATAATTTATGCCAATATTTTAGATGACAATGTGGCCTTTTACAGTAAATTTAGAAATGCTTATATTCTATTACTCAGCAATTCCACTTCTGGGCATATGCACTAGAGCAGTATTTTTTCAAAATTTAATAGAGACTTATAGTAAGAAATGTATTTAATATTGTAACATTGTAAACACATGCATGCTTACAAGAATTTGTGTCCATGTATATGAAAACAAAAGGAAAATATATCCCACACTATTTGTATGTGTATAAAAAAAGCTCAATGAGCAATATTTGCCACAACAATATGAGATGAACAATGAAACTAATGTATTCTGTTTACTTCTTTCTGTTCCTTTCTAATCCACCCCATTACATTCACGAATGTAGGACATAATCCTCTATATCACCTTTATGACCCTCTGAAGTGCTGTGACTCAGACTGAAAAACACTACTCTGTACATGTGTATAGGGTATAATACCCTTGCACATGTGTACTAGATGACATATATAATAATTTTTAATAAGCAATGTTATAGTAAAAATGGAAAAGAATCTTTCAAAAGAGATGAATTATTATGCATACTGTAGGATACTATGCAGTAATGAAAATAAAAGACCTGGATCTAAACTACATATAACAATAGATATGAATTTCACATATATACTGTAGAGCAAAAAATAAAGTTGCCAAAGTATGTAAAAATATAATTCCATTTATGATTAAAAAAATAATAAAACCAATCAGTATTTGTGTGTGTGCGTGCGTGCGTGTGTGTGTGTGAGAGAGAGAAAGAGAGAGATCTGGAAAAAGCAAAGGAGTGGCAGATAGCATAGTTAATACATTGGTTGCTTTCTGGCAAGAGCACATAGATGGTTTCAAAGGCATGTATTCCAATCTTAAATTTTGATGTGTTTATCTGTGTAACTGGGACATTGGTGTTAATTTTAACCTTAAATTTAACATGTGATTTACATTTATCACCTTTTGAATTCAGTTATTAATTTTATGAAGGTATGATTTTAAACATATATATATGATTTTAAAGTAAATTGAAACGTATAAGAAATAAGAGATCTAAAAGGGGATGTGTCTACTACAAAGAATATCATTGGCCAAGGACAAAAGTTTTCTCATTCTGACTATTAAAAGCATTCTGGCCTCAACATTAGTCTCTTTTAGCTTCTTTCTATTTTTTCATCAAAAGACACTATGCTCCTTTATATATTCCTGAAAGAATGGAAATCGGTTTTAAATATATATTCTAGTACTATGGTAAAATGGAGATAAATAAGGCTAATAGAAAATATTTTTTTTCTTTTTCTTATATGTATGCAACAATAACAACAACAAGCAGCCCTATTTAACATTTGCCATATGTCTGAAGTACGTTCACTCATTTGATCCTCAAGAACTCTGAGACAGAGTTTATTTCCACTACACAGAGAAGAAAACTGAGGCACAGAACAGTTAAGTAACCTATGCAAGTACACACAGCAAGTAAACTGGGGGACGATGGCTTAAATGACTCCAAATTTCAGTTTATGGAAAGAAAAATCATAGGACACAAGTCTCACCAGGACTTTAACTATATGTTGCTAATAAAAAGTTAGAAACAACTGTAATTAAATTGATTGGTTTTTGTGACCAATTTATATATTTGTAGTGGTTAAATATGCTCTATTATTAAATATTCCAATATAATATCCTTAAACTATCCTTATGCAAATCCTTATTTGACACTAACCATGTACATGAGCATCTCTATTTCTTTAGATATAATATTTATATATATTTTTCTATCAATATATATGTATATGTATATATGTTGGTTTTCCTAATAAATGAAATGATAAATTCTTTCATATTATTATTATATCAATTTATAGTGTGCCTTCCTGATGTATTTCAAATAGTTAATATTTGGTTTTAAAAATATCTTTATTTTTTTAATGTCAAATGCCCAAACTAAATAAATTTGTTCCACAACAAAGATTTATCAGTGGCTCAGCCTGTAGCATGGGAAGTCACAAATACCATTTAAGCACATATTTTATAATACAAAGTTATCACAAAACTATAAACTTGCAGTCAGACTGTGGAAATATAAGGTTAAAATTAAGGATTTTAAGAGGAAAAAATACCCTGTGAAAACACAAGTGAAAAAAGAAATACCAGTGTTGCTTCCTGAATATTTGCATGTGAAAATGAAACCACAGATTTCTCCCCAAGAATTTCCTGTCATCTCAAGCTTAAATGAAAGTGAAATATACCTGGGGCATATGTATATGCGTTTGTGATTCAAATTAGCATCAATATTATTTTTTGTCAGTTGTGTTTTGTGCTTGCTTGAATGGCTATTGGTGGCATCTGTTGTGGGACCAATGAGAATAGGGACCTGGTGAGTCAAGGTTTTGACTTTTGTTGCTCTGAATGTGTGTGCTTATGATCTGTCATTCCACAGAAAAAGTTTCTTTTAAACAGAACAGACCCTACTGCTTTGGGAGTTTTGCTGTCTTAACATATTATTTTTAAAGTCATTTCAAGAAAAGATCCCTTTACCTTAAAAAACTAAAAATAGAACTACCATATGACACAGCAATCCCACTACTGGGCACATACCCTGAGAAAACCATAATTCAAAAAGAGTCATGTACCACAATGTTCATTGCAGCTCTATTTACAATAGCCAGGACATAGAAGCAACCTAAGTGTCCATTGACAGTTGAATGGATAAAGAAGATGTGGCACATATATACAATGGAATACTACTCAGCCATAAAAAGAAACGAAATTGAGTTATTTGTAGTGAGGTGGATAGACCTAGAGTCTGTCATACAGAGTGAAGTAAGTCAGAAAGAGAAAAACAAATACCGTATGCTAACACATGTATATGGAATCTAAAAAAAAAAAAAATGTTCTGAAGAACCTAGGGGCAGGACAGGAATAAAGATGCAGATGTAGAGAATGGACTTGAGAACACGGGGAGGGGTAAGGGTAAGCTGAGAGGAAGTGAGAGAGTGGCATGGACATATATACACTACCAAATGTAAAATAGATAGCTAATGGGAAGCAGCCGCATAGCACAGGGAGATCAGCTCGGTGCTTTGTGACCACCTAGAGGGGTGGGATAGGGAGGATGGGAGGGAGACACAAGAGGGAGGAGATATGGGGATATATGTATATGTATAAATGATTCACTTTGTTATACAGCAGAAAGTAACACACCATTGTAAAGCAGTTATACTCCAATAAAGATGTTAAAAAAAAAAATCAAGGAAGAAAAAAAAGAAGATCCCTTTGAAGAGAAAAAATTTAATAGATACCATGTTGAGTATAAGAAGTGGTTCTTTTTTTAAATTTTATTTTATTTTAACATCTTTATTGGAGTATAATTGCTTTACAATGGTGTGTTAGTTTCTGCTTTATAACAAAGTGAATCAGTTATACATATACATATGTCCTCATATCTCTTCCCTCTTGCACCTCTCTCCCTCCCACCCTCCCTATCCCACCCCTCTAGGTGGTCACAAAGCACCGAGCTGATCTCCCTGTGCTATGCGGCTGCTTCCCACTAGCTAAAAGAAGTGGTTCTTAATGTAACTTAGTTTTTGAATAATTGTGAACAAGCCAAATTTCTACCACCTAAAATATTTTAAAGATGAAATAAAAGATCTCTCTCACTCTCACTCACTACAACATGAATATACAGTAAAAATTAAGTTAATTTCCATCACTACTACCTACTGTCCTTTTGTTAAGCTTGCTTTCTTCTTAAGTGTTAAAGCACAAGAAACAGTAAATTATCTAGAAGAAAACTTTGGAATGCAAAATAATTCTATAAATTAATACATTACTTGTATGTTTAATAATAGAGTTTAAGGAATCCATAAAGTGAATATTCTACCCTTTATTCTGGTCTTTAGTTTGTCAAATTCTGGCAGTCTTTACACTCAGTGTCTCCAGATCCAGAGGCATTCCAGTTTCCTGAGTTGACATATTGTGCCAGGTACAGCCTTATTAAGTAACCTTTCACTTGTAATTTATTCTTGTGTAGATTTACCTATGTCAGTTTGACACCTCACCCTGCTTCCTAAGATACCTAAACCCTCTAGTTCCTGATCCTGACTGGACTTCTTTAGGATAAATTGTCTTGAGTCACAAGACATTTATTGTGGCCAGCATTTAGGTTTCATCTATTTCTACTCTTCTAGGTGAGTTACTGATTCTTCTTTCTAATTTCACTCACTCTCTCATCACCTACTGTCTCTTTCATTCTCTTTGTCCTTTAAAGTGAAATTCAGAAGAAAGCATGTATTAATTTTTCATGTTTAATTAGAAGTCCGTGCATGTTACTCCATGTTACTAGCACCCACTAGCCCTAAATTAAAAACCCTCAAAAGGGTTGTTAAAATTTCTATTACTACATAGAATAATAAAACATAACAAATTTTAACCTATGTTGGTACCAGAGTTATAAGAGAATGAAGAATGAAGATCTACTGAATAGCAATGTGTAGTCCTCACTGGCTGAAATTCTGATACACTCACATTCCTGGAACTAAAGCCTCTAAAATAGACATCCTATTTGCAATGGAAAAAAGCATCTTTACTTTTTTCCGTATTTATTTTAAAAGGCTCTAAGGCATCCACTGATATGTCATTGCTTAGGAAAAAACACTATACTTTGGACTTAAGTTGAATCCCATTGACATATTCAAACTGCACTTACAACCAATAATATTCACATAGTTTATTCTCTAAGTATACAAAACCTTCCTGGCCACCCTATACTCAAGCAGAAAGTTAGTTATTTCAATGTCTTAAAAGAATTACACTTATGTTTATTTATATTCAATACACTTATGGTTATTTATATTCATTACCCTTGAATATCCCATTACTGACTATACACATTTAAATTATGAATTCAAACTGATTCATTTAAAATCACAATATCTACTAAAGTAAACTCCAGAAACTAATCACATGGGGAAGAAATATTTTATTTTGCATCTTTCTAAGGATAATCTGATATATAAAATTACTTTCCAGGTGAAGTTTGTCAAAAACCCTTTACTCATTAATTACTGTGATATTCTGGTTTTCACTTATATGCATTTACTACAATTGCCCTACTTTGGTACTAAATATCACAAAATAAGTAAGATTGCTTGTCTGTCATTTGATCATTGATTTGTCACACGATTTCTGTGAAAACCATAATAACTTGAAAAATGCACTAAAGTAATATATTCTCTATACTTCTAAACACTCTTCTTCCTCTAAACAGAGCATACACTAGAGGTGAATAATTAGATAAAGGCAGTGAGACAATATTAAGAGGAAATAATAGTGAATATAAAATACTGAATTTAAATTCAAAAGGTTTGATTCTTATTGAGAGCGTGACTTATAGTGGGGGATACTGGAAAGATAAAGTAAAAATGCAGATAAAATTATTTGTAAATTGTACAACACAGTAAGTAAGTTACAGTGATTTTTAAAAGTTTTTAAGATATCTCAGCTTAGAATAAGAAGAGCTCACAAGTATGTAGAATTTGTGTGTTTGAAATTATTTAGAACATGTCTTTTTGGATTGAATACATGTTTAAATCATTAAATAATATACACAAAGTTTTAAACAAAGTCAGTATATTAAGAGTACATATCATAAATGTTTAAAAAATTATATTCTGCCAAATGACTATTTTTTTTTATTGAAGAGGTTTATTTGAAGGGTGAGTCATGCAATGAAATTGGTAGATAGTTTGTCTTGGGCTCTATTTTCCTGGAATTAGTATAATGTGTCATAAGCAAAACCCTTATTTCACACACACACATACACACACACACACAGAGTCACACAAGCACTTCCCTGGGGCACGTAAAATGAATAACTCTTAACCTCTAGGGTACTGAATGATTTAAGTACTCCCCATGCTGATGTTAAATATTTATTCTCACACTTACTGCAACTGAAGTCAGAAATAGTGCCTCAAACTGACAAATATTGTGTGAACCATATGTGAAACAATGAGCAAGCCTTAATAAGTACACTATAAGCTTCCTGCTATTTCATAACCCATATTACTGGCAGAAGAGTATTTTTCTAATATAAATCTTATGTCAATGCCCTGCATAAAATCTTTCCTTTGCTTCCCTTCAAAAAGATAAGTGAAATCCAAACTCCTTAAGATGGTGGGAAGAAGGCTGAACAATTGGCTATCTGCTATCACCAACTATTTCAACCTCATTTGTTATACAACTACCCCTCCTTTATATGCTCAAGGTGCACAGCTATAACTACTTAGTCCATGAAATATCCCAAGCACTTTCCTGACTGAAAATCTTAATTTTTTTTTTTTCTTAATTCTTACTGTTATCCCAGTCTAGAACATTCCTCCAATCGTCCTGCTATTTTTTAGTCACTAACTCCTATTTATACTTTATGATTCTGTAATAATACTTCTTCAGAGAAGGTTTAACTGGTGCTTCCCCACTAAATCAGTCTGCATTGCCATTATGTCTATATTATACGTTTTTTTCTTTTCCTTTATAGCACTTCTCAGAGTCTGTAATGAAATAATTATTAGTGTGATCACTTATTTATGGTTATTTCTCCCACTGAACTATAAGTATTCAGGGGGAAGTGATCTTTGCTTATCATTGTATTACCAGTGATCTGGTCAGTGTCTGGCACTTCATAGGCACTTGATTGTATGTGAAATAATAATAGTAAAGAAACATACAAATACAACATCACTTGGAAGATATAAATATCTCTGAGTAATTACTGTGTGCCAGGCCCACATGCTAGATTCTGATGGTACAGGTAAATAAAGCAGAATTGCTCTTCTGCTAGAAAGTATAGGCTGACTATTAGAACAAACATATAATCAAACAAATGTACAAATTCATTATGTAGAGAATGAAAAATTGGGTGGCTATGCTGTCTGGTGGCATTATGGTATTTATAGGCACATGAGCTCCCTCTGGAAGAATGGATCAGTGTTTGTTAATTAAAAATGAAGGAAGCAGCAAAGAGCTTATAACTGGCATTGTGAGAAGCTCCATGGAAAAAGAGTGAAGAAGACATGTGTGCAGTTGAATTATGTTTCCCTGTAATTAACAGGAACACAATTTAAAAAAATTAAAGAAGAGACTTAACGAGCTCATTTGTGTTTGTGTTTCTGTGTATCAGAAAGACACTTCTGAAAACAGGATAAAGTCTTACTAATGAAAGCTTGGTCCACATACAGCAACATAAGCATCTTCTGGAAGTTGGATAGACAGAAGAATCTCAGGCCTACCGAGAATTACTGAATTGGAATCCACATTTTAAGAAGATGCCAGGTGACCTTTATACAGTTCTAAAGTTTGAGAGTCACTGCTATAGAGGATGGGCTAGAGGGAAGAGAAGATTGGAGTTGAGAAAATGGAAGAGGAGTTATTTCAAAAGCACAGAAGCTTGATGATGATATCCAAAGGAAAACAGGAGCATTCCTGTTCCAAAGGGAGGTCTAAATTTAAGTGTACATGAAATACAGTCTTTCCAAATTGAAGTCCATGTCAAGGATCCCCTATTGGTCCACTCTGGTGGATTAAAATATTTATCATTCAGCATATTTCACTTCTTCTTCTCTTCCACTACCTACATGGATGAAAGGGTAGATACCATTAAAAGACTTACCTTACCACTCTCAAAGCTTCTGTTTTATTGTTGGTTATCATCCTCACATCTGTCCCTTCACTTTTGTCTTGATCATGCTATATTTGCAGCAATGGGATATTAGCAGACATTGAAGAAGTAGAGAATTTCAATATGTTTGCATGTTGAGCATTGCTTCTTTTCCTTCTGCCATTTCCAAGAGAAGAACATGCACTGGTGACCAGCTAGGATGAAAGATATGAGAGACACATAATGGTGACATGAACTATTTCTTTTCAAACACTGCAGCTACTCTTAGATATTTCTCATTTCTTACACACTTTCAGATCATTTGCCTCAATAGCAATAGCAACAACAAAAACCTGTTGAACTTCTTAACGAATAGCACTAATTGCATTAATTTGAGAATATTGGAATTTTATATTAAATTTTCCAATCCAAGAACATCTAATTTTATGTCTTTTGAAGATTTTACATTTTTGAATATATGCCATATAACATTCTAATAAAGCTTATTATGAATATTTTACAACTTTACTGATACCATATATGGGATATTTTGCTTTCCTAAGTGTTTTGTTTTAATACAAATAGAGAAAAGCATTTGGTATTTAAAAACTTCCTGTATTCACCTTGCTGAATTGGTTTTGTTTCTCTAGAGAACCATGATTAATATAAGAGGAAGGAGTTCCCTTCCTAAATTTTCTATTCCTCTAAATATAAAGTATTTTTAAAATTCTCTCTCATGATTTGTTTGGCTCAGGAATTTGGACTGGGCTTAGCTAAGCCATTCCAGCTCAGGTTGTCTCACGTGGCTGGATCTGGAATAGCGGGTACCTACTGTACACTGTGGCTGGCTCTGGCTGACTGTCTCTCTCTCTTCGTGTAGTTCCAATGATTTTCCATGTGGTTGTTTCATATGTGGTGCTTACAGAGAAGTCAGACTGTTCATACGAAAACTCAGGGCTCCGGTACAAGTAATCCACAGAGACAGGCATAAGTACATAGCCACTTAGGATCTAGATCTGGAATGCAATTGTATCACTTCCACTATACACTACTATCAGTAGCCCCTAAGGATAGCACAGTTGCAGATGGACTAGAAAAGTGATCAACATAATCTACAGATATATAGAGAGTAAGCACTGGGGCTCTGAATATGTTGTTGGAAGAAAGAGTGACCATGGGTTCATTTGTACACAAAAGTTACTTAAAACCTGTTAGGCACATACACTGTTTTATCACTGTGGTTTAGAAGTTTGATAAGGTAGAATGGAGTTTATAGATACCAAAAAAGAGGTATACCATTTAATATTATCTTTTTTCAACTATTTAATTCTCTTTTTTATACTCTCTCCTATAGAGCAAGATAGAAAATTACAGTCTCTAAGATGTTTTGCAAGCAGAGTTAAAATTGTGGTTCTGCCAATGAGGGATATTTGCAGAAGATTTGGAAGACAGAATAGAAATTGAAAGTATTCTTAGATGAGAGCTGAAGACAGTTGCATGGGAACTATGTAGAATACAAGTTTGCAGTGGCTTCTGGAAAACATCCCCAAATCACTTGTGTGTTACAATGCGGGAAGAGCCAGCGCTTCTGAATTTCCCAAGCTAATTCAGGACCCTCACTCTTCAGCCTACCAATTATTGCAAAAGCCTCTGATGCCCTGTATTAAACTCCTTATTGCTGGGAATATTACAAATTTGTAGTTTTTCTGATAGAACTTTGGTCAAAGATGGAAACAACATACTTAAGAAAATGGTAGCATTTACCACTTATGAGGCTCTCAGTGATATTTTCCATTAAGACTTCTCAGACCTACCTGAAAGGCTTATTAAGGAGTACCCATTTAACTCATAATAAAACAACAATACCAAAAAAATATAAAAAATAAATTCATCTAAATTTCTCAACATTTTTGTCTATGTTTTATCTATCTAACAATACAACTTCCCTTACTTATATTCCTCTTACTTTTCCCCAAATGCCTCTCTTTGTCTAAATGAATATAGGTGTGAATTCTTAGTTAAGTAAATTTTAATCTAGTTTTATATAATTAAGGCATATTTATTTCTCATTAGTCTTGAAATATTTACATTTAATTTCCTGAATATGAAAGACATACACACAAAATATTTTTCTGTGAGGACAAACTATGCACCGTCTATAGATTCAAAATATATAATGGAGTATTAAAGGTTCTGAGAATCTTTCATCAAATATCCCATGATAACTTTGAGTGGATGTCCCTAACAGTTTTTGATAAATAAATCCTGCTAAACTCTTCATCTTAGAAAAGGCTGACATAGAATGTTTGATCAGAGCTGTCAAGCATTCTAAATAATTAGCAGAACAGATTAATTTATTTTCAGATTTTTAACTACTTACACTGATGTCAACACTATCCAGTCATCACATAATCATTGTGCTGTGAAAATAAAGTCAAATGCATAATTAAATGTGTTGATTGGCAACCCTTAGAGTGAAAGGGGAGAAGTATTATAAGGAGAAAGACCAGCTGCTTTCTCAGAAAGACAGATGAACAGAGAGAAAGAGCAAGAGGAGAGGGGAAGAGGGGGAGGGAGAGAGAGAGAGAAGGAAAAGCAGGTCTATTTATTGAACATGTGGCATTCCCAGGAGGAAACTAAAAACATATTCCAATATGCAAGTATTCTAATATGTGTAAGCATCCTAATAAAATTAGCATTTACATTGTGTGTATAAAATGTTAATTTTATAGCAAAGATGATTCCTGAGAACTCAATGAAGTCGTTAAAGTATTCAATTTCATAATCCTCTTCAGAGTCTCACATTCTTAAAGACTTGCTTTTTAACTGCTCAAGATTCATTAGCTTGAAATTCTGCTACTCATTTTCATCAACGTTTGAATTCTCAATTGAGATGTGATATTTCACTCCTGCCACTATGTCAATCTGGAATCTTTTCAGAAATAAATTAAAATTTCAAAGCCTTACTGAATAAAATAATTTATGGTATATTAATTAGTCTCAAATTGACATTAAACTGTCTTTGTCTTTTGCAGATAATAATTATAACTAAGACTTCTTTGTCCAGGCTTTTAAAAATCAATATTATTTCTGTACTTCAAAACCAGAGCAAGAAGGAGGGATGTTAACAAAGTGTTACTGTATGGAATAAAATCTTATCTATGGAAGAAAAATTATGTCAGTGTCCTTTGCTAATGTGATGTACCTAATAATAAATTAGTTTACTGTATTTAAATTCAGTGTTTTATCCCAAGAAATAATATTCTATATTGGTGTTCAAAACTTTTCTCAAATGCCAATCTTACTTGGATACTTAGTCTGACGGATGCTTTGTTGTTCTTTCTCCAAACTATTTTCTTTCCCCTGACTATACAGAAAAACTGTAGTTTTTCTACAATGTACCATTGTCTACACTTCAGAACTCTCAGGCAGGACCATGTGACTGAGTTCTGGACATTTGAAAGTGGATTCAAATTACATATACCAATTCTGTGCCCTAAAATCTCTATGGAAGACTCCATGCTTACCCTCTTCTTTCAGATAGATGATACCAGGCTAACCTTGAAGCCATGTACTAATAATGGCAGACTGAAGTATAAAAGACACCTTGTTCCCTGAATAACTATGTGGGGTAGAGTCTCCTTTTCCTCCTCCCCACCAACCACAATGGGCAGTGAGGCGAGTAACAAATGTTTATCATGCAAAGAACCTTGAAATTTCTTGTCTTATCGGGTAGAGTGGCTCTCGTTAAATACCCTAGTACAGGTTCCTAACTAGAACACATGTAGACAGCAATTTTATATTACTATAAGTGGTAATAGTATATAATTGATTGGTAATACTTAAAAAATAAAACATTAATAATAATAATAATAGTAATAAATTTATGTGGGGCATTTACCCTTGCTTGAATTTATCAGAAGTTTATAAACAAGCAGGACACATCTTGATTTAATCAACAGGAAAAATGAATTTTGGAGAAAATAAAAACTATTCCAAGATCACATTTTGCAATACAGAAAAAAAATGTTATTAGAACTTAGTGATATATATATGCTCCTCAAAAGAGGAAGGTGAATGTAGACTATTCACCTTCAAAACAAGCACAAAACTACCTTCAAAAGATAGAGATATGAAAAATAGTTTCACAGTTCAGTTTATAAGCATATGAGGACAAAGTTTATCTATGTAGTGTGTACCTGCAGATTCAAGATTTTAGATGAGGAAGCTCAGAAATGTCTCTTGCTGCTTTCTTGATCTGTATGCAATTAGTCCTCCCTTATTGGCCCACTGATTTACTCCAGTGGCACCTTCATTTTCCATGTGGTACTAACTCCAGTTTCTGGATTCCATTCCAAGAATTCTTTTAAGTTTACCATTCCCTCACCCATGGCCCTGAGTTTGACATTAACAGTACAAGACACTCACTTGAATGTGAAAAGATATATCTTTTCTGAAAATATATAAATGTCAGCAAGACCTTGGACAACTCAGGGCTCTTGTAAGCAGCCTTAGCTGCCTGGAATAGGCTATCTCCACATACAAGTGTTAGGTAGTTAGTCAGACATTAGCAGCAAGGAGGTGACGGTGGTGAAAAGAGGGGAATAATCAAGTCACACCCCAACCATCTGGGGACCCTCCCCTGACATTAGCAGCAAGGAGGTTACAGTGGCGAAAAGACAAGAGGGGAATAATCAAGTTACATCCCAACCATCTGGGAACCCTCCCCTGACTCCACCCAGAACAGGCAAAACTATGGTCAGGTGGTGGGCAACTTTTCCTAATAAAGAGGGAGCACAGTAACACGAAGGAACTTCCCCGGGCTGCGCATGCCCAGACTAGACAGGCATATCACCTACAGTAAACCCAAACTCATTATACCATCATTATAATAAAATCTGCATGTGGTTTTGCTCCCCCGTGCCCCATGGGCTTTTCTTAGTGAAGCTAGGGTAAGGGCATGTGCAATAATGAACTTGTTACATAACTCGGGACTGCCAATCAAATAATGATCCCCTGTCACTCACCCATGATCACACCCCACCTCCTCGCAGAACTCTCCTTATAAACACCCTTAAATCTGTACAGGAGGGCTGGTTTCACTTTGCAGAAACAGCCCGCTCTCCCTCTGAGATTACAACTATGCTTTAATAAACTTTGCTTTGTGCTTAAGCCCAAAGTGGTAGTCTGCAATTCTTTACTTGCTATCACAAGGACCGAGATCGCTGGCCCAGGTCCTCTGTTGACCTCCTCAGTTGAAGCTATTTGACACAATGCACACCAACCCAGTAACAGAGGTGGCAGTGAAATTTTGATAGTCTCCTTCTCACTTGTACTGATAGCTGAAAACCAGTGGGAGAATTCCACCTGAGAGCTGTGTTTTTGGTCAGTTGGCTCTGCATTTCATTACCGTTTCTTTTAGAAATGGGGGCTGAAATGCATGGATATTGGTCCCCATGTAAGAAGAGCCCCAGTAGTACTGTCCTTTCCAACTGAGAGTGTTTAGGTCTTGTGATACAAAGGCTGGTTGATGACAAACATCAGTGACACCCCTATTTGTATATCCAGTTAAGACACCAATTAAGATGGTGACACACTGAAGTCCACAGGAGAAGATTCCTTGGTTGGATCTAACGTCAGCAGAATCTTTTGTACACTGGTAAGGTGAATCTATGGGATCCACCCAAATTCCCAAAATGTCCTATGGAATGTTGACCTCTACTGAATCCAGTATTCTTAATTACAGATGATTACTAATGAAACAAAGGCCAATTAAATAAATCAATCAAAACACAACAAATTTGACTTGAGGGAATTTAAGTTTAAATTTCAAAGTGAATAATATTCCTGTGGCATCATAAAATAAAATTTTAGACATTTAAATTGTCACTAAATAAAATTAGTGCAACTATAATTTACTTTCTCTCTAGCTAAGTATCCTAATCAAAAAAAAGGCTGCACTGTACCAGCTTCCAATGTTCTTAGAACGTTTGCAAACTGTGTAGGCATACATGACCACTAGAAATGTGATGACAAAATATGGATTATTACATTATTTAGTTATTATCCAGGTTAACAAAATTAATACATCATATAAAAAACTAAAATTAAGACAAATATAGAAGTTATTTAAATATAGAAGTTATATAAAATGAAGTTAAAGACTTCACTTGCATTGAATTAAAAAAAACAGCAGTAGTAAGAAACTAAAACATGACAAGGGGCGGGATCAAGATAGCAAAGTAGAAAGATCCTGAGCTCACCTCCTCCCACAGACGAACCAAAACTACAACTATATATAGATCAACTTTCTCTGAGAACAACCTGAAGACTAGTAGAACAGCTCTTCTATAATTACGATATAAAGAAAAAACCACATTGAAGGTAGGAGGGGCAGAGACTCAATGTAATCAGGATCCATATGGCAGGTGTGATGACCACATGCAGCAGGGGATATAACAAACATGGCAGTCCTCCCTAAGGAACAAGGGGTTTGAGCTTCACACTGGGCAACTTAGCCCTGGGGACCCACACCAGGAAGTTGAGCCCTCATAACATCTGGCTTCAAAAACCAGTGGGGCTTATGCCCAGGAGAGCCAGAGGGCTATAGGAAACCAAGGCTCTACTCTTAAAGGGTCCACATAAAATCTTACTCACTCTGAGTCCTGGCACAGAGGCATCTGGCACTCCAGCCAGTCTGCCAAGGTCACTCCAACAAGCCCCTGGCCATGCCCACTCCAGTTCCAGCCACACCAAGGCAACTGGCCCAGTGCACCCCAGGAAAAACCTGGCCTGCACCAACTCCAGATCCAGCCATCTAGCCAAGGCAGCCCCAGTTCAGTGTACTCCAGGACCCTCCAGCCTGTGTCTGCTCCAGCCCCAGTCCACCTGCCAAGCTACCCAGCACATGCAATCTACATAGGGAAGGCTCCTACATAAGGTCATGCTTTCAAGACCAAGAGAGGTAACCGTTTTGCCTAATTTATAGAAAAAGAACACAAAGTCAAACAAAATGAGGAGCCAAATATATTCCAAATGAAATAAGATAAAACACCAGAAAAGAACAATAATGAAACAAGTAATTTATCTGATAAAGGGTTCAATGTGATGGTCATAAAAATGCTCACTGAACTCTGGAGAAGAATGAAGGAACACAGTGAGAATTTCAAAAAGGAGTTAGAAAATATAAAAAAGAACCAATCAGGTCTGAAGAATATAATAACTAAAATAAAAGTACATGGAAGGGAATAAAAAGGAGATTAGATGATACAGAAGAATGCATAAGTGATCTGGAAGACAGAATTGTGGAAATCAACCAATCGTAATAGCAAAATGAAAAAAGAACTTAAAAAAAATATACCTTAAGGGACCTCTGCAACCACATCAAGCATACTGACATTTTAATTTTAGGGGTCCTAGAAGGTGAAGAGAGAGAGAAAAATGGGCAGAAATTTATTTGAAGAAATAATGGCTGAAAACTTCCCTAACCTGGGGAAGAAAACAGATATCCAGGAAGCACAGAGAGGCCCAAACAAGATGAATCCAAAGAGATTCACACCAAGATATATAATTAAAATGACAAAAGTTAAAATTAGGAGAGAATTTTAAAGGCAGCAAGGAAACAAACAAACAAACAAAAAAGCTAATCACATACAAGGGAACTCCCATAAGACTATCAGCTGATTTTTCAGCAGAAACTTTTCATGCCAGAAGGGAGTGGCATAATATATTTAAAGTGCTGAAAGGACAAAACAAAACAAAACCTTACAACCCAGAATACTCTACCCAGCAAAGTTATCACTCATCACTGAAGGAGATGTAGAGTTTCCCAGGAAAGCAAAAGCTAAAGAATTCATCATCACTAAACCACGCTTACAAGAAATGTTAAAGAAACTTATTTAAGCAGAATAGAAAAGGTCATAACTAGAAACAAGAAAATATATAAAAGGAAAAAATCTCACTGGTAAAGGCAAATATACAGTAAAGGAAGTGAATCAGCCACTTAAAAAGCTAGTATGAATGTTAAAAGAATAAATTTGTAAAATTAACTGTAACTACAATAAGTAGTTAAGGGATACGCAAAGTTAAAAGCTGTAAAACATGACTTCAGAAACATAAAACAAAACACGGATGGAAGGAGTAAAAATGTAGTGCTTTTACAATGCATTTGAACTTAAGTGATTATCAGCTTAAAATAAACTGCTATATATACAGTTGATATATATGAACTTCATGGTAACCGAAGCAAAAACCTATAATAGATACACAAAAAATAAAGAGAAGGGAAACCAAATATAACACTAAAGAAAATCATCAAACCACAAAGGAAGATAATAAAAGGAGAAAGGAATAGAGAAGAAACACAAAACCAGAAAACAATGAAAAAAATGGCAATAGGTACATACCTATCGGTAATCACTTTAAATGTGCCAATCAAAAGACGTAGGGTGGCTGAATGGATTTAAAAAAGAAAGAAAAAAAAAGAAGAACTATCTATATGCTGCCTACAAGAGACCCACTTCAGATCTAAAGATACACAAACGCTGAAAGTGAAAGGATGAAAAAAGTCCATGAAAACGGAAGCAGCAAGAATGCTAGGGTAGCAATACTCATAACAAACAAAATAGATTTTACAAGAAACACTGTAACAAAAATACAAAAAAGGACACTACATAATGATAAAGCAGTCAATCCAAGAAGAGGCTATAATATTTGTAAATATTTACGCACCCAACATAAAAGCCCCTAAGTATATAAAACAAATACTGACAGACATAAAGGGAAAACTTGACAGTAATACAATAATAGTAGTGTACTTTAATACCTCACTTACATCAATGGATAGATCAACCAAGCAAAAGAAAAAAAAAAATCAATAAGGAAACATTGGCTTTAAACAATACCTTAGACAAGATAGAATTAATAGATATATATAGAACATTTCATTGCCAAACTGGAAAATACACATATTTTTCAAGTGGACATAAAACATTTTCCAGGATAGACCACACGTTAGGCTACAATACAAGTCTCAAAAAATTTAAGAAAACTGAAATCACATCAAGCATATTTTCCAACTGCAACAGTATGAAATAGAATTAATTACACAAAACTGGAAAATACACTACTATGTTGAGATTAAACAACATGCTAAACAACCAATGGGTCAATTAAGAAATCAAAGAAATAAAAAAACCTGAGACAAATGAAAATGGAAACACAATTTCCCAAAATCTCTTGGACACAGCAAAAGCAATAAGACAGAAGTTCATAGCAATATAGATCTATCTCAAGAAACAAGAAAAATCTCAAATAAGCAATCTAACTTTATACCTAAAACAACTAGAAAACAAAGAAAAGCAAAGTACAAATTTAGTAGAAGGAAGGATATAATGAATATCAGAATGGAAACAATGAAACAGAGACTAAATAAATACATATGTGTGTGTGTGTGTGTGTGTGTGTGTGTGTCTGTGTATGATTAAAGAAACTGGGAGCTGGTTCCTTGAAAAGATAAACAAAACTTACAAACCTTTAGCCAGACTTACCAAGAAAAAAAGAGAGAAGGCCCAAATAAATGAAATCAGAAGTGAAAGAGATGTACCACCAATACCACAGAAACACAATCATAAGCAATTACTACAGACAATTATCCACAAGTTGGACCACCCAGAAGAAATGAATTCCTAGAAGCACATAATCTTCCAAGACTGAATCAGAAAGACATAGAAAATCTGAACAGACTGATTATTAGTAATGAAATTAAAACATTAATCAGAAAACTTCCAACAAGCAGAAGTCCAGGACCAGATGGTTTCATATGGGACGTCTACAAAATATTTAAAGGAGAATTAATATCTACCCTTCTCAAATTATTCCAAAAATAGAAGAGGAAGAAACACTACCATGAGGCTAGCATTACCCTGACACCAAAAATAGAAAAAGATACTACAAAAATTACAGTCCAATATTGCTGATGCACATAAGATGCAGAAATCCTCAACAAAATTTTAGCAAATGAAATTCAACAATACACTGAAAGGATCTTACAGCCTGATTAATTGGGACTTATTCCAGGGATGCAGGGATGGCTCAATATCCACAAGTCAATCAATGGGATACACTATATTAACAAAGTCAAGGCTAAAAACCACACAATCATAACAATAAATGCAGAAAAAAAACAGCTGACAAAATTCAATATATGTTTATGATAAAAACTCTCAACAAAGTGAGTACAGAGGGAACATACCTCAACATAATAAAGGCCATATATGACAAACCCACAGATAACATCATACTCACTGGTGAATAGCTGAAAGCTTTTCCTCCAAGATCAGGAACAAGACAAGGATGCCCACTCTTCCCACTGTTATTCAACATAGTATTGGCGGTACCAGCCACAGCAATCAGACAAGAAAAGAAATAGAAGGCATCCGAATTTCAAGGGAAGAAGAAAAACTATCACTATTTGCAGATGACATGATACTATATATAGAAAGCCCTAAAGACTTCACCAAAAAACTATTAGAACTAATATATGAATTCAGTAAAGTTGCATGATACAAGATGAATATACAGAATTCTGTTCCTTTTCTATACACTATTAATAAACTATGAGAAAAAGAAATTAAGAAAACAATCCCATTTACAATTGCATCAAAAAACCCTGAAATGCCTAGGAATAAATCTAACCAAACAGGTGAAACCTATACACTAAAAACTATGAAATACTGATGGAAGAAATTGAAGATGACACGAATAAATGGAACGATACATCATGGTCATGAATTGGAAGAGTTAATATAGTTAAAATGTCCATACTACACAAAGCAGTCTACAGATTCCATACAATTCCTATTAAAATACCTATGACATTTTCACAAAACTAGAACAAACAATCCTAAAATTTGTATCAAATCACAAAATACCCCAGATAGTCAAAGCAATCTTAAGCAAGAAGAACAGAGCTAGAGGAATCACACTCCTTGATTTCAAACTAGTCTTCAAAGCTATAGAATCAAAACTGTATGGTACTGGCACAGAAACAGACACATAGATCAATGGAATAGAACAGAGAGCCCAGAAATAAACCCATGCTTAATTAATGTATGAGAAAGAAACCAAGAATATACAATGGGGAAAAGGCAGTCTCCACAATAATTCATGTTGGGAAAACTGGACAGCTACATGTAGAAGAATGAAACTAGACAATATTCTTACACCATATACAAAATAAACTCAAGTGGATTAAATACTTAATGTAAGACTTGAAACTATAAAACTCCTAGAATAAAACAGGCTGTATGCTCTTGAACATCAGTCTTTATAACATTTTTTTGGATCTGTCTCCTCAGGCAAGGGCAACAAAAACAAAAACAAAAACAAAAACAGATGGGCCCTAATGAAACTAAAATGCTTTTGCACAGTGAAGGAAACCATCAGCAAAATGCAAGACAACCTACTGAATGGGAGAAGATATTTACAAATAATATATCTGATAAAGGCTCAATATCCAAAATATAAGAAGAACTCATACAAATCATTATCAAAAAAAATCTGATTTACAAACGGGCAGAGGATCAAAATAGACATTTTTCTAAAGAAGACATACAGATAGCCAACAGACACATGAAAGGATGCTCAAAACACTAATCATCAGGGAAATGCAAATCAAAACCAGTAATGAGATTATAAAAATAAATTAGAGGTAGAAGGACGTGCTCTCACTCCCTCTTGCGAGAGCACCAGAATCACAACTGGCTGCTGGACAATCATTGACAGGAAGACCCTGGACTTCACCAAGGAGGATACCCCACGTCCAAGGACAGAGGAGAAGCCACAGTGAGATGGTAGGAGGGGCGCAATCAGAGTAAAATCTAATCCCATAACTGCTGGGTGGGTGACTCACAGACTGGCGAACACTTATACCACAGAAGTCCACCCACTGGAGTGAAGCTTCTGAGCCCCACGTCAGGCTTCCCAACCTGGGGGTCTGGCAACGGGAGGAGGAATGCCTAGAGAATCAGACTTTGAAGCCTAGTGGGAATTGATTGCAGGACTTCGACAGGACTGGGGGAAACAGAGACCCCACTCTTGGAGGGCACACACAAAGTAGTGTGCGCATCAGGACCCAGGGGAAGGAGCAGTGATCCTGGGGGAGACTGAACCAGACCTACCTGCTGGTGTTGGGGGGTCTCCTGCAGAGGCAGGGGGTGGCTCTGTTTCACTGTGGGGACAAGGACTCTGGCAGCAGAGGTTCTGGGAAGTGCTCCTTGGCGTGAGCCCTCCCAGAGTCTGCCATTAACCCCACCAAAGAGCCCAGGTAAGCTCCAGTGTTGGGTTGCCTCAGGCAAAACAACCAACAGGGAGGGAACCCAGCCCCACCCATCAACAGTCAAGTGGATTAAAGTTTTACTGAGCTCTGACCGCCACAGCAACAGTCAGCTCTACCCACCACCAGAGCCTTCCATCAAGCCTCTTAGATAGCCTCAACCACCAGAGGGCAGACAGCAGAAGCAAGAAAAACTACAATCCTGCAGCCTGTGGACCAAAAACCACAGTTACAGAAAGGTAGACAAGATGAAAAGGCAGAGGGCTATTTACCAGATGAAGGAACAAGAAAAAACCCCAGAAAAACAACTAAATGAAGTGGAGATAGGCAACCTTCCAGAAAAAGAATTCAGAATAATGATAGTGAAGATGATCCAGGACCTCGGCATAAGAATGGAGGCAAAGATTGAGAAGATGCAAGAAATGATTAACAAAGACCTAGAAGAATTAAAGAACAAACAAACAGAGATGACCAATACAATAACTGAAATGAAAAATACACTAGAAGGAATCAATAGCGGAATAACTGAGGCAGGAGAACGGATAAGTGACCTGGAAGACAGAATGGTGGAATTCACTGCTGCGCAACAGACTAAAGAAAAAATAATGAAAAGAAATGAAGACAGCCTAAGAGACCTCTGGGACAACATTAAACGCAAAAACATTTGCATTACAGGGGTCCCAGAAGGTGAAGAGAGAGAGAAAGGACCAGAGAAAATATTTGAAGAGATTATAGTCGAAAACTTCCCTAACATGGGAAAGGAAAGAGCCACCCAAGTCCAGGAAGCACAGAGAGTCCCATACAGGATAAACCCAAGGAGAAACACGCCGAGACACATAGTAATCAAAGTGGCAAAAATTAAAGACAAAGAAAAATTATTGAAAGCAGCAAGGGAAAAACGACAAATAACATACAAGTGAACTCCCATAAGGTTAACAGCTGATTTCTCAGCAGAAACTCTGCAAGCCAGAAGGGAGTGGTATGATACACTTAAAGTGATGAAAGGGAAGAACCTACAACCAAGATTACTCTACCCAGCAAGGATCTCATTTAGATTTGATGGAGAAATCAAAAGCTTTACAGACAAGCAAAAGCTAAGAGAATTCAGCACCACCAAACCAGCTCGACAACAAATGCTAAAGGAACTTCTCTAAGTGGGAAACACAAGAGAAGAAAAGGACCTACAAAAACAAACCCAAAACAATTAAGAAAATGGTCATAGGAACATACATATCGATAATTACCTTAAACGTGAATGGATTAAATGCTCCAACCAAAAAACAAAGACTGGCTGAATGGATACAAAAACAAGACCCATATATATGCTGCCTACAAGAGACCCACTTTAGACCTAGGGACACATACAGACTGAAAGTGAGGGGATGGAAAAAGATATTCCATGCAAATGGAAATCAAAAGAAAGCTGGAGTAGCTATACTCATATCAGATAAAATAGACTTTAAAATAAAGAATGTTACAAGAGACAAGGAAGGACACTACATAATGATCAAGGGATCAATCCAAGAAGAAGATATAACAATTATAAATATATATGCACCCAACATAGGAGCACCTCAATACATAAGGCAACTGCTAACAGCTATAAAAGAGGAAATTGACGGTAACACAATCATAGTGGGGGACTTTAACACCTCACTTACACCAATGGACAGATCATCCAAAATGAAAATAAATAAGGAAACAGAAGCTTTAAATGACACAATAGACCAGATAGATTTAATTGATATATATAGGACATTCCATCCAAAAACAGCAGGTTACACGTTCTTCTCAAGTGCGCACGGAACATTCTCCAGGATAGATCATATCTTGGGTCACAAATCAAGCCTCAGTAAATTTAAGAAAATTGAAATCATATCAAGCATCTTTTCTGACCACAACGCTATGAGATTAGAAATGAATTACAGGGAAAAAAATGTAAAAAAGACAAACACATGGAGGCCTAACAATACGTTACTAAATAACCAAGAGATCACTGAAGAAATCAAAGAGGAAATAAAAAAATACCTAGAGACAAATGACAATGAAAACACGACGACCCAAAACCTATTGGATGCAGCAAAAGCAGTTCTAAGAGGGAAGTTTATAGCTATACAAGCCTACCTCAAGAAACAAGAAAAATCTCAAGTAAACAATCTAACCTTACACCTAAAGAAACTAGAGAAAGAAGAACAAACAAAACCCAAAGGTAGCAGAAGGAAAGAAATCATAAAGATCAGAGCAGAAATAAATGAAATAGAAACAAAGAAAACAATAGCAAAGATCAATAAAACTAAAAGTTGGTTCTTTGAGAAGATAAACAAAATTGATAAGCCATTAGCCAGACTCATCAAGAAAAAAGAGGGAGAAGACTCAAATCAATAAAATAGAAATGAAAAAGGAGAAGTTACAACAGAAACTGCAGAAATACAAAGCATCCTAAGAGACTACTACAAGCAACTTTATGCCAATAAAATGGACAACCTGGAAGAAATGGACACATTTTTAGAAAGGTATAACCTTCCAAGACTGAACCAGGAAGAAACAGAAAATATGAACAGACCAATCACAAGTAATGAAATTGAAACTGTGATTAAAAATCTTCCAACAAACAAAAGTCCAGGACCAGATGGCTTCACAGGTGAATTCTATCAAACATTTAGAGAAGAGCTAACACTCATCCTTCTCAAACTCTTCCAAAAAATTGCACAGGAAGGAACACTCCCAAACTCATTCTATGAGGCCACCATCACCCTGATACCAAAACCAGACAAAGACACTACAAAAAAAGAAAATTACAGACCAATATCACTGATGAGTCTAGATGAAAAAATCCTCAACAAATACTAGCAAACAGAATCCAACAACACATTAAAAGGATCATACACCACGATCAAGTGGGATTTATCCCAGGGATGCAAGGATTCTTCAATATACGCAAATCAATCAATGTGATACACCATATTAACAAATTGAAGAATAAAAACCATATGATCATCTCAATAGATGCAGAAAAAGCTTTTGACAAAATTCAACACCCATTTATGATAAAAACTCTCCAGAAAGTGGGCATAGAGGGAACCTACTTCAACCTAATAAAGGCCATATAGGACAAACCCACAGCAAACATCATTCTCAATGTTGAAAAACTGGAAGCATTTCCTCTAAAATCAGGAATGAGACAAGGATGTCCACTCTCACTACTATTATTCAACATAGTTCTGGAAGTTCTAGCCACGGCAATCAGAGAAGGAAAAGAAATAAAAGGAATACAAATTGGAAAAGAAGATGTAAAACTGTCACTGTTTGCGGATGACATGATACTATACATAGAGAATCCTAAAACTGCCACCAGAAAACTGCTAGAGCTAATTAATGAATATGGTAAAGTTGCAGGATACAAAATTAATGCACAGAAATCTCTTGCATTCCTATACACTAATGATGAAAAATCTGAAAGAGAAATTATGGAAACACTCCCATTTACCATTGCAACAAAAAGAATAAAATACCTAGGAATAAACCTACCTAGGGAGACAAAAGACCTGTATGCAGAAAACTATAAGACACTGATGAAAGAAATTAAAGATGATACCAACAGATGGAGAGATATACCATGTTCTTGGATTGGAAGAATCAACATTGTGAAAATGAGTATACTACCCAAAGCAATCTACAGATTCAATGCAATCCCTATCAAATTACCAATGGCATTTTTTACGGAGCTAGAACAAATCATCTTAAAATTTGTATGGAGACACAAAAGACCCCGAATAGCCAAAGCAGTCTTGAGGCAAAAAAATGGAGCTGGAGGAATCAGACTCCCTGACTTCAGTCTATACTACAAAGCTACAGTAATCAAGACAATATGGTACTGGCACAAAAACAGAAACATAGATCAATGGAACAAGATAGAAAGCCCAGAGATTAACCCACGCACCTATGGTCAACTAATCTATGACAAAGGAGGCAAAGATATACAATGGAGAAAAGACAGTCTCTTCAATAAGTGGTGCTGGGAAAACTGGACAGCTACATGTAAAAGAATGAAATTAGAACACTCCCTAACACCATACACAAAAATAAACTCAAAATGGATTAGAGACCTAAATATAAGACTGGACACTATAAAACTCTTAGAGGAAAACATAGGAAGCACACTCTTAGACATAAATCACAGCAAGATCTTTTTTGATCCACCTCCTAGAGTAATGGAAATAAAAACAAAAATAAACAAATGGGACCTAATGAAACTTCAAAGCTTTTGCACAGCAAAGGAAACCATAAACAAGACGAAAAGACAACACTCAGAATGGTAGAAAATATTTGCAAACGAATCAACGGACAAAGGATTAATCTCCAAAATATATAAACAGCTCATTCAGCTCAATATTAAAGAAACAAACAACCCAATCCAAAAATGGGCAGAAGACCTAAATAGACATTTCTCCAAAGAAGACATACAGACGGCCACGAAGCACATGAAAAGATGCTCAACATCACTAATTATTAGAGAAATGCAAATCAAAACTACAATGAGGTATCACCTCACTCCTGTTAGAATGGGCATCATCAGAAAATCTACAAACAACAAATGCTGGAGAGGGTGTGGAGAAAAGGGAACCCTCTTGCACTGTTGGTGGGAATGTAAATTGATATAGCCACTATGGAGAACAATATGGAGGTTCCTTAAAAAACTAAAAATAGAATTACCATATGACCCAGCAATACCACTACTGGGCATATACCCAGAGAAAACCGTAATTCAAAAAGACACATGCACCCAAATGTTCATTGCAGCACTATTTACAATAGCCAGGTCATGGAAGCAACCTAAATGCCCATCAACAGACGAATGGATAAAGAAGATGTGGTACATATATACAATGGAATATTACTCAGCCATAAAAAGGAACGAAATTGAGTCATTTGTTGAGAAGTGGATGGATCTAGAGACTGTCATACAGAGTGAAGTAAGTCAGAAAGAGAAAAACAAATATCGTATATTAATGCATGTATGTGGAACCTAGAAAAATGGTACAGATGAGCCGGTTTGCAGGGCAGAAGTTGAGACACAGATGTAGAGAATGGACATATGGACACCAAGGGGGGAAAACTGCGGTGGGGTGGGGATGGTGGTGTGCTGAATTGGGCGATTGGGATTGACATGTATACACTGATGTGTATAAAATTGATGCCTAATAAGAATCTACAGTATAAAAAAACAAACAAAACAACTAATACTAAACTTTCATTGGGTTATTTGTATGGAAATATGTTAATATAAATGTTTCAGACATTACATGAAATTTCTAAAAATCTTATATTTGTATCTGTATGGAAATATGTATGGCAATATGTTAATATAAATGTTTCAGACATTACATGAAATTTCTAAAAATCTTATATGTTCTGGTATAATGTTATAAGTCATAATCCTAGTTATTACTTTAAAATGTATATCTCAGAAATAACTAATTTTCTTGTCAACTGCATTATTATGAAACAGTGGTCATTTTTAAGTCTTTTATCATTTACAGACAGTTCTGGGTGTACTCTGATGCTTTTGCAAATATGTTCCTATAAAAGGCTTTCATCTTCAAGAAAGTCATGGAAAAGACTCTGACAAGTACAGGTTTCTGGTAACTGACTGTACTGCTGAACTGAATGAATAAGCATTTTCAGAACTCTAATGAAAAACTGATGAACTCATAAAAGTGCTAACAAAGGATCAAGATGAAAAAAAAAATTAATTACATGGGACTGAGTGAACTGATGAGGATGAGTATAATTTTTGTGACTTTCTGTCTGAATTAAAAAAAAAAAAATCCCACAAGGATTCAGAGGCAAAGAATATACAAATCAATTTTCACTGCAAAGTAAAGGAGCTGTTACAGTGGAGGATTACTGGACTGAATGTCAATATTATGACATAGTATGAGTGTGTTTCATGTTTGGTAATTGCAATCATTGTTGCTTTTGTTGTGGTCATCCATGTACAATGCTTGGTGTCAGTCTATTTATCTCTTGTAAAAATAAAATACAGTGTGTGTGTGTGTGTGTGAAAAAAAAAAACAAAAAACAAAAACAAACAAAAAAACCAGTAATGAGATTTCACCTCACACCTGTTAGAATGACTATCATCAAAAAGACAAGAAATAACAGATGATGGAAAAGATATAGAGAAAAGGTCTTGTACTGTTGGTCAATTGATACAGCCGCTATGGAAAACAGTATGGTGATTCCTCAACAAATGAAAAATAGAACTACCATACAATCCAGCAATTCAAATTCTGGGTATTTATGCAAAGAAAATGAAAACACTAATTCAAAAAGATACATGCACTCCAGTGTTAACTGCAGCACTATTTACAACAGCCAGGGAATGAAAACAACTTGTGTCTATCGATAGATTAATGGATAAAGAAGATGTGGTATATACACACAATGAAATATTACTCAGCCATAAAAAAGAATGAAATCTTGACATTTGCAACAACACGGATGGACCTACAAGGTATTATGCTACATGCAGTAAGTAAGACAGAGAAAAAGAAATAGCATTTGATCTCACTTATATGTGGAATCTAAAACAACAAAACAAATGAACAAAACAGTAACAGACTCATAGATACAGAGAACAAAATGGTGGTTAGCAGAGGGGAAAGGGGTGGGGATATCAGCAAACTAGGTGAAGGGGATTAAGAGGTCAAACCCCAGTTATAATAAATAAGTCATGGGGCTATTATGAATAGCATAGAAAATGAGTTAATAATATTGTAAGAACCTTGTATGGTGACAGATGGTAACTAGACTTATCATGGTGATCATTTCCTAATGTATAAAAATCCTGAATCACTATGTTGTACACTTGAAACTAATATTGTAAGTTAAATATACTTCCATTAAAAAAAGAAACTAAAGTATGATTTTACTTCCTCATTTTTTATTTGTTTCATTGTAGATTCAAAAGCCAGCAAAAATACATAACACAGAAGAGAGGAAATAAAAAACTATTATGCAAAGAAGTATATAGTAACATTAATCATTACGCCATATTATTGTAAAATTCATCAGTGTGTATACATTTAGACTTAACAGAAATGGTTAATGTCAGGTTAAGTGCTATCACTTAATAGCTATTAAGTGATACTGGGAAATAGTATTACTGTGATAAAAAGGATCATAAAACAAACTGTATATTATGAAATTTAACTTGGCAAACTAGATAAAACTATATTGTTGGAAATAGTAACTCTTACTACTATTTTGTATGAAAAACATGAATTGTCAGAGTTATTGATATGTTTTAGAAAATACAAATCTTTCTAGGGCTAGGAACATAAAACAACCCAAAGTGCACTGGAAAATTATATTTTGGGAAGTTAAATTTCAGTCAGATAACAAAAGGCTTTGAAAGTTAATGTGAAGAAGTTTTTACTTCCTTTTGAAGGCAATAAGGAAACAGAATCATTTCAACGAAAACCTGAAATACTCACTTAAAAAAATGAAAAATAATTTCTGCATATGGGTGATTAATACACTGAAGCCATAAGGAAAATGGGAAGTTATGTCCTTTAAAAGAATAGTATAGTAATGTCAATCTGACTTAGGTGAAGTTAACAAATTCAGGATAACTGAATACTAATAGTAAATAGTGTATGCATTTCTGCCACACGTTTCATTTATTAATTCATCAAATACTTGAGTAGCTACTTTGTTCCAGAAAATGTACTATGTGTTGGAGAGACAGTGAGGAGACAGCATTCCCCTGCTCCAAATATGCTTACAGAAAAGGGGAAAAATAATATCTTGAATGCCACTGTACTGACATCGGGAAATGTTTCAGTAAAGTAGCTACGTATAAGTACTATACTTGAGTAGCTTTCTTGTGTGATTAATTATGATAACTAATTTGGCCAAAGATATAGAATTTCCCACGAATCATAGAGGCTATTTGCGATGTAGGCTTTTTCTAGAAATGCAAAGGACTTGGAAACTCTAATTACCATATATCCTGTAATAGGGAAGTATTTGTACATCCTAAGAAAAAAAATGCTAGCTCTCCAATGGTGCAGGAGGAGGGAAAACATCCCTCAAATAATAATGATAACAGCAATAACCAATATTAATACTCAATCATTAAGGATGCTATAAAATGGTGGTCATCAAACTATTTGCTCTTGGGAACTATTTACAATCTTAGAAAGTATTGAGAGTCTAAAGAATTTTATTCATATGTTAGATCTATTAAAATTTACAATACTAGAAATTAAATCAAAAAAATATTAATTCAATTAAAATAACAATAATAAATCCACTGCATAAATAGCATACTCTATTAAAAATAATTACACTTTCCAAAAAACAATAGTGAAAGAGTGACATCATTTTACATTTCAGCAAGTTTCCTTAATAACTGGCGTAATGAATAAATGGCATAGAGATTCATGTATTCTTGCATTCAGTCTGTAAGCAGTATCACTAGTCCTGAAGCCTTCTGAAAAACCCACTGTACACTCATGAGGGAATGCGAGTGAAAAAGGAATTATCGTGACAGTAGTTTTAACATCTGGTGTCCCTGGAAGGTTCTTGGGAGTTCAAGTTAACAGCCTTCTATAATAATACCATGAAAGGGAACATGAAGCTCAGTAGATTGGTTAACTGTTTTGTAGCCTAAATAGAGACAGAAAAGATGACTATATTTAGAACTAGTCAATCCCGTTTGATATCTTGGACTACCTCATGCTACTTGTCACTATAGTCTCAGAATTCTATGCTTAATATTGACATCTTTCCTCTACTGTCTGAAATGAGGGCATGATTCACTATCTCATCCAGGAATTCTCTTCAAGAACCTTCCCTACATTGATGGACATGGTTAAATATCAGTTTGATTACCACACCGTACCCTATTTTTTTCTTATAGAGGTAATTAAGATTATAATGGCAGGATTTTAGGCTTGGCAAAATGACTAGCTGAACTATAATCCACCCCAAGTTTCTTACAGCTCTGGATATATAGTGAGTAAAGATTTTGTAAAAAGTATCCTCTAAAGTATCCTCCCCCAAAACATTATCTTATTAAAAATGAAGTTAATTATTCTTGAAATTCTTGCCTCTCATTTTCATTGAATTATTAGTAAAAATTATGCAAACACAGTATATAATATAGTTATCTACCATTCAGTTATCTTTCAACCATGCTAATTAATGATTTTCTTAATAGAGTGGATATTGTTTCAGTATTATATATTTTTATATTTGTATATGCCTACTAATGTAAGTTCACTTTGTTAAATATACTGTTTAAGTAAGAAAAGATCAATCTGTTGATGAAGACTAAATAAATCAAGGATAAAGCAGGATTTGGTACTGTACCAATTGTAATTTAAATATTTAGCTGACCAAGTACAACTGCTGTTTACATTTCGATAAAAGTATTTTGCAATCACGTGAATCAGAAGGATGTTTGACATCTCTGGA
Source organism: Balaenoptera borealis (assembly GCF_965194805.1). Lineage (NCBI taxonomy): Eukaryota > Metazoa > Chordata > Mammalia > Artiodactyla > Balaenopteridae > Balaenoptera > Balaenoptera borealis. The sequence goes on along the minus strand of NC_138861.1, from coordinate 68,133,018 downwards.
CTGGCAGAAGTTGAATATTTGAGACAAATTATTCTTAGAAACAATAATATGAATAAAAACTTCTTACTGATATATGAGGACAATTAAGCCTATTTTAAATAATTTCATTAATAATATAAAATGACTTCTGTTCATTCCTTTCCTACTATATCATTAAATATTATTGAGTTAGATCCTGACATTTCATTCAGAATTATGTTTCTGGCATTTAAGTATTCAGCTCTAAATGTTAAGGATGTCAATTATATAAGCATCCATCTTTTTCACTATCGTCTCCCATCAAACATTAATGGTAGAAGCCTTAATTCATTTCAACTAGTCTCACATATCTGCCCTGAAGAAGGCTGATACTCTACAAGTGCTCTGACAACCTCTGCTAAGTAATTATCCTTAAAAATATCTCAGTAAATTCAACTCACTCCCAGAGGCATTTTAAATTATATGTCGTTAAAATGCAATGCTTTCTCAAATAACAAGGTCATGCCAAAAGGCAAAACTATACTCTATTTTTATCTGAGACATATCCACTCCAATAAAAATGTTACAACTTACACTTCAAACCCGGGAAAATGGGTTGTGCTTATCTGAGAGAAGTAGTAATCAAGGCAAATTGTTACATACACCAACAATAAATCAATACCATGGTCGCATTCTGTGTGAGAAAATGGTCCATTTGTGTGAAGAGTAGGATACTACATGTTTTGATATAATTTGGGACAAAAATGTACTCATAAAATTGCACATTAATCTGTCTCTAGCTAACATTCCCTCCTGACACTTCAACAGTTTCCTTCTTCTTTTGGATAGATATTTTCTAAGTTTGAAAACTTGAAGTTATATGAAATTTCAACTCCATGTTTAAATAAATATATAAATGAAGAAAGCCTTGCAAGGCAAACTGATTGTTATATTTTTTTGCCCTCTGAGTACAAGAACAAATACATAAAAATTTAGAAAAAAATATAAATATAAAATCCAAAAGGAGTTATGAAGAAAAGTAACCTAATTCCATTCTTACTCTACAGAACAGAAACAATTTTCTTAATAAAACTATTTTGATAATCTGGGAATAATTATGAACTAAATATGTTTTCTAAATTATGACAGTCAGGATATTGACTAAATAGAATCGATTTTATTATCTCCCTCAGTTCAATCCACTAGGAAAACTAAATGATATCATGTCTATGGAAGTTGTAACTTATAAGATGATTGAAACATACTAAGCTTAATGCTTTACTTCCATAAGAATTTGATTCTGAATTTTAAAAAGAAAAATATATAATATGTAAAATAAGACATTCATTTTCTGATCTATTGTAAACATGAAAATAGGTGTACACAAATGATGGTTTTAATCTAAATGAATTTTTAAATGTTTATCTACTATCAAGTCTTACTTGAGTCAACCACTTCTAATCTCTTCAGCAAATAAATATTCTTAATAAATTTGAAATAAAGTAATAGCCATCTTACACAAACTCATTCAGAGAAAAGAAAAAGGTGGAATTCCACTTCTGAAGACATTTTAGCAAAATGAACTAGACAGCAAAACATAAAAGGGACATCAAAAGAAAGGTAAATTAGAAATCAATCTTTCTCATGGGCCTAGATGAAAAGTCTTAAAATATCATACATCAATAGAGCAAAACATAAAACACCAATCATATGAAGATTATTACAGAAGTTGAAGTTTTTTGGGTTTTTTCCCCTAATCTGTTTCACCACATAATAAGAAATGAAAGAAAAATCATATGCTCATTTTTACACATGCTGGAGAGCATTTTATAAAATAAAATACCAAGTCGTAATAATATTAAAAAGTAGGATAAAAAAACTTTTACATATATGTTTAGAATATTAACAACAAGCCTAGAGAAGACATCCTACCCTTAATGAATTAATTATTGAAAAGTTTCTTTGCCTAAAATTAGGAACAGGATAAAGACCACTATAACCACTTCTATTTGGCATTGTACAGGAGACCACAAAAAAGACAGTAAGTAAATTACAAGAAGGGAGTTGGGGGTTGGGCGAAATAGATGAAGGGGGTCAAGTGTACGGTGATGGATGGTAAGTAGACTTTTGGTGATAATCACTTTGTAATGAACACAGATGTTGAATCATAATGTTGTGCCCCTAAAACATTATAATGTTATATACCAATTTTACCTCAATAAAAAAAAATAAGAATAGGCATCAGTATTCAGAAAGAGGAAATAAGTCCATTACTAGTCACAGATAACATGACTGTGTATGAAGAAAATCTAAAATTATCTAGAGAAAACAGTTAACAGTAAGTGAATCTATCAAGATCATAGATACCAAATCAATATAAATAACTCTATGTAATTTCTATATACCATCAATGAACAACTGAAAAATAAAAAACATGCTTTACAGGAACATTAAAAAAACACATCAAATTCTTAGGAATACATATAACAAAAGATGTACAAAACCTCCATAATGTAAAACATAAAACATTGCTTAGGAAAATGGAAAAATGTCCTAAATAAAAGTATAAACATGTAATTTTAATGGACTGGAAAACTAAACATTGTAAGGAAGGGTTTATGAATGTTGCCACCAATGATATTTTGGTTTGAATATTTTGATGTTGTTGGACACGGGCTGCCTTGTACACTGTAGGATATTAAGCAGCATTCTTGGCCTCAATCTCATTAGATACAGTAGCATCCCCCAGTTGTGACAACAAAAGATGTCTCTAGACATTGACAAATATAACTTTGAGGTCAAAATCTCTTCCATATTGGAACTACTATTGTAAAGGTTTTCATTTCCTTAGATTGATTTACAGATTCAATGCAATCCCAATCAAGATCATGTATGTATTCATGTGTGTTTGTAAATTCATAATCTGATCATAAACTCTGTATGGCAAGACAAAGGGCCAAGAATAGCCAAGGCAAGACTGACAGAAAAGAAAGCAAGTTTGCACTACCAAATATCAATACATGTTATAAAGTTATAACAATTAAAGTAGTATTACTTTGTCAAAAGGTAGACAGATCAATCAAAGGAATAGCATTTACTGTCCAGACAGATAACCCCATGTATATGGTCATCTGACTTGTGATAAAGATGACACTAACTCTGAAATTGAAAAAGAATGATCTTCCTGAAGTAATGGTTTTGGATAACTGAATGTCCATAAGGAAAAAAAAAAATGAGTGGCAGTAACAAAATCACTTTCAGATATACTGTATATCTAAACATGGAAGGCAAATCAGTTAAAATCACTGAATAAAATATAGGAGACTATTTTTATGTCCTTGGTTAGGCAAATATTTCTTAAAAAGGACATGGAGGTGGGGAATAATAAATTTGGTTATATTAAGATTAAGAAACTGTGTTCACCAAAAGACACAATTAAGAGAGTAAAAAGACCAAACAAAGAATGCATGGGTATATTTTCAATATGTACATCCAACAAAAATTCATATCTAGAATACAAAAGCAAATGAGACACAACTCAACAGGAAACAAAAATAGGCACCTCAGAAAAGTTTATCCAATTACCCAATAAACATGAAACAGTACTCAACTTAGTCATCAGGAAAACAGAAGTTAAAATCAAAATGCAATACTTTTACACACCATGAGAATGGCTAAAAAACTTTTTAAAGACAAAAAATTCAAGTGTTGGTTATAACGTGGAGCAAAGGAATTCTTATGCACATTTGGTGAAAGTGTAATTTTTATAACTAGTTTGGAACACTTCTTGGCAAGATCTATTGAGCTTAATATATGAAAATTATGTAACCAGCAACTGAATTCCTTGTTATAATCTAAGAGACCTTTTTATGGATGTTTGCCATGATATAGGAACAAAAAATATCAATAGCTACTCTTATTGTAGGAAGCAGAAAAGGGAAACAACTCAAATGTTTATCAATGGATAAATACATGTGGTATATTTTATATAATGAACCTTTACATGACAATGAGAATGAACAATTATATATACATGTAACAAGGTAGATGAAACTCAAAATATAATATGAAAAAATGGAAACTAGATAGAGTAAAAGCTGTACATACTTTCTTTGATATAAAATTCAAAACTCAAGCAAAATCTTTGTGTTAAAAGTCAGCATAGTGGATACTCTTTTGGAACAAGTGGTGACTGGAAGGGGTACTTGGAGTACTTTTGGGATGCTGTAAATTGTAGTTCTTAATTTGAGTGCTGTGCAATTAATTAATCTGTCCTCTTGTGATTTGTGCACTTCTTTATGAAGTACCTCTAAGCCAGCTTATAAAATATGAAATACAGATTGGGAAATAAAAAGTTAATAAATTAATGTACACCTTTAAATTGAGAAAAGTGATAGAAATGGATCTAGTATGAAATAAATGTATCTTACTTTACAAGTGTTTGAAGGTAGAATTTAACAGCTGGACAGCAAGGACTATGAAACTGTTGCATTAGGTCACTTGCCAGCTCATGTCCTCCATCTATGGTGGTTCCTATATTCCAATGTTACATGCATTTTCAGCCCTTCACCTGGCTCATCCAGGAATAGCAAATATTCCCTTGAGAAAAACAGCCTCAAACACTGGCTTTCATTTCTGGATTTTGTCTTCTTTTGAATCTTGGCCCAGTGATAATTAATAGTTACGTCTACATAGTTATATAATGTCTTCAATATGTGTGTGCTTGTATGTGCACACAGTGACACACACACAAGGCATCATTTGACATTTTATAACACTTCCATCAAACCAACATATGTTAGACAAAGACTATTTTAAAGGGAAATGTGTCAAATATGTCAATATATAACATACATGGTAAGTAATCCTATGTGAAAGAATGAAAAAACATTTCTCTGAAGTAAAAAAACAGGTAGAATTCAGGTAAAATATTATGGAGACATGAGTTATAATAATTTACTGACAAATGAACCAAGTATGCTATAAAAGGAAGAAATTTACTTGTTCAGGTGTGTTGGGTCTCTGGCACAATGATGTCCTTTGTAAATTTAGAAGTACAGAAAGTTGAATAAAGTATTATATTTACTCTAAATTGACTAATGTATAAATAACTTCTGAAAAGTATTAATTTTTAACTCCTTCATCCACATAATTTTGGGGGTACCTTCATGGTAAAAATTCAAACAGCTATGTCCATATTTATCCTTTGTTTTAGCGTAACATTTTTAATCAATTGCCTTAGCTTGGCCAACCAGACACACACACACATACACATAGACACACAACTTTTATATGTTAATCTTCACTGACTGCATCTTCATGAAGGAGGGCAAGAGCTCATGAAACTAAAATTATGTTAAATCCACACACTAATAATTTTAATTCCACATAAATTTTAAATCATTTACTGATACCATTATTGGCAAAAGAATGCAAGTAATGCATAACTACTGTAAGAGCAAGTTACAAATATATACTTATTTACATATACATGTATATATAGGCATATATAAAAATATATTAAACTAATATGTATATATGTAAATGCACAAATATGAATATATTTTCAAATTTGTACCACACATTAAAATACTGTGTGTATAAACTTCTTCAGTACTCTAAATTTTGACTGGTTTGACCTATCTTTTGAGATTCTGCTCAAAAGAGTATAACCAAGAAAAACAGAATGATCAATAAATCAATATACAGCCCATAAAAAGTCATTATTGAGAGTATCATCATAATATTTCACAAAATACATGTACTAAAATTCACATGCTATATTTTTTACTTGAAAAACTAAACATGGATCTTCTGCCATGGGAATCAATATAATTTTTATCTATGTATGTTTTCAGGATTTTCCTTTCCTTATATAAAGCCAAATACCTTAAAATCTGTAGTTAAAATACAACTGAAACAGGCATAAATAATTGTCATATACTCTTTTTTGTTGCCATTTGATCCTTAGGGTTAAGTAATTAATTGATGAAACTATGCTTACTGAAAAAGCACTAAGTATGTACTTTGTACAGGCATTTAAATCACTCTCACTTCTCATTAATCAACTTTTCTAAGCAAAATGATTTATGTAGACTATTTTGAATTATAATAATGCAGACCTAAGAAATCCAGATAATGGTATGTCTCCTAATTATAACACCACTTCAACTACCCAAGGCAATGTGTTCCCCTTTTAGCTGGAAGTGGGTTTACACAGTTAAGGCATCATCTTGATAATTTTAATATAACATCTGAATAATATGTCATAAAATGGTGGTGCTAGCAGTGAGTCTCTCCCGAAGTTAATTTTGGCCTAATAGGCTTGACCCATGATTATACATGGACTGAATTTGTCATATCTCATTTTAATAAACAATATTCTAGAAAAATAATATACTGTATTTTAGAATAGATGCCGAAGTCTTTAAAGGCATACCAATCCAATACATTAAAAAGTGTAGTGACTTTTGAGAAAACTTCTTACATTTTAAATAATTACAATTATTTCATCCTTAATAACTTTTCTTACCTATCTACTCCATAACCATCCTTAACTTTAATTTTATTTAATACTTCTTAAAATAGTTCCTTCAAAACCAACAATGAATTATTTTATAGAATTTAATAATAGTTTGAACACTCAATCCTTATGACATAGATTTTAGAATCAGAAAGACTTGGTTTCAAATGCTTTCTTATAAACCGTGTACTATTCAAGTTAAGGGTGGTAATTTCATGTCTTTGAGCTTTATGTTCTTCATCTTAAAAATGGGAATAATAATAAAATCCAATTAACATGGTTGCTAAATGAATCTGTTGAGAAACAGCTTGGTGGTTGGCAGAGAAACAGCATTCAAAAAATGATTTATTACCTTTATTAAGGATGATTATTAGCAGTGTACTCAAAAGCTAGAAGGATTATTCTGGAGAGAATACTTTTTTAAACAAAACTGTTTCCTAGTCTAATGATATGGCTGGATTTTCAGAAAGCATACCAGAAGTCTTATATTATATATAACTCTGAGCAATCTTTTATCATTCCTTTTTCAAATGTAAACTAACATTGTGTTAGCTACTAAATTTTAATAATTTTAAGCAAAGCCACATAACAAAATTCATTCTTATTGCTTCTTTGTAAATTAAATTACATTTTATTATGGAAATGACAGTGTTGAACATATTTTTAAAAATCTTCTTTTAGAAATATGCAAAAAAGAAGACAACTGTTATATAATCCCCAAATGCCAAGTATTGCCATTCTGGTTTTTTGTTGTCTTTTCCTTTCTTTGCACATATTCACTTACAGATTTATACAAAGATATTAGAAATGGATTTTATGAGGTATTTGAAATAAAGATTGGAGACAGATTGAATTCCTCAAAGTCAGACAGAAAAAGCTAATGACAACAAAAGGTGGGACACTGGGTGTTTTGTGGTATCACACATACAGCAACTAAGCAGTGCATACCTAGGAAGAAAAAGTAGTCTTTTTTAGTCATCATGCTATACTCAGAGTTGTGAATTAAACAAAAAAATTGAGAAATAAGGAAGCCAGATAATACAGAAATGCAAGTGTCTTGGGATGACAAGAGGCTCAAAATCAAATGTATAGTGTTAGAATAGAAGGAAGGAGCAGTTGAAGAAAAACAAAAAAACAAAAATAACTTCAAATGTTCAATTCTACAGGACTTGGAAACAAAAAGGATGTAGGAAGAAAGAGTGAGAGAGTTTGAGTCGCAATGTTGTTTATACTACCTCAGTATAAATACCCTTACTAGAATATTGCAGCAAGAATAATTTTTAGGTTTTTTAAACATATTTTCAAATCATTAAATTATAATTTTAGGTCTTATTCTCCTCACTTCCATCTTGGTAATAACTACTGCAAAGATAGTCCAGTAAATTACCCTTCTGTACACTCTCTTCTCCCCAAAATAATGATGATGATGATGATGATGATGATAAACAACAGTAAACAACACTTGAAGATATAAATCAAATACAACTTAAATATTCCATACTTTGAGTTACCTCATCTCAAAAAAATATAGAAAGGGGAGGGCACTGGAGGTTGGGGAGCATGCTTCTCTGGGCCAGAGAATTTATCTAGATTCATATCCATAAATTTCATCAACATGTCAACAGCTATAGGTCCTTTAAAAATCATGTAATGTCTTTGATTCTTGTTTGTGTCCTGTACAAAATTAAATAATAAAAACTAAAGAATATTCCAGGGAAGCATTCAATAAGATAATGTAGATAACCATTTCTACAGTGAAATATATATATATGTGTGTGTGTGTATGTATATACACACACATAAATACATATAACAATACCTAAAATAATGAGGAGAATTTTGTAAGGTTCCTATTCATTGAATTATATGACGTTTAGTTTGATAATGGTGTGTAATAACAGTCCATTATTTTTTGTTTAGTTATTTATCCACTTGTTCATCTCTTTGAGTTGAATATAAACCCCATGAGACATGGACCAATCTTGTTCACTATTTTATTTCCAGAGTCTGGGACAATGTGTTGCATTGATGGAGTATGGACAAATGAAAGAAGGATAGGAACATGGTTGTTAGATTAAAACAGCAAGATGATGAGAATCTGGATGACAGCTGTAGCGCTGAGGCTGAAAATAAGTTGAAAGACATTATTAATGTTTTGAAGTAAGATGATTAAATTAAAAAACTTGGTCATTGTTTTGACCTACTTGGTAGTCAAGTAGAAGAATGAGACAAAAATAAATGGCTTCAGTGATGTGAAAAATAGTTGAAACACTGACAGAAAAAGGAAAGATTAAAGGTAAGCAAATTGGTATGAGATAAAGATTTATTTTACATTGATTTAGGACATAGTTAAAGGGAAAGTTATGTAAGAAATTATCAAAGAATTGAGATCAGGTCAAAATTAAGAACTGAAAGAAGGAAAATATGGGTGCCAAAAAATAATAAAATGGAAGAGTGGTAGGTATGGCTATAAAGGTAAGGAAAGACCTTACCATTTAAAATCCTGCAGGGTAGTTTAAGAATTTCGGAATATCTTCTAAGAGCAACATGGAGTCCGCAGGATTTTAAGCAAAGAAATGAAAATAAAACTTTTGTAGTTTTTGAGAGATTACTCTCAGTGCAATGATAAAGACAAGAACTGATATGGGTAGACTGGTAAGTGAATATATTTTTTTGATATACACTGGGAATACTAGAAGAACAATCATAGCCAAGAGAGTGATTACAATTTCTCACTTTTTTTAAAAAAAAATAATTAATTTATTTTTTGGCTGCGTTGGGTCTTTGCTGCTGTGCGCGGGCTTTCTCTAGTTGCAGCCAGCGGGGGCTACCCTTTGTTCGGGTGGGCGGGCTTGTCATTGCGGTGGCTTCTCTTTGTTGCGGAGCACAGGCTCTAGGCACGCGGGCTGCAGTAGTTGTGACTCGCAGGCTCTAGACTGCAGGCTCAGTAGTTGTGGCACACGGGCTTAGTTGCTCCGCGGCATGTGGGATCTTCCTGGACCAGGGTTCGAACCCGTGTCCGCTGCATTGGCAGGCGGATTCTTACCCACTGCACCGCCAGGGAAGTCCCTACAATCTGTCACTCTTTTAGGCACGTTTGTTTGAGGTGCTAATAAGACATTCCCGTTGAAGAATTCAGTTACGTAGTAGTCATGTAGGTTTGAAATTCAAAAGTGTGGCCTGGCTTGGAAATAAATATGTGTGGAAATTTCAGTAGAAATTAATTAAAATTAATTTCAATTAAAAATTTCATTTTTTTACTCCATTTCCTTCACCTTCATCAAAAAGGTGAAGGAAATGGAGTAAAATTTTATGTATTTGTGGGTAGACAACCCAATGATTTTATATTTTAATTTTTAAAGGTAACTTCAGATACTGATGAATACAATATATTAATATCTTCATGAACAAAACAAAGAGTGATATTTTCTGTCTGGCTGGTGCCTCTGGTTTTCTTGAGATTTTTATATTGTGAAAGATAGAAACCAGATTTTTAACAATACTCATTTTTCAGAAAGCATTTAAAGATGTTACATACTAGCAAAAAAGTTTAAGATATATGTCTCGTCTTTAAAAAATGGTTCCATTGTGCATAATTGGAGACTTTGTAGAGCAGTGACTTTGCACATTACTAATGCTCAGATTGTGACAACTTTTGAATATGAAGATAAATAACCACAACTGTGAGGACATTAATATGCATCAAATATTCCAACAATATACCTCGCTGAAACATGATTAATCTTAAATATACTGATGATGTTTAAAGCAGAAGCATTACTGAGATTAATCTTGTCCTATGGGAGAGTTCCATGAATGGTGCTGTGTTTATAATTTCAATTTCTGGATAACATACTGAAGATTTAGCATTTGTAATTCCACATATTTTGCTAGGTTAGATACTTTATATTAATGATTCTATTTTTATAAAATTTTGTAGAATAGGATTCAGTTTAAAATGAAGGAAAGCATACTGCATTAAGAAATGGGATACTATCTTATACTAAATGATGACAATTTAATACGTTTTCTTTCTTGGTGGAGAAATTTTGGTAACTGGAGAAGCCACCTTGTAGACTTGGAGCTCCAAAAACCTGCAGTACCAAAATGTCTCCCCTCACATTAAACTGCCTGATGAGAAATCCTTTCTTTCTATCCATTTATTTTTTGTAATAGTGAATTAATCATATTTTAAAATTATTCTATGTGCATAGTGAAAAAGAAAGTTAAAGGTCTGAAAACTGCAAGAAAAAAGTCCAGTTTCTCAGAGCATAAACTATGAAAAGTTTCTTTTACATTTTATAGAAGCATATGTGCATTCATTCTTTCATTTTTAGAAAATCATGTTTATAAATATATATTACCCTGATACATGAATTACTGACTTTAAAATATGCTGGGTATCTTTATGCATCACTAAATATAAATCTATATTTCTGTCATTTTCATAGCTGTTCAATATTCTAATAAGTAACAGAAGTTTAATTTGACATTAGTGAAGACAGTGTGACAAATGTCGGCTTAAATAAAATTGGAGAATTACATAACAGCCAGATTAAGAGGATTTTGAGGATTTACAAGACATTTTCACTGAACATACAAAACTCAATTTAGTTTCAACCCTATCATGTAATAATCCAGCACTCGACCAACATTACTTCACCATTTCTTATCATCCTCTTTTGAATGGTCAGAGCTTACAAAAAGTTTCTTTCATTCACACTTGCAGACATCATTTTTATTTTATGCCAATTTGTGTATTGTGTTTGTGTGAATCTTAGGTTATTATTTTATTTATGTTATATTACTTATGTTAGAAGGTGCTCATTTATATGATTATATTTTTGTTGATTTTGAGAAAAAGGTATGAACCCTCAGAAAGAATTGCATTTTGTTTCCAAAACTAACAGACCACTTCATTAGAAACAAGGTTTCCCTTATACAAGTGAACTTTCTGTTCCTGCCAGTTGAGACAGGGACATTAATGTGTTTGAGAAGATATATGCCAGGGTTTCTGAGAAAAATAAAATGAATGTCAGAATACTCTGTCAACTCAAACCATCACACACAAAAAAAAGCACTACTGCTTCTACAAAATATTATTTTTGAAATACATATAAAATAAAGCAGTACAGTTACCAATGTACATCAGATTAAAAAGTGTAAGTCAATATTTAGCCAAACTCCTTAAACAGAATTTACTCTACATAACTCTTACCAGATTGACTGTCTTAATACTTGAAATATTCTATTTAAAATAAATAAAATAATTAAAATAAATAACCACCTTGGAATATAATACATATGCTGAAATTTTTCTGACAAAAAATGCAACGGTTTCTTACTTTATCAAATTCAGTGATAATAAATTCCTGGCATTTGCCAAATTACACTTTCTGAATTCTTGCAGAGAAGGACAATCTGCCCTCTCAAGCACAAGTGAGGTGAGACAATTAAGTTCCCATCTATTTCTTGCAATAGGTACATTTTTTTCCCTGAAAAATGACAAATTATAGTTCAATATGCCCTCACTCTAAAGGTTCATTGCTCAAAGTTCAAGCTTGGTCTAACCTTTGGGAGTCATTGATGAAATAGGCCTTCAGAATTTTTTGCAAGTTAAGTTAAATGAATAGCCTTAGAGCTGACAGGTTATTGAAACATGTTCAAAATTTAAAGACACATTTCATAATCTCTGTTCTCTCTACTATGTCAGAGATAACTTAGTAGAGAAAAAAAGTTCTTTTTTACTGGAGAAAAACTGCACTACATAAGGTCAACATTTCTGTTAAAGGATAGGTGTATTCATTTTGACAAATATCTATAAGGTAATGATATAAGCAGATCTGCAGAACTAAAAATCAGGTACTAAACAAATGACCATTATAACTTTATGAGCCTCTATTTTCTCACCTGTAATGTAAGTCATTGTATTAGTTGATTTCTTATTTTCCTTCTACCTCTATATCATTCCTACAATTAAATCAAAACGTATAAAACGCTGTCAAACAACCACCTTTTAAAAAGCAATTTGCATGTTTTTTTAAAATTCGTAGATATTTTCTTGTCACAGATTTTCCATGAAGAAATTATTAGTAAGTAGAGTCTTGAAATGTCTTAATTTTTTGTTTCTGCAATTATTATCAAACTTGAGTTTAAATCTGAAATAACTAAAACTAGAAAATTATTGAATATATTAGAGAGGGGTGGGGGAGAGGAGGAGGGGAGAACTATATTAATGGAGGGGATGAAAATCAGCAACAAACAAATGGAACAAGAATCAGTCACTGGACATTTCTCTCTCCAAGTGTATGCAGAAAACAATAAACAGTAGTTTCAATATCGTGAGTGAAAATGATTTGAAGGTAAAAGTACTCTCTCAACTGAATTATAATAAAACCGTATCGTAGTTTTCCTTGACTCTAATTGCTCTATTTGTAAAACCACTTTAATTCAGTCTTGTTTCAAAGCAATTCTTCCAAAAATCCAAGTGTGATTATGACACTCCCAACTTAAAACCATTCAATGCCTTTTCATTTCTTTTAGAATAAAAAAAAAAACTCCTAAAAATTACTATGTCATTTATGACATAGTACCTAGTTCTCTTTTCAAGTTTTGTTACAACTAGTGTTAATTTATTTTTTTCATTTTGTCAAAAGAGCTTTCCTTTGGTCTTAGCTTCTAACCTATTAAAACTCAACAATAAACATAAACCCATTTAAAATATGGGCTAATGATATTAACAGATATCTTACCAAAGAAGATATACAGATGGCAAATAATCATATGAAAAGATGCTTCACATTGTATGTCATCAGGGAAATGCAAATCAAAACAACAATGAGAAATCACTACAAACCTATTACAAAGGCCAAAATCCAGAATACTGACAACACCAAATGCTAACGCGGATATAGAGCAAAGAACACTCACACATTGCTGGTGGGAATGCAAAATGATACAGCCACTTTGGAACACAGTTTGGTAGTTTCTTACAAAATTAAACACACTCTTACCATACAACCCAGCAATCACATTCCTTGGTATTTAACCAAACAAGTTGAAAACATGTCCACACAAAAACCTGCACACAGATATTTCTGGCAGCTTTATTCATAACCGTCAAAACTTTGATGCAACCAAAATGTCTTTCAGTAAGTTAGCAGATAAACAAACTTTAGTACATCCAAACAATGGAATGTTATACAGTGCTAAAATGAAATGAACTATCAAACCAGGAAAAGACAAACAGGAAACTTAAATGCATATTACTAAGTAAAAGAGGATAATCTGTAAAGGCTATATACTGTATGATTTCAACTATATGACATTCCAGAAAAGACCTAACTATGAAGTCAGTAAAAAGATCAGTGGTGTCCAGAGTTTAGAGGGGAAGAAGGAGTGAATAGGCTGAGCACAGAGGATTGTTATTGTAGGAAGCTTTTCTATATGTCATTAAAATGCTGGATACATGTCATACATTTGTGCAAACTTAATATATGTATAACATCAAGAAAAACCCTAATGTAAACTGGACTCTGGGTGATAACAATGTGTCAATGTAGTTTCATGGATTGTAACAAATGTACCATTCTGGTGGGAGAATTTGAATTAGGGGATACCTATGCACTTGTGGGGGCAGAAGGTATTGGGAAATCTCCATATCTTTCTCTCAAATCTGCTGTGAACATAAAGCTGCTCTAAAAACTATCTAATATATAGTAGACTTTACATGTTATATATATATATATAATATATATATATAAAATGTATGTGTCTATATATAATGTGTGTTGTGTATATATTATATATTTATACATACACAACACACTACCATACACCCACTAGAAAATACATTTTTAAAAAGACAAAACACATACAAAGCAAGGATATGTGACTATACCAGAACTCTCATATACTGATAAAGAGAGTAAATTGGTAAAACCATCTTGGGAGACTGTTTAGCACCGTCTGTTAAAGCTGAACATATACAAACTCTATAAATCAGAATTTCCATTCCTAGTATAGAGCCTACAGAACAGGTACATATACCCTCAAATGACAGCAATATGAATGCTTGTATCAGCACAATAGAATGAAAAATATGGGTACCTAAACTGCAATATAATCACTTGCTGGAATATTGTAATGAAAATGAATGATCTAGAACAACGTGCAACAATATGTATCTCACAAACATAAAGGTGAGTTAAAGCAGCAAGATAAAAAAGAGTGTACTTTATATGAGTCTATTTATGTAAAGTACAAAACAGTCAAAGTTAATATATTCCATAAGAAGTTGAAATACTGGTTCTCTTGGAGGAGGTGGCAGTCGTAACTTGAAGGATATGAGAAGGCTACTTGTGTACTGGCAATATCTCTTTCTTAATCTGATTCCTGGTTTCACACTGTTGTTCAGTCTGTGAAAAGTCACTGAGTAAGACACTTAGGTTCAGTTTTCTATAAAATTTTTAAAACTCTTTTTTGAGAATTAAATACTAATATTAATAATATGACCCCCTTTATATATAATACATATAATTTATATATATATATATTTATAACACTGATACACTGCCAGATATATATATATATATATATATATAAATATCTATAAGGATATATCCAAATACTGTGGTTGCCCCTGAGATGTATTATAGGACACCTTCAATTTTTTTTCTTTTACTTGGATAATATGTGAATTTGATTGTAATGTAAAAAGAACTTTAAAAATTTAATATATTGCATTTTAACTGAATATGTTGATAGGAAGATATAAAAAAAGATAATATTTCATTCAAGGCTCATCATCTTACCTGCTACACCTGCAAACTGAATTTCTTAATAGTTTCTCCCTATGCTGCTTCTCTCATAAATTCTCTCCAAATTACTGCCATTACTATTTTTCCCTTTCACATTAAAAATATGGCAAAATATAATGTAAATCTAAAACACTCAGAGTACCACCACCTAGTATAATATAATTTTCAACATGGTATATTGACTTTTGTTTGTACTCTTAACACTCTAAAGTTGCAATTATAATCTACATGCCCATTAGATATCTTCTACTTTAAGTTTGTTCATGAAGTTCAAAAATTCATCTTAATAACTTCATATTATCTGAACTAGCAGATCTGCTGGAACATACTCAAACATTTCCCTGTATTGGTCATTTATGCCTGTTTACTTAGTTGCTTCTTCCTTCCTTCCTCTGTTCCTTTCTTCTTTCCTCCTCTCACTTCTTCTGTCCTTCCTTTTAACCCTTTCTTTACTTTTTCCATTGTTCCTTTCTTTTTTTCTTTTATAGGTATTAAATATCTAACTTTCGTTCTAAATACACATTTCTATAACTATTTATTTCATGAGAATAAAATGTTAGCAGTAATAGCTTAAGAGTAATCTGTCAAAACATACACACATCTATAGATATATTGATGTATTTTGGCTTTTTTATTTCATTCCAGTACTGTTTCTTAGATACCATTCTATAACACAATATTTCATACTCCTCTGATCTATTTCTTTTTGTTTTTTTTCCACTGTTGATAGAAAATTAATAGACAAATGATGTTCTTTACAATTTGAGCTTAATCAGTCTTCAAACTTATTATCATCATTATTACCATATCCTCTCCTCTCACCACCACCTTTAGAACATTATACTCCAGCCTCCACTCATACTGTCGTTGACCAAGTTTTCGTAATACTCCATTAATTTTCAAATTTCCTCATTTTTTTCTGAAAATATTCCCTCTTTCAGGAATAATTTTCCTCGACTGGGTAGAATCCTCCCCGTTCTCGAACCTAGATTTAGTTTTTAAATAATGTGTGAAATATTCCTATTTTCCATCAGCCAGAATAATTACCATCACCTTTCATGCTACTATATTTATATCACTCTATGATTAATTAACTTAAATGAAACTTAAAGGGTCCTTTTTACACTCTTTGGTACATAATAAATTCCCAGTGAAGATTAAGTAACAGAAACGATATATCCTTATACTATTATTAAAATTACAAATAAATACAATATTGTTATAAATTATAATATGGTACTTCCCTTCCACTAGATGTTGAGCTCATTTGGAAGCACAAATAATGCTTCCTGTATTATTACATATAAATATCTATATATTGATATATAAACACACATACTTACAGAAACACATACATATTTTTCAGATATTCTAAAATACAGGTGCTAAATTTTTATTACATCAAAATGAAATGCAAGAATTGACTCACTTCCCCTTTCCATTCTGTTGGAAACGTATTTATTCTAAGGGCTAAGTCTTAAGGAAAAATACCTCTGTAAAGTATTTCTTGAACAACATTATGATGGTACATCTCTTTTACTAATTATTAGCAATTTCAAATCAGAGAGCTTATCTATATTATCTCTGATGTCCTCATTCAAGCACAGAGTTCAATTCATCTGAAGTTCTCAGTAAGTATAAACTGTCATATGAAACATAAAATAACAAATATCATGCATTTGAAAAAGCCACTTTTCTTAAGTTTTACCTCTCTATTATCAGACAATTTTATAAGTATGCTGTACAGTGTGCATAAATATGCAGATATGCATATATATGTATGTGTATATTTGTGTATGCTATATGTTTAATTTCAAATAGTTTGAAATGTGTTAAGGAAGCCATCGGCTTATATAATTATCTCAGATATAGATTAAATTTAGAAATGTAAACAACATGAGTACCTACTTTATACTTTATAATTTATTTAAATGTTTCATACTGTCTAGTAATGAGAAAAGAGTTATCCTTCCATGGATAATTTTTTTTTTTTTAAATGCTGCTCTCTTTGTGGGTTAAATACTCAGACCTATCTATTTTATACCCAACACACAGTTTTTCTAAATATGTATAATTTTGTCTAAGATTATAATTTATCCAAAGATTACACCCTAGATGTTTATTTTTTCCTATCAAGATTTGAAGAACAGCAAAACTTTGCTACTGATAGGTAATTTTAATAAATTATTTACCAAATCTATGATTTGTAAAGTAATTTTTCATATATAAATGATTAAGTTCCTAAGCATCCATTTATCAAATATATTCCAATACCTATATACAGATTAATTTATTTATAACTTAAATAAAGAATAACTCCCTGGTTAAGTGAGGATGTAGCTACTGAAAGACCAAAGGTAGTAAAAACAATAACAATAGTGATAAAATAGTGATAATAACACTACCCATACTGATCAATTCAGAGCTAGAAACTATGGAATCTCATACTGACTATGCAATCGGCATGCTCCATTACCAGTAGAAATTCCAGCATATTTCTTTCCCGACTAGCTAAGAAGACGATTCAAGAAGAATGAGTGAAAGGAAAGATACGTGTCTATATTTTTTTCTTTTAAAAAAATTTTTAGTAATTTTTCAGTATAATTAAAACTTTCTAAAATTTAGAAATAAGAAAAAAAAAGTGAAAACACTGTAAGTTGTACTTAACTGGCATTAATTTATGTGTTGAAAGTGTTTGGCACAGGATTTCAAACATAAGTTAGACACACACAAACACACAGATCAATCAACATACTAAATATTAGCAGGTGTTATTTTTGGAAGTGAGTATTTTGAACTGAAATTTTAAAAAAAGATTTCAATAATTAAATCTAACTAAACACAAATATATTCACTAAATAAATCATCAAGAACAGAATACCTCTATGCTTAACAGACCCAGAGTACTACTTTCCTCATTAATATATGAGATGCGTAAGATTCTAACCTTCCAATTACCCCATTTAATTCTTGGCTTTGTAATAATTGAATTTTTGTGCCTCAATTTAGAACAGAACATCAGTTTATACCTGAAGACTTATAGTCTTCAATGTGAAAGATGTAGGGCAGGCTAGCAGGCTGTAAATTAAGGCAGGGCTTCTATGTTACACTTTTGAGATAGAATTCCTTCTACTCTGAAAAATGTGATTTTCCTCTTCACTCCTTTAACTGGATAAGGCCCACCCACATTAGGGAGGATAATCTCCTTTACTTAAAGTCACTGATTAAAAAGGTTAGTAACATCTACAAAATACCTTCATGGCAACACTTAAACTAGTGTTTCAGCAAACAACTGGGCATGAAAGCCCAGCCCAGTTGACACATAAAATCAAGTGACCCAAGACAAAGATTTTGTAAGTAGGAACCACCTGTGGATGAACTTTATGACATTCACTGTTGTATTTTCTTTAGCCTTCAGGCCTAGAGGCTTATCCAGAGATTATATAAATCACTGTGAACAGAAAATAGAACTGAAAGCTTCACAACTTTTGGGTTTTCTTCTGGAATTTTCTATCATTCTGTTTTCCAAATGGATTGGAAATGTGCTGAAAATATTAAAATATTTCTTTAAATCACACTAATCTTCTTTAGATCATCAGGCCTATTTTTTTTTATATATATTTTTTGTTCTAGTTCTGTGAAAAATGCCATTGGTAGTTTGATAGGGATTGCATTGAATCTGTAGATTGCTTTGGGTAGTAGAGACATTTTCACAATGTTGATTCTTCCAATCCAAGAACATGGTATATCCCTCCATCTGTTGGTATCATCTTTAATTTCTTTCATCAGTGTCTTATAGTTTTCTGCATACAGGTCTTTTGTCTCCCTGGGTAGGTTTATTCCTAGGTATTTTATTCTTTTTGTTTCAGTGGTAAAAGGGAATGTTTCCTTAATTTCTCTTTCAGATTTTTCATCATTGGTGTATAGGAATGCAAGAGATTTCTGTGCATTAATTTTGTATCCTGCTACTCTACCAAATTCATTGATTAGCTCTAGTAGTTTTCTAGTAGCATCTTTAGGATTCTCTATGTATAGTTTCATGTCATCTGCAAACAGTGAGTTTTACTTCTTCTTTTCTGATTTGGATTCATTTTATTTCTTCTTCTGATTCCTATGGCTAAAACTTCCAAAATTATGTTGAGTAATTGTGCTGAGAGGGCAACCATGTCTTGTTCCTGATCTTAGAGGAAATGGTTTCAGTTTTTCACCATCGAGAATGATGCTGGCTGTGGGTTTGTCATATATGGCCTTTATTATGTTGAGGTTAGTTCCCTCTATGCCTACTTTCTGGAGGGTTTTTTATCATAAATGGGTGTTGAATTCTGTCAAAAGCTTTTTCTGCATCTACTGAGATGATCATATGGATTTTATCCTTCAATTTGTTAATATGGTATATTACATTGATTGATTTGTGTACATTGAAGAATCCTTGCATTCCTGGGATAAATCCCACTTGATCATGGTGTATGATCCTTTTAATGTGCTGTTGGATTCTGTTTGCTAGTATTTTGTTGAGGGTTTTTGCATCTATGTTCATCAGTGTTATTGGCCTGTAGTTTTCTTTTTTGGTGACAAATTTGTGGGTTTTGGTATCAGGGTGATGGCAGCCTTGTAGAATGAACTTGGGAGTCTTCCTCCCTCCGCTATATTTTGGAAGAGTTTGAGAAGGATAGATAGGTGTTAGCTCTTCTCTAAATGTTTGAAAGAATTTGCCTGTGAAGCCATCTGTTCCTGGGCTTTTGTTTGTTGGAAAAATTTTAATCACAGTTTCAAATTCAGTGCTTGTGATTGGCCTGTTGTTATTTTCTATTTCTTCCTGGTTCAGTCTCGGAAGGTTGTGCTTTTCTAAGAATTTGTCCACTTCTTCCAGGTTGTCCATTTTATTGGCATATAGTTGCTTGTAGTAATCTCCCATGATCCTTTGTATTTCTGCAGTGTCAGTTGTTACTTCTCCTTTTTCATCTTTAATTCTGTTGATTTGAGTGTTTTCCCTTTTTTGTTGATGAGTCTGGCTAATCGTTTATCAATTTTGTTTATCTTCTCAAAGAACTAGCTTTTAGTTTTACTGATCTTTGCTATCATTTTCTTCATTTCTTTTTCATTTATTTCTGATCTGATCTTCATGATTTCTTTCCGCCTGCTAATTTTGGGGGTTTTTTGTTCTCACTCGAATTGCTTTAGGTGTAAGGTTAGGTTATTTGAGATATTTCTTGTTTCTTGAGGTAGGATTGTATTGCTATAAACTTCTCTCTTAGAACTGCTTTTGCTGCATCCCATAGGTTTTGGGTCGTCGTGTTTTCATTGCCATTTGTTTCTAAGTATTTTTTGATTTCCTCTTTGATTTCTTCAGTGATCTATTGATTATTCACTAGTTTATTGTTTAGCCTCCAAGTGTTTGTATTTTTTAGGTTTTTTTTTTCCTGTAATTGATATCTAGTCTCATAGCATTTTTGCTGGAAAAGATATTGATATGATTTCAATTTTCTTAAATTTACCAAGGCTTGATTTTTGACACAAGATATGATCTATCCTGGAGAATGTTCCATGAGCACTTGAGAAAAAAGTGTATTCAGTTTTTTTTGGATGGAATGTCCTATAGATATCTAGTCCATCTTGTTTAATGTGTCATTTAAAGCTTGTGTTCCCTTCTTTATTTTCCTTTTGGATGATCTGTCCATTGGTGAAAGTGGGTTGTTAAAGTCCCCTACTGTTATTGTGTTACTGTCAATTTCCCCTTTTATAGCTGTTAGCATTTGCTTTATGTACTGAGGTGCTCCTATGGTGGGTGCATAAATATTTACAATTGTTATGTCTTCTTGTATTGATCCGTTGATCATTATGTAGTGTCCTTCTGTGTCTCTTGTAATAGTCTTTATTGTAAAGTCTATTTTGTCTGATACGAGAATGGCTACTCCAGCTTTCTTTTGATTTCCAATTGCATGAAATACTTTTTTCCATCCCTTCACCTTCAGTCTGTATGTGTCCCTAGGTCTGAAGTGGGTCTCTTGTAGACAACATATATACGTGTCTTGTTTTTATATCCACTGAGCCAGTCTATATCTTTTGGTTGGAGAATTTAATCCATCTATATTTAAGGTAATTATTGATATGTACGTTCCTATTACCATTTTCTTAATTGTTTTGGGTTTGATTTTGTACGTCTTTTCTGTCTTTTGTGTTCCTGCCTAGAGAAGTTGCTTAAGGATTTGTTGTAAAGCTGGTTTGGCGGTGCTGAATTCTCTTAGCTTTTGCTTGTCTGTAAAGGTTTTAATTTCTCCATCGAACCTGAATGAGATCCTTGCTGGGTAGAGTAATCTTGGTTGTAGGTTTTTCCCTTCATCACTTTATATATGTTCTGCCACTCTCTTCTGGCTTGCAGAGTTCCTTCTGAGAGATCAGCTGTTAACCTTACAGGGATTCCCTTGTATGTTATTTTTGCTTTTCCCTTGCTGCTTTTAATATTTTTTCTTTGCATTTAATTTTTGATAGTTTGAATAATATGTGTCTTGGCATGTTTCTCCTTGGATTTATCCTGTATGGGACTCTCTGCACTTCCTGAACTTGACTATTTCCTTTCCCATATTAGGGAAGTTTTCAACTATAATCTCTTCAAATATTTTCTCAGTCCCTTTCTTTTTCTCTTCTTCTTCTGGGACCCCTATAATTCGAATGTTGGTTCATTTAATATTGTCCCAGAGGTCTCTGAGACTGTCCTCAAGTCTTTTCATTCTTTTTTCTGTATTCTGCTCTGTGGTAGTTATTTCCACTATTTTATCTTCCAGGTCACTTATCCATTCTTCTGCCTCAGTCATTCTGCTATTGATTTCTTCTAGAAAATTTTTAATTTCATTTATTGTGTTGTTCATTATTGTTTGTTTGCTCTTTAGTTCTTCTAGGTCCTTGTTAAACGTTCCTGTATTTTCTCCATTCTATTTCCAAGATTTTGGATCTTTACTATCATTACTCTGAATTCTTTTTCAGGTAGACTACCTATTTCCTCTTCATTTGTTTGATCTGGTGGATTTTTACTTTGCTCTTTCATCTGCTGCAGATTTCTCTTTCTTCTCATTTTGCTTAACTTACTGTGTTTGGGGGTCTCCTTTTCACAGGCTGCAGGTTCATAGTTCCCGTTGTTTTTGGTGTCTGCCCCCAGTGGGTAAGGTTGGTTCAGTGGGTTGTGCAGGCTTCCTGGTAGAGGGGTCTGGTGCCTGTGTTCTCGTGGATAAGGCTGGATCTTGCCTTTCTGGTGGGCAGGACCGTGTTGGTGGTGTGTTTTGGGGTGTCTGTGAACTTATTATGATTTTAGGCAGCCCCTCTGCTAATGGGTGGGGCTGTGTTCCAGTCTTGCAAGTTATTTGGCATGGGGTGTCCAGCACTGGAGCTTGCTGGTCGTTGAGTGGAGCTGGGTCTTAGCGTTTAGATGGAGATCTCTGGGAGTGCTCTTGCCGATTGATATTATGTGGGGTCAGGAGGTCTCTGGTGGTCCAATGTCCTGAACTCAGCTCTCCCACCTCAGAGGCACAGGCCTGACACCCGGCCGGAGCACCAAGACCCTGTCAGCCATATGGCTTTTGGGAAGTCTGAGATCTTCTGCCAGCATTCAGTAGGGGTTCTGTAGGAGTTGTTCCACATGTAGATGTATTTTTGATGTATTTGTGGGGAGGAAAGTGATGTCCACGTCTTACTCCTCCACATTCTTGAAGGTCCTCCTCAAGATATTTTAGACATGCCCATCTTTTGGGGCCACCAATGTAGGTGAAAGTAAAGGTGGAGTCTGAGTACCTGAAATCTGAAATGAAAAGTCTTGTAAAAGCTACCCCTGGAGTGGATTTTTAACCCTGGTCATGGCTCAGGCCCCCTATTTGATCGAGCCAAAGGGAACCCTGGTGAGGCGGGAGGCGAGGGCTGGAGAGCCCTGAGTCTGCTCTCCGAGTGGTGTGGGAGGGGATGCTGTGCACCCCGAGCTAGGTGCCACAGGCCTACTTTAATATTCACTTCCTTTGCAAACATATTTCCTCTTTCTGAATATTTTCTAAAGTTGTCAAATATAGGAAATAAAAATCCAGGACTCCAGGCTAATTTGAATTTGTGATAAACAGCAGATAATTTTTTAGTGTAAGTATATCCCAAATAGTGCATATGACATTTGTACTATAAAAATCTATTTGTTATCAGAAATTCAAATTTAACTGGGTGTCCTACATTTTATTTGACAACCCTACCTTGTCATCTCAGTCTTCAAATGTAGACCCTATGCTGGTGTGACACATTACTTGCTCCTCCAAAAAGCATCATCTGCTTCTCCCACCTGACTAGAATGAATGCATTCACATCATTTTGTCCCACTGAAGTTTGTTCATGCTTCTATAGTTGTGTTTAATATCATGATATCTGATTATATTTGTGAGCTGCTTACAAGCAGAGATAATGTCCTATTCATCTTTGTACCCAAAGCACATACAAAACACCTTTACCTTAAAGAGCAATCAGTTAATCTTTGTTCACTAGATTAATATTTTGTTTGTGTCTCTTTTTGACTTAGGATTAGCCTTCGAAAGAATGAGCACAAAAATAGTAACTAATATTTCCTGAGTGTTTTCTATGTTCCAAGCATTATTCCACGTACTGTTTCTGCTGTATTGGGATATATGAGTTGTAGCAAAACCTCAGATTCTGCAAAATCATGCACTGACTATAAGGTGAAGATCAGAGAACTCAAATTATATGCAATTTTGTAATCAGAGAACCAACAATAACAGTAATGACCCTAATAGTTATACTAGGGCTTAAGAAAGGTTACATTCTTAGTAACAAAATACTAGGGTAAATATAGTAGTTCATATTAAAATGAATAAAATGGAGGAGAGACTTGATATAAAGAGAAAAAAGAAGTGTTGTTGTTGTTTAGTTATGAAGGTATGAGGAAAGTAATACAAATCTCTTGGAACTATGAGATAAGCATATCCAGAAAAGAGTGTGCTATCAAACTGAGCAACAGAGAAAAGCATAGGATGACTGGGCATCATATACAATACTGTATTGTGTTATGACTTGCTGTTTCATGCTGTCTATTTCACTTTGAGTATAGCTGGAGAAACAAAAATAAATTTTAAAATGTTGGTAAAAATTTAATATGGACCAACACAAATTCTTATATCTGTTTTATGTTATATCTGAAATATGTTATCTTAACATCATCTTTTTTGCCAATTGCATATAAGCTATTTTACATTACAGAAACCCATTAAGGTGCTATATTTCATGAGTTAATTTTTTTTTAAAAGTCTATGAACTTAATAACTAGTTTTTATTATCATTTTACAGAGAAAAATACCTGGGGAGAAAAAGTTTTATAACAGGTCCATGGAACACAACTAGTGAAATTGGAGCCAAGGTTCCAATCTACACCACTGGAGCACATAATCGTCACTCTTAACTATGAAGATGTGTTTGCATTTTCGAATAGTTGCCTTTCTATTGAGTTGTAAACATTGATGTTGATCTTTTAAAATTACACAATTCATAGGCCTGGAAATATCAAGAAGTTGCTACTTTATGTTTTCTGCTATATACAGAACACAAGAACATATGAAATTCAACATGTCACTTCCATCTTTGTTTCTAAGGTCACTTTTTGAATTACAGCATTTTAATATCAAATGCTAATAATAGTTATATGACACTCCAACCTCATTTATCAAATTTCCATTCTCTGAGATATGCCCTCAGATCTATGGAGATAAGCCCTTGACAGACGTGTGTAAATTTTATAAACTTTTCTTCCCTGCCTTGAGCAAAATGGGCAATAGCTGGATACATTATTCAAGTGAAATAGACATAATCTCTCTTTCCCTGAAATTCAGAATTTCAATCCATGGTTTTCACCACTCTTTGATATGACTAGCATTATGTTATATAAATTTAGGAAAAGTGGGGCAATCATACCCTATCATATAAATTTTAAAAAGCAGAAAAATCAGTCTGCAATATTCAAGAAGGAGGAGGTATATTTTCACAGCAATGAGGGATATGAGACAATGCAATTGTATTTTCTCACATATTGATGATTTACTACTTCCTGGTCCATTCCTATATTTAGCTAATCTTTTGCTCTTAATTTATAAAAACCACCATACATAATTAGGAAAACATATTTATGTACCAAAAATGTTTTACATTTTACAAAGTACAAAAATTTTATATATAAAAGAATACAGAAAAATAATTTAAATATTTTCTTTCAAATGTACACGTTATTACTTTGATAAAGGTAATTTTTAAATAATAAAATATAATTTTATAATACTTCACTTGGTAAATGTTGTTTCAGTGCCATAAAAGATTATTTTGTTTGAAGATAAATTATGTGACTTTAGTAGCTCTTCTTTGATACATTAAATTAAAAAAAAAAACTCACAAATATTCCTAGTTATTTTTATTGAATTTTTACAGAAATTCATCATAATAGTTGGTAATAAAAACTGACTCTCCCTTTGAAAAAAGGAAATTACTAAATATTTTTATTTTAAAAAGGGCTTTAGAGCCCATCAAGACTAAACGTTCTAAACAGTTCAAAAATAGGGATATATCTTGAGAGAAATCTGACACTGCTAGTTTTTCCGGGGGGAAATTACTTTCTATTAGTATTTGTTGTGGGTCTAAAATAATGTCATGATTGTTATTTAGAATTTGCATTAAAACGTGAAATTCTTAAATTTCTTTGAAACTCTATTTTAGTCTCTCAAAAATTATACACCACGTTAGGGTTTACAGTAGTCATACTAGTTTTACTTATATTAATGCAAAGTAATATTATATAGTACAATCAAGATTTGATTGATTATATAAAGTTCAAATTCAAATATGCTGATTTCGGTCTCATTATAAGATAAAAAAACACAGAGACAGGGAAAGAATGCATGATTTATTCCAATGCAAAAAAAAAGAACGTAAACTCTACAAAGCGGATAAGGACATTTTTCAACAGCGGTAGGCAGTAGGTGTCTGTCAGAGGCAACAGTCAAGCACAGTCCCAATGCCTGCTTCAAGACATTGTTTGCAACATAAAATGAATCAATGAATTCAACTAAACAGGTTATTTTCCTTCTCTGTTTTAAGTTGTTTTTCTATTGGCAGTGTGATTCTCCTCAAGCAGCTCTATAAAGTAATAAGAGCTTTAAACAATTCAGGTCCAAGCTTGTATTAGGATACAATGAACTTCTCTTCTTGCTTTTAAATAATTAAACTATTATGATAATCCCCAAAGTCTACTACTTGTATCTTTGCTCTATCGAAAGCCTGTCTGTTGCATACATGTGCAAGTATTCTATCCTCCCATAAACCTTAGGAAACTATCCAAACTTGTGGTTAGATGTAGCATAATTTTCTTTCTTAAATTTTGTGCCCTTTTAATGAGTAGCCTTTTATTCTACTTAATGATGAAGGCCTAAATTAAATATCAACATTTCAATGGCTGGTCATGGTGTTTATTTGAAAGCCTCTTTCATGCAAATTATGTATAAACTAATTTGAATGTGAACTTACTGTTAATTTTATAGCTAAAAAGTAATGTAATGGCCACAGTTTTGCCAAGAGGAATATTTTTAACGATTTTAAACCTGCAAACACTAACATTGTGAGATAATTTTGAGTGAATGAATCTGTGAATTACACTGGAGGCTCTCTAGGCTTTTTCATATGGTCTAAGCTGGTGGAATGCTTTGAAGGCATCAATGTACTACCTAATGATATGCTTTTATTAATATAATTTAAAAACAAACAAAAAATACAAATTCTACAGGAACTGATAAATTTCTAGTGTGGTGATATGGGATCCATTTTAATAGCTCTTAATTTTACATATCATTGTCAAATAGGAAATACATTTTAATTGCATTGAGTCACAATTATTTAATGTATTTCATTAATTTATTCACTAATGAATATTCATTTAACACATTTGTGCCAGACCCTCTTCTAGTCCCTAGGGATATAGCATTGAACAAAAGAAACACACCATCTCATGGAGCTTATATTGTAGTGAAAGAGATAACACAAAAAAAGTAAAATATGTGTAATGTTAGGTAGTGATAAGTGCTCTGGAGAAAACTGATGTGGAAAGTTTTAGGCATAACAGGGGTGGGAAGTATTTATTGCTAAATATGGAGGATAGGAAGTTTTTGGTGAAAAAAATGTCAATTTTGAGTAAAGACTGGATGGAGATGAGGGAGCAAATTTTTAGATAAAGTATTCTAAGAAAGGCAAAAAGCCTAGGGAAGTAGAGTATCTGGTATGTCTAAGGAACAGCAAAGAGACCAAGATGGCTGAAGAAGAATAGTGGTGGTAGTCAAGTAACAAGAAATGAGGTCAAAGAGGAAATAAGAAGGTGGTTAAAATTTGAACTATAGAGTTTGACTTTTCTCTAAGTGAAATGTGAAGAAGGCTTGCTGGGTTTAGTGCAAAAGAGTGACATATACTTTGACAGGATCACTAAAGTTGTGTTGAGGCTAGGATGAAGGTGAGCAATTCTGAAGTAGGAAGACCAGTTAGGAGGCCATTAGCACAATGCAGGTAAGAGATCATGGTGATGCGGACTAGATCTATGCGGTGACGATAATAATAGTCAATTACAAATATATTTTAAAGGTAGAGCCAACCAAATTTGCTGCCAAATTGAATGGGAAATGTTTACAAAGAAAGATGTCAAAAATACTCCAAGATTTTGGACTAAACCACTGGTACACATTAATTGCTAATAATAACAATAGCTAACTAAAACTGTGAAAGTAACATATTTCACAAGCAGGAAGGAGGTGGGATGAAAAGAGTTTAGTTTTGAACATATTAAGATGCTTGTTTGACATCTATATAATGATCTGAGTTAGATGGGGAACATTTTAAGTCTGAGATAATCAGACTTACATTTTATTTAACAGAATTAATCATTCTAGTTTGTTAAGAATAGAGAGAGTGGAAGGGAGCAGTCCAAGATAATGAAGTTGGAAATAAGAAATTGGCTGTTATCAACATAAATATCATACATAATGAACACAACATCCATGTTGCAACTAAAGTACAAAGGTCAGAAACATACTGGTTACTCTTGGAATCTGCAAAAATATCGAAAAAATAAATGTCTTGAACTAAAGACTTTTCAAGTTGAAGACTTTTTCTAAATCACCTCTGCCGGAAATGGATAGCATTCAAAATGACCAAGCCCAACTTTTACTTGTATTGTTCATAATCCTGGCTAGCATTTATAACAGTATGTTCACCAGCACACAAATGATAATTTCAAAGTTTATTCAGAATTGTAGTATAAGGTACAAAAGATTAAAGTTATCTCAGTTTAGAAGTTAGGTTTGCCTAAGGAAGTTGAGTGTTTCATCCATTTGAATTCTCTAGTGAATTTTTAAGGGGATAGAATAAAAATAAGTATCAAATTGTCTAGTGGAAATGCTTCAAATCTGATCTTGGAAGCTATTGATTTATGACTTGATTATCCCGGATAAAATAACATTTTCCAAAGATTATTCATCCATCAATAACACCAAACAATACACCAAATATGGGAATTTCTTAAGTCATCTTAAATCTCCGCAAGTTTTTACTTTACTATATGTTTACACTGTTGGGTGCGTGACTTGTGCTGGTCTAGTAATAAATTGAGTCAAAAGATTTTTTTTTTAAAAAGTGAATTTTATGGTATGCGAATAATATCTCAATGAAGTTATTTTTCAAAAGACCCAAGGACAGAAAATGGGGACTTTCAGTATCCCCCATCTCAGGAATCAGGTCCCATACCCTCAATCCCACTTAGCACTGGCCAGTAAACCCAAAGGTCAGCCCTGAACAAGCCCCTTGTGGCTTTACCACCATCTCCACTCCACCCAACATCAAAGAAGCAGTAGCTTAGGAAGACATGGAGATAATATTTCAGAGACTCTCTCCATCCAACAGCAGCTCATGTCTTAGCACTTAAAGAGTTATACCTCAGCCATGCAAACATCTCCCCCTACCCCAAACATCAGAAACCTCAAAGAAGCACTTTGGGCACACAAGGGAGCCCAGCAAAGCCTCCTCTTGGAGGGGAAAAAAATGTCCTTGGGGGCAGAGCAAGGCCTCTACCACTCCAGAGAGCTGTAACCAGAACAAAGGGCCCCATGGTCCCGAGCCCAGCTCCACTCACAACACACCTGCCTGAGTCCGCCTTTCAACAAGAGAAGGAATGGAAGGGCGCCCAACAGAGCAGCAAGAGCTGCACCTGAGCTTCTTGGAGAAACAAGGGCAAAATAGTGCCCGCCTTTAGAGGCAAGTTCAGATCCACCCCTAACCAGGGAGCCCTCAAACCTCCCAACACTCCCACAGGCTTTCTGGTTCCTCATCACCCCCAAAGGTGGTTTATAGATTGGGGGGAGGGGAGACAACACCAGATTAAGGGTCAAAAGGCCTGGACACTAGTCTCAGACCTCTGCTCAAGTGCCCAGACAACTAAGGAAGCCAACAGGCCACCACCCAGCCTCCCTGACTTTCAACCCAGCCAGAGGACCACGCAGATTCAAAACAACCTCTCAAAAAGAAGGGCTTTCGAGCGCTCCCACGTAGCCTTTGGAAGAACCTGGGACTCAGGAAGGACGGGCTGGCCCAGGTCACACTGCAGGGCTGGGCTGTCCCGGGCATCCCGGAGGCCTGCTACTCCCACCGGTCGGAGAAGGGTGCACCCTCAACAAGCCCCCGTTCAGCCACCCACTGCTCAGGATAACGAGACTGTGGCCAGAGAAGCCCAGCGCTGGCCTCGAGCCACACCTCCTGTCGGGCCGTACTAGCGTCTCCTCCGCTAAGGGCTGAGACTGGTTTGCTAGCCCCGGTAACCCGCAAGGGTACTTGCACGCGCGGGGTGGGGGTGGGGGGAGTTCACTAGGCGCTCCAACCCAGGGTCCCATTGCACAGACGGTACACTGGGGCCAGGGACGACCGGCTCGGAACCCGGCGTCCAACCAGGGGCCCACTGGCCCCACAGAGAGACTAAGACCCGGAGGACCACCACAAGAACTTACCGGGCAGGGTGCAGCCATGGCTGGGCCAGAGGTGCTCAAGGCGCGGGGGAGCCCGACAAAGCAGCCTTTGCCCTCGCTGCGCGTTCAGTTTCCACGCCTCCAACCGCCGCCAATACCAACGCGGTCGCTTCGCCACGCCCCGCCCACTGCCATTAAAGGAGACGCGGCGCCTTGGCTTTTTACTCCCCGACCGGAAAGAGAGCCGTTTGGCCTGTTTCGTGGTCTCCGCGCGCCCAGCGCCACCAGGACAGACAGCCCATGGACGCCGCCGCCAAAGGCTTCTGTCCACCGTCACTCATTCCCCTGAGAAATTCAAAAGACTTATGTATAGATTTACTATTGCTCACTTAAAAACAGTTGATTTCAAAGTACATCCTGTTAAAGCCAAGAATACAGACCTGAAAACAGTTTTTCTATTTAGTGTGTTTAGAAATCATCCTGGCTAGATAGGTCTCCCAGGCTGCTTAAATACTGATGTGCTCCCAGCCCTGGTAAACAAACGTAGGTGTCAGGCAACTAAAATGTTCTCTATTGGAGTGTGCAAGAATTAACACCCTTCTTTGCTCATGATGCTTGCTACAAGTTTAGCAAAGGACTTAACACTGGATTTCTTTAAAAGGAACCAAAATAAGATGCTTCAAATAAATAAAGTTTATTTATTTATCCGTGTTATGGTGGCAAATAAATAAGAACTGAGAGGCATGTAGGTGGGAAGGATCATGACCCTAACATGAGGAAGCTACACTAGCTATGTAGTTGTATAACTGAGCTATTGGTCTAGATCCATTTTCCACGCTTCCTGGGCACACTGTTATGCAACTCATCTTGCTCACATTTTGCAGCCGTTCCTCAGCTGAGTGAATTGCCACTGTTTTCCACTGCTTCGCCTTCACTTTGAAGGACTGGAATCTCCTTAAATGGACTGTTACCTGACATAAATTCTACGACAATAAGTAATTGTCAAAACCTAAAGCCCCACACATCTCCCTACTCTTGCCCATGAATCCACAGGTATCCACGTATTACAAAGTTTGAGTCTTAACACACAGAAAACTTTAATTATCAAATATTGCTCTCAAATTAAAAACACATGTATCATTAATCAGTTTCTAAGTACTAAATTGTTCCCAGCTCTCCACTCCTTTTCAGTGGAGGGGGCAATAAAGGAAGGCCACAGGTGGAGCTGAGAGTATTCAAGAGCACCCAGTCATCAGATGTGAAAGGGAACCTGCTGTGATTAGCTGGGCAAATACTTTAAATTAAATGGTAAAATTATTTTCTGTAAAAAATTACATTAACTATAATATAATATTTAAATATGTATAAATATATACACTTGTATATTACAAAAAAAAATTTTTAAACTCTTACATTAACTGATTTTTCAAAGTGTTACACACTTTTAATAAAAATAAATTTGTCTCCACCTGAAAATTTTAATACTTGATCACATTACTATTACACTGGGCATGCATGGTATGTCAGTCTCAGTTTTGTCAGAAAAACTGACCACTATATGTGTTAGGGGAATAAAGGGAACATATGCAGGAATAAGAGCTTAGGAGTATGTAAAAAAGAACTTAGGGAAGATCTGAAAGATCTCAGCTGAAGCATATGAGAAACTGGCATTACTGAAAAGTCTGAGGAGCACAGCATGTCTTCCACTGTGAAACAGGAGCAAATAGAGAGGTCTGTGAAGCCACCAGCACACTTTAAAACATGAAAGCACAAATTCATAATAGAGAAGTGCTAATCTGACACCTCTAGATGTCATGATGGAGATCAGAAAGTCATGGAGAAGTCTGCAGGGCCATCTTGTCTGATCACAACAACCGCAAAAAAAAAAAAAGTTTCCCATCCTGTCCACCTTCCAAATATCATGTGATCTCCTCTTATTGGCCAATTCTAACCTAAAACACACAGGTAAAGAGATTCTGGGAAACCTATGCCAGGTTTCTCCTCCATGCTGGACAGAATTAGGCTGGGAAGATACTGAGCTGGCCAGATAACACAGCTCAGTCCACCTCCTCACAAACTAGGGAGATACGTGTATCTCCTTATATATTTTATATGTAATAAGTATATATACATATAAAATATATATACATATATAAGATATATATGATAAAAGGGATTATACATATTATATTTGATATCTTAAGTAGACAGTAGCAACATACTTCCACCTAACGTGATGTAACTATCTCATACCACCAAAGTCATGCTTACCTCTCCCATAAAGGCAGACATACAATCCTATATGCCACGTTATTATTTGATATTTATTCCTCTTCTAGCTCATTGACAATCTCAATGAGCTATCTTGTTTAATACATATGGAATTAAATAGTGAAAAATATGGATAATCATTACTGGAACTCTCATGCAAGAGTAGGAGAAGGAGAGAAAAGTAAAGAAAAAATAATTAGTTTCATATACTTCATATCTATTAACACACACATGCACATGCTGACATATATATGTGTGTGTGTATATATATGCACACATATATACATGCATACATACATAAAGCAAAGAATAAATTTGTGTGGCAATTTCTAGTGGATAATTTGGGGTAAAATGAGACATACCTATATCCACAGTTTGGTTTTCTGACCTGTATATATTAACTGTGGAGAAATAATGCCATCTATTTGTTGCTGGTTTAGATACACTACTGCTTGGGACTAAAACTAAGCATTCAAAAAGTTATCCCATTGTCCTTTCAGGCCATCTGCTCTCTTTAGCACATAGTAAGACCAATGAATTCTTTGACCTAGATACTACTGCCTTGAATTATAATTAGTTACATTTAGCAACATGCTTCATTTTAGAAGCAATGATGTATGCAATGCATTCTATAAATATATAGATTAGTGTTACAGCAAAAGCACTGGGGGTAGAGGAGAAAAAAGTCACAGTGCCTTTAAGATGTGACTTCTGAAATGGTAGAATAAGGATCTCAGCAGAACAACAATTTAAGTGCTGAATATTATAAAAGTGTTATCATTGAAAGTCTCTGAAATTGACCTAAGGACATACAATAAAGAAAGAAATGTGAACACGAAACTTGAAAATCTACTAAATCTTGACATGGATGGTGAAAGTCTGTGGCTTTTGAGGTATGATCTGCTATCTTACCACACATCCCTCCCCCATCATTTGCATGTTATGGAAACTCTATCCCAGGCATATACAACCACAAATACCGGACTCCCCTGTCCTCCAAGCTCCCATTCTGGGTCTACAGGTTCAGGCTATTGTTTCTTGCCCTTTGTGTTGCAGAGGCTCTATTCCCAGAGGCATGGCTGAGGGAGCAGGTCTCCTTTCTCCCAGCCAAGTCCATATTTACAGGGCAGAAATCCTACTCCAGGCACAACAGACAGAAAATACTAGGACTCCATATTTTCCTTCCTCAGCTTGCTCCCCCATTAGGCAGAAGTTCAAAGGCCAAGTTTTGCTACTCCCCAAATACCAGTGCCCACTCATAGAGCAAAGGTGTCACTCCAGAAAAAGCAGGTTCCTGATCTCACCTCTGGTCCAGTGGTGTAGTGATTCTGCACAGCAGAAAAGCAGGCTGTAAGGATGAGACATTTCACAGCTTTACCTGAGAAGATTGATTTTATTGGGACCAAAGAGTGGAGAAAGCCATGGTTAAGGATGATGTCAAAAACTATGAAAGTCTTGGTGAAAAGCAATTCAGAGGCTCTATTGGCTCCATGACAGAAGCAAAATAGCAGAGCAATCAGAAATTTAATAAAGAGAACCACGGAAGAGACAACAAAGAAGAGCCTTTCTGTGATCACAGTAAACATTGGGGCTCAGAAAAGCTGTGCACATATGTTAGGCTGTACCCACTCAGGGACAACCAAAGCAGAATGTGAGGCAAACTTGAAACCATTTTCAAGATATACACAAATTCATCAACAAGGGACTGACACTTCACTGTCCCAAAGGGCTGAAACAAGTTCTGATCAAACATTGAACAATAAGCTATTTTGATTCAGGGGTGACTCTAAGGATGCCAGACTTAAAAATAAAATTATGGTCATCCCTGGCTGTCTAAAAGAGTATGTGCATACTCAAGGATGTACACTCTAAGGAGTTGCTAGACAGGAAACTGCAAGCTACAAGTCCATGGTTGAACTTGAGGGGGGAAGAAAATTCACAGATACCCTGATCTGTGACAGCAGCCTCCACCCACATGTACATCCAGTGATACAGAGTAAAATCAAATTAGCTAAAGGGACTTAAGCACAAAATTAAACCAATTAGTGGCTTATGCCAACCCAGGGACAAACCCTAGATAGGCTAAAAGATAAAAACAGGGGGAAAAATCTGAGAAGAGATATAAAAGGCTATATACTGCAGAGAAAATAGCCTTTGTAGAATTAGTTCAAGCAAGTTAACTCTAGTAAAAAATTCATCTAAAATGTTTAAAAAATTGGAAACATACCATGTGCATGACTCAGCAAATAATATTTTTAAGATTGCAATATTCCCAAACTAGTCTACAGATTCAATCCCTATCAAAATCCAGCCTGGCTTTTTTTCCCCCCAGATATTTACAACTTGATCCTAAAATCTGTATGGAAATGAAAGTAACCTAGAATAGCCAAAGCCATTTTGAAAAAAGACAAAGTTGGAGGGCTTATACTTACTGAATTCAAAACTTACTATGAAGCTACAGTTATCCAGACTTTCTGATACTGGCTTAAGGATAGACATATAGACATAAAAATTAATGGAAAAAAATTAGAGTCCAGAAATAAACACATGTATCTAGGGTCAACTGATTTTTTGACAAGAATGGCAAGACAATTAAATGGGGTAAATAATAGTCTTTTCAATAAATGGTGTTGACACTAGATAGCCACATGCAAAAAAATGAAGTAGAATCCCTATTTCACACCATTTACAATAATAAAATCAAAATGGATCAAAGATGTAAATGTAAGAGCTAAGAATAAAAATATTTAAAATAAATCAGTAAAAATAAAGATGACTTGGAAATTGCCACTGGTTTGTTTTTCTTTTTTTAAATTGAGTTATAGTTGATTTATAATGCTGTGTTAGTTTCTGGTATGCAGCAAAGTGATTCAGTTATACATATTTTTTTTCATATTCTTTTCCATTATGGTCTATTACCGGATATTGAATATAGTTCCCTGTGCTACACAATAGGACCTTGTTCTTTATCCATTCTATATATAATAGTTTGCATCCGCTAGTCCCACACTCCTAGTCCAATACTTCCCCCTCCCCTGGCAACCATAAATGCTGGTCGGCACTGATCCTCTGTGTGGGAATCTCTCTGCTTTGCCCTCTTCTACCCCTGTTGCTGCACTCTCCTCCGTGGCTCCGAAGCTTCCCCACCCACCCACCTCCCATTTCCACCAGTGAAGGGGCTTCCTAGTGTGTGGAACCTTTTCCTCCTTCACAGCTCCCTCCCAAGTTGCAGGTCCCATCCCTATTCTTTTGTCTCTGTTTTTTCTTTTTGCTTTTGCTCTACCCAGATATGTGGGGAGTTTCTTGCTTTTGGGGAAGTCTGAGGTCTTCTGCCAGCATTCAGTAGGTGTCCTGTAGGAGTTGTTCCACAGGTAGATGTATTTCTGATGTGTTTGTGGAGAGGAAGGTGATCCCCACGTCTTACTCCTCTGCCATCTTGAAGGTCCTCTCCTTTAGGATTTTAAAAGTACTCTTTAAATATTTTGACATTAAAAATGAATAACGTTTTTAAAACCACAAGCCACTCATCTTAAAAGCGTATTTTATTTTTATTTATCTTCATTATAGAACACAATAACATTTGTAGAACAAGGTTAGAATGCTTCGTTACTTGTAGAACACTTGGTTACTTTATGTGGTCTGGGAAAACTGATTACACTTTGAGTGACTTCATTTACCATTCTGGTGGATTAACTTTGAACTCCTGTTCAAAGAAGTTTGGACATATACTTATTTATTTTTATTTACATAAATACACTCATTTATTTATAATCTTATAAATGTAATTTGTTCAAAGGCATCAACAAAGTCTTACATTTTTTTTAACCTAGTACTTTTGTTTATTATAAAATCATTACTTCTATTTTGTTATACATTTATTTTAATTTTAATTTTATTTATTTTTTAAACAACAATAAATTTTGTTAAGACATTCTAGGATTTGAACATCCTATATCTTTTGACATGTCATCTATATTGATTTTCTTTTCTTTTACTTATTTATTTTTGTTTTTAACACCATACACAAAAATAAACTCAAAATGGATTAAAGACCTAAATGTAAAACTGAATACTACAAAACTCTTAGAGGAAAACACAGACAGAACACTCTTTGACATAAATCGCAGCAATATCTTTTTGACCCATCTCCTAGAGTAATGGAAATAACAAACAAAAACAAAAATAAATAATGGGACTTAATTAAACTCAAAAGCTTTTGCATAGCAAAGGAAACCATAAGCAAAACAAAAAGACAACCCACAGAAAGGGAGAAAATATTTGCAAACAATGCAAGCAACAAGGAGTTAATCTCCAAAATTTCCAAACAGCTCATGTGGCACAATATCAAAAAAACAAAAAAACCAATCAAAAAATAGTCAGAAGACCTAAATAGACACTTCTCCAAAGAAGACAAACAGATGGCCAAGAGGCACATGAAAAGATCCTTAACATCACTAATTATTAGAGAAATGCATAACAAAACTACAATAAAATTTCACCTCACACCAGTCAGAGTGACCATCATCACCCAAATGTCTACAAATAATAAATGTTGGAGAGGGTGTGCAGAAAAGGGAACCTTCCTACACTGTTGTTGGGAATGTAAATTGATACAGCCACTATGGAGAACAGTATGGAGTTTCCTTAAAAAACTAAAAATAGAGCTACCATATGATCCAGCAATCCTACTCTTGGGCATATATTTGGAGAAAAACATGGTTCTAAAGAATACATGCACCCCAATGTTCATTGCAGAGCTCTTTACAATAGCCAAGACATGGAAGGAACCTAATTGTCCATTGACAGATGAATGGATAAAGAAGATGTGTTTCATATATACAATGGAATATTACTCAGCCATAAAAAAGAATGAAATAATGCCATTTGCAGCAACATGGATGACCTGGAGACTATCATACTAAGTGAAGTAAATCAGACAGAGAAAGACAAATATCACATGATATCTCTTATATTCAGAATCTTTAAAAAAAAAAACAACAAATGAACTTATTTACAGAATAGAAGCACTCACAGACTTAGAAAACAAACTTATGGTTACCAAAGGGGAAAGGTGTGGTAGAGGGATAAACTAGAAGTTTGGGATTGACATATACACACTACTATATTTAAAATATTAATAGATAACCAACAAGGGCCTACTATATAGCACAGGAAACTCTGCTCAATATTCCGTAACAACCTAAATGGGAAAAGAATTTGAAAAAGAATAGATACATGTATATATATAACTGAATCACTTTGTTGTACACCGAAACTAACACAACATTGTCAATCAACTATACTCCAATATAAAATAAAAATTAAAAAAACAAAGTATTTCTAATACTCCAATTTGTTGGAATTTAAAAATGGATATCATATAATATTAATAAATACTATGTAAATGCTAGGTATTACTGTACATCTGTATCAGATTTATTCTTAAGAAATAAAGTACTTGATTGTTAATCAACTATACTGCAATAAAATTTTTTTGAAAAAGCAAATTTCCTTAGCAAGTGTTAACATAAGATATAGTTTATAAAATTTATTGATAATTTTTTCATAGAGACATGTTTATCAT
The DNA here is from genome assembly GCF_965194805.1 of Balaenoptera borealis. Lineage (NCBI taxonomy): Eukaryota > Metazoa > Chordata > Mammalia > Artiodactyla > Balaenopteridae > Balaenoptera > Balaenoptera borealis. The sequence continues at coordinate 68,094,849 of NC_138861.1, read as the reverse complement.
ATAAAGTGAGATGTTAGTTTACCACCCATTTTTCAATAACTAATAAAATTATTTGCAAAAAAAAAAAAGAAATAAAGTGCTTGAATATTTGTTAGTGCATTGTAAAATGGCTTGTTCTAATTTTGGCTTGTTTGTAAATCTCTCAACTGTTTCTGAAAAGAGCTCTTCTTAGAGAAATCCCTTCTTCTCTCCATGGTTCCCTGTTGTACCCTATATTACTGATACTGAGCAGCTTCATATAGGTATGACCTTCCTTATCTGTTGCAGGAATAAAATGAGGAAAAATACCAAACTATATCTCAGTTTCTTAGGTAACCTTATTATCTTCATAAAAACAGCTGGTTGCATTGCTAGAAGTTATATGACAACACAAGTAAAAGTCAAAGAGAAAACTTCACAAGCATCTTATGGATACACTATTATTTTTTCAATTACTTCTCAGTTGAACTCTGTTTTAGGCATGTGACAAAATACAACTAATACTAACGTTTAATGATATTATCAAAAGGGGCAGAAAATAAAATTTTTTATTTCCACTCAGGGATTATATCTGTTTTTCTTAACTTTTTACTTAAAATATTTGCCCCTAATCCTAGAAAATATGCCAATATTATGAAAATTTCAGAAATATTTGAGTTTTACAATATTTTGGGGCTGAGGTCATACTCATAACTACATATTATCTCCTATAACTTTCACTTGTTACTTATCTAAAAAAGTGAATACACTTACCTGTTATAAATCAGTCTTAAGAACAAAGACAAGTAAATAATCATTTCATTATCTAACAGTAAATTAATTACATGTGAGGCTGAAATTCATTGAAATTTAAAAAAGAAAATTTCTCAAGATTTAGATTTTAAAAAATCACTTAATTTTTCTAGGCTGAAATTATGAGTCATCAAATTATATAACCAAGGTAAACAAAGTTAAAAAAAAGTCCAGAGTTTATTTTAAAACACTATACTGTTTAAACCAGGCATCTAAGAAAGATTATCCTGACTCTATTTCAGGATTTCTCACTCTGGGTCTCCTTTATATTGGCTCATTGTGCTCCTTTCTTTCATTTGCTACTTCCTGAAATTGTGGCTAGCATGTTTGTCACATATTAAAACACTTTGTTGATCTATGCTTCTGGGAAGATGGAGTAGATGTGCTTTTCCTTATTCCAACCATTAAGCACAACTAAAAATCTTAGATATTATAAATAAAACAAATATAAGAAAATTCTGAAGACTAGCGAGAAGTCAGACCAGCTAGGGAAACTGGGACCTGAGGAATCACATAGTGGTAAGTTCCATAGGTTTTCTTAAGACTTGTAGTTGAAACAGCTGGCAACACAGAAAAGCCAATGGACACAGACAAAAAAGTGCCAACAAAGATATGCTCTTTCTAGACAAAGAACAGGAAAAGACTGAAAACTTTTGGATAGTAATTGCTATACACCTGCCCAATGCCACAGAATAAACTGGGCCCCAGTCCTAACTACACATGCAAGGACTGAATGGAGATCTTAGATCTCCACCCTTTCGTTGCAATGCAGAGGTGAATTAATACTCCTCTGAGATAGTGTCAGAGGACAAGTAGGGAGCCAGGACTTTCATCCCTACTAGCCTGTAATGAAGTGCTTCCCTGCTTTGAATCAGTGGAGCATATGGGGAGCCTGGTATCTTACTTCCATTGGCAGTGGGGCCTGTCTTCCTTTCTGAGGTGGGATAAGAGAAAACTAGTGGAAAGTCAGGGTTTTCACCATTGCCCATTAGTAACAAGGCCATGGTCACTGCAGTGTCAGAGGAGACCATATTGGGAGTGAAAATTCCCACTCCTACCCTACAGTAATAAGGACCTTCCCACTGGGATGATAATGGAGGCCTGCTGGGGAACCCCAGCTTAGCCCCCCACATTTGGTAGTAAAAGGTTACAGTTCCCCTTTATCCTGCTAGAGCAGTAGAAGGAAAAGCCCATTTAAAAAAAGTTTTAAATAAAAATAAAATCTCATAACATAATATGAAAATGTAAGATTTCAAAAGAAAATTACTTGTCATACAAAGAACCAGTAAGATCTCAAGCTGAATTGAATAAAAGACAATCAATAGATGTCACCACTGAGAAGACAGATGTTGGAAATATCTAACTGAGATTTGAAAGTAGCCCCGATAAAAATGCTTCAAGTGAGCAATTAAAAACATACTTGAAACAAGTGAAAAAATAAAAAGCCTCAAGCAAGAAAGAGCAAAGAAATAAAAGGTATAAGAAAGAACCAAAATACTCTGTACCTGATTTCCAGGTGCTGAGTCAGGAAACATGTGCATGCACACTTCGTTCTGGTGCACCCTTCAGCCAGAAGGCACCAGGCTCTCTAGTCCTGTGGGGAAGCAGCCTGTATTTGTCCACTAGGCCAGCAGTCCCCAACCTTTTTGCCACCAGGCTCCTGTTTAGTGGAAGACAATTTTTCCATGGACAGGAGCAGGGGATGGTTTCAGGATGATTCAAGCACATTACATTTATTGTGCACTTTATTTCTATTATTATTACATTGTAATATATAATGAAATAATTATACAAGTCACTATAATGCTGACAGGAGGCGGAGCTCAGGCAGTAATGCAAGCGATGGGGAGCAGCTGTAAATACAGATGAAGCTTCGCTCGCCCACTGCTCACCTCCTGCTGTGCGGCCCGGTTCCTAACAGACCACTGACCAGTACCGGTCTGTGGCCTGGGGGTTGGGGACCCCTGCTCTAGGCCATCTGCCTGGGGCTGGTAGTTCCCCACACAGCACCACTGATGAGGAAGCTGCAAAGGAAGACCCCATACAGCTTTGCCTGTCCTTAAAGGACTTGGGGTCTGTCTGGAAATCATGGTTCCCACGTGGCTTTCATCTGTTGTAGCCCTGGTCAGACCCGAAATGGTTTCAAGATCCCTCAAGAGCTGGCTTCAGGGGAAGCGTTGTCTTTCTTTCAGAGCCGGCTGTACCTCAGCACTGTGTGTTCCCAGAAGGCACCGTCTGTGGCTCGGCCTGTTCCTACAGGGCTCAGAAGCAAGGACCTATTCTGGGGAGTGAGGATGACAACAGTGCAGAATGTGCACACGCAATTGGCTCTGGGGCACCTGAGCACATACCATCAGGCATCCAGTCCCTCTAGGCATGTGAGGACAAGGGCCCCACTTGCCAGGCAGTCCATGCCCTAGGGCCAGCTGTTCCCTGCAGAGCCTGGAAATGTCCTTACCACTAGAATCCTTATAACCACCCAGCCATATCTTAAGAAAAAAAAAAAAAAAAAGAAAAGTCATTATTCCTGATCTCTGTAAATGACGTTATCGTCCATCTTGTGGCCAAGTAAAACTGGAGCACTAATCTTTATTATCCTTCTCCATCGTGACATGTAATCAATCTGTCAAACAGTGTTATTTTTTTGTCTTAATATATCTGGAATGTATTGTTTTCTTTTTGTCTAAATTGTGTAATATTATTCATATTTGGTTGCAAACCAAATAGTAGTTAATTCTTATTTATCTGGAAAAGGAACTTACTTGCATCTGTCTCCAATTGGCCAGGGAGTCGGAAATCAAAGTTGGACATGGGAAGGAATCAAGGCACCTCCAGGGAATTGAGTAATAGAAACTTCTCAACAGCCTCCTGGGGAACTACCCCTAGAGTGAATAAACTCCTCCATTATGCATTGATTCTAATGTAGATAACATGTCTCTAGGCAATTGGCTGATTTCCCTGGGGTATGATATTGGAGCTTAAATGTAATTACATTTACTGGTGAATTAACAACTCAGCAACATTGATAAGGGGAAAGTCCATTTTGTTGATACCATCATAATCTCTGCTTCTAGGTCTGTAGAAAGTTTATGATCCTATTATGCAAACTTCAGTATGGCTAAGGAAGATGTCCAACTGGCATCCAGTGAGTGATCTGTCCTGACCTCCTAACAATGAAGACCTTGCCTCAAATGTTTACATTGGGCAGAACTCTCTCTTATTCTAGGCATGTTTTAGAACATTCAGGCTGCTATAACAGAATACCATAGACTGTGTAGTTTATAAACAACAGAAATTTATTGCTCATAGTTCTCAAGGCTAGGAAGACCAAGATCAAGGTACTGGCAGAGATGGTGTCTTGTAAGAGTCCACTTTCTGGTTCATAGAAGGTGACCCTCTAGCTGTATCCTCAGATGAAAAAAGGGGCAAGGGATTTCTCCGGGACCTCTTTTATAAAGGCACTCGTCACGTCACAAAAGCCCCAGCTCCAAATACCATCACATTGGGAATTATGTTTTAACATGAATTTTAGGAACACAAACATTGAATTTACAGCAGGGTCCTTTCTTTGAGGTCATTTCATTTACTACTTCTCAAAAAATCTGGTCACCCATACATCAAATATATGTCTTTTTATTCCCTGTACAGTGCCTAGAAGTCTAAATAGATATTAAATTTAGACAGATTGGACTCTTTTGAATGTACTCATTGAGAGAGTTTTACTTTTCAATTGCACCCAACATAGAAGCACCTCAATACATAAGGTGAATGCTAACAGCTATAAAAGAGGAAATCGACAGTAACACAGTAATAGTGGGGGACTTTAACACCTCACTTACACCAATGGACAGATCATTCAGACAGAAAAATAATAAGGAAACACAAGCTTTAAATGACACAATAGACCAGATAGATTTAATTGATATTTATAAGACATTCCATCTGAAAATAGCAGATTACACTTTCTTCTCAAATGCCCATGGAACATTCTCCAGGATATATCACATCTTGGATCACAGATCAAGCCTTGGTAAATTTAAGAAAATTGAAATCATATCAAGCATCTTTTCCAACCACAATGCTATGAGATTAGAAATAAATTACAGGGGAAAAAATGTAAAAAACACAAACACATGGAGGTTAAACAATATGTTACTGAATAACCAAGAGATCACTGAAGAAATCAAAGAGGAAATTTGATTTCCAATTTGACAACAAAAACATGATGATCCAAAACCTATGGGATGCAGCAAAAGCAGTTCTAAGAGGGAAATTTTATAGCAATACAATCCTACCTCAAGAAACAAGAAAAATCTCAAATAAAGAATCTAACCATACACCTAAAGGAACTAGAGAAAGAACAAACAAAACCTAAAGTTAGTAGAAGGAAAGAAATAATAAAGGTCAGAGCAGAAATAAATGAAATAGAAATAAAGAAAACAATAACAAAGATCAATTAAACTAAAAGCTGGGTCTTTGAGAAGATAAACAAAATTGATAAACCTTTAGCCAGACATCAAGAAAAAGAGGGAGAAGATGCAAATCAATAAAATTAGAAATGAAAAAGGAGAAGTTACAATAGACACCACAGAAATACAAACCATCATAAGAGACTACCACAAGCAATTCTATGCCAATAAAATGGACAACCTGGAAGAATTGGACAAATTCTTAGAAAGCTATAACCTTCTAAGACTAAACCAGGAAGAAATAGAAAATATGAACAGACCAATCACAAGTAATGAAATTGAAACTGTGATTAAAAATTTCCAACAAATGAAAGTCCAGGACCAGATGGCTTCACAAGTGAATTCTATCAAACATTTAGAGAAGAGCTAACACTCATCCTTCTCAACTTCTTCCAAAAAATTGCAGAGGAAGGAACACTCCCAAACTCATTCTATGAGGCCACCATCACCCTCATACCAAAGCCAGACAGGGACACTACCAAAAAAGGAAATTACAGACCAATATCACTGATGAATATAGATGCAAAAATCCTCAACAAAATACTAGCAAACAGAATCCAACAACACATCAAAAGGATCATACACCATGATTAAGTGGGATTTATCCCAGGGATGCAAGGATTCTTCAATATATGCAAATCTATCAATATGATACACCATATTAACAAACTGAAGAATAAAAACCATATGATCATCTCAATAGATGCAGAAAAATCTTTTGACAAAATTCAACAAGCATTTATGATAAAAACTCTCCACAAGTGGGCACAGAGGGAACCTACCTCAACATAATTAAGGCCATACATGATGAACCCACAGCAAACATCATTCTCAACTGTGAAAAACTGAAAGCATTTCCTCTAAGATCAGGAACGAGACAAGGATGTCCATTCTCAACACTATTATTCAACATACTTTTGGAAGTCCTAGCCACGGCAATCAGAGAAGAAGAAGAAATAAAAGGAATCCAAACTGGAAAAGAAGAAGCAAATTTGTCACTGTTTGAGGATGACATGATACTATACGTAGAGAATCCTAAAGATGTCACCAGAAAACTACTAGAACTCGTCAATGAATTTGGTAAAGTTGCAGGATACAAAATTAATGCACAGAAATCTCTTGCATTCTTATACACTAACAACAAAATATCAGAAAGAAAATTAAAGAAACAATCCCATTCACCATTGCAACAGAAAGAATAAAATACCTAGGAATAAGCCTACCTAAGAAGGTAAAAGACCTGTATGCAGAAAAACATACGACACGGATGAACGAAATCAAAGACGACACAAACAGATGGAGAGATATGCCATGTTCTTGGATTGGAAGAATCAATAGTGTGAAAATGACTATACTACCCAAAGCAATCTACAGATTCAATGCAATCCCTATCAAATTACCAATGGCATTTTTTACAGAACAAGAACAAAAAAATCTTTAAATTTGTATGGAGACACAAAAGACCCCGAATAGCCAAAGCAATCTTGAGGGAAAAAAACGGAGCTGGAGGAATCAGACTCCTGGACTTCAGACTATACTACAAAGCTACAGTAATCAAGACAATATGGTACTGGCACAAAAACAGAAATATAGATCAATGGAACAAGATAGAAAGCCCAGAGATAAACCCATGCACCTCTGGTCAACTAATCTATGACAAAGGAAGCAAGGATATATAATGGAGAAAAGCCAGCCTCTTAAATAAGTGGTGCTGGGAAAACTGGACATCTACATGTAAAAGAATGAAATTAGCACAATCCCTAAAACCATACACGAAAATAAACTCAAAATAGATTAAAGACCTAAAAGTAAGACTGGACACTATAAAACTCTTAGAGGAAACATAGGAAGAACACTCTTTGACATAAGTCACAGCAAGATCTTTTTTGACCCACCTCCTAGAGTAATGGAAATAAAAACAAAAATAAACAAATGGGACTTAATGAAACTTAAAAGATTTTGCACAGCAAAGGAAACTATAAACAAGACTAAAAGACAATCCTTAGAATGGGAGAAAATATTTGCAAACAAATCAATGGACAAAGGATTAATCTCCTAAATATATAAACAGCTCATGCAGCTCAATATTAAAAACACAAACAACCCCATCAAAAAATGGGCAGAAGACTTAAAAAGACATTTCTTCAAGGAAGACATACAGATGGCCAAGAAGCACATGAAAAGCTACTCAACATCACTAATTATTAGAGAAATGCAACTCAAAACTACAGCGAGGTGTCACTTCACACTGGTTAGAATGGGCATCATCAGAAAATCTACAAACAACAAATGCTGGAGAGGGTGTGGAGAAAAGGGAACCCTCTTGCACTGTTGGTGGGAATGTAAATTGATACAGCCACTATGGAGAACAGTATGGAGGTTCCTTAAAAAACTAAAAACAGAACTACCATATGACCCAGCAATCCCACTACCAGGCATATACCCAGAGAAAGCCATAATTCAAAAAGACACATGCACCCCAATGTTCATTGCAGCAGTATTTACAATAGCCAGCTCATGGAAACAACCTAAATGCCCATCGACAGACGAATGGATAAAGAAGTTGTGGTACATATATACAATGGAATATTACATAGCCATAAAAAGGAATGAAATTGGGTCATTTGTAGAGACGTGAGACGTGGATGGATCTAGAGACTGTCATACAGAGTGAAGTAAGTCAGAAAGAGAAAAACAAATATTGTATATTTACGCATATATGTGGAATCTAGAAAAATGGTACAGATGAACCGGTTTGCTAGGCAGAAATAGAGACACAGATGTGGAGAACAAATGTATGGACACCAAGGGGGGAAAGTAGTGGGGGTGGTGGTGGTGGTGAGATGAATTGGGAGACTGGGATTCACATATATACACTAACATGTATAAAATAGATAACTAATAAGAACCTGCTGTATAAAAAAATTTTTTTAATTAAATTTAAAAAAAAAAGAAAATGGGCTAGGGAGGCAATGGCTATCCAAGTAAGGAATTTGCATACCATGCATGCATACTTACTACTCATGCAACTTAATTACACTTTCAGAACTAACTTTGACCTTATTTGAAATACACAATCTTATTTTAATTATGAGATGCTGTTTTAAACTCGTTATAGCTAGTTGGAAATCCAGTTCACAATGAGAAGCTTATGTCAGAGAATGTCCTTATGCTCCACAGCAAGTCTTTCAGTTCTATCAGAGCCTAGCAACAAGTAAGACATCTTTCAGATATTTAAAAAAAAAAACAGAAATTATTTTCCAAACTAAGGGTAATTTGTTTCAATAACTTATGAATTCATGATTCTCAACAAATGGATTAACATGGTACAAATATGTTATCCCCATTTGTTATAATCTATTCCTACACTATTGTATCTCCTATATCCTAAAGAAGAAAAGCTGTTAACAATGCCATCAGAAAAGAGAGCAGCCATCTTCTCTCGGTTCCCATTAAACTGACAGTTAAGTCAATTAGGTTATCCAGGAAATGAGTCAAATAACCAAATAAGCAACAATGTTATCTGCAAAATCAAAAGTAAGTGACCAAGATAGTTATAACAGTTCCCTCAGCGTGACTAAACTTTAGGAAGGCTTTTTCCTGATTCTAAGCCCTGACCGTACGTTTCTTAGAGAATTTACTTTAGAAAACGTATAACTTTAGGGTTATGACCCTGATGGGCCAGTGGTTAAGATTCTGCGCTTTCACTGTCGTGGCCCGGGTTCAATCCCTGGTTGGGGAACTAAGATCCCGCAAACTGCGTGTCATGGGCAAAAAAACAAAACAAAACTTGTAACTGTACATTAATTCTCTGTGGCTTTGAGATTTAAATATTTTAAAAAGATTTTTTCAGTTTTACAACCCAGGAATGTCTTTCTCAAGGACCTGGGAGCCATCCCTTTGAAATAGAATCATGTACAAGTTTCTGTGGTAGGATAGGAGCCTAACTCCAGTGGGGGCTAACTCACAAACACAGATGACCTAATCTGGAGAAAAGCATCTGCAAACTCAGGAATAACTCATTGTGTTCAGTACATCCCATTGACCAATCTCCCCACTAATGTCAGTACATTTCCACTAGCTCATCTCAGTTCTTAAAAACCCTCTTGCCTTTTATTTCAGCAGAGTTGAGATGAGGCTGAGTTCTGGCTTCTCTCTTATTGCAATAGCCTTGAGTAAAGTCTTTGTTGTCAGTTTACCAGTTTAACATTGTCCAGCACAATTTTTGCTTTGGCATTAGCCACCAATAATGATATTTCTTTCTACACTTTCAGTGCTCTATCAACATATGTCCCAGTGGAGCACCAGAAATTTAAATAAGGTACACATTGGTTATAATAATCTCCCATTCTTCATTGCTTGTCTCTGTGTAAGGCATCTAAGGTAACTGCATGTTTTATCAAAAGGATCTCATCAATATAGTGAGTCAACATGCTGTCCTGTGAGATTGTGCACTTCTCAAAGTTTATGTAATTAAATTGGGGCACTGAATTAGAGGATTAATATTGATATGACATTAATGTTGATATTTTCATATGGGTACAATATTATGCTTTCTAGGTAAAAGCACCATTTTAAGAATATTTTATCTTCAAGCAATGGAGCAAAAGCCTCCCTTGAGGAAGCATTCAGGCTGATTTATTCCAATAAAGTCCACATCTGCAACATCAGCTGCAGTTTGAAATATGACTTGATTAAACTCTTTAAAATTCACTCTTATCCTTCCAAGTTCATCTCTTTCCTCATGTAGATAAATTTTAAAAATAAATGAAGATATGATAAGAATCAAAAATGTTTATTTCAAGTATTTGATGGTGGCACCAATATGCACACTGAACCCCAAGGATACATGACACTGAAAGAATTTGATAATCCTTAATTAGCATTCTCTAAGAGGAAGTAAGGTAGCATGGAAGCCAGGAAATATTGTTGCAGAGTCCTAACTTCTGGAATGTAGGGCAGAAAATAAAAAACTATATTCCTAGAGCTGAACACTTATAAGAAGATAATAGGCACAGAGGAAATGATAGAAAACTGGTGAACCTTAATCAGAGAAGGGAGGGATATGTAGTACCAGATGTGATTTGGCTGGATATGCAGGTAGGTGACAGAATTTGCAGTACCTTGTAGACTATGGTAATGTGGTTTTTTTCATCCTAAGAGCAGTAAGTAGCAAGGAAAGGTATTAAGCATGGAAAGGTTTTAAAACTGATGCGATCAGTTTGCATTTTAACATAATTATACATGTTTTTCATACCTCAGTTTAGATGCCATCTCCTTCTGAGAGCTTTCTAAACCCCTTTTACACATATATTCAAACATGCTATGAGCCTTAACTATCTACATACAAAGTACACTGATTAGTTGTTCATAGTATTTATTAAAGATATTATATATTTTTAAATTTTTACTTTTTTGGCCTCTTCTAGACCGTAGTTTCCTTGAAAATATGGACTATGTCTTGTGCATGTATGTTTCATAGTAGGAACTCAATACATTCTTGGCAAATAAATGTTTAAACCTTAAGCATGATATTCATTATAGTCATATATTCTGTGCCATTATTCCAACTTCATATCACCTATTGTCTACTGCTAGTGACTCCCTGTATCACAGAATATGTTCTGATATCTCATATCTCATATTTCTCTAGTAATCTAATGGTAGCAATCTTCTGCAAATTCATCAAATTCCAAGCATTTCAACTGTAAGTAAAAACAAAACAAGAAAAATCAGCTCAAATATAATTTTCAACTATCTGTATCATGATACAAAAAAGGAATTAATCAAAATCAAATACCCTCATATGCTACTCTCTATAACACAATTTATCTTAATTATAATCTAGTCAGAATATGTTATCTCCAAGTTTACAAGTGTGTTGTGTAAAGTTCTCATTTTACTTTGTCACCAAAGTTAAAAGAGAAAACAAGACATCAGAAAGTGAAGTAAAGGATTTTATTACAGATGAAAAAATTATTAGAGCTAAGAAGATGGCCTCATGCTGTGATTTTGATTTGTTTTCACTAATTTGTTTTCTGAAATGGGTCATATTTTCCCTTAAGCTATTTGTAAAATAATCGCAATTATACTTTCCCTTTGTTCTAAAGCTACCATCAAATTAGGTGAATCAACAGACAATTTTAATTATTGCTTATTTTGAGTAATTTATCAATCCATCTTTCATTTTAACTAGTACATTCCATTTACAAAATAACCAATATTACATAATTTAAGATAGCAGGCATACCAATTTTAATTTGTTTTATGTTTACTATTGCCCAATGATATCCAAACACCAAATCTAGATATTATTTACTTGAAGTTGAATAGAGTATGCTTTATTTCCATTAGGACTTGACATTATATAATTTTAAAATAATGCAGAGTAGAAAGAATACTAAAACAACAGTAAAATCAATAAGCAAACAATTGACTCTATCTCAGCTCCTGGTCAAAGTCAGACAGCTTATGCTATTTTAATTTCAAATATGTGCATTAGTTTGCCCTAGCTGTTGCCCACTTCATGTCTAGCTTTCCTTCCTTACTGCCAACTAGTCTGATCTATAAAGTCATTGGTCTAAAACCAGTTGCAGAAGAAACAGCTTTACAAAGATTTCTCTATCAGCTCCTGCAACTGCATAAGGTGTAAACCTAACAACAAATCGCTTATTCTATGTCCATATCTATATGAATAAATTACTTATTCTATCATTCATGCTCTTTTCATTTCTCTGATAAAACACTAACTGATACATGGTTGAGTAATATGATGTAATTTTCCAAACAATAGATTTTCATTTCTTTTAATATAAGATACAAATACATGAGAGCAACATTACAAAAATTCCCCTTAGCACTTCAATAATTATCTTAACTGAGTCTTGTCAATGGAACAGTATTGAATGTAGATGCAATTTATAAAATGCTGTCATAACTATATTTTGCATTTTAGTTTGCCAATTAACATTCAGATGAGAAGTATCTCTCTAAGTTAAACACATAAGAAGAGTCAACACAATTTAAGTTAATTAACCTACGTAAATAAAATGCATACAAAATAAAATTTACAGTAGTTAAAGTGGCTATAATTGAGTAATGAAATGAACTGGCGTGGCCTAAATAAAATGTGCCCTTACCTTGTAAAAACATTATAATTACAAAATAATTTACGGATTAGAAATAGTTAACTCTTCAAAGATTCAGATAGTTTTTTCTTATTAATTCAGACCCCCTCATACACATATACATGCAAAGAAAGAAGCTTTACATTGTTTTAAAAATATTAAAAATCCTAATAATGTAAGAGAAAGAAAAGTATGTGTCAATGACTGGTCAGAAGAAAGCAGATAAAAACCAGATTCTAAAACGAGATTTTTGTAGCTGGTTTACCCAATACCTGCCTGGCAATGAAGCCTTCATTGTGGTGCTAGGTGGGACATGCAGTAGTGTTGTGTTTGTTAAAATGTCACTAGTGGTGTCCTGGAATAGTATACCAGTGGAAGGGAATGTTCCTGAGGGTAAAACAATCAGGCATTTGAGTAATATGTAAGCTTTGATAATATATGGCACCTGATGTTTGGAAAATCAATACTTTGGGGGAAAGAAAAGGACTAAAGATAATCAGTCAATCATTAAAAGTCAGGTTTTAAAGCCAGAACATCTTCTTGATAAAATATAGAAAGACTCCCATATCCTGCATCAGAAGGCAGAAAAAGATGAGAAAGCAAAGGATTAAAATATAAGAGAAGAAACCTAAAGGATGCAAGGATGATGGGACCCTACTATATCCTGTGCTTAGTTCACGAGTCTGTTCCCCCCAAGAATCTGATAGATCCAGATGAATGTCAGTACCTTATCCCCAAAACAATCAACTTGTTTCCCATTGCAGCTGCTGTAATGGGGTGTTCTGTCTTTGCTAAATCACATTATTACAGCCTCATGTATGTAGGATGTATTCATTAATTTGTAAAATGCATTATTATCCATCCTTATCAGGAAAATAAATCATGTACAGTTTGCACCAGACACAATGGACAACAAAGTACCCTATATTTACGGTGTTATTCCAGTGTATATTAACTTGCCACTGGTTTCTGCTATAGTATAGTCCAAAGTGGTTTGGCATCTGGGCTCTCTGGCCCATCACCTTGTTGCAATTATGTCAATGTCCTCATGTTAATCAGACTAGATAGTAAAAAAGTGACCATACAATGGAGACCTTGTAAAGCAAAGACCTCTGAGAGTTTGGAAAGTTTTATTATAAAGTTTCAGGGTGGCTTTAGGGGTTCAGTGTTTTGAGGTTACAGAGATATTACCAAAAATGTAAAAGAGGAATTATTGCATCTGATTTCTTCCACCACTAAGAAGTAAACACAATGCCTACCATGCTTCTTTGGGTTCTAGAGGCAGCATGTTCTACAGTTAGGGATATAAACTTGACCCATATACCAGATGACACAAAATGCTGGTGGGGTAAATGTAAGCTGCAAGATGGCCTGGAACAGCATTACATATCACCCACAATTGCTGCACTGGCATCTGTCTCTCGACCACCTCAGACCTATGGTGACATAGGTGTCCCTTATGACCAGCATACAGAGAAGGGAAAATAATGTAAGCTTTTTTAACAGATAGTTTCACTGAGAACGTGGGGGAAAAAAGGATTGCAGCTGCACTACAGCCGCACTTAGAGATGGCCCTGAAAGATAGCGTGGAAGGAAAACCTTCCCAGCAGGGCAGAACTTTAGTGATGTACTCTATCACTCACTAGTGGAAGGAGAAACAATCCAAAGTAAGAATATATGCAATTCATCTAAAATGTAAAAGGAATGTCAGGTTTTTGTTGTGTTTTTTTTTCCAATTTTAGGGTAAGTTTTGGAGGCTGTACTTGTGTAAAATAAAATGTCTGCAGTTTTGATGTGGTGGAAATTGAAAGTACAATGAAATAAGATGAAACCAAATCAAATACCCAGACCTTCAGAATTTATAATTTCACATATCAAATCCTTGTCTTCTCACTTGTCTTTTATTCCCATCTCTTTAGAAGTCACTCAAACATAGGTGCCCTACCTCAGTTTCAACATATATTAAATAAAATATCTTCCTTCTTCAAATTTGTAACAGATTATTAATTTTTCTCCAAAGGTGTTAATATTTTCTAGACTACAAAGATCAAAACCTTTCACAAAATAGTTTCATTGTAATATCTTTCAAATGTCAGTATTTATTATATATGTTCTTTTTTTTATATCAGTGGTCCCAAAACCTTACTGATCATCAGGAAATCATTTATTGAAGCGCATATGTTTTCTTTAGCACAATAGAGATTTAGGTAAATGTTTTTTATGTCTGAAAATGGGCATGCTTTTCCTTCTGCTAGAATTTTCATGCAGGGACTGGTACCAAAGCATGTCTCTATATCTTCTCTTTGTGCCATGCCTCATAATGTGTGTCCTGGCAAACTCTTGTTCCTCTCCTGTCTCTCTCCCAGCACTTGCTATCTGAAGCTCATTAGCTTAGCTGAAGGGCTTGGTAAGATCCAAGAGTGGGGCTTGGGTTGGGTCTACTGGGGTTCTGGTTAAGTCTCAGAGTTGGCTAACATCAACCCCTCAATCTAGGCAGCATAGCCTTTCTTCCTTTCCTGTCCCTCCCCTGCCTGCAGTACTGTTCTCCATACTTAATTTTTCACTTGCTAATTTGGGTTGTCTCCCCTTTCTTGCCTTCCCCAGCTGTAATGAGTATTCACCAATATCTTAAGGCCAGCAGTGTTGACATTTTCCCCACAGTTAAGGCTTTTGTTCCATTGTTGAGAGAGAGGAAAATTAGTTCACTGAAGAAATTTCCATTGAACAGCAGGGTAGAGAGTTTCTTGCCCCCAGTTTCTTTCTCACACCACTGCTACCCTGCCCAAGTCTGCACCAACATGGACACTTATTGGGACTCTTTCTGATCTTTTTTTCCATCCACCTTGTGGATTCATTGCAAAGATCCTATAAGGGGGTGAAGACTCCCCAATTCTGAGTCTCCAGGGATTTCACACTATCTTGCCAGCCCAAATGCAGCCTTTTCCAATTTGTCAGCACTCCTAGCTGAACACTTCTTACTAGCATCTTGTTATATCTAACCCAGATAGGCCTGTGTTCCAATCTCCTCTCTCCCTGAAGGTACTGTCTGTCCTTAGATTTGAGGCCAGTTGTTTCCTCTCCCTCAATTCTATGATGATTTTTTGGGAAAAAAGCCAGCAATTTGAAATTAACTGTGAATTTTTTTGTTGAAAGGAGGAAAAGAAGCTCCTCTCAGTTCTCTACATCCCAGGGCAGAAAGTGGCAATTACCTTCATTTTGAAGGATTTTTGTTACACACAGAACTCTAGGAGAGGCTTTGCTTCTTTCAGCACTTTAAAGATGTCATTCCTTTGTTTTAAATTTAATTGTTTTATATACTAAGAGCAAGTTTTTACTCCTAATCACAATAAAATTATCATACTCAAGAAATTTAATAATGATAATATGTTGTTACTTAATATAGAGTCTATGTTCTAACTTCTACAATTGTCTAAGTAACATAGGTTTTGTAATATCCTTTATAACAATTTTTTAACTGAGGGTTCAATCAAGGATCCAATCATTAATAATTTATAATTCCAGCATCATTTTTCTGCTTATATTTTGACTTTCATGATATTAATATTTTAGAAGAGTCCAGGAAAGATAGGTAAAAAATTAGTATAAACAAAGAATAGCATGTCTGAAATTGAGGTTATCAAAGGAATACACTTCTCAGAAATTGCAAGGTCTAAAACTAAGCTGTCCAATATAGTAGCCACTAGCCACATGTGGCTGATTAAATTTAAATTAATTAAAATAAAATAACAATTCAATTCCCCAATTGCACTAGCCACATTTGGAATGTCCAATAGCCACATGAGGCTAGTGGATGCCATATTGTACAGTGCAGACACAGAACATTTTCATTACTCCAGAAATTTCTATCGTACACCTCTGATACAGAATATAACAGCCACATGGGTGGCTGAAGTGAAACGAGTACATGTGCAGTTAGTTAAGATACAGCTTGTAGCTTGTAACAAAAGTGACTTTAAAAAATGATGCTTATTTATCTTGACTTACTAATCTGAGTAAAAGAAGTACAAGTCTGACAAAGCACCTTTAAAATGTTAGAAGCTTAGTATCTTTTTATCTTATTTGTCTGTCATACTCAGTGCCTGTCTTCATCATCCATCTGGGTACAAGGTGGGTATCCCATATCCCATCACCGCATTAGCACCCAAATCCAGGTTTAAAAGTGAAAGAAAATAAGGGTACTCCCCCTTCCTTCCAAGGTGTGCTGAGAAATGTTTTTAGTTAAGCGGCTACATACCCACCTAAAACTCACTCAAGGGATTCTAAACCTCAAGGAGAAAAAATGGTGGTGGAGGACAACCATCAGTGTCTGCCAAAGTAATGGACTAAGAATAGTGATCATAAAAAAATATTAAATATCTTTTTTATATTCCATCACTATAGTGTTTAGTATATTATTAAATCTATATTCTCAGGAGTTAATTACATGAATCATAATATTACATTTACTAATAGTCTTTTAAGGTATGGAGAGGTAATTATTAGGTGTTTTGTACTTTTTTTGAAAATCTGTCCACATATATTTCATGTGTACTTTTGTCAATAAAATTAAGGGCTTAGTATGTTCTGGAAATAATTCAAAGTCCTCAGGGTACAACAATGAATAAAGTAGCCAGTGATTATTGTCATTATATTAATATTAATATATAAACTCCTAGGTAAGGTACTTTACATATAGTTACTTATAATGATAAAAACAAAATAGGAAAATATGTCTGGGCGCTACTTCAGCTAAGATGATCAGGTTAGGGTTCTCAGATTCAAGGTGGACACAGACACACAAAAGTTGTTTTACCCCAGATACTATGTTGGATTCACTGGAGACAACTCACAGGCAAAAAAAATAACAGAATGATTTTGTTCTTTTAATTTTCATTATTACATAGTATAGCACAGATATTCTGTATGTTCCTTGGCCACATTTCTAGCAGAAATGTCCTTCCCTGGGTTGGCAGGCTGCACAAAGGGCAGAGAGTACTTCAAAAGGAAGAATGTACCACACAGCTACACTGCAATTAATAGGTTAGGGTAATAGGGGCTAGGAAGCACCCAGCTTCCCTAGGATGCAGAAATACATCCAGACCTAGAAGAAATACTAAGTAATACGCATTCCAAGGGCCAAGAACTATATTCCTAGGATCCTTGGAATATGTTACATGCCAAGAATGCTGACCTCAGCCAAAGGCTTTCTCCCAGTTAAGACTGGTTCAATCCAGCTGGGCCAGCTATGATCAGCTGTCCAAAGGGAAAAGGAAATAAAGTTCTAGGGACAACCATATTCATCTCCTATCTCTATAGAGTTTATATTAGAACTATAATTTCAGTGATGAGTTGTAGGTAGCCATATGCATATATCCAATGGAATCTGCTCTTAGAGAAAACTAGTATTTGTAAATTAAAGCAGATTTTGAATTGATCTTGCTAACGAGGAGACTTTGTCAGGGTTGTGAATAAAATTGTACAAATTAAAGAAAAATAAAATTGCATTTCTTTGTAAGTAAAACTTTAACTCATAAAGTGTTTTAATCAGTAATATTTACCATTTATGTACTTATAATTCAGGAAAAATAAAGCTATAGGAATGTATTATTAACTAAATATTAAAAGTTTGCTAATTGATCCGGGAATAATCATTATGAGATACTTAATACCATCTCTATTCACAGATAGAGATAGAGAAACTTAATGTGATTTTTTTTAACTTCCTCATGGTCACATAATTATGAAGCCTCAAACTACCTCTAGAAAAATTTGTCTGGTTCCAAACTCCTACACAACACTATTTTTTTCCCTAATAAAATCCCTTATTTCCAAGAGTAGATATAGGAGAATCCTCTGGCATAATATATCTTGACACCATTCTTTCAATATACAATTTTTATTTGAAAACAAATTTGACATATCACCATAAGAATGATCAAAAGACTAAAGTACATCTGACACTAGTTTTCTAATAAATTGGTGTTCTGCTTCTGCAACCATAATGTACTAGCACCCTAGTTCATAAACTTTCAAAGGACAGGGATTTTGCTCATAAAGCTCATTTACAAGAGTTAATACAATGTCCTCAGCAACTTATGAATCTCAAGGTTCTAATAAAAGAGAAAGTGATAAAAAAATACTTGGAAATTCTTTTCTGTTCTTATAAGTTGAGGTTTTTCATAATATAAATTGAAAAATCAATCTCCACATATTAGATGAATAAGCAAATTTTCATTTCAAGAGTAAGATATTTTCTTTATTGAAATTTTTAATACATTGCTCTTTAACGTGGTATTTTCCCTTTTATTTTCTTCATATTTCCTATCTTTTTAAAATTTATGCTAGAATTTCTCATATATCCTAATGACTCTCTAGTATCCTGTGGCTGCTGAGTTTTCAGTTTATTGTAAATCGAATCTCATCACCTGAGACAAAACTGAATGACCCCAGAAATATTAAAAAAAAAAAAAATCCTCCATGCCTGAAATAAGAATCTCTAAAGGTCTATAAAGGTCATTCATAAGTTTATCAATGTTTTCTTAACTGTCTCAAATGTGACTATATTTATCCATTCTTTGATAACTCATTGGTAAATTTATTTATCAAACATTTATTCTTTCAATCTTCAGACACAAATGGTGACTGCCTTCATCTGTTTTAAACTGAATCAATGTAGCATAATGAGAAGAGCCTGGTTTTGGAGTCAGGGTGTCTAGAATTTGGATCCTGGCTCTTCTATTTACTCTGTGAACTTGGCTAATACTTAAACTCTCTGAGATTCAGCATACTAATCTATAAAATAAGAATAATCATATCTCTCTATAGGAGTGACTGAAATATTAAAAATAATACATTTTATTTCACAAATCCCAATACACTATATGATAGGCATTATCTATTTTAGAACACACTGATCCATATTTATGCATTTTAATTAGTGCTTCCTTTGAAGTGAACACCTATGCAATTAATTTCCTGAAAATCTATATATACAGTCTCATTAAATTATATCTATATATTGATTCCAGTGTTTCCTCTCCATCCTATACTTAAGTCAATGAAAGTGAATCATCTAAAGTTGGTCATAAAAAAAGACTCTAGATTTTTAATATTAGCCAGTTATATTGTAAATGTAAATGATAATTAACATATGTTTTGGACTTAATATATTACAGTAGCCACCAAAACTCAGCACATGTGTGTATGTGTGTGTGTGCACATATCTATGTAAATACTTTATTTTATTTTTCTTTTTTAAGCTTTTTAAACTTAGGTAAACTGTAAGTACATTTCACTGTATGTACCAAGATTATGATTTACTGCCAGAGAAATCTGTGTTAAATTTGGAACGTGATGTGAAGCCACAGCCATAAGGCTGTGAAGTCTGATGTAGAGCACCAGACTCTGACTTGCTTTGTTGGCAAGGAGCAACAGCTGGGCCTGGGTTCCTCTGGGTCCTATCAGATCTCCTCCTTCAGCTTCTCTTTGTTCCAGGACATGTGTGTATGGAAGAGTCATAATTGGGTTCCAGTTTGATCTCATCAATTCAAGTTTTCCTTGTTGGATCTAGTTGATCCTCCCAACTTCCTATGCCATATCTAGCCTTCCTTTCTGATTACTGTACTCCTGACCTTCAGTGACTCCAGGCCCACCATTTGACAAAGAGGCAAGAACCTTCCATAGACATCTTCATGTAATCCACAAATGCTTAAGATCTAATTCCTATAATAAATCCTTTACTTCATATCACTCACAGTAGTTCCTACTTCCTTGATTGAACTTTGAGACATAAATCCCAGGTATATCCAGTATATAGGAGAAACATATAAAACAAATATTATAAAACTAAATGAGCAATGGTAACAGAAAACGGCTAAGGTATATCAGACAAATGCAAACAGTAAAAAACTGGGGACTGTAATCTTGGCATCAGGCAAAGTATATTACTCAGGCCCAAAAGCCTTTGCACCCAAGTAACAAAGAATACAGCTTCATCTGAAATGCATGTAGCCCTTTCATAAGAATTGATAATATATAGGTTCACAATCAAAGTTTAATGAATGTATAAAACAAAAGTGATACAAATAAAAGCCAGACCACAAATAAAATAAATATTGAAATTATTATAAAAATGCAAAGATACTTCCACTTGTGTATTTGTTTGTTTGTTTTCTTTTACACTGTAATATAACACTCAGGCTAAAAAGGAAATACAAATAAAAGCAGAGTTTCTAAAGAGTAATGATAACAAAAATCCTACATATTAAAATCTTTTAAAAAAGGTGTTTTTAAAGAGTGGAACAAAGATAGAGAAGTAGAATAATAAAAAAGCATAAGTTAACTATCAAAGCAAAGAAAAAATTTGAAGAAAGAGACTTATTTGCTCAAAAGTAGCCAAATAAATTTGATCACATAGATCAGGAGTCAGAAATCTTTTTCTGTGTAGGTCCAGAGAGTAAATATTCACAGCTATGTGAGTCAATACTGTCTCAACTATTCAACTCTGCCATTTTCATGTGAAAGCAGTCACACACAAGGCACAAATGAATAAGCATGGCCATATTTTGCCCTGGCTCATAGTTTGCTGATGCTATCCTAGATGATATGGAAAATTTCCAAAGAAAATGTAATTTATCAAAAATGAGTCTTGTAAATAAAAGAAGTTTAATTAAATAAGTTTCCATTAAAGACATAGAGAATATGATTTTATCTACCCTTTCAACAAGGAACCAAATTTAAATGGTGTTACAGATAAACTCTATCAAAATATGAAAGGCCAGATCATCATGGTGCTCCTTGTCATGTACTTTAATTGTCTGGATCATATAAAAAGAAGTATGATTAAAATATTATTTTAATAAAACAAGATGAACATTGATTTAGCAATCTAAATATTAAAATATTAACAAAAAGAATCCAAAAAGACATTAAAATTATTTACTATAATTAAGTGAAATTTAATACAAAAATGCAAGAATTATTCAATATAAAGAAACAGAATAATATGATTCACCATTAAATATATCTAAAGAGAAAAATCATGTGGTTATCTTCAGTATGAACAGCATTTCAACAAATTTAACAACCATTCTTGATTTTGTCACACCCATCTATATACTTATCATCTACTTTATCTATCTATCTATCCATCTATCTGCCATCCAGTATATTATGTAGCTATCTAGTAAGCCATTGTCTTACTTGCAACACTAACATCATTCCTGCTAAGGTCAAAAATAAGGGGAAAAAAATGCTCTCTCTATTCAATACCGTTTAAAAATATGTATGATACGTCAGCCAATGCAATTAGAAAAGCAAAAGATAGAGTCATAAGAAACAGAAGAGAAGAAATAATGATCTTTCTATTTACTAATAATATACCTGTAACACCAAGAAAATTGGTGTTAAAACTGAAACAGAGAAAAAAAGAGAATTTAATAATCCAGCAGGATATAAATTGGCATAAAAAATAGCCTTAAATATATATTTAAAATAATCATTTAAAAGGCTTAATAGAAGAAAAAAATCTATGTTAGCAACAAAGAAAGGTAAACCATCTAGAAATAAAGTCGGCAAAAGTATGAAAATCTATGTGAGGCAAACACTTCAAAATCATAGAAGTTAATTTTGTGAGCAACTAAGAATATGATTTTTTTGTTACAGAGAAAGTAGTTTGGATTTTATTGGGAGATGGAACAGCATTAGACAATGCTAATAAGAGGCTGTGATTTTATGGCTGTTGACTGAGATGGGGTGAAATTGGTCATGAGAAATAAATTGTTTAAATAGGTGTAATAAGAGAACTAAGGAAGGGTCACCCGTACGAACACTGAAGTCACTCTGAATGATGTCAGGAATATGAATGAAGAGAAACACAGTGAACCAAGTGTGCAAACCATCAGTGTATGAAAGGGAGTATCTCAGAACAAGATCTCTAGATGAGTATGACATTAAGAATGTGATATTATGCTTTATACTTTGTGATCAGATTATTTGCTCTTTCCTCAATGTTTCCATAGTACTTTAATTATTGCTTTAGTAAAACATATATTTTAATTACTATTGTTCACTCTTATATTCTTCTTGTTGTCAACTGAAAAAAAAAAAAGCACAACATGAGAATTGTGAGTTAAGTTTTATTTGGGGCAAAATGGGGACTATAGTCCAATAGACACAGCATTTTAGATAGCTCTGTGAAACTGCTCCAGAGAGGTAGGGAGGAAGGTCAGTATATACGTGGCTTTGGTGAAGGGGGAGTACATGCAATCAAGCACACATTTTTTGCAGAAGGTTGTTGCTAGTCTCGTGAAGGTTAGTGCTAGTCATGAGGAGCAGATGTCACCAGGAAGGATTTTAGTGCTTTTCTAGATACAAGGAGATGCAAGAATCGGGTTCATAAGTCTTCTCCTGAAAATACCTAACTATCTGAAGACCTGTTCTGCCAATTTTTCCCAGAGCAGAGTGCCTCATTCATGATCTCCACCTTGAACTCCTTTCAGGTGGTGTTGAAAGTCAGCAGCTGGAGTGGCTCATAATTTGATCCTTGTAGAAGTAGATGGCAAGTGCCAAATTGTAGGTGACGTTGTCTTTGGGAGTATGTTGAAATTTGTAGGCACTTATCTTTTTTATAGGTTGGTATTCTCTGAAGAGTGAAATTATATATTGAACCTAAGAGAATAATTTCCCAAAGGATAGGAAGGAGGTCTTGTACGTAATTCAAAAATGCAAATAAGAAAATGAAGATTAGGATGTTACATTCTTACCCTTTTTTATGTAAAAAATAAAGGAGGGTAGTTTGGCTTTTTTTTTTTTAAAGGAGGTATTGTGATTTTAGGCTGCAGGACTACACAGGTCATCAAATCACAGCATGATTTGTCTTTGACTTATGAATCTCAAAGTTTAATAAGAACATTGATATCATAATGTTCCTCATAAGAAGAACAATTAAAACTTCATTATGAAAAAGTTAAATAACTGGACAAGTACATTTTAGAAAAGAAAAGCAAGAAGACTCTTCAGATATTTAGCATGTTGCTCTCTAAAAGAAGATATCATGTTACCAAATTATTCAGAATAAATGGATGGAGATTATAAAATGTTTAAACCTGGAGAACAACTCTTCAGGTCTTGTATTTGGGAATAATCTTCCCTAGGAAAGAATAAGCTTCTCTTTACTTGATTGATGTAAGTGAAGACTTGAACTCCATCTCTTTAGGGACAATACAGAATGTTCCCCTCTTCAGGAATAAGACAGATGGTTTCTAAGACTCCTTATAACCCTTTTAGTTAATAATTCTGTATATTATTTGATATAATAAATAATGTGTTAGTAAATTACTTGAATTAATAACTCATTTCCATATACCAACTCCTACCCAAAGTAGAATTTAAATATAATTTCATTATTATATTTGATCTCGATGAAAAAACAGTAATTTCATTGATTTTTTAAGATAATATCAAGAGAAAAAATGTACTTTGAGTTCAATTCCACCTAATCCTATAAAGCCAAGAATATAAAAAAAAGCATTATGCCTTGATGTCAAGGGCTGAAAGTAAATTTTTGGTGTTTAGAAAATGAATTTCTTTGTCCTGTTAATTTCTACGGGAGAAGTAAGTTGGTCTCACTTTATAGGCAAACATTTATAGGTAATGATTTTGAATTTACATGAAATTAACAGGTCTTTTGTAAGTAATAATTCTTAAATTAGGATAGAAGAAGAGGAAGACATTACTTACAGTACATATTCTAAAATCCATAAAATTATATGATACTATAAGCAAGAAAATAATTATGTAATAACCAGCCATTAAATTCAAGGTCACAATTTCCTGGGAGGGATGGATATTTATTAATATTCATACTTCTGTTGTAATTTCTAAAATACATTATGGATTATAAGTTCACTGCTAAAAATAGTTTCAGCAAAAATATAGAATATCAAATCTGTCTTGAATGAATTAAGAGATCATCTACATTTAGACAGACATACACGATACATCTTTAAACAAACCGCTAGTATAATTACTTCTAAGCATTATTCTACATACTTGGGAAGAATTTCCAAGTGAAGTATCAATTTACATTTTCTGAAAAGAAAAAATATGTAATAAATTACTTTACAAATAATTTTAAAACAATGAACAAAACAGCTTACATTGATGTTTTTCAAGTGTTTTGTACATCTATATTTCTTTCCAAAATTAATTCATATTTATTTATGCATTATATTAGAAAGAGGAAATCTAAGGTCATTCTCAAGGAAAAAAAAGCCAAAACTTGAGGTGGAGTAGCCTTGATCTTTAAAAATGAGAAATAAAGTGTATAGATTTTCTATTTATCCTGAAAGCAGTTTTACAATAAAAATACTATATGTACAAGTTGTAGTTTGATCATTTCTGACCAACCTGTGGATTGAGTCAAAGATTGTAAGCAATAAATCAGTACCATATATTTTTAGTGAAGTAAGTAGATTATATGGTTAGGCTTCATCAAAATTTTGTTGCAGTTTTTTTTTTTTAATTTTTTTATTTATTATTTATTTATTATTTTTATTTTTGGCTGTGTTGGGTCTTCATTTCTGTGTGAGGGCTTTCTCCAGCTGCGGCGAGTGGGGGCCACTCTTCATCGCGGTGCGCGGGCCTCTCACTATCACGGCCTCTCTTGTTGCGGAGCAGAGGCTCCAGACGCTCAGGCTCAGTGTTGCAGTTTTATTGTCTGTTTTATTTTAAATTATTTCTGAGATAGGCTGTTGTATTTGATACAACATAAGATAATTTTTTAAGTTTCATGTGTTTTTCGTTAATCTTATGTAAAGAATACTACAGTGGTTATGTTGATATCCACACATTTTGGAAATGATTCTTTTAACTAGCAGTGAAGCAAAGCAGAAATAATATGATAACAAACCTCACAATTTAGTGAAAATTACTTTTATTGTACATCCAGAAAATATATTTTATACAAATTGTGCTCCCTGTTAATTGTATTCAAGACTTAGGGTATATATGTTATTAGAACTTTTAAATTAAGTCCTATGTTTTCAAAGAGTATCTGCATAAAAATGTATAAAAGCTTTCTTTGATGCAAAGGGAAGGGAAAATCAACAAATGTTAATTATTAATTCAACTTAAATTTTTATTAAACTTAATGTTAAATTTTGGTACACCAAAATCTTTAGCTAAGATTGATTTCTTTCATGTTCTGAATATAACCAGTAATTGGTTATTTCTGTTTTCTAAATGTCATTTCTGTTCTATATAAATCAGGGGCTATGTGTATTTATAAATCTATTTTCAGTAACTTATAGAATCTTATATAGCTGTAAGATAAATAAGCATCTTACAGCATTTTATGTATATATTATATGTATTTCTATAAGATACTGAATAGATATAGAATTTTATATAGTAGCAGGTAGAAGGTGAATGGGAATCAAAGTCAGTTGTTTATTTATTTTAAAAATTTTACTCTATTTACTGTTTTAAAATGAATAAAACATGTTAACAAACCAATCAGCCAAAGAAACAAATGAACAAAGCCAAATATCTATGAGAAATCTACTTTAAAAATCAATGCGATATCCTCTAAAGGGATTTAGAGTATTATATTTTAAACTGTTATTCTGAAAGAATATTTTGTGACCTCACAGCACAAACCTTTTTTGAAAAATTTATTTAATGCCATTTCTGTACATATATAGGGCATAATTTAACCAAGAATACTCATTGAGCTTGGCCTTAATGCATATTTTTTCTAAGCATCTCTAATGTATTGCCTAAAAGAGAGATAAAGTGGTATAATTGATTGTATATGCTTTAAATTTTAAATTGAAGAACACAATATCATAGTAATAAAAGAAAGACTATGCTGGGGAGTCACACCAGCAAAAAGGTAGCAAAGGAATTTCTATCCACTAGTCCCCTCACATCAATTTGAACAACTATCTGTGCACAAAAATCCCTTCACAAGAGCCAAGGATTCCAGCCCCCATTTCACCCAGGCACCTGCTGGTTCCAGCATGACACCAGACTCTAAATGGGCCCTCAGAAATCCATGTCTCTGTTAACCCTCCCCCAAGCCTTGATAGCCCAACCCTGAGACAGACACCTTCCCTGTGGGAAAAGGACAGTAAAGTGAGTGCCTGACTTCACTGTGGACCCCAGAGCCGGCCTGCCTCAGCACCAGGCCAACTCTCTCAAGTTCCAGGTGGCTCCCTGTAGGCTCCTGCTGAACCAGGGTTCCCCCACCCCCTCTCACCCCAGTGTCTACTTGCTCCAGTGGCCCCAGTAGCTCCAAAGGATATCCTTGGTACCAAGTTCCTGGTAGGCTCCCACAAACCCAGAATTTGGCTCAATCCTGTGCGTGCCTATTGTAACAGCCCCAGCCTCCCTGCTGGCTCCCAGGAACCCAGGACCCTGTCTCACCCTGGTGCCTGCTGACTCTAGTGGTCTCAGGCAACTTCCACAGCACCAGACCCCTGGTGCGAACCCAGGCTCCAGGCTCAGCCCCAGTGCCTGCCGGCTCCAGTGGCCCCTGACGGTTTCCATGGCTGGGGGTGTCTTTATTGGTGCCAGGCTCTCAGAAAGCCCCTGCAAACTCAAACTTCCAGCCCACATGGGTGCTGTCCAGCTCCAGTAGTGCCACGTAGCTCAGTAGCCAGAGGTGGCCCCTACAGCTCCAGGTAAGCTTCCTCTGCCCTAGATTCCTTAGGGGTTCTCACAAACTCAGGCCCCTGAACCACTCCAGCACCTGCCAGCTACCATGGCCCAAGGGGGCTCCCAAGGCCCCACCACAGCATCAGCCACCTTCCATGGAACCTGGCTCCTGGCAGGTTCCCATGAAACCATGTTCCTGACTCACTCAACACTGGGTGGTTCATGTCTGCCCAGGTGGCTTCAGGAAAACTTCAGCAAACCCAGGGTCCAGGACATCTCAACACCAGCTGACCCCTGCAACCCTGGGTGACTCTTGTGGACTCAAGCTCCCAATCAATGCCTTTAAATCCAGGCTTCAGGGAGCACCTCTGAGCCTGGATTCTAGCAGGGCCCAGCACCAGGCTGAGTACCACTGTCCTGGGCTTTTGACACACACCAGCACTAGGGTGCCCAAGGGCTCCAACAGCAAGCCCACCTACAGATACAACCAGACTGCCCACCCAGCATCTCTAGACAGGCTGACTGGCAAAGGGCTTTGCCTGTTGTAGTCACTCTATGAAGATTGGGAGAGGTACCATTGTCTTCAAGTGCACAGACAGCAAGGCAATGCACAGGACTGTACTTAACCAAGGAAAAATGACCACCAAAGGAAACTAATAAAATGCCAATGACTGACCCTAAATAAATGGAGATCTATGAACTATCTGACACAGAATTGAAAATAATTCTCGAAGAAATTCAGTGGACTACAAAAAGTCACATGTACACAACTAACTGAAATTAGGAATAAAAATGAACAAAATGAGTAAAAACAAAGAAATAGAAACAATTTTGAAAAATCAAGTAGAAATCCTAGAGTTCAATATTACAACAGAAATGAATACATCAACAGAGAGCTTCAACAGCACACTTGAAGAAACAAGTAATGAACTCAAACACAGGCCATTTAAAATAATATAGTCAGAGGATCAAAAAGAAAAAAAAAGAATGAAAAAGAGCAAAGAAATCCTACTTCGATTTTGGGATATCATTAAAAGAAACAATCTATGTACTATTGGAGTTCTAAAAGAAGGGAGGGGGGGGCTTCCCTGGTGGCGCAGTGGTTGATAATCTGCCTGCCAATGCAGGGGGCATGGGTTTGAGCCCTGGTCTGGGAAGATCCCACATGCCGTGGAGCAACTGGGCCTGTGAGCCACGATTACTGAGCCTGCACGTCTGGAGCCTCTGCTCTGCAACAAGAGAGGCCGCGATAGTGAGAGGCCTGCGCACCGCGATGAAGAGTGGCCCCCGCTTGCCGTAACTAGAGAAAGCCCTCGCACAGAAATGAAGACCCAACACAGCCATAAAAATAAATAAAAAATAAATAAATTAAAAAAAAAAAAAAAGAATGCTGCCTCCCTACAGTAATCTATAAAAAAAAAAAAAAAAAAGAAGGGAGGGAGAAAGGAGCAATAGTTTATTAAAAGAAATAATGATTGGAGATGATTTAGATATCTGAGTTCATGAAGCTAATAGGTCACTGCAAATTTTTAAGCCAAAACAATCTTCTTCAACACACATGATAATAAAACTATCTAAAATCAAAGATAAATATATCATTTTCAAATCACCAAGAGAAAAATATATTCTCACATATAAGGGAACCCTATAATGTTATCAGTGGATTTCTCAGCAGAAACGTTTTAGGCCAAGAGAGAGTGAGATGACATACTGAAAGTGCAGAAAGGAAAAAAAAACCCTGCCAACCAAGAATACTTTACCTAGCAGAAGTTGTCTTTCAGGAATGGAGGAAAAATAAAGACTTTCCCCCTAAAACCCAAAAAACAAAAGTTGAGGGAGTTTATCACCACAAGACCTGCTTTACAAGAAATGCTGAAAGGAGTTTTTCAAGCTGAAATAAAAGTATACATATGAAAGAAAACATATGAAAATATAAAATATGCTTCAAAGGTAAGTGTATAGTCAAATTCAGAATATTCTAATACTGTAATACGGTGTTGTGTTAATCACATAACTAGTATCATAGAGAAAGATCATAAGAGACTACTATGAGCAATTATATGCCACCAAATTAGATAACCTAGAAGAAATGGATAAATTCCTAAAAAAATACAAGCTACCAAGACTGAATCATGAAGAAATAAAAAATCTGAACAGACCAATTGCTAGTAAGAATATTGAATCAGTAACCATCCCAACAACAACAAAAAATTCCAGTACCAGATGGTTTCACTGGTGAGTTCTACCAAATATTTAAAGAAGAATTAGCACCAACCCTTCTCAAACTCTTCCAAAAAATAGAGGAGGGAATACTCCCAAACTCATTTTAGGATGCCAGCATTTCCTTGATACCAAAACCAGATAAGAACACTACAAGAAAACTACAGCCAATATCCATGATGAATATAAAGGCAAAAATCCTCTGCAAAATACTAGCAAACTGAATTCAGTGGTACATTAAAGAAAGCATACACTGTAACCAAGTAGGATTTATCCCTGTGATACAAGATGGTTCAACACATGCAAATCAATAAATGTGATACACTACATTAATAAAATGAAAGATAAAAATCACAGAATCATCTCAATAGAGGCAGAAAAATCCTTTGACAAAATTCAACACTTTTTCATGATAAAAACTCTCAACTAATTGGGTATAGAAGGAGCCTACCTCAACATAATAGAGGTCATATGTGACAAACCCACAGCACACATCATAGTCAGTGGTGAATGGTTGAAAGCTTTCCTGCTAAGATCATGAGCAAAGCAAGGGTGCCCAATCTCACCATTCCTTTTCAGTACAGTACTAGAAGTCCTAGCAAAAGCAATTAGGTAAATAAATTAAAGGCATCCAAATTGAAAAGAAAGAAGTAAACTGTAACCATTTGCAGATTTGATCTTATATATAGAAAACCCTAAAGACTCCATCAAAAAATTTAGAACTAATAAACTAATTCAGTAAAGTTGCAGGGTAGAAAATCAACATACAAAAATTTGTTTCATTTCTTTACACTAACAACAAACTATCTGAATAAGAAAATGATTTCATTTATAATAGCATAAAAAATAAAATAGTATAAAATACATAGGAATACATTTAACCAAGGAGGTGACAGATCTGAAAATTATGACATTGATGAAAGAAATCAAAATGACACAAATAAATGGAAAGACAGTCTGTGTTCATGGATCAGAAGAATTAATGTTGTTAACATGTCCGTACTACCCAAAGCCACCTAGAGAGTCAGTGTAATCCCTATCAAAATTTTAATTACTTTTTTACAGAAATAAAAATATAGTCCTAAAATTTGTATCGAAACACAAAAGACCCCAAATAGCAAAGCAATCCTGAGAAAGAAAAACAAAGTTGGAGTCAATATTATCTGAATAAAGCTGGAAAAAAAAACCCCAGAAAGACTATGTTAAACTTAAAAGAAAACCTAACATAATGTCTTTTAATATTCTTTAATGGCATATTGTGTTTTGATGTATATGTATGCATATGTATCATATAATATTAAGTAACTTTAGCTATAATTCCTTCTTTCACTTTAGTATAAAATCCCATAATAATGAAGATTATGAAAAGCTAGAATTTATTATGCGATTTTAGTTGGGAATACTGCAAAACATTTACATGTATTTATTTATTCAGTTTTTACTACAATCCTATTAGTTAGGCACTATTATTGTTCACATTATACAGATGAGGAAACAGGCACAGAAAGGATAAATAACTTTTCTGTCACATAACTAGTTAGTGGCATAGCCAGTACTTAGAGCTAGGCATCCTGGCTCTAAATCATATTTTTAATCCCTGGGTTATAGTGTTTCTTTGCTCATATATGCTATGCTACTACTTATAGTAATACAGTGATTTATTTCAAATTTAATTTAAAGCATCTTTTCTCTGTTTATCTTCCAAAAACTGAAGTAGAATCTGCAATAAATTGAATACTAAAACTTTAGTGCATTACTTTAAATAATAAAATTCACTTCAGATAACTATTATATATTACTATTTGTATCACCCTGAACAAAGAAATTTGATTTCAAATATCACAGTATTTTGCAAAGTTCCCTTACATTTTAAAAAAAAGTGAAAGAATTCAGTCTTATGGTGTTTATCGTATTAAATTTTAAATATCTGTCAAGATATATCAAAGATTAATGATAAAATGCATTCACAGAGTATGTTTGTCAAGTATATATTAACAGAATTCTACATATGAATTACTGCAGTGGTGGATTTAAAGGAGATAAAAATTATTGAGGATTACAAATTAAAGACATAACATAAGGGGTGAAGCATAAATAGATGGTGAGCTAAATAATAGCAGGAAACATTGAATGTTATGAGAAAGAAGAGAGAGGAAGAAAGAAACAAATGCAGGATGTGATTTATAAAAGTAAAATAAATTAAAAATTTGGTTATCAGGCACTTGATAATCAAAAAATTATAGAGCTTTAAAGTTGTACAGGTAGTTAGAGGAAATTTAGCTCACCTATATTTTGAATTATATAATTCCTAAAGATCTATAGCATCCAAAATTTCCAAAGCATTTTTCTCAAGTGATGATTCCAAAAAAGCTTTTACCAGCTCTATTTATGGGAAACTCAGTATATTTGAATGCAGCCTATTTCATCTTTGTTATTTCTAACTCATATTCTTCCTTAAATTGATAATTAAAATTGCTTTCTTTAGTGATCCTATATTTGCCCAGGAGATAAAAAGTATTCAAAGCTAATGCTTATTTTAAGTGACACTCTTGACACTGTCATAAGATACGTAGTCAAGAACAACACTGGGTGCATTATAAACCATGTCTCCAAATATCCTTGCCAGCTAACATAAAAGAACAAGAAGGAAAAAATAATAATTTCAACATGAAGCTGCAAAATTAGCATAACTTAAAGACAGATAATTCAAATTGCAAAATAGCAGTGAGTAAAAAGTGAAATATCACCAAATTGCTGTGTGTAGCATCTTTGGCTGCCACCCTACCTCAGCCCAGCTGCAAGGCTTTGGGAAGAGCAAATGCAGACAGAAAATCTGCAGGGAAAACAGAAGAGAGAGACAAGTAAAGGGCCATGAGCATGATTTTGAATAACCACCAAGAAGATTAAATCCACTCTAAATCAAAAACACTGGAAAAGTGTCTAGACAGATTAAATCATGGTCTACAGGGAAAAGATTCAAAGTATCAGTTACTTGAAAAGGCACAATTTAAAGCTACATGTGCTATTTAAAGAGGCCAGTTAAATTTTAAAGGATTGCATGATTTAAAGGCCAGTTCTTACAATACACAGATTCTGTGGGAGGAAAAAAAAAAAAAAGGCAAAAAGAAAGGAAAAGCATCCTTTAGCAACTGGTGGAAAGAAAAGGGGGAATCTTAAGGTACTGAAAGACAAACATAAACCATAAATTTGGAGTTCTCACAAAACCTCTCACATCCCTGGAAGAAACTTTTTTTTTATTTAAATATGCTAAAGTAACTGGACTTTGCTATCCTGACAGAAGAGAGCACCATTAAACTATTCATCTTATGACATACTTCATTATCATAAAAGTCAGTAAGAAGAAAGTAAAGTCTTTACATAGCTACAGCAGAAAATCTAAAAACAAAATTCCAAACATATCAAATGAAGAACAATACCCAATTGAAAAACAGTTATGAGCCAAAAGAAAATGTAAGTCTACTCTCCAGAGTT
Organism: Balaenoptera borealis; assembly: GCF_965194805.1. Taxonomy (NCBI): domain Eukaryota; kingdom Metazoa; phylum Chordata; class Mammalia; order Artiodactyla; family Balaenopteridae; genus Balaenoptera; species Balaenoptera borealis. The sequence goes on along the minus strand of NC_138861.1, from coordinate 68,062,112 downwards.
AAATATACTCAAACAAGCCTCAAGTACATGCAAAAATATGTTAAATCAAAAATTAAAAAACTAAAAAAATGGACAAAAGGGGAGACTAATGAAGAAAATTGATTGAAATCAGAAAGATATCGAAGAAAACCACAAAATCTCAGAGATGAAGAATAAATTTCAAAGTCCCCAAGGAGATTAGATGCATATGAAAATTTAATAAAGAACACTGAAAAGAAAAAGAAAAGTAATCAAAAGAAGGAATATGACAGAAAGAAAAAAGAAAAAAAGTTAGTAGAGATGGAAAGAATTGGCAAAGAATCAAATATATTTAAATTGTCAGAGTTCCTGAAGATAAAAAATTAAACAATGTTAAACAAAACAAAACAAAAATACTACAACCCAAGGAACTTTCCAGAAATAGAAAGAAGAAAACAAAAATACAAATCTGGAAAAATTTACAAAGGAAGATCAACTTCAAATCATATACTAGTAAGACTATTAGCTTTCAAAACAAACAGAAATAATTTATCAAGATCTGGATAAGAAAAAAGATCAAATAACTTAGAGAAGTAAAAGTAGCAGACTCTTATCAGACTTCAAAACCTGAATGTAAAAGAAAGTAACAGTGGAGCATATTAAAAAGTAAATAAATAAATGAAAGAAAATGTGAACCACAGATGTTATATACAGCTTATCTACTTTTTAAATATCAAGGATTTAGAAAAAAATAGTTTTCAGCATACAGGACCTTAGAGAATTCTTCACCCTCAGCCCTTCTTAAGGAATCTACTACAGGATGAATATAATTCAACCAAGAATGACTTGTAGGAATTTTAGAACATGTAACAGTGATGACAGTGGAAAATAGAAAATGAAAAAGTTAATTTTCATATGGGTAAAAGGTCTGTATTAAAGGATGTCACATAAACTGATCAATTAAGTTGTTAAAGGTCTGAGGTCATTGAAAAACATAAGCAAAAAGGTAAGAACTAAAAGGTAAAAAATACAAACCTTCCTAAATAAAACAAATAACAAGCAAACAGATAAAAGAGAAGAGAATACACATCTTGTAGTGAAATAAATGTAGCAAATAAAAAAACCCACAAAATTATAAAATATTACTACAAGGTTAGAAAAATCTTATCAGTCATAGCAGTAAAAAAGAATGGGGTTAACTCACCCATTTTAAACAAAGAAAAAAACAAAAAAACCCAAGATTTTCAAGATGACTCCCAGAGAAGACCTAACTATGTTTTGTATATGAGACTCATCTAAAACAAAGTAAAACAGAAAGGCTGAATATAAAGTAATCCAAAAAGGTATTGCAGGCAAATGGAAACAAACAAATAAAAGGCACAGATAGTGATCCTACTATAAGACAAATTGGAATCCAAATGTTAGAACATTGAACATGAAAAAGCACTTTTGAATGTTAAAAGCCACAAGTCCCGATAAAGATATAAAATGTATGAATATTTAAGCATAAAAATAACACATAAATCACCTTAACGATGCACTTACTGTAAGAGATGTGATGAGACACAGATAGAAACACAATAATAATAGCAAGTTTTAATACATCACACTCAGTACAAGACAGATCAAGTCGATGAAAAAATAGGTGGAGAGAAAAAGGTCTAACAACATAATTAACCGAGTAGACTTTATGGATGTACATTGAACACAACACCCTACACAGTTGTCTCAAATGCCTACAATGCATTCACAAAATTAGATCATGCAGTAGATTAAAAGTATGAGTCACTTTAATAAAGCATAACATTACAAATATAACTATAAAAATCACTCTCTGATCATAATGCACTAAGATTAAAAAATACTTTAAAAGAAAACATGAAGGCCATTTCTGTTTTCAGCTCTGACATATGAAGAGATTGAAAGGCATTATTCCCATTCTTAACACTAAGAAAAAAGCTAACTGAAAATCAATGAATTTTATTAGACTTATTGGAGAGTTGAGGTAATAGGGCAAACTACCACCTGAAATCTGAAGAAATAGGCAAGTACAGAGAGTCACAACCAAGATCTGATTACCTGGGGCAGAATGATCTAGAGCTGTATACTAGTAAAAACACTTAAATGGTAATTTCGACAAATTACTGGAGACTTAGTAAGGATTAGTGAGACAGTGAGAAAACCCAAGGACTGTACTCTTATGAGCTCCCCCACCTCCCAGTTTTCATAAATTTGGCCTCCAGAATCATCACCAAGTTCTCATGGGGAAGAGCCAAGAAAGATCCCTTTTGACTTTGGTAGCACAGAGGAGAAAAGTAACCATTTTGGAATAGATTTAAAGTATTCTCCATAACAAATGCTTACTCTCCAGGGGAAGAGACTTAAAAAAGAAATAAAAGCAAAAATAAACAAATGGGACATAGTGCAACTTAAAAGCTTTGGCACAGCAAAAGAAACCATTGACAAAAGGAAAAGACAACCTACAGAATGGAAGAAAGTATTTGCAAATGATGCTACAGACAAGGGGTTAATATCCAAAATATACAAACAGCTCATACAACTCAACATCAAAAAAACAAACAACCCAACCAAAAAATGGGCAGAAGGTCTAAATAAACATTTTTCCAAAGAAGACATAAAGATAGCTAACAGGCACATGAAAAGATGCTCAACATCACTAAATATTAGAGAAATGCAGATCAAAACCACAGTAGGTATCACCTCACACCAGTCAGAATGGCTAACATCAAAAAGTTCACAAATATCTGGTCAGGGAACTAGACCCCACACGCATGCCGCAACTAAGAGTTCACATGCCACAACTAAGGAGACCTGGATCTGCAACTAAGACCCAGTGCAACCAAATAAATAAATAAATATATATATATTTTTTTTAAAAAGTTCACAAATAACAAATGCTGGAGAGGATGTGGAGAGAAGGGAACCTTCATACTCTGCTGGTAAGAATGTAAATTGGTGCAGCCACTATGGAAAACAGTATGGAGGTTCCTTAAAACCTAAAAATAGAACTACCGTATGATCCAGCAATTCTACTCCTGGGTATATATCCATCAAAAACAAAAACTCTAATTCGAAAAGGTACATGCACCCCAATGTTCACTGCAGCACTATTTACAATAGCCAAGACATGAAAACAACCTAAGTGCCCATCAACAGATGATTGGCTTACAATGGAATATTATTCAGCTATAAAAATGAATGAAATATTATCATTTACAGTAATGTGGATGGACCTAGAGAATATTATGCTTAGTGAAATAAGTCAGGCAGACAAAGACAAATACTATATGATAACACTTATATGTGGACTCTAAAAAGTAATACAAATGATTCTACATACAAAACAGAAACAGACTCACAGGCATAGAAAACAAACTTACGGTTACCAAAAGGGAGAGGGGGAGAGGGAAGGCCAAATTAGGAGTATGGGATTAACAGATACAAACTACTATACATAAAATAGTTAAGCAAAAAGGATTTACTGTATAACACAGAGAATTATACCCAATATATTGTAATAACCAATAATGGAATATAATCTGAAAAACAATCACTATGCTGTATGAAATTAACACAACATTGTAAATCAACCATAACTCAACAATAATTTTATCACAGAGTTAAAGGTTAGCAATTATAAAAATGCTTTATACATACACAAACTTTAACCAATAAGTAAATATTTTGTAGATAATGAGAGTCAGATTTCTTGCTATTGGAGAAAGTGAAAAAAAGAAAAGGGGGCTAAAATAATCTTGTGATGTTGAATCAGAATCAGAGTTATCAACATGAACTCATTGTTTTTCTTTTCTTTTTTTTTAGAATTACTGAGTGGTAGTTTCTTCAGTGCTCTCAAATATATTTTTTTTAATTTTTAAATTTAATTTTATTTATTTTTTTATATAGCAGGTCATTATTAGTCATCGATTTTATACACATCAGTGTATACATGTCAATCCCAATTGCCCAATTCATCACACAACCACCCCCACCAGCCGCCGCTTTCTCCCCTTGGTGTCCATAAGTTTGTTCTCTACATCTGTGTCTCAATTTCTGCCCTGCAAACCACTGCATCTGTACCATTTTTCTAGGTTCCACATATATGCGTTAATATACAATATTTGTTTTTCTCTTTCTCACTTACTTCACTCTGTATAACAGTCTCTAGGTCCATCCATGTCTCGAAAAATGACCCAATTTTGTTCATTTTTATGGCTGAGTAATATTCCATTGTATATATGAACCACAACTTCTTTATCCATTCGTCTGTCGATGGGCATTTAGGTTGCTTCCATGACCTGGCTATTGTAAATGGTGTTGCAATGAACATTGGGGTGCATGTGTCTTTTTTGAATTATGGTTTTCTCTGGGTATATGCACAGTAGTGGGATTGCTGGATCATATGGTCATTCTATTTTTAGTTTTTTAAGGAACCTCCATACTGTTCTCCATAGTGGCTGTATCAATTTACATTCCCACCAACAGTGCAAGAGGTTTCCCTTTTCTCCACACCCTCTCCAGCATTTGTTGTTTGTAGATTTTCTGATGATGCCCATTCTAACTGGTGTGAGGTGATACCTCATTGTAGTTTTGATTTGCATTTCTCTAATAATTAATGACGTTAAGCAGCTTTTCATGTGCTTCTTGGCCATCTGTATGTCTTCTTTGGAAAAATGTCTGTTTAGGTCTTCGGCCCATTTTTGGATTGGGTTGTTTGTTTTTTAATATTGAGCTGCATGAGCTGTTTATATATTTTGGAGATTAATCCTTTGTCCGTTGATTCATTTGCAAATATTTTCTCCCATTCTGAGGTTGTCTTTTGGTTTTGTTTATGGTTTCCTTTGCTGTGCAAAAGTTTTTAAGTTTCATTAGGTCCCATTTGTTTATTTTTGTTTTTATTTCCATTACACTAGGAGGTAGATCAAAAAATATTTTGCTGTGATTTATGTCAAAGAACGTTTTCCTATGTTTTCCTCTAAGAGTTTTATAGTGTCTGGTCTTACATTTAGGACTCTAATACATTTTGAATTTATTTTTGTGTATGGTGTTAGGGAGTGTTCTAATTTCATTCTTTTACATGTAGCTGTCCAGTTTTCCCAGCACCACTTATTGAAGAGACTGTCTTTTCTCCATTGTATATCCTTGCCTCCTTTGTCATAGATTAGTTGACCATAGGTGCGTGGGTTTATCTCTGGGCTTTCTATCTTGTTCCATTGATCTATATTTCGGTTATTGTGCCAGTACCATATTGTCTTGATTATTGTAGCTTTGTAGTACAGTCTGAAATCAGGGAGTCTGATTCCTCCAGCTCTGTTTTTTCCCCTCAAGACTGCTTTGGCTATTCAGGGTCTTTTGTGTCTCCATACAAATTTTAAGATTTTTTGTTTTAGTTCGGTAAAAAATGCAATTCGTAATTTTATATGCATTGCATTGAATCTGTAGATTGCTTTGGGTAGTATAGTCATTTTCACAATATTGATTCCTCCAATCCAAGAACATGGTATATCTCTCCATCTGTTGGTATCATATTCAATTTCTTTCATCAGTGTCTTATAGTTTTCTGCATACAGGTCTTTTGTCCCCCTAGGTAGGTTTATTCCTAGGCATTTTATTCTTTTTGTTGCAGTGGTAAATGGGAGTATTTCCTTAATTTCTCTTTCAGATTTTTCATCATTAGTGTATAGGAATGCAAGAGATTTTTGTGCATTAATTTTGTAATCTGCAACTTTACCAAATTCATTGATTAGCTCTAGTAGTTTTCTGGTGGCATCTTTACGATTCTCTATGTATAGTATCATTCCATCTGCAAACAGTGACAGTTTTACTTCTTCTTTTCCAATTTGTATTCCTTTTATTTCTTTTTCTTCTCTGATTGCCGTGGCTAGGACTTCCAAAACTATGATGAATAATAGTGGTGAGAGTGGACATCCTTGTCTCGTTCCTGATCTTAGAGGAAATGCTTTCAGTTTTTCACCATTGAGAATGATGTTTGCTGTGGGTTTGTTGTATATGGCCTTTATTATGTTGAGGTAGGTTCCCTCTATGCCCACATTCGGGAGGGTTTTTATCATAAATGAGTGTTGAATTTTGTCAAAAGGTTTTTCTGCATCTATTGAGATGATCATATGGTTTTTATTCTTCAATTTGTTAATATGGTGTATCACATTGATTGATTTACTTATATTGAAGAATCCTTGCATCCCTGGGATAAATTCCACTTGATCATGGTGTATGATCCTTTAATGTGTTGCTGGATTCTGTTTGCTAGTATTTTGTTGAGGATTTTTGCATCTGTATTCATCAGTGATATTGGTGTAATTTTCTTTTTTTGTAGTTTCTTTGTCTGGTTTTGGTATCAGGGTGATGGTGGCCTCATAGAATGAGTTTGGGAGTGTTCCTTCCTCTGCATTTTTTGGGAAGAGTTTGAGAAGGATGAGTGTTAGCTCTTCACTAAATGTTTGATAGAATTCACCTGTGAAGCCATCTGGTCCTGGACTTTTGTTTGTTGGAAGAATTTTAATCAGAGTTTCAATTTCATTACTTGTGATTCGTCTGTTCATATTTTCTATTTCTTCCTGGTTCAGTCTTGGAAGGTTATACCTTTCTAAGAATTTGTCCACTTCCTCCAGGTTGTCCATTTTATTGGCATAGAGTTGCTTGTAGTAGTCTCTTAGGATGCTTTGTATTTCTGTGGTGTCTGTTGTAACTTCTCCCTTTTCATTTCTAATTTTATTGATTTGAGTCCTCTCCCTCTTTTTCTTGATGAGTCCGGATAATGGTTTCTCAATTATGTTTATCTTCTCAAAGAACCAGCTTTTAGTTTTATTGATCTTTGCTATTGTTTTCTTTGTTTCTATTTCATTGATTTCTGCTCTGATAATTATGATTTCTTTCCTTCTGCTAACTTTGGGTTTTGTTTGTTCTTCTTTCTCTAGTTCCTTTAGGTGTAAGGTTAGATTGTTTACTTGAGATTTTTCTTGTTTCTTGAGGTAGGCTTGTATAGCTATAAACTTCCCTCTTAGAACTGCTTTTGCTGCATCCCAAAGGTTTTGGATCGTCGTGTTTTCATTGTCATTTGTCTCCAGGTATTTTTTGATTTCCTCTTTGATTTCTTCAGTGATCTCTTGGTTATTTAGTAATGTATTGTTTAGCCTCCATGTGTTTGTTTTTTTTACATTTTTTCCCCTGTAATTGATTTCTTATCTCATAGCGCTGTGGTCAGAAAAGATGCTTGATATGATTTCAATTTTCTTAAATTTACTGAGGCTTGATTTGTGACCCAAGATGTGATGTATCCTGGAGAATGTTCCGTGCACACTTGAGAAGAAAGTGTAATCTGCTGTTTTTGGATGGTATGTCCCATAAATATCAATTAAATCTATTTGGTGTACTGTGTCAATTAAAGCTTTTGTTTCCTTATTAATTTTCATTTTGGATGATCTGTCCATTGGTGTAAGTGAGGTGTTAAATTCCCCCAGTATTATTGTGTTACTGTCGATTTCCTCTTTTATAGCTGTTAGCAGTTGCCTTATGTATTGAGTTGCTCCTATGTTGGGTGCGTATATATTTATAATTGTTATATCTTCTTTTGGATTGATCCCTTGATCATTATGTAGTGTCCTTCCTTGTCTCTTGTAACATCCTTTATTTTAAAGTCTATTTTATCTGATATGGGTATTGCTACTCCAGCTTTCTTTTGGTTTCCATTTGCATGGAATATCTTTTTCCATCCCCTCACTTTCAGTCTGTATGTGTCCCTAGATCTGAAGTGGGTCTCTTGTAGACAGCATATAGAAGGGTCTTGTTTTTGTATCCATTCAGCATGCCTGTGTCTTTTGGTTGGAGCATTTAATCCATTCACGTTTATGGTAATTATCAATATGTATGTTCCTATGACCATTTTCTTAATTGTTTTGGGTTTGTTTTTGTAGGTCCTTCTCTTCTCTTCTGTTTCCTCCTTAGGGAAGTTTCTTTAGCATTTGTTGTAGAGCTGGGTTGGTGGTGCTGAATTCTCTTAGCTTTTGCTTGTCTGTAAAGCTTTTGATTTCTCCATCGAATCTGAATGAGATCCTTGCTGGGTAGAGTAATCTTGGTTGTAGGTTCTTCCCTTTCATCACTTTAAGTATACCATGCCACTCCCTTCTGGCTTGTAAAGTTTCTGCTGAGAAATCAGCTGTTAACCTTATGGGAGTTCCGTTGTATATTATTTGTCATTTTTCCCTTGCTGCTTTCAACAATTTTTCTTTGTCTTTAATTCTTGCCAATTTGATTATATGTGTCTCGGTGTGTTTCTCCTTGGGTTTATCCTGTATGGGACTCTCTGTGCTTCCTGGACTTGGGTGGCTACTTCCTTTCCCATGTTAGGGAACTTTTCAACTATAATCTCTTCAAATATTTTCTTGGGTCCTTTCTCTCTCTCTTCTCTTTCTGGGACCCCTATAATGCGAATGTTGTTGTGTTTAATGTTGTCCCAGAGGTCTCTTAAGCTGTCTTCATTTCTTTTCATTCTTTTTTCTTTATTCTGTTCCGCAGCAGTGAATTCCGCCATTCTGTTCTCCAGGTCACTTATCTGTTCTTCCGCCTCAGTTATTCTGCTATTGATTCCTTCTAGTGTAGTTTTCATTCCAGTTATTGTATTGTTCATCTCTGTTTGTTTGTTCTTTAATTCTTCTAGGTCTCTGTTAAACATTTCTTGTATCTTCTCGATCTTTTCCTCCATTCTTTTTCCGAGGTCCTGGATCATCTTCACTATCATTATTCTGAATTCTTTTTCTGGAAGGTTGCCTATCTCCACTTCATTTAGTTGTTTTCCTGGGGTTTTATCTTGTTCCTTCATGTGGTACATAGCCCTCTGCCTTTTCATCTTGTCTATCTTTCTGTGAATATGATTTTTGTTCCACAGGCTGAAGGATTGTAGTTCTTCTTGCTCTGCTGTCTGCCCTCTGGTGGATGAGGCTATCTAATTGCTTGTGCAAGTTTCCTGATGGGAGGGAGTGGTGGTGGGTAGAGCTGGGTGTTGCTGTGGTGGGCAGAGCTCACCACAGCAACTTAATCCACTTGACTTAATCCACTTGACTGCTGATGGGTGGAGCTGGGTTCCCTCCCTGTTGGTTGTTTGGCCTGAGGCAACCCAACACTGGAGCCTACCTGGGTTCTTTGGTGGAGCTAATGGCAGACTCTGGGAGGGTTCATGCCAAGGAGTACTTCCCAGAACTTCTGCTGCCAGTGTCCTTGTCCCCACGGTGAGCCACAGCCACCCTCCACCTCTGCAGGAGACCCTCCAACACTAGCAGGTAGGTCTGATTTAGTCTCCTATGGGGTCACTGCTCCTTCCCTTGGGTCCCGATGAGCACAGTACTTTGTGTGTGCCCTCCAAGGGTGGAGTCTCTGTTTCCCCCAGTCCTGTTGAAGTTCTGCAATCAAATTCCAGTAGCCTTCAAAGTCTGATTCTCTAGGAATTCCTCCTCCCGTTGCCGGACCCTCACATTTGGAAGCCTAACCTGGGGTTCAGAACCTTCACTCCAGTGGGTGGACTTCTGTGGTATAAGTGTTCTCCAGTCTGTGAGTCATCCACCCAGCAGTTATGGGATTTGACTTTACTGTGATTGGGCCCCTCCTACTGTCTCATTGTGGCTTCTCCTTTGTCTTTGGATGTGGAGTATCTTTTTTGGTGAGTTCGTGTGTCTTCCTGTCGATGATTGTCCAGCAGCTAGCTGTGATTCTGGTGTTCTCACAAGAGGGAGTGAGAGCATGTCTTTCTACCTCACCATCTTGGTTCCTAATCGAACTCATTGATTTAAAGAGAAAGATAGATGAAAGATGATAGACAGATGATAGATAGATAGGTTTCTAAACACTCTTCTCAAAGAGGATTCATGGATGTTTGGAGTCATAGCTAATTTAAGAGTTGGAGGAGAGAAAATATGAGATAAGCCTAGAACATCTTGTAGTTCCAGAAATAAGGTAGTGTTGAAAAAAAATTTTTTTTAAATGACAGACTAGTCAACTTGATGGAACTCCTAAAGATGAAAACTGGAACAATTTGAACCACAAATATATGAAGATAGTAATATAATAATAAAATATATTCCATAGGGTAAAACAAATATGAATGAGTCTATACTAATAGAAACAAATATTTAAATAAATAAATATATGGGGGAGTAGGAACAGCTCTTCCTTACATAAGAATTCCAAATATTAAATGGAGAAGAAAAGAGAAATAACAATCACCATTAGTCAAATATCACAGTAATAACGATTGGAGACAACGTCCTCACATGGATGCAAAAGTTAGCATGTGAAAGTTTGAAATATGGTATATGCATAGGTTCAAAGTATTTCTACCCAAGATATTAATTTTTTTAACATCTTTATTGGAGTATAATTGCTTCACAATGGTGTGTCAGTTTCTGCTTTATAACAAAGTGAATCAGCTATACATATACATATATCCCCATATCTCTTCCTCTTGCGTCTCCCTCCCTCCCACCCTCCCTATCCCACCCCTCTAGGTGATCATACAGAGTGAAGTAATCAGAAAGAGAAAAACAAATACCGTATGCTAACACATATATATGGAATCTAAGAAAAAAAAAAAGGTCATGAAGAACCTAGGGGCAGGACGGGAATAAAGACACAGAACTATTAATTATTATAAAGGGAGAAAAAAGGTAATTTGGCAGTGGAGAAATTCCATAATGGTCACAGTTACTATTACCTGTGATAAATAATAAGACATGTTGACATCATGGTGTCATGCACTGCGAAGAACACAGCACTTCCAAAGTAGTCTAGTCAAAATGTTTCTTCATTCTAATCATGAGAAAACATCAGGCAATCCCAAACTGAGGGACCTTCTATGGAATAATTGACCAGTGGCCACCAAAGTGTTAAGAAAGATAAGAAAAACTTGGGAACTTCCACAAATTTAATGTGGATTTTTGAATCCTGAATCATAAAAAAAAAAAAAAAAAGTCATTATTGGGGGGAATAAAACTAATGAAGTTCTGCAGTTTAGGTAATAGTGTTGGGCCCTTGTTAATATCTAGCTTTTGGTAAGTGTGTTATGGTTATGTTAGATGATAACGACAGAGGAGCCTGGGTTAAGGGTGAATTGAAACTCTCTGTAATATTTCTGCAAATTTTTATAAGCCTAACATGAGTTCAAAACTAAAACTTTGAAAAATATGATAGTTACGTCTCTCTTGATTTTTCATTTACACCAGACTAAATATCATCAGTCTCCGCAAACAATTCCCATATTGTATGGGTTTATTGTCCTTTCTTCTCCTGTCCAATATCATTTTAAAGTCTCTCATTTGTTTCTATTTCTTTCAAACTGTGAAAAGAGGACTGTTTAAAAGACCAGTTTACAGCAGAGAAACTCTCAAAAGACCAGCTAACAGCAAGGTAATATTGCGTCAAAAACATCTCCCAAGTCCCTATCCTATAGAAATAAAAATGCCATATAAACTAGCATATAAAAACAACTTCTATAAGCTAATCAATAAAAACTAGGTAACAAGGTATTCTCAGAAGCCACAAACTAGAAGTAGTCACCAAGAGCAACCCTGTCTATAGAATAATGAAAAATCTGTTTAAAAGGAAGCAAGAGAATAATAAAAAAGCATGAAATAATCTTGAGAACCACAGAAAACAGAACTCTCTAACAAATCTTCATTACATAAGTGAGTCTTCACTTCAAATGGACATTTGCCAGGCTTATCCAAGAGACATAGTCAAAGTCAAATGAGGTTTTGAGCTACAATTTGGGCTGCGTGAAATATATATAAGTTATAGCAAGTAGGAAAATATCTGAGTATTGATATATACTGGGTCCTAAAAATGCTCATCTAGCTGGCAAAAACATCCTGCCAGAACAAAACTCTAGAATGAGTTGACATTACTAGGAATATCAATCGATTTTTGTAGAACATGATCAGTAGGGAAAAGGCAAGAGAAATTTCATATGGTAGAGGGAGAAGGGCACAGAGTGAGAAAAACCATGAAGTCTTGCTCTAAAGACATGCCCATAATAAGATGAAATGTGTAACCCAGTATATCAAAATCAACTGAAAATGAAATTTTGAAAATAATAGTAGCAATGAAAGAGGAGCATAAATTAGAATTAGCTTAATGTGAAATAGCTTAGTGATCATTGAATAAACAGAGAAAATTAAAAATAATATCTGAACTCAGGAAAAATAAAAATAAAATTAAAAAAATTACTTTATAAATACAGATTAAAATTAAAACTGAAACCAATATACCAACATGTGAATGGACACCACAGAAAGTGTTCTAAAGAAACATAAGATTTAAATTAGAAAAGAAGAAAGGAATTCAACAGAAATGAGGGAGGCAGAACTTATGGCATGATGGATTGAGAAGTTTGGCAAAATTACATGCTGAAAAGCAACTATGAAGCTGGACAAAATTGTGAAAAGTAGCTGTTTTAGCAACCTGGAACTTGATCAAAGAAATGCAACAAATTTGAAGTTTTTTTTCTTGAAAAATTATCAAACTTTGGGTGAGAAGAGTGCAAGTCTGTGGCACTCTTGCTTGAGGCTTCTCTCATATACTCTAGTTGGCTTAGAGCAGAAATTCTATCAGGGTAGAACAGGTCATGAAAACTATAGGCTTCTCTGCCAAAAGGCTTATTTCATTTGGAGCAGAAAACAATAAAAAAAAAATGCCATCCTGGTTGGGAAAGCAATGAATTGGTAGTTACAGATTTAACATGTGTAATGAGACAATAAATGTGACTGTGTTACTCTGCATCTAGACAGGAAATATAATTAATATTGTGTGTTACATTTTAAATGTAGACCCAGAAGTTTTAATGTCACTTACTCTTAATGCTCAATGATTAAAACCCAGTCACAGGGCTATCCCTGACTGCCTCAAATTCTGAAGTATACAATAGTGCTCAGAGAGAAAAAGAAATAGGTAAGGTCATTATTTAGCAATTTCTGACACATTAAGATTATAATAAATTTGAATCCATTTTTTGTATTTGACTGCATATAACTTTCAAGTCCCACCACTGCCACTTCCCCTCTGATCCATGTCTGGCAAACTAATAAAAAAGCTTAGGTGTTCCCTGCTTTTGAATTGGTAGAGAAGAAAAGCATGCAAGCCCTCACCAGCATGACACTCACCCCAGCTCTACTCCTTAACCATCATAAAACTCAAGCCAGATTCCTTTCCCCCTCTTGTAAGCCAACCTTGGACCAGCTTGAGTACGCCCTGTTATACCCCACAAGCCTCATCATGTGAGCAATGAACTTTTTCATGCCCTCCTGTTGCTTGTATGGCACTATCAGTGTCAAAACACCGAATTTTGAGTATGTGGCGTACATTCATCTCTGAGGGGTTACAACAACAAATGTGAAAGTGTTTCTAACCACCTACTATAGAGAACGTAACAAGAAGTTGAAAATGACTGAAAATGAGGTAATAAGGGTACATTTCATTTAAAAATAACTATGTGTTTGGAAATATTTTCGTATCTTCAAATGTACTTTGCCTTGAGGGAAACTATTATTAACACAGAGTATATCAATTAAAAAACAGTTTAATCTCTTCAAGGCTATCATATATGCCCCCAGCAACTAGTAGGCTATCCGTAATTAATGTGGATAAAACTCCTCATGCCAATCTTTCACACTTTGTTTTTAAGCATATTCCTAGTATATTTGAGTTTATTATTTGAAGAAATTTAGCCTAAATTATCAGTATTTGTATGAAATTTGAATGCAAAGTTTTAAGAAAGAAGGCAGGCAAGCAATGATACCAGTAAAGTGAAACACTAATAAACTCTGCAGCTGATTAAATTGTTGAAGGAATCAATTTCACTATACTTTAGCGGCTTGAATCCATTCGCTTAATGTAGAAAGACAGCCTATGTTGTTGCGAATATTGCTTCTCTTGAATTAAAAGCTTCTTAATTCTCCTAATCTTACTTCTTAAATCACTCTTCAATAATGTGTGTTGTTTAGTTTTCACAGCTTCTGAGCACATAATATAATTAATTCAAATAAGCCTCCAAGCCAACAAGATGTTTTTATTAATATGAGATTAAAGTCTGGAAATGATGGCTGCTTTTAGAATTATTGAGCCCCATTTATTTTATTAGATCAGTATGTAGACTTTAAGGCATGTAAGAAAATCTCTTCCTCTTTTTTTTCTTTTATTCCTTGCCATATTTTCCTCCATAATTCATTTCTTCTCTAAAATGTGACTTGATATTTACCCTGTACTTTAAAACATGCATAACATTTTATGACTGATTTTGTCAGCCATAAAATACAAGTTAGCTCTTTCCCAGTTTATTGAAGATAAAGATACGATTAACTATGAATATGATTCATGGTTAAACATCATAAAATTCACTCTACAAGCAAAATATATTGAATTAATAATATATATTAATTATTGTGTTAATCACTGAAAGAAATAGAAGATTTTAGTTTAAAATGGAAAATTGTCCTATGTGTCATTTTTACTCACCCAGATGACCCCAATGTAAAGAGAGAAATGAGTAAAGGAAGTGAATTCAAAACCCAAATTTGTGAAATATGTGAAACATACAAAAAGTATAAAGAATCAAATAAATACATATATAGTTGAAGAAGCAACACAGGGCCGATAAGGTCCACGCTCATTGTGTACTTCAGTTCTCACACAGGATCACATTCCTGTATCTCTCCACAGTCCTCCACACCCAGAGGTCACCACTACCTTAAATTAGATGTTCATCATTTCCATGTATGATTTCATACTTTATTACTTATATATATATATAATTACAAACAATATGTTAGATTAATGGCCTAGTTTAAACAATCTACAAGTGGCACAATACATTGTTTTTTTTTTTCAAAATTTAAAATGGTTTCTTCTGCTTATAGGTGGATCCTCTTCAAACATTGATTCAAGACACAAATTTCTTTAATCATGTAGTTCTCCAATCTTCAATATGCAGTTTTAAAGACAACTGTGTTAGTATGAGTCAGAATAAGGAAAGAGAATAGATTAAAGGAGAAAATGTGTATACATTAAGATATGCTATTACCCCAAAATAATGGAATACAAAGAGCTGTTAAAGCAAGTTGGCAGATCTATGTAGCAAAGTGGATTTTCCAGATACAGTGTTAAATGAGAAAGGTAAGAACATTGAACATTTAGTATGCCAACATATATAAAAGTGCCACTTTATACCTAAACCATGTATGTCCAACAACATATAGGATATATTATCTAGTTTGAACTTTATACTAATGGTATCTTTTTTTGGATTCTTTTAAAACATTTTTATTTGGTCAAAATTATATTTGTGACATTTATCAATGTAGATGTTGGAATGCCAGTGCATTGATTTTTATTACAGTATAGTATTCCATTTGCACAAACATACCATGATTTTTTTAATCCATTCTCTTAACAAAAAAATTTTTTTCTTGGTTTGTGAAATTTTTTGTTCAATGTTGCAATGAACATTCTTTACATAGTTCCTCATATAGTTTTGTGTTTCTTATATAGAAATGACATGAAATTCTGAGTATATGCATCTTAACCTTTGCTGGACATATTCAAATTACTCTCCATTGTAGTTATGTAAATATTCACATAGAACAGCTCACCCAGGTCACATGATTAATGTTGTATCTCATTGAATTTTTTTTTTTTCATTGCTAGTCAGATGGAGTAACATTTCATATGTTTATGTACACTAGGATTTCCTGTTCTGTTCATTGTCTTTAGGGGCTTTAACATTTAATTACTAGGTTTCAGTAGTTGATAGAATAAGAAATATTTTCTAGTTACAATACATATAATTTCAAGACCAAAAAGGGGATAATGGTGGTAAAGTCAGTCAAATTTTTATTTACTATTTCAAAAAGTTAATAGATATTCTCTCAAATTAATAAGAGATCTGGAAGTATTAATGTGTAATTTAAAGAAAGGGAATTAACTATCAGAGAAAGAAACTTACCAGTTAATAGAAATTGCCTATTGACAATAGTACTAGCAACTGGTGAGGGGAGTTTCTGTCAATAAGGACACATACACAAAAATACATATGTATACACACATACCACACACACATGGTTATACACACATACAATATTTTTGTAAGAACACACAAGAGATGGACAATTGCAATCACCACTGGATCTGAAAAAAGGAGAGCTGAGAAGGTGGGTAAGAAGAATGCTTATTTTTCACTGCATACTATTTTTTTCCTTGTGACTATATTACCCATTAGATTATAAATAAAATATAAATTTAAAAAGCAAGTCTACAAAGCTGTAATCTAATATCTTTTAAGTATCCCTGGAGGATAGTAGCTGTTAAGATTTAACAAAATATTCAGAGCAAAGAGAGAAAAAAGGAAGTAATGCATATTATCTATATTTAATGAGCTATAAATTCCTGTATACTGAGAGTGCAGGGAGGCGGTAATTTGATCTGTCATAAAAATATCCATACTGGTAATAGGTTTACAAAAGACCTCTAATATTTTCTGAAATATGTACTTTATATTTGTTGCACTGGTGATAATGTCTTAAGGGAAACAGCCCATTAATTAACTTTGAAATTCTATTTTACAGGTTATAAAGTTTAAGGTCATTCATCTTTTTTAACATAGACTGTCCACTTATCATTTTGTAGAACATGGTGACATGGGCAATTGAGGAATTACTACTAGTACTTTTGTGTGTATTTTATATTTCATATTCATATCAGGAAAATCTAATTGTAGGATTTCATCTCTGTTCTTTCTTCCCTTCTGTCACCCTATGATTTCCAAGCCTTCCTCAAATTTGCATGCATTGACATTTTCAACATTTCAAAATTAGACAGTTTTATTTTGCTAAGCTGGAATATGAAAGCATCTAGCAATTATGTCTCATTGATATTCAATCCTAGTAAGTGTACTTCTCAAATAAGGGCTAGCATTTATTATTTTCAGAACTGTCTCCTCGTGTGCTTTGTTGTGATACATCCTTAATTTTCATATCTATATCTAATATCTATATCTTTTAGAAAGTTGTAAAGTATTATGATACTGTGGGAACCATTTCTATGGCTTCCACACAATAAATGTAGAAATTAAATTACCATATTTATTACCATTCTGACTTTCATATTGAATTCATTTAAGAAGGAAGGCAATTATGAGACAGTTTTGAAATGTTTCATAATAAACTAAACATATTTGCAAGATATATAATATGCCTTATTAATTACTGATTGCTGCTTTAAAAATTATCCAGTTTTAGTACCTTGAAACAACACTCATTTATTATCTCACAGTTTCTGTAGAACAGAAGTCTGGGAACAGTCTGGTGTCTCACAAGGCTGAAATCAGGTTGTCAGCCAGGCTACTGCCTCATCTGGAAGCTTCGCTAGGGAAGATTCTGTTTCAAGGCTCATTCAAGGTCATAGAGAAATTCATTTCTTTGAGGTTGTATAAATGAAGTCCTCATTTTCTTGCTATCAGCTGAAGATCCCTCTCAACTGCTAGAAACCACCCTGAGGTCCTCACCACATGGCTACCCCTTCTCACAATATGGCAACTTGCTTTTCAAGGCCATCAAGAAGAGTATGTGCTATTGTCTCCAACATCTTTTAAGAGCACAATTGATTAGGTCAGACCCACCCATGTGCTCAAAAAGAAACATGATTAACTCAAATCAACTGATTGCAAAACCGCTTCACTTTTTTATTTAAGGCCACTTATTCATGGGAATTTTATCTAGTCATATTGATTACCCCCATCCATACTCAAGGAGATGAAATTCCATAAGGAGTATCTAAGGTGCAGGCATATTTGTGACCATTTTAGAATTCTGCCTACCATAATGCCTTATTTTGTTTTTACTACCTGAAATGTGAATTACCTTGTTTTGGTTTACTCTAGTATTAAATAGAGTCAGCACACATTTAAATGTCAGATACTATCCAGAATCTAGAGTAACTATGATCTTAGCCCTCAAAGAATTATAATGATTTTATTCCAAGGGGGCTTCATGGATCATACTGACATGAGGAGAACTGCATGCGAGGAGAATTCCTTCACAACCCTTACCTCAGTCCAGTGCTCAACACAGTCTGTTGGAAATTGGTTACCTATGCTGGGAATTATTGCTGCCTCAACACGAACAATGAATCTCTCCTAGATGCTGCTCATCACCTAAGCTACAGTGTTTACCTGTTTGCTTTCAAGTCTTCTTATCTTTGTAGTTAATTCCCGACTCCTGTTTGTTGTGGATCCCCATGTGCTTGATATTTTTACTGTTATATCATATTTTAATGTTTACTCCTGCCTAAACATTTTACTGCTCTGTGACCTGCACTTGCAATATAAGTGACCCTGGGGATGGTTTGCTTACCTAGTTTGGACCTTTGATTCGTATTCAATCTTTTAAAAAAATATTATCTAGTGTTTTGGATGCAGATTCTTATCTAACATGGGTATATGACCTTTTGTCCCACATTCCCCCCCAAAAGAAGGTTTTTGGTAAAGTTTTTGATGTAGGATATTTTGATAAAATATGAAATATAAAGGTTGATGTGTTCTCTTCAATCTCAGTCTTTTTTCTCCCTCCTTCAGAATTTGAACCAGGGTCTTGTTCTTTTAATTACATTTCAGTACTTTTAAAACAGAAGTATTCTGCTTCTCAGCTGAGCATATTCTTAGACCCATTTATTCACTTTTTCCTCTCACCATATTTTCTAGACTTATCAGAGGGAGCCAAGAGGTCAGGTCTTACACACTAATTCAGGGGCAGTTGAGGAAAATGAAAAACACAGAAGTCTTTAAATAGTTATGATATACAATTCCATGTAATTCTGCTCTCAACTAGACTTTAGTACACTCAGTATGCTCCTGGATCAATAGACTTAACTTTTTTCCTTGGGTCTCCTTTTCATCAAACATG